>NC_051070.1:105678650-106396043 GCF_004664715.2 Peromyscus leucopus | reverse complement strand
AATGAAACGATCTATGTGACTCTCGTCTAAGGGAGGGTAAAATGCCAATTCTTTTTGTTAAAGTTAATTTTTAAAATTATTTATTTTCATTTTATGTGCATATTTATCTGTGTGAGGGTATCAAATCCCCTGGAAATGGAGTTACAGACAGTTATGAACTGCCATGGGAGAGCTGGGAACTGAGCCCAGGTACTCCAGAAGAGCAGTTAGTATTCTTAATCACTGAGCCATCTCTCCAGCCCCCAATATGTCAATTCTTGACAACAGGTTCTCTAATTTCTGGTAAGGAGCTATGTCAAGACCATATTTAAGGACACTAACACATGGTGCAATTTATGTGATAACCAAAAGTTTCACAGAAAAGCAATTACCAATCTGCATTCTGGTCACTTGAAATATCAACTCTCAAAACAAAATTTTTAAATCTTATGTTAAGACTAAATCATGTTTACTTAAATTAGTTGATATCTAAACTATTTGTTTTTAATTAGCTCAAAAAAGAAGAGGAAATTAAGCAAGAACCCCAATTTCAATGGTATCATAGATATATATGTATATGTATGTGTGTTTATATATGTATGTGTATGTATACATGTAAAAAGAATCTTCAGCCAGGCAGTGGTGACGCACGCCTTTAATCCCAGCACTCGGGAGGCAGAGCCAGGCGGATCTCTGTGAGTTCGAGGCCAGCCTGGGCTACCAAGTGAGTCCCAGGAAAGGCGCAAAGCTACACAGAGAAACCCTGTCTCAGAAAAAAAAAAAAAGAATCAAGACTGACTTAATAGTTTTCTGCTTCAAAGTGAACCACTGTTCTAACCTCCTCCCTAGAAACACACATTAAAAAGTTTAATATATCCACATATAATAATATATTCAATTTCCTTACGGCTTGACACAGGCTTTGATGAGACCCTAGTGCTTCCTGAAAGGTTGCATTATCTATTAGCTTTTCAAAGTTGAGTTTTAATGTAGCTCTCAGTTTATAGTGGGTGCTACTATTAACATTGACTAAATATTGGAGATGTAAGCAAATATGACTAATATATACTAGAATTACTACTAAGATTGAATTACTAAGAAATATATGCTCATTCAAGTTAAAGTTACAGACAAGCAAAGGGCATAAGTTCTGGTTTCAGAATTCTTTCTTTAGGGGTATGACTGATGGCAAGTATTCACATTAATGATAAGATACCCATGCTTTCCCAAATATTTATGGTAAAATGCGCAGATTCTTGATACACGTTTGAAACACTTATGCACGCTTAACTCCATACACTTCAATTTAAGTATAAAAAACATAGATAAACTAAATCAAAAGAGTATTTCAAAGTGAAAGTATATGCTGACCGTTCTCCTTGTAGCCCATGCCGAGAATGACCTCTGGCGCTCTGTAGTATCGAGTCACAACATAAGGAGTCATCATAAAACTTGTTCCTGCAGTTCTCGCCAGTCCAAAATCAAGAATCTTCAAAGTGCAGTCTGATTTGACTACTATATTACTAGGCTTTAAGTCCTTCAGGAAATAAACATTAAAATGATTGCTAAGACAGATACAAAGGTTTTACTGCTCAATTGAGCTACATAATCTGTCAAACAGTTTGTTAATTGTTCACTGTTGTCAATGTAACATCACTACAGAGATTAAACACAAATAGTCAGATTTAAGATGTTTTCATAACATAAACCCAGTATGGAAGTCAGTAATGTTTTATCTCCTAGAAATGAGTCTTAGCTAGAAATTCTTGGTCAAATAGAGCAAGAGATTTGGAAAGACATTTTAAAGCTCATTTAAGAACTTTTGTGTGGAGCTGGAGAGATGGCTCAGTAGTTAAGTGGGTTCAATTCCCAGCACCTACATGCCAGCTCACAACTGTGTCTCCAGGTCCAGAGGATTCTACACCATCACACAGACAGGCACAACAGCACAAAAGAAACACAAAATTAAACAAACAAAAAAAGAACTTCTGTGCTAGGCATAGTGGCTCATCCTTTGTAATCCCGATACCTGATGCCAAGGCAGAAAGACTGAAGTCCAAGATACAGAGTCACTGCTTACTTTCTTGTTAACAGGACACAACAAGCTAGAGTTCTCTGGGAAGGGAGAACAACAACTAACAAAGCCCCTCCACCAGAATGGCCCGGAGACAATTCTGTGGGGTATTTTCCTAACCAGTCATGTGGAAGGGCCAACCCACTGTGAATGGTGCCCTCCCTGGGCAGGTGTCCTGCTTGTGTAAAAACAGGTTGAGAAAAGCATGGAGTTGTAAGCCAGTAACAGCACTCCTCCATGGAATCAGCTTCAGTTACTAATCCAGGCACCTGCCCTGACTTTCCTCAGAGATGGACTGTTACATGAAACTCTAAGGTGAAATAAGACTTTTCTTCTCCGAGTTGCTTTTGGTCAGTGTTTTATCACAGCAATAGAAAGCAAATTATGGCAACAGCAAGACTCTGTCTTAGAATACCAGTGACAAACAACAAAAGAACTACTATGGTAAGACGTTATAAATTAGCATTTATATTCATTTGCATACTAAACTAACAGCATTAAAAATCTCACTCTAAAGTCACAAAAAGCATTATATCACTCTAAAACTATGAAACATTCGGCTAATATTCACATGATCTTGACATAATCTTGGCATATGTTATTTGAACATTCATAATCCCACATGTTTGCTTTTTCTGGAGAGGGAGTAGAATCAATCTCAGTACAATAGATAGGACCAAAATAGTGATTATCAGCCTGCTTATTCCTGACTTCCCACATAAAATCACAAACATCTGTTCACATGTAGCAGACACTAGTGTGCTGGTGCCAGGGTCTATAAAATTACTTTCTGCTGGTAGTGTTACATAATGTCTTTATGAAAAACTACCACTTGGCTCCAGCCAGAAGGAAATCTGTGTGATGCTTATTAAAATGAAGGCAGTGGCATAAATACTTAGGGCTTGACATTCATCAAGCTTTTGCCTGTTGGCTTTGATGAACACTCATATCCACATCACAGTCACACTATCTCACATGCAGAGATGAATAGCAGATACAAACAAAAGCAAAGGTCCTCAAGACAAAGATCCCTTTTTAAATGTCTACATGCAGGAATTGCTTGTTTGCTGTTTCTAACTTACTCTGACATGCCACCATGCATAGGCTTTAGACTCTAAGGACTTTAGAAATTAAGCATACTAACAATATAAGGTCATTACAACAGAAGACAAAAATGTTATCATTCCTGTTCTGCAAATGTGATGTTGTTAATACTTCTGAAATACAGTATACAAAACAAAGGAATGCCCATGCTTAAGAAAAAAAAAAAAAAAACTACAAACTTTAATATCACTTCCATGTCTGTTGTTACAGCTCAAGATTACTGGCTCTTTATACTAGCTGGTTCTAGTCTAGAAAAAACTCAAAATACTTTGTATTCTGGAACGATTATGAACAAATACATTCTTTTTTTTAAGAAACAGTTTAAGAAAATAAATTGTCAAGAGTATTTGGCTGTAAGAATATTAACTAAAATTCACTTTTCTGTATCAAGGTTTATTATTTTACAGATGTCATCATATTGCTAACTACATATAGAAGAGTGACTACATTTGTGCAGAGAGAGTAGAAATAACTCAACATTCATTTTTCCTGCCCGACTCTCTAAAGCCTCTCTAGTCAGGCAAGGTGGCATGAGTAGACCTGGTAGGTAGTGTCTGAATGGGAACAAAGTGGAGAAAGGCCAGCACAACTTTTGAGCTTTTCCCTTGCTTTGGTGATTAACAACACTCCAGATAGTGGGCTTTGTTGGCAGCCGGGTTGTTCAGCATCTCTATAAAGCCAAGTTTCCACCCTCACCATGATCTGCCTGTACACATAATATGAGAAATAAACCTCAATCATGTTTAGCTAAAGTCTGATATTTGTTACTGTAGCCAAGCCTACTGTATTCTGGTTAACTGACCCAGGACTGGGGAGTAACTATTACAAGTTGAGTATCCCTACTCTGAAATCTGAAAGGTCCATATTTAAGTCATTTTTAGTATAACTGACAGAACTGAAAAGTTTCTTATATCCACTTTAATGTCTACACTAAGGAAAACTTAAAGATAGCCTCAAATTAGTCCAATGATACAGGACCCATCATGTCAGGGCTTTGGTTTTCAAGGTTGCACAGTGCAGAAATCAGATTTCTGACTTTCAGATTTAGGGATGCTCACCTGGTAAAGACTATGGAAATATCTAAAATCTAAAACATTCCACAATCTGAAACACTCTGCCCCACACATTTCAGATCACAGACAACCTGTGCAAGGACACAGGGCCATGAGTTGGTGACTGAACAGCACTGAAACCAGTAACAAATTGCGAAGAAGAGATTCTAATTACACAGATGCAAAAGTATTTTATGTCATCTGCACAGGACTTGCATAATGAACAGGGGCTGACAACTGAGAGTCTGACTGCTTTTGCAAAGGAAGTTTTATGCAAACTTAGACAGTCATTTTGCCCCATGTTATCTACATGGGGCTTTTGTGATAGAAGGGCACAGTTCAGTCAGTAGATGTGACAGAGGCCATATATGCACAAAGCAAAACCACTTAGAATGTGGTCTTTACATAAACAAGTTCTAGAAGAGGTTGGAAAGCAAAACTTTGTTAGTAACTACTGGCTCCATTGGAAAGAACTAGCTACATTATAAGTAGAAATGAAAGGTAACAGTGTCATCATTTTGGATACTCTAAATGCTCCTAGAACCCACAAAAAGGTGACAGATGGTTTAGTTTATCCCTGGACCAAGCATCATCCTTTTAAATGCCTATCCTTGTAGCCTGTTTCAGTTAACAAAACATAAAACAATGTGATGCTGACCGGATCTGAAGAGAAAGTCTGGACAAATTAGCATAGTTTCTGTTATTCTACCTTATACCATTGGAAAACAATGTCCCTGGGAAACAAACCTGAATCTGACCCAAGGTATGGAGCAATGCCACATAGCTAATCCTGAGGACCCTGAGCAAGCACTGTGTTGTTTCAAGTCACTGATATTCTTGGCTTGTTTCTATGCATCATTTTCCTATAACAAACGAAAGCCTTAGTCCTCATTAAATCCTTGAACTGAAGAAATCACTTCAGTCTGTCCAAAGAAGCCTGAAAACTTGAAGACTCAAAAGAGCTTCAAGTAAGTCCAAGAATACAGAGCCTGTCAGCTAACAAATATGCTTTAAAAAGACATACAATCAAAAAGCTACACTTCTTTTAGTTACTGATAAAAGCTGCACTATGAAAAACAAAACTCTAAGTCTGTTGTCAAGAAAGCGACATGGGCAGGACAGCAAGAAAACTTTCTACTCTAAATATCGGTAACAGAAGACACTTGCGCTCCTGTCTTTCATGGGCAGGAAGCAGGCCAAGAAAGCGGAGCAGCTCCTGAACTCACAGCCTTCACTACTCACTTGAGATATATTTAAGGAGGAAAGGAAGACTCCCACAGGGAGCAGCCAGGTAATATGGACAACAGTAGACAGGTTGCACTGTGCAGAAATCAGATTCAACTCCTAATAAGTGAGCACTCCCACCTCTAGAGGGAGGGATACTTACAATGTCCATTCAGCAGAATTTCAACTGCCAACTAATCAACCACTGTATTTTTCAGATTTCCAATGAGACTGCTGTGGCTACCCAGGCCCCATCTGACTGTTCTATTGAGGGAACTCAAGGAGAGGGAAGACAGAGTCAGTTCCAGTGTTTCTATGCCTGAATCTGATATAGACATTAATGTGTGTCCCTGTTACGGAGGTGTGGGGCAGAGAGCAGTAGTATGTTAGCCAACCACAGGCTACGGCAGGACTGGTACTCACCAACATTCATGAGTCTGTTCTCTCCACATTTTCCTGCTCTTTTATAACTAGGCAGGTCTTTATGGCTAGATCTGCTTATGCACCGAGTAGGGGTGATGTGTGTCACCTGCATGTTAAGCTAGTGTATTACCACACAGCTTTCTTCTGCTGACAGTTACAACTAGTTAGGGAAATCTCCCTCAGCATGGGTTTCTAAGTGTCTACAGGGATACCTGACTCTGCAGTATTTAGAAGGAATAAAAGTTAGATAGTTTCTTAAACCAAGTGAGTAATCAGAGAATGGCAGAGTTAAGGTGAATCTAGCAAGGAGGAGAGGGCTGGGAGGACTAGATGCAAAACTGGCAGCCACAATTTATCATGTCAATTTTTGGTAGTTGCTTCAGGGAAAGACAGCAAGGGACTCTGACAGAACAGCTGGAATCCAGGGCCTAAGCCAGTGGCCAGAGTGACCCAAGGAGTGGCTTCAATAGACCCTGTGATGTCTGTTCAGACCCTTGGCTCAGAATACTCATTCTTCCATTTCCCAGGAGGAATGGCTGCTGGTGGCCTTCAGTAAACTTCTCCAGAAACAACCTGTTTTTAGCACAGAGATTAATGAGAGCCACCAGCTGAGGCTTTTGAAATAAATGTAGTCAATGTAATTTCTCACTTTGTCCATTTTTAGTTTGTTATGGATACTTCCATGCTTCTTACATGCACAGCTCCACTCTAGTTTCCCACAATACCCAGTGTAAGGTACAGGTCATTATGGCAATAGACCTCAGTATGTCTGCTATTAGTAAGAACATTTCTACAGCTGTACTTTATTTTTCCTAACATCTTCCAAAATGAATTTAAAAGTTAAGAAGAGAGGAAGGAATGCTTCCTAACTTATGGTACCAATACCTTGATACCAAAGTCTTATTATAAAACCACCTTTACATGAAAATGAGAAACTAAATCATTAATGAACCCAGCGGTAAAAATCCTCAACAAAAAATACTAGCAAACTATAGTATACTGGAAAGATTATACACTATGACCAATTGGGATCTATCCTAGAAATAAAGGGGAGTTCAAAACACAAAAATCTATCAATGTAGATGGCTGAAGGGAAGCCATACATACAGTAACAAATTGGTGCATAAAACCTTTGGCTAAGTCAACACTTTTTAATGACAAAAATATGCAAATCAGAAATCTAAGATAAATGGAGAATTAATCTTCTGTAAGAGGGGGTCTGGCCTTTGTCCTAAACTACAGGTGATTTTAACACCTGGAATATCCTGCTAGTGGGGGGGGGCTGTCCTGCTAGTGGGGGAGGGGGTTGGTCATAGACAGCCCAACAACATAATTGATGATTATGTTTTCCAAGTTCCAACCTTGGAGGAAATGGAGAATCAATGTATTAGTATCAATCAGATAATGACCGCTGACTGTCAGCTAGGACAGTGCTATGTTACTGTGACCAAATAAAATATCTAGATCTCAAAAGACTGGGTGAGCTTCCCTGGCTGGAGATACTGCATTGTCATACTTTGGAGCCAATAAAACATCTAAAAGCTCTATGCTGGACTCAGATTTCCCTACAAACCTCTTTCTTTGGTTGGTTCCGACTCTTACCATTCAGTTTATAGTAACATAACAGTTTAAGTGTACCACTACCAGGAGTCCTGTGGTCATGCTAATGAAACAGTAAAACTCAGGAAGATGGTAGGACTGGTGATTTGTAACCAGATGGTCTAAAATGGGGGTAGTTCTGGGGACCCTTGGACCTAGGCATGCCTTATGAATTAAGTACATTTTATGGAGGCTGTAACCTCTGAGTAGACAGCATGACTTTTCCAGTAAGAAAGAGTATGTACCAAGCTCAACAGCTGCTATCATATCTAATGGTGGCTATGGTTTGAGAATGTTTGCATGTGTCCTCCAGGGGAAATGCTGGAACCTGTACAGGGTGGGGACTATTAGAAAGTAATTAAGTCGTGGATACTGTCCTCAGAAGAGACTAATGTTGGTTTTGTGGAATGGGTTAGCTCTCCTGAGGGAGTTAGTGTACAGCAAGGCACCCTACACACTTGGCACCTTTTATACACAATCAGATTTGCTTTTTGCGATGTTTATAAGTGGTCTAAGTGATCTTCACCAGAGGCTGATGAGGCTACTTGATCTCAGATTTTCAGCCTCCAAAACGGAGCTAAATAAATTCAATAAATTCTTTTCCTTAGCTGGGTGGTGATGGCACACACCTTTAATCCCAGCACTCAGGAGGCAGAGCCAGGTGGATCTCTGTGAGTTCGAGGCCAGCCTGGTTTACAGACCAAGATCCAGGACCCAGGTCCTCTGGAAGAGCACTTACTGCTCTTCCAGAGGACCTGGGTTTGGCCTCCAGCATCCAAATGGCAATTCATACACACATACACACATACACACACACACACACACACACACACACACACAAAAATCTGTAAAAATGCGATTCCAATATAGGGACAGATATAAAGACTAATTATATAAAACTGGCAGTCCAGGAAGAGAACCATGTATTTGTGACCAGCTGGATTCTGAAAGGGTATCAGTACAATTCTCTGAGAGCTTGGACAAATAGATTTCTACATACTGAAGAATAAAGATAAACTCTTGCATCATACCATGTACAAAATCAATTCAAAATAGACCAAAGACCCATAAAACTCTTATTATAAGAAGAGATAATGTTGAATCTTTATGACCTTCACTTTGGAAGCAGATCCTTATGCAAGACACAAGGGCACATAAAATAAAAAAAAAAAGGTATTTCATTAAAACTAAAACCTTTTACATATTAATAAGACCTCATCAGCAAAGTGAAAACCAATCTATGTATAAATTATGTCTGGTAAAGGTTTAGTATATATAGAACTGGAATATTCTCTCTCTCTCTCATACAATCTGTAACAAAGAAGTACACAACTGATTAAGAACCAAGGGCTTAAAAATACATGTTTTTTTGGTTGTGAGCCTAGCCTTTAACAGCTAGCTAAGCCATCTCTCTTTTGCCGGGCGGTGGTGGTGCATGCCTTTAATCCCAGCACTCGGGAGGAGAGCCAGGTGGATCTCTGTGAGTTTGAGGCCAGCCTGGACTACAGAGTGAGTTCTAGGAAAGGTGCAAAGCTACACAGAGAAACCCTGTCTCGAAAAGCCAAAAAAACAAACAAACAAACAAACAAAAAAATCCAGGTTTTTTAAAAACCACATAGAAATGGCTAACCAACAAATAAAGAGATGTTTAACCACTGTGGTAGCTTGAATGAGAATGGCCCCCATAGGCTCATATATTTGAATACTTGGTCCTCAGTTGGTCAAACTGTTTGGGAAGGTTAAAGAGGTGTGGCCTTGTTGGAAGAGGTGTGTAACTGGGGGTTGCTCTTGGGTTTCAAAAGCCCACATCATCCAGTTAGTACTCTTTCTCTGTTGCTGCCTGCAGATCATGATGTATCTCAGTCACTGTTCTAGTGCCATGCCTGCCTACTTGCTGCCATGCTCCCCAGCAGGTTAGTCACGGACTCATTCTCTGAAACTGTAAGGCCTCAGTAAACTCTCTCTTCTATAACTTGCCTTGGTCATGGTGTTTTGTCACGGCAATAGAAAAGTAATTAAGACAACTATCATTAGCCATTAGGAAAATGTTTATCAAGACTACAATAAAATACCACTTCATATTCATTATGATAACTAAAATGAAAAGGTCAGGTACTAAATATTGGAAAAATTGCAGAAAAACTGGAATCCTTAAATATGGATTCTGGGAATGTGAGATGTACCCAATTTGAAAAACAGTTTGATGGTTCCTTAAAAAGTTAACACCACATGATACAGTAATTCCACTAAAAAAACCCTTAAGAACAAAGATTGAAGAAATACTTGCACATGAATTTTCATAGCGAAACACTATTTAACTGAAAGGAAGTAACACATAAATTATCTGTGGAATACGACATATGGAATATTATCCATTCACAAAAAGGAAGTACATAGTAATATATGCTACAGCATAGACACTGCAAACACTTTACACTAAGTCAAAGAAGCCTGACATGAAAGGCCATAGATTGCATGATTACATTTATACAAAATATCTAGGACAGGTAAATCCATGGACATTGAATTGCTAGGGTGTGAGGAGAGAGACAGAGATGAAAAGTGACAGTTTAAGTTTTTATTTTAGAGGAAAGGTGATGAAAATTTTTAGAATTTGATAGAGGTGGTGGTTGTACAACACTGTGAACGGACTAAATGCCACTGAGTCATATACTTCAAAATAGTTTGTTATGTGAATTTCACTTGAATGATTTAAAAGCAAAAGATCATGGCAGGCTGGAGAGACGATGGCTCAATAGTTCAGAGCACTTGCTGCTCTTGCAGAGGACTAAGGTTTGGTTCCCAGCACCGACTTGGCAGCTCACAACTGTCTGTAACTCCAGTTTCAGCAGATCTGACGCCTTCTTCTGGCCTCTGCAGGCACTGCATGCATGTGGTACACTTAAACACATGCAAGCAAAATACTTAACACAAAATTAAAAAAAAAAAAAAATCCTTAGAAAAGAACATGGTGATATTTTTCTACTAACCCGGTGAATAATTCCAGCAGAGTGAAGGTGCTTGATTCCACACAGCATTTGATAGAGAAGGTAGGACATTCTTTCATGATCTAACTCCATCTGAATCACTTGGCAAAGATTTGCATCCATGAGCTCCATGACTATGTAACTTCATGGGTAGAAAAAGATGACAGCTAAAGTGTATAGCAACAATCTATGGGTAGGTACTAGCAAAACTTTATAGTAACAGCATTTTAATTACCACACTTACACATCTTGAAATTCTTCTAGGGATTTCTGTGGTGTGAAAACATTCAAAAGGCCAATTATCTGCAGCAAAAGCAAAGAAATAAAAACATCAGAAACTACTTCCTAATGCTTCATTTGGGAACTGCAAATACACGTGTACAGTAATTCACTATCAGTTTAAAACCACTCCAGTTTAAATACTAAGCACAAATAAACATATATTTATTAAAACTTCATTGCTAAGAATTGGAGAACAGAAAAAGAATGACTAGGAAGAACAGAAGATCTTTCGGGCAAATAAAAATAAGTACTATAAAGATGGAAATATATACATACATACATACATACATACATATATATATATACACATACCTACCTACCTATATATATATAAATACCATACACTAGTTCAAACTTATAGGTTCTCTTACACCAAGTGAACCTTAGGGGCGGTCATGTTTACTTAGCATGCAGAGACCCTGGGTAAATTTCCTAGCACCAAAAAGAAAAATAGAATAGAGTGTAATCTAATGTAAATTATGGAATTTGAGTGAACCATTAAAGCAGGCTTATCCGTTATGACAAATGTACTACTCAGGTGGCAGACACTGATTTTGGGGGTGGGATATGTGCAAGCTTGCATCTTCTCACATTTGCTATGAAATTGTCCTAAAAGTCATACTGACTATATGACAAATTATGTAGGTATTTATATAAAATAAGTGCTTGATAGAGTATTCACAAATGGAAAGTGTTATGTGAAGCCCTTCCATTGACTTTCAAGGACAACTATCCTACTTGGCCCTCAGTTACTATCCACGTCATTCCTACATTCATCACATTGTAAGAGTCTTATTCTCATAACAAGTTCATCCCAGACCACACAGGATCCTTGTTAGAAAGAACTAGCTGACATGCTTTCATAGGCCAGGATGCAACAATGCACTTGACTTATATTTTTAAATGTCTGCTGGCAATTTAAGCAAGGGAATGTTTTTCTAGACATAATCTTCATGGGGAGAGAATGGATGCCATTCATGTATGTACTAAGCTCTGCTTACAGAAGGCATCTGCCAGTAAATATTCAGAAAAACATTAAGCCAGAAAGGGTGAAACTAATTCTTTAAGACAGAGGGAATAACTGGTGGGAGAGATGGCTCAGGGATCAAGAGCACTGGCTGCTCTTCCAGAGGACCTGGGTTCAATTTCCAGCACCCACACGGCCGCTCACACCTGCCTGTAACTTCAGTTTTAGGGGATCTGACACCCTCACACAGACATACAAGCAGGCAAAACACCAATGAACATGAAATAAATAAATCCTTAAACAAATCTGCTGGGTGGTGGTGCACACCTTTAATCCTAGCACTTGGGAGGCAGAGGCAGGTGGATCTCTGTGAGTTCGAGGCCAGCCTGGCTTACAAAGCGAGTTCCAGGACAGTCAAGGCTAAAGGCATATATAGAAACAAAAATGGGGTTAGTGAATGCTTAGAGCTGCTGGGAGTGGGAGACAGGGGAGGACAACTAAAGGACACAGGGTTTCTTTCTGGTTACATATATTAGTGAACATATTAAACTATCTGACTATATACTTTTAAGTTGGTGAACTGAATAGTATTTGAGCTGTATCTTTACTGAGCTTCTAAGGCAAACGGAAACACAGCTGTTTTGTTTTTCAAGAAAGCAAATAAATTCTCTTAATCAGATTAGACAGTCAAGTAAAAGTCAATGACTGACTACTGGATGGAATATGGCTAGATACCAAAGAACTAATAATTACCACAACCAAGTAAAAACCTACTGAAAAACATTATTTCCCTCTACAGACAGAACAACAACAAAAAAGAATAACAGTAATGGAGGAATACTGCAACTAGACATAGTATATAAAGATTTCAAAAAGGTATTTGTGAAAATGTCTCTAATAATTTGCATGTGAACACAAAGAATTAGGGGAAGCTGAATAATTCTGATAGTTATGTACGGCAATTTCTACAATATACTAACTTACACTTCATAATAGTTCCAGCTATTATGAAGACAATCTGAGCAATTCTGGGAAGTAAAGCCAGTAAATGTAAAGTAAGAATGAAGAGATGGGGTGATGTGGGTAACCCCCAACACTCTGGGAAGGACAACAACACTTCACCACTGCTATCTAAAGTGGAACAACAGAAAGTATTATACTTGATTCTCCCAGGTCAACAGGATGCAAAGTGACTTGCTATCAGACCTTTGGCAATTACCTGTTAGAAAGTATGAGTCAAGTGGTTTATGTGCAATAAAGAGACAAGCCTCAACAGCTATTAGAGGAAGCGATTAGACACTGTGTGCTAAGTGTCTCATCAGAGGAACCAGGTTAAAAGAAACTACAAATCACAAAAACCTTGAAAACTGTATGGAAACATCACTTCAAAATGATCTGTGCAGAACAGTAAAGTGCTAAAAAGATAAAACATTATTAAAAAAATCCATCATACACCATGGGTGGCAGGGTGGAGCTGCATTCATGTTTTTTTAACCATATTAGTTTTCTATTCATTCAATGATCAAACTATGTTAAGAACCCAGTCTGGTCAACTGTAGACGGCTAAGTATACAAGACATGCTTCCCTTGCTCTCCATTTAGCAGATGGAACATCTTTATTGTCACCCAGGGTTGGGGGAAGGAGTATTTTAATTCAATCAAGAAAAACTGAGGCATTTCCACAGCCCTCAAAGAAACTAGGTCCAGAGACAAGAAGGAGCATGAGCAGCTCTAGCAGACGTAGGGCCACATGTCTGGCTCCCACCTGCAAAACAAGAAACTGCAATTTCTTCCTTGATAATGACCACTCTTCCTGTCAGCCCCTTTCCCAAGAACCTAACTTTTATCCCATCTTAAAGAGTCAGTTAAAGTCTACTCCCCTGCCCTTCAAGTCTTCTCAGTTCATTGAAGCTCACAGAAATCTCCCTCTGGAGATGTCAGCATGCACTGTCCACCCTCTACTATCAACAGTTAAATTATTACTGCTTGGTGGTATTTAACTCTCACCATGTTTCACTGTCTTCAAAACAACATCATAAACTTCCCAAATAATAAGCCCATTCCTTAACATCTACATATTTCCCACCGGTGATGAATCTGTAACTTTAATATACAAAGGTTCTATACATGGCTGGCTCTCAAAAATGTGATGAACTGTATTTTCTACACCAGAATCTATGGAACTCATTATATTTTAAATTCCTTTGGATGACATGTCTCAGGCCAGCACTTTCAGTTCAGTGGTTCATAAACTGCCCTTTCTGCAATTCTCTCCTCCTTTATGTCCTCCCAGTTTGGAAGGACTGTCCCATTAAGATAATCACAACATATCAGTATGCTTAATGCAAACTTAAAAAAAAAAAACATTTAACTGGGGCGCGTGGCTCAGCAGTTAAGAGAACTGGCTGCTCTTCCAGTGGTCCTGAGTTCAATTCCCAGAAACCATACGGGTAGCCCACAACCACCTATAATGGGAACTGATGCCCTTTTGGTATGGGGAAAAAAAAAAAAGTTTGACTGTTCATTTTCAAAATGAATGAAAGCTTTATCTTCAAGTTAGAAATGCTTTCCTCATTCTCTGTAAGTATTTCTAAAGTTTTTGTTCAACTATTATTATCAGCAGTTATCTGAGTTGAAAGTAAGTACTGATACCACTTAAAAGAAGTCAGAATTGGGTTCAGAGAAGTAGTTTGAATTTTGTGTCCTGTTAAGTTCCAACATCCAAGTACAATGGGAATGATTTCATCTCTGTACACTTTTCTGAAATGCCAGCTTTGCAGGAAACAAAAAAATTATGATGAGAAAAATTCTGAATAAAATGCTTTTCAAACAATTACCTTCTTAGAACGCTTTCTACAAATTGAATGCCAGAAAACTACCCTGTAGATGTATCCAATCGTCTTTTTAAAATAAAAAACACAGAGCCAATGTAAAAGAGAGAAAGCCGAGAGGTCAGAGCTCAGAGATAAAATCTTACCTCCTGCAGTGCTCCTAACTTCCCCGAGAGAGAGCTACTTTCTGTTTGTCTGTGTTTAAATAGTCTTTCTGTTCTGCCTTCTCATTGGTTCTAAACCCAACCACATGACTGCCTCATCACTGCCTGTAAGTACCGCCCTCCAGGTCTTAAAGGCATATGTCTCCAATACTGGCTGTATCCCTGAACACACAGAAATCTACCTAGCTCTTCTAACCATCACGCTCTTGCTATGGCTCTAATAGCTCTGACCCCAGGGCAACTTTATTTATTAACATAAAATTAAAATTACATTTCAGTACAAATAAAATATCACCATACTACCCAATCTAAATTTCAGAAGTCCTTGTTTTTTTCCTTTTGGTACTACTACTAATGAGGGTAGGGAGTGGGGACGGGAGAAGATCAGGCTGTAGATTTTAAATAATGTTTCAATGTTTCAACCTAGAGAAGTAATTTAAAGCTCCTAATATTTAAAAACAAAAAAGCCTTGACAGGTATGTATTCATGAATAAATCTTGATTTCATTTATACGTACAAAACATGAACTATTCACTTACATTTTTGTGATTAACACATTTCATAAGAACTAGTTCTCGGTAGGCTCGCTTAGCATGAGTCTGATTCTGAAATGGCCGGCTGAGCTTCTTGATTGCAACATTTCTTTCGAGAATGGCATCATAAGCTGCACTGTAATAAGAAATTAAAAATAAACGTTAAGCACAAAGTTCTAAAACCAAATTTACAAAGCAATCACATAGACTCCTTACTTTTTCTACTAAGACTATGTGTCACCCAAGATCACTCAGTACAGGAAGGCACGAGTGCATTTAAAAAATGTATCTATTTTGTATGTATATAGGGGGAAGGTTAGGGGTGTCATGTGGAAGACAGAAGACAACTTGTATAAATTGGTTCTCTCCTTCCACCATATGGATCCTGGAGATTGAACTCAGGTAGTCAGGCTTAATGGCAGGTTCCTTTCTTTACTCACTGAGCCATAGATGCACCAATTCCCAGTACTAGTCTGAAGTCCAAATGACTCCTTTACCTTGCACCTCTATCAAAAAAAAAAAACATATTATGTGCTCATGACTTCTACTTAAAATATTTACTGAAGAATTTTTGGGCTGGAGAGATGGATCAGTAGTTAAGAACACTAGCTGCTCTCCCAAAGGACCCAGGTTTGATTTCCAGCACCCACACGGAGGTTTACAACCATCTGTAACTCTAGTTCCAAGGACCCAGTATCCTCTTCTGGCCTTCATAGGCACCAGGCACACAAGTGGCACACAGACATACATGCTGGCAACACACACAGACACACACACTAAAAAAATTTACAATTTATTTATTGAAGAATATTAGAGTGTTTTAATCCTTTAGGACACAAGACAGTGAATACACAAAGGAAGCTACACTGAGAGAACATATACAAAAGACTAAAAACAAGTCCTTTAACATTGTTTGGAGGAGGAACTAAAAACTCAAGGTATTATTAGTAAGTATCAATACTAGATCTGAGGACCTTAGAAAAGAATAAAAACCAGTGTTTCCATTATATAACTGTTAGATTTTAATATTTTACCATAATTCTGATTTTTTAAGAAAGAGAAACATATTACAGGTAAAGACTTCTTCCTCTTCTGTTCTCAGAGGTAAACTTTTATACGTTCTCAGAGGTAAACTTTTATCTTTTCTACATAGGTAATCAACCCTAAGTATATGGAACGCTTTGCATATTTTACATATTACAGAAAAATAATACAATATGGTGTTTTTGTAGATTGTTTTACTACTCAGGACTATACTTCTGATAGTGCCCATCTAACACATACAGCTCCAGTTCATTTTAAATGTTGTACAGTATTTTGCTGTTTGACTGTATCATAATTTTTTAATTCTCCCGTTGCCAGACTTGATGCTGTTTCAACTTCTAAAATTGGAATTCATGCTTCAAAGAACAGCCTTATGTACATGTATTTTGGACATATGCAAGAACTTTTCTAGAACCTTATAAACATGCTGGATCATAAACACTCCCAACTTCTTTTTACAGATTTTAAACAAATTTTGTTTAAGAAGTAATAAGAATGTAATTATGCTTGGGTACGGCTTAGCATTTCTCCAAACACTAGGTTATAACGCTAACGTAGTGATTCTGAATCAGTAGCAGAACTATCCCAAGGACTGTTATCTACTTCATTTTTTAAAGAATTATGTTCATCTATAAAACCTGAGCATTTTGGTAGAGGTTAGCTTGTAAGTCAACTTTAAAGATATGTAAGTTCTGAAACATAGTGAGATGTGCTAGCTGACTTTATTTGCTGTGGGATGTTCTGTATGTCAAATTGCTCTGATTGGTCAATAAATAAAATACTGATTGGCCAATGGCTAGGCAGGAAGTATAGGTGGGACTAACAGAGAGGAGAAAAGAACAGGAAGGCAGAAGGAGTCACTGCCAGCCACCGCCAGGACAAGCAGCATGTAAAGATGCCGGTAAGCCATGAGCCACATGGCAAGGTATAGATTTGTAGAAATGGGTTAATTTAAGATATAAGAAGAGTTAGCAAAAAGCCTGCCACGGCCATACAGTTTGTATGCAATATAAGTCTCTGTGTTTACTTGGTTGGATCTGAGCAGCTGTGGGACTGGTGGGGGACAAAGATTTGTCCTGACTGTGGGCAAGGCAGGAAAACTGTAGCAACATTTATTCCCCAGTGTGAAGTAGTAAGATTTATGAAATTTCTGTTTCACTACAGAGCAAAAGTGAAGATTAAGTGAGGCATCTCATAATCAGCTTTGGGAATAGATATAGGCATGGAATGAATAAGCCTGCCACTTCCTTTTTTGTGATATAAGCACATGACTCTGACCAAGTAAGTATCTAATCATAGTTTATATTTCAAGATAGCACTGTTCGTTAAAAATTACGGCTTAGGAATAACAAAAAGGATCCGTAATGTCTGAGGAAAAATTACCACATTATAGCTTTACATAGCTTTTATTTCTTTTTTTTTTTTTTTGAGTAAATGTGATTATTTACCAAAGGATCTGTATTACAAAGAAGAGAAAAGGCAGCAGTTCAAGACTGTTTGCCTTATTTTGAAATAACAACTTACCACACTATTCCTTGAGCTCCTGAGCCGATAGGTTTTAAATTCTGGTATCGTTTTAGGACTGTGAATGTAGAATCTCCAATCTCTACACTATAAAAATTGTTGTCACGCTTGCTTCTGCTCATGATGACAAGCAATTAGTTTAATGGCTTCATCCAAATATTCACCGAGGCTGCAAAACAAAAGAAAAGGTGAGATAAGAAAAAGAATTTGTGCAGTATTAACATCTAAGTCCTTACTCTGTGCACCACAGTAACACAGACTGCTAGGTCATCCTCATTAGGAAGAGTGCATCACAAAAAATTAAACCACCACGGAAGCTTTGCTCAGTACATGTTACATGTAAGTAACTACTGACTGGTTCTTCAAAACCATTTTATAATGATGAACTGCTTCTCTAATGCACACTTACCTAACCTAACCTAACCAAACCAAACCAAAAAAACCCCAAAAAAACAAAAAAAAAAAAACAGGGGCTGGGGAGATGAGCTAATCAGTAAAGAGCTTGTCACACAAATATGAGGGCCTGAGTTCAAGCCCGAGCACCACATAAAAAGCTGGGTTAAGTAGAGCATCATGTGCAATCCAGTGTGAAGGAGCTGGGCATAGGAGAATACCTGGGCTCACTGACTATCAAACTTAACCATATCAGCAAGCTCCATATCCCAGCAAGATCATTTTCTCAAAATACAGTGGTTAGTTCCTTGGGAACACCTGGGGTTGACCTCTGACCTCCACAAATACGTGTAACCCCCATACATAAAAAAAGAATAAATGTAAGCAAATAATTATAATTAACATAAAAGTCAGGCAGTGTAAATTATTAGCACATATTGCATCTGTTTAACAGACAAGGGTCTTTTTTGTGTGTGTGTGATATATCCTCTAACACCCAACAGCAACATTCAGTACAACTATAATGGCTGAAAGGATAGGAAGCAGGATAGAAAACATAAGATGAAGAAGGGGGAGGGCTCATACATTATTACACAAATAATTCACTTCTGATGTGTTTGGAGCATCAAACATTTCATCTCAGTTTTGACCACAATTCCTTACCACCTGCCTGATTAAAAGTCAAGGCTATCTTTTTTTTTTTTTCCTCATTGAGTATTGAAATATTGACAAATCTCTCTTTCCTTACTACACAAGTATTCTATTCCAAAATGCCTGCACTGGATGTGTAGGTTGAACCTATAATCCTGGCACTCTGGAAGCCCAGGAATTTGAGAGTAGCCAGGTAACAGACTCCATTTAAAACAAAACCAACCCCCCCCCCCAAAAAAAACCAGAAAAGGCAGCTTTAAGCTACCATTCACCAACCCAGTAAATCACCAATCCAGGGGTTGGAGATTTAGCTCAGTGGCAGAGTGCTTGCAAGGTCTTAGGTTCGATCCTCAGCTCCAAAAGAAAAAGAAAAATCACCAATCCAGTGGAATCCAAAGTTTGGCTGTGTGTGTGTGTGTGTGTGTGTGTGTGTGTGTGTGTTTTGCTGGGGGATGGTAGGCAGGAGGTGAGTGTTAAGGCAGTGATAATTACAATAAAAATTCTGAGAACTTTTTTTTTAAATTCAAGATACAGTTTCTATGTAGCCCTGGCTACCCTGAAACTCACTCTGTAGACCAGGTTGGTTTCAAACTCACCTATCTCTGCTTCCTCAGTGTTGGGATTAAAGGTGTACACCACCCACACCCAACTGACAACTTTTAATGAAAATAATTAACTCAGTAAGTATCCTGGGCAGCCTAGGATACACCACGCCATAATCTGTGGTGAGGAAGTCACATGGAAGGTGGGGAACACACACTGGGATTAGCCTGCAGGAGAATAAGGAAGAAAGAGGTGGAGGAGGAAAACTAGAAAAGCTTCCCCATGGTTCACAAAGGTGCCAGCAATCAGCTTCCTGCCCCTTGGCTTTCCTCAGAAACAGAGTGGTTGAGGAGCAGCCCTTCTGCTGTTGTTAGCAGACCTGAGTGCTTGAGTGCTAAGAGTTTATGGCTGTGCTGACAGACTCAGGAGTCCACAACTCCAAGCTCTGACAACGAGTCTTATGGCTCAAGACTCTAGAGGCCAGAGATTTAAGGTTCTAGATACCTAGGCTGGGTGCTTAATACTCTTGGCTTTTCTGGTAGTTTGGCATTTGGCCACTAGGGTAAGCCCTGATCATGTCTGAAGAGTACAAGGAACCACTTTTACTATCACGATGCCTTGAATGGACCCAATTTCTAGGATCAATATATAAATATTTAACAGAGGACCTTACACCCACCATTGTCCTGTCTTCCTTTCTCTAGTTTTCTCCTCTCCTCCTATTTCCCTATTTCCATATTCTAACAGACAGGAGGAAGTTCAAGTTAAGACAGTTAAGATAGGTAAGAGACTGTTGAAGAGAGGTGAGTTAAAGAAGGACGCTGAGACCAGTTACCCTTCAGACTGAGGGTTTTACAGGATAGGTATACAGCTGGGCCTTGAGGTGGAAGAGCATTAGGAGTGACAGTACATCCTAGCACAGAGGCAGCATGATGGGGAGCCTTTGAAGGGAGCCTTCCCTTCAAAAATGTGGAGAGCAGCTTCATTACAAGAAAGTGGCAGTCCTCAGTGGAGAGGCCACTTTTTAAACAATACCAGAAGGGAAAAACGAAGTGTACTTGAAGCAACAGAACACAGTATCGGTATATTACCATCACAATTCAGTTAGCTGGTATCCAAGATCCTAAAATTTGTATTCAAAATACAAATATCTTAAACTATTAGGAAGGTGGTTCTAGGCTGCTCAACATTAGTTGTTTAAAAGAATGCAATTTTTCTCAATGACATTCAACTGAGTAAAAACAGGTGACCTGATCTGTAAGAAGATGCCATTTTCCAAGGTACTCAACAAGTTATTTTGTTTTTATATCTAAGAATAACTCCCCTCCCCACCCCGCAACATAGTATTTTTATTAATTATCTGGGGATTTTACACAATGCACCCATTCACACTCGCTTCCCCCGTCTTCCCAGGTCCACTCCCACCTCTCCCCCCAAAAAAAAAGAAAAAAAAAAAAAAAAGGAAAAAACACACCAAGTCCAATTTGCTGCCCATAGGAAATACTTTATACTCAAATTTATGAACTGTATGCATTTTAATACAGGAAGGAATTCCCTGGGTTTATCTATTGTTTTTATTTTCCTCAAATAAAATTCCTAGGGATCACCTCAAGGCCCAGTGATGCTACTCAAATGCTCTCTTCACCAATGATCTACACTTCTGCTCCATTTTTATACTGTCTATATATAGTCCCATAAATTTCTACCTTGCTCTTATCATCGTCTGTATCTGCTAAAGAATATCCCATGTGGGCCAGAAGTTACTCTTCAGGTGGGCTAGCCAAACTAGTCAATCAACCTCTAACTTCATTACAATCTGCATTTCAAATGACCTACCTACCAGCGCCAGGACAGTAGATAACTACTGTTACAACTGTCAGAAAGAACCATGAAAGGAGCATACTGTGTACTTCACACATTGCTGGAACAAAATACATAAACAAAACTTTTTTTTTTTTTTTTTAAAGAAAGAAGTGGCTATTTTACCTCACAGTAGGAGTCCATCATGAGAGAGTGATGAAAGAATCTCAGCTTGCTTTCTCCTTTTCATGCATTCTAGAACCCCAGTTCAAGGCACGGTGCTATCTACATTTAAGGTGGTGGGTCTTCTTTTGCACTGATCCCTGAACTTTTAGGTGTGGAAGTTCTGTTGTATACCAGGGACAGTGGAGACAAGGCTCTACAATTCTGCATTTTATCCTGGCCAAAACCAATAGCTCTCTAATGAGACTTAAAGCTCACTCAACAAGAGGGAAATTCCAGTATGCCTCACACTGGAAACTTCTCATTTCTTTTATACTGTATATATAACCTCCTGACCCCAATAGGCTCTGAAGTTGATTTTCAAGTCTCTCCCTCTCACTCCTATTTTTAGCTAACAATAAAAGTCTCCTTTGTGTCTCAATTAGACACAAAGCTTTGCTTGTTACTACTGGCTCTACAGTTCCAAGAAGGAAAAAGGGACCTTGTTTGGGTTCAAAAATTAATGGTACCAATCCTGAGAATTCTTAATTTTAAAAGCACCTTTGTACTACTAATATGGGTTGACTCTTCATCTATCCAAAAAATTAGTCCTATAAAATAAAATGCTTTATGGGGATAGACTCAAATGCCTGACATTTTCTAATAATAACGTTTGCCAAATATTTTACTAATAAGATTCTCAAGGCTTGTAATAAAATGTTGATCACATCAAACCACCACCAGAGACACTTCCTAAAACCACAATTAAAAATAGCAAATGATACGTCTCAGATTCACTTTCCAAAGAATTTCATTCATATTAGTTAATTCCATATATAATTATCACCAGTTTATCTTATCAGCAATATAATTATATTCAGACTTTTAAAAAAGTACTATGTGTGAAGAATATTTCTGTAATTAAACATGCCTGCTCCCAGTAGGGATTTAAAAAACAAAGCCTGAGAAGAGAAAGGATGGTCAGTGTGAATCTCACCCAAAGTAAGGCACACAGGCACTTCCACAATTCCCAGCAGTGGAAGGGGAGGATCCAGAGAAGAGGCCCTAGCTAACCACAGGCACAGGGAGTTCCGAAACTCACAAGAGACTGACTTGACCCAGGAGGCTGCTTCGACCTTGGTCAGAGAAGCTTCTTTTTGTGGTGGGCAGCAGTCACATCCTTAAAGTTTCACCCTTAAATGGGACAGCTTTATCAGCAACCCCCCACCTACCCTAGGTTCAAGAAACATCCAAGAGGAGGCAGAAAGAATACAAAAGTCAGCGGACAGATGGGGAAAGGTGCTGGGAAATGCTGTCTTCTGGACATGCCATAGCGATTGCACTCTGAAATGACAGCAGGTGTGGCTAGCTGCAAAGCCCTGCACAAGCACAAGCCAGTCAAAATGACAGCATGGATGAGGGAATTCAGGAGGCTCCCAACCCTAACTGAGAGGCTACTGGCAGTTGACAACTATTGGAGAAGAAAGAATCATTCTACTTGGAGGTGTGGCCACGAGTAGGTTGCTCATGATCCAGTGGATGGACTAACACCCACGAACATATGGACAACACTAGTCGGAATTAGTAGATTATGAAAGGAAGAGGGTGGAAGGGAGGACAGACAGACAGAAAGACTTGCCTATGGGACCACTGACAGCAGCATTTGCTCAATTGAGGTTCCCTCTTCCCAAATGATCCTAGCTTGTGTCAAGTTGAAAAACAAACACAAACAAACAAAAATGTGGGACAAAGAACTGCAACTTGTGCTTTGCAGAGGGCATCTACAGTGGGAGCAAACAATCTTGCAGGACTGGGCCTCAGTCTCCGTAGGCAGTGTTGGAGGTGAATGACAGAATTAGCAGACAGTCAACTAGTACTAGATAATCTACTATAAACCTAGCTTTCAGTGGCAAGAAATCATCACACATTTTGGTGACCAGCATCCACAGATTTTTATTTTCCTGTTCAAGCATAGCAGTATAAACACACTCTCCTAACATATACCAAACAGAGCCTTTAACAATCTTTTAAGTTCTAACACAATGAAGTACACTTCAGGGAGAGGGAAAAAAAGGACCTATGAATAAAAATATCAAGTGACTTAATACAGTGACAGACAAGGCACCCTCAAACAGCACACTGGATTTACAAGAACAAATGGTCCTAAAAGAACTCAAAAGGCCCCGAGAGTATTAAAGTCCTCGGTAATAATAACCATGAGGAAATAATTATTAGTATACTCCAATTTAAAAAGCCAGAACATGGTCAGGTGGCAGTGGCGGTGGCGGCGGCGCATGCTTTTAATCCCAGCACTCGGGAGGCAGAGGCAGGTGAATCTCTGTAAGTTTGAGGCCAGCCTGGTCTACAGAGGGAGTTCCAGGAAACTGGGACTGTTTCAAAGAGAAACCCTGTCTCGAAAAAAACAAAAAGCCAGAACATGGCTAATACTTTTTCTTAACATAGTAAGCTACAAAGATTAAAAAAAAACAAAACAAAACAAAAAAAAAAACCCCACAAAGTTAACAATAGAATATTTAAGAGATAAAACAGTAGCATATATTATTCCTGGTAATAAGCAACTGCCAAGCAAGATGTCAAGATTACTCGTCAAACCTTAGGCAATCTCTTTTATGCTCTCCTATCTCCTAAACCCTCTGGAAAGTCATCAAGAAACCTTAATATTAAATGGCCTACAGGGTATACTTTTTCATCTCTCCTCAGTTTTTTCATAAAATTGATCTCATTTTACAAGCAAGCAGCTTACTTTTAAATGTACTTAAGAGGATCTGATAGCTTTATACTGCCTTCATAAATTTTATCTCCCAATTTTGTTTCTGAACCTGACAAAAGAAGGCCAAGACACTCTCCTGCCTGTCATTCTTCTGCTTGGGTTCCTAAGAATACTGTATACTACTGATTTTTCTCATTCCTTTCTGTTCCTGTCCAGTCTCCTTTGTAGCCTTGTTCTTCACTGGCCTTCAAATAGGATTTCCTTGAGGGCTGTCTTGGTCCTCATCTCTTGTTCTAACACTCCCAGAGCAATTTCATCTACCCATAGAGCTTTAGTTACTACTGAAAACTCAAGTTGCAAATATTTCTTTACTATTGAGCCTTTCTTCTCCAGACACAAATATGCAAGAGTTTAACAGAAAACTCAGATGTCTCAAAGCTACCTCAAATTACATATACAAAAATAACCATTTCCCTCAACTTCCACCAAATCTGCTTTTCCTATGTTCTTTCAGCTCAGAAACTGCTTTCATCATCTCTGTAGTCAATCAAGTCAAGAACATAGCACATTATCCCTGACTCTTCACACTCCCACATCCAACCTATGCAGTTCTGGAGACTCAAACGTTATCTACCACAAATCCATTTTCCTCTTACTCAACAGTCTAACTCAGGCCAAATTTACCTAGTGCCTAGATTACTGTACTCTTCCTAAAGGGGCCCTCTGATTCTTCTCTCTGCTCTCCATTCTTCACTTTGCAGCCTAAATAACTGTCTAAAGTTCTTACTGAGAAGTCTGCACATCATGTAAGTTACTACACGCCTTAACTATGAGAGGGTATGGCTTTGTAACAGTAACTGTTAATGTTATACAGCACCCTCCCCTCCTGGCAATAGCTGAGTAGACCAACAGTAGATAACTGATTTAAGAAGCCACTCAAAATCTCTCCAGGGGATCCAGTAATGTGAGGGAAACTGGTGAGGATTTGGTCAGCTTTGTGGTTGGAGCAGCAGAGTAGCCAATGCACACAATGAACAGGAAGCACACAAAAGAGAAAAGGAAAGACAGCATGCCACGAAGCAACTGTTTAATTATGACCATGCCTGATTCCAAACGTCTGACAGGTCCAAGGGCACTCCCTGCCTTTCCATATGTTAAGCTTCTCTGAGTCACTTTCTCTGCCTTTGCTCAAGTTTTTACTTATAATTAAACCTTCTTATAATTTTGGTTATGAGCCTAGCCTTTAATGGCTGAGTCATCTCTCCAGCCCAATTCAAACCTTCTTAACTAAACTAATTCATCTAACATGCGATTTGATCTAGACTTGCTCTTGCTTTAAATCAAACCTTCTGTCTAAGCCTATATCAGGAATTCCAGGGCTCTGGATGGTTCAGCTCCTCTCTTATAAGTCTCTCCTCCTCTTCAATTCCAGGATCCAGTTACAACAAATCTCTCTCATCTGCAAACCAATACAGGTTGGTTTTGCTTTGTTTTAAACACACTTCTCCCCCTACTCACTTTCTGAGATCAAGCAGTCAGTACACATACTCTCAGGGTACACATGGCTTTCCTCCATGCTAGCACATATTCCTTCATGCTAGCACTGAAGTCTAAGTGTCTGAGCAATCCCATAGCACTAAAACCTCCGTGAAGGCAGAGCATATTTTTGTTCATACTTGTGTTCCTGGGATTACAGAGCAGACACTCAAGATATTTTTGAATAAATTAATCTAAATAGTAGTCAAATATTATTTATTTTAACTGGTTAAGTTGCCTTTTCCATTTCCATAGATGCTGCCCTACTTCAATCCTATTTCTCCTCTAAGCCACTTTAATGTTCTGTGCCTATTTTTGTTCCATTCATATCCATCAGTAGGTACTGACTGCAAAAGATATTAGTTCTTCCCCTGCTCAAAATAATGCCTCTACAATTAACTACTTATTTCTTGAACATACACCAAATCTTTCTGTCTTTATGCCTCTAGTCTTTTTATGTGAAATGTACTATCTTTAACTATTCAAATGTAAGCCATTGCATAAGGTCAGAAAACAATGCCTTTTTGCTGAACTAGGTATACTTCTCAGGACACTCAAGAGCTTTCATATTGTATTATAAGTTATCTACATCTCTGACTAAACTTTTGAAATCTCTCTCTCTCTCTCTCTCTCTCTCTCTCTCTCTCTCTCTCTCTCTGTGTGTGTGTGTGTGTGTGTGTGTGTGTGTGTGTAATGCACACATGAGCACAGGTGCTCCTGCAGAATCCAGAAGAAGGTATCAGATTCCTTAGAGCTGGGAATGGTTGTGTGAATCACCTGACATGGGTTCTGGGAACCAACTTCTGATCCTATGGAAGAACAGTACATATTCTTAACTCTCCATCTCACCTCTCCAACCTCTAATTGAACCTTGTTTTGTCAAGTTTCTTTGGTTCTGCAAAAATAACATGTGGGACTATAGAGATAGCTTAGTGGTTAAGAGTGCACTGCTCTTCCAAAGGATCAGGTTTGGTTCCCAGCACCCACATCTGGTAACTCACAGCTGTCTGTAACTGCAGCTCCACGGGATCTAATGCTCTCTCCTGGACTCCAAGGGTACCTTTAATCACACATGCAACAGCACCCCTTCCACACACATAATTTAAAAATAAAATATATAAAACACGTAGGGAATTAAATATAAATGAAGCAACTAAGTTATTAGTGCTTGCAAATATTTTTCATAATAACCATGGTATATATTTTTCATATTACAAATACTCTCATTACCAAGGATTGATATTGTGGTTAGTGATATCCTTTGGGTAGTTAACTTGAAAAATTGGTATATATAAAATTTTAACATATTTGTTTATTTACTGTGTATGAGTATGGGTGTCCACAGTACACAATGTGAATCAGAGACAGCATGTTTACTCCCTCTACCATGTGGGGTCAGAGGCTTGAGTTCAGGCCATCAGCTTGAGGATAAACACTTATCCATCCAAGCCATCTCATAGGTTCATTTATTACTTATTTATATAAATAGGGAACAGCTTAGTAACCTGGGATGATCTGGTGTGAACAACTTTTAAGTGAGCTATATAATAAGGCAAAACTGTGTCCTCAAGTGAACTTTGAGGGAGAATCCCCTAGTTGCTATCATATGCCTTCTACATAATTGTATGTCGACTAAATATGACTAAAATGACTAAAATCAGTTGTACTACAGAAAAGACATTAGTAGAGGAAAAATGATTATGCAACCTAATCTATAAATCAAAACAAAGAACAAACCTCACACCTAGATCACCAAACAGTTCTTTCTGTGCCCTGTAAGAGGAAGCCCTGAAAAATAAATAATCTGGGCCTCTGAATATTTTTATTCACATGGCCTGCTGTTGCCTTGCAGTGTGTTCTGGTATTTTCTATTGCTTTGTTTTGAATAAAGTTTCCATAGTATTTGTGCAGATCTGTGGGCTTTGTTTCAATTCCTTTAAAAAGAAGCTAATAATCTGGAAATGTGAGACACTCACCATTGGCAACATTTATCATTTACTAATACAATCTTAGTTTTAAGAGTATATAGGTAACAATGACATCCCAATCAATACTAAATTTTCCTTTGTCAGTCATACCACAGATAATTCTTGGGCCAAAACCTTCCAATCAGTTAAAAATTTTAAGTCCAAAAAAACAAAAAAAAAACAAAAAAGAAATGTAATGAAAATGCAAGCACTGCAGTCAAGAAACCAATTGTTTGCTGGTTTAGTTTACAAGGCTGCCACTAACCTACAATAAACCTGTATAAATATCTAGTTTTAGATACTACACCTAGGGTAAAACTTGCCTTTCGATCTGTATGGTAGTGTTTTCCAAACTGAGTCCCATGATGGACATAAACACGTATTGTAGCCTTGCAGTATGAAACTCAGAAGTGACTAAATAATGGACTACAAAACTAGATTAAGTTGATTCAATAATCGAATTACCATGCCACAACTGTAAATCATTAAACATGCTCATAGTCTGACCGCTAGAAGTTCCTTTCTTATATCTAAACATTTCCAAGTTACATAAACTTCTAATATTAAGATGTTAGAAAATCAATAGACAAAAATAATTTGCCAAAGATTCTTTACTGACAAATAATCTTATGTTTCCTCCAAATGGAATATGAATCTATTTAGAATGATCAAACTCTGGAAATTTTCATACAAGGCAACATGGAATAAATATGGCAATAATATTGTCAAGACTTGATAATTCATAAAGTAATAAAAATCTCAATATATACTCAGTATGTAAGATCATTTGTAAGATGTTATGAGGGATGAAGTTTATTCAGTCATGGGAGGATGACATCTTAAGCATAGTTACATCAGTGGTTCAGTCAGAAGTTATAATTATTTTTGAAGAACTCCCGAAATTGTCTGGACCACATAGATAGAGCAGAGGACATGCTGCCAGACGCTGCCATTCGAAACAAGATGTAAAGGCCACGAGCCATGTGGAAAAGTATAGATTTATAGAAATGGGTTAATTTAAGATGTAAGAACTAGTTAATGAGAAGCCTGAGCCATTAGGCCATACCATTTATAAATAATACAAGCCTCTATGTGTTTATTTGGGTCCTAGTGGCTGCGGGAGATGGGCGGGACAAGAGAAAAATTCCAGCTATACAGCATAGCAACTTAACAGCAAAAAGGACCAAAGATTGCCATGCTAAAAATGATTCTATACATGCACAGACATTAACTAACTACTTCTTTTGTAATATTTAAAACTGTTGTTGTTATTTCACTTGTTTCCTTAAGAAAACTAGGTAATAATCGTTATTTTCTATTTTACATAGTTTTCTATTTTATGTCTATAAGGGCTCAAAGTTAAATCAAGAAACTTTTATAAAGACAGACAAAGCTAAGGTATGACTGGCCTGAGCCTGTAATTCCAGCACTGTAGAGGCAGAGGCAAGAGGATCACATGTTCAAGTCCAGCCTGGTCAACATAAAGAGCTACAGGCCAGTCTAAGCTACAATATCAAGACACTGTCTCACCACCTAAAAAAGACAAACTGTTATCTAGATCCAACACTATACATATGTAGTTCATGTTGGCCTCAAACTCACAATTCTCCTAATTCCACCTCCTAAGTGCTAGGAATACAGAAGTATACCACCATGTCTTAAAAGCAAATGTCAGTTTGAGTAACCAAAGTAGTGCACATGAGTCACCTAGTGGAAAATAATAAGTTTAATTATAAGGCAAATGTTATTGAGAACAGTGTATTATAATCTATAAATAACAGCAGAGAACCAAGAAGATATCAAGAAAAATGAATGTCAGAATAGTCACAAATTTAAATGGAATCAGATATTACCAGAAAGTAAAGATGAAAATGTGAGCATTCATGGTATTTTGTTTTTGTTTTTAAACTGTATAACCTGAATTTAAACAGACATTACAGAACATAAAGGTCTGAAGGAAAACAGACAGCAAACAGAACGGGGTGGCTAGCCAATGGTAGAGAGGGCCAGGACCACAGAAACTCAGCCAGCCTGACCTTCTATGAAGAACCAGGGTGGGGTGGGGGATGCATTGTATTCCTGCTGGACTCTCATCCAGCTCACCTGCAGGGTTGAGGCAAACCTAAAAAGTCCAGGTCCTCCGGAAATGTAGAAGAAACAAACTAAGTAAAAAAACAAAACAAAACAAAACAAACAAGCAACAACAACAAAAACCAACCTGTAAAGTGAATGGAAAACTCTTTAGAGTACTCAAATCAACCCAACTGCTTATGAAAGTCAGAAAATGGGGTCTGAAACAAGCTACAAATCACTTGAAAAAGTTAAACACTGTGGGATTCACTCCCAATTAGGAGGTGTGTTTTTCTCACCTACATTTAATGTTTTCAGATTATAAATCATTAGTACGACTGCTTTTACTTCCAAAATATGATTTCAGGTACACTACCCAAAACACTAGAGGGGTAGGTAATGAGAAAATGTGTTTTCATTTGTATTTTTCCCATGCAGGGAAACAGATGACTGACTCCAAGGAACACAGACTAGGTTATGATACACAAATTCTAAGAAGGCAGAAACAAGAGTCATAAAAGATACAAATGCAATAATGTTACAGAAATCTCAGCTAAGCAGTTAGTCTGAAAAACAGACAATTAGGTTTTTCTGAGATTCACTGTTTAGAGGGGAGAAGGGATGAAAGCAAAAGGAGTGGATTGTGGGAAGAAAGGAATACAGAGCAAAACCAGCAAATGCTTCAAGAGCAAACAGTTGGTTTGACTGTGCAAACACTTCACAAAAGATCCTGCCAGAAATAACTCTAGCAAGGTAGGACGGACTTTTTCTGCACCACCGAGTCTGGAGAACTTGGCAAGGTCAATGGAAATAAGGAAAAGATTTGATCAGTACTGTAAGAAATCAATAGACTTGTGAAGTAGATATACATTAAATGAACAAGAATCTAAAATAGAAGAAATTCCAGCATGTGATTAGAAGGGCAGTGATACGGTGGTCCCAAACAGAATCCGCACTTACCATGCGTGACTAATGCATATGTAGACTAGTTCATTATCTACTTTGTGGAATCATATTCCACTGTAAGAATGCACTTCGATCAAAGTGGTGCTATGATATGCTCACATCTGCTTACACTTTCCTAAAGTACTTGCCCCATTTTCTAGGAAGTCTGGGAGTTAACTGCTGGTTGACAGGATGCATATGCACACCTCCAACTTTACTGGGTGACAGAAAATTAGTTTCCAACTGGAAGTACCAACTCTTTGAACTCTTAAGGTTTTTTTGTTTGTTTTTTTAAGATTTCAATTTGCACTTTTCTAAGTACTAATAAGACTGGGCATATTTCCTGTCTGCTTACCTGTCAATTTTTTCTCATCTTTTTTTTTTTTTTTAGTTGATTTGTTAAAGTTCTTTACATTTTCCTGGTAAAGGGCCTTTCAAGTTTAGTGTTGCAAATAACCAATTACCCTCCACTTCTGCAAGGTCAGTGCTTTTATAATCTTGATTAAGAATCTGTCTTCCAACTTGTGTATCTTTTCTTCCTTCATATTTTAAGAATTCTACAATTATAATCTTTTACACAAACGTCTTCATTCAGTTTGAAACTGATCTTTGTTTGGTGTGAAGAAGATATCCAATTTTTGTTCCAGGTATATCCAATTATCTGGATGTGGTTAGCTGAAGTCTTTATGACTACCTGCAATGGTATTCTGCCATTTAGGAACTCTTCATATGCACAGAGGATAAGTGGTTCTAGGCTCTCTCTTCTTTCCACTGTCTATTTTCTATCCTTGTTCCAATATTACAACTTTTTTTTTTTTGTATTTTAATTTTATCTTAGTATCTAAAAGTGTTAATCCTCTAACTTTACTAGGAAACTAGATACAAACAACATAAATGTATATAATTTAAACAATGGAACAATTAAGTTTACAAAACTATAATTTTTGATCTCCAGCATTGAAAAATTAAAATTAATTGTGACAGACTTTCTAAACAATGACACAACTAAACCACATCTGAATTGGAATAATAAATTGCAAACAAAAAAACTACAAAAAAAAAAAAGACAGCTTGGATTAAAGCAACAAAAAAAAATTAAGACTTGTGGGACATACTGATGAAGTAGTTTGAAGAAAAGGTATGCCCTTAAAGTATATACTAAGTAAAGATGAGAGAGCATAAAAATTAATATGACCAATTGTCAAATGATGAACAAAATCAAAAGTTAGGTATTTCAAAATATAAAATGAAGTTAGAAGACTCACACTTTCTGATCTCAAAACTTAATACCTAATTACAGGAATCAAATTCAGTATGGTTCTGGTGTAAGGACAATATAGATGAATGAAATAGAAGCCAAAGTCCAGAAATAAATCCACACATCAATGATCAACTGATTTTGACTAGGGTGCTGAGACAGTTTAGCATGAAAAGAACAGTGTCTTCAATAATGGAAACCAGATTATCAAAGTGAAAAGTGAAAGTAGTTCTACTGACCTGTGTTCAAAAATCAATCAGAAAAGACTGCAGACCTAGCCTGAAAGTGAAATTATAATAAAGACTCTTGGGTACGTTTAGGCAATGGAGTATCATTCAGAAAGGAAGTATTGACACATGCTACAGCATAGATAAACTTTGAGGACATTATATTAAGTCAGACATACATTGTATTACATGAAATAATCTACATAAGTAGATCTACAGAGATAAAAACTAAATTGGCAGCAATCAGGAGCTAGGGCAGGAGAAAGAGAGAATGACTACTTCAGACACAGAATATCCTTTGGAGGTCAGAAAATATTTTGGAAATGTGCAGTGGTTGGGGATGGGCACACAATACTGTATGTATATTAATGGTAAATCTTATGTGTACTTTACAATTAAAATAGTCATTAATAAAGGAAAACATCAAAAACTCACCACCTGAGAAAGACTCTCTTATTTTTCAGTTCCTCAAATGCTGCTTGAGGCTGATGAGAAGTAAGTTTCCATGCTTTAAAAAAATGCCTTTAGGACCAGGCAGTGGTGGCCTTTAATCCCAATACTCAGAGGCAGAGGCAGGCGGATGTCTGAGTTCGAAGCCAGCCTGATCTACAGAGTAAGTTCCAGTACACCCAGGGATACAGAGAAATCCTGTTTCGAACAAACAAGCAAGCAAACAAACAAACAAATGCCTTCATGGGGGCTGAAGAGATGGCTCAGCAGTTGAGAAAACTGGCTGCTTTTCCAGAGGACCTGGGTTTGATTCCCAGCACCCACAGGGAGGGAGGTTCACAAACTGCAACTTCAGTTCCAATACCCTGTGGCCTTCTTGGCAAATGCATGAAGGTGGTACATAGACATACATGCAGAATCTATACACACAAAATAACAATAAATCCTTAAAAATGTTTTTAATGCCTTCCTGAATAACAGTCAGTTTAAGTGTCTGGGTTTAAGTTTCTAGAAATTGCCTTCCTTTAGCTCATTTCCCTGGCAATTTTCTACCTGCTACTAGGTTTCCTGCTTCCTCCTTGCTGCTATCATCACTGCTTACCTAGACACACACAAAAACTGTTTTAAAACTCATGTTTACTCAGCTCCTCCTGTTGTTGTGGTCTACCTACCAACTGCCTAGTCACACCATTACCAGTTAAGTTTCACACCTAGCTCAAACTTCCCTCTTTAGCTTGCAGACCTTGCTATGGTTGTGAGTGATAGCCACAAATGAGACTAAACCCTCCAAAACCGAAGTTTTTCAGTTCTTTTGACCATGGTCATCCACAATAATCTACCCATCTGTCTACTCATCACCACCTGTGCTATGATTATCACCTGAATTGATTTACTTCTAGAAATAGTACAGCGTCCCTTAACAACCTCAATATCTTCTCACATCTTAATTTATTATCATCAATATGAACACGATCTGACCTTAAAGGACCTTCAGTATCTTAAAACTCTATTTTCCCCCACCTATCTTCTTTAACTGTATACTTTCTTAGTCAACTTTAATTTCATGTTCTATCTTATTTAAAGATATTCTTATCAATATACTGAACTCCTTAAATTCCAGATTTGCAAAAATGCCAACTCTAAATCAATCTTTCTTTCTTGTGACTACATCAGGTCCAAATAGAAATTAGCACTGGAGGACAGATGAATACAACTGTCACTTCATGATCAACCTTTATGAGTGCACAATACTACTCATTCTCTGTTAAAACTACTTTCCATTCTCTGTAACACTCATTTCAGATATTCTTCAAACCACCCACTCTCATAATTTCTTTCTCTTCACAAAGTAATAAAACAGGGGCCCTAAAAGGCTCCTACCAAATTCATTTACTCTGTTAAAATTTTTCATTTATTTTAATTGTGTGTGTGTGTGTGTGTGTGTGTGTGTGTGTGTGTGTGTGTGTCTGCTTGTCTGTATAAGCAGCACATACAGGCAGGCACTCTTGAAAGCCAGAAGAAGGTATAAGATCAACAGGAACTGGAATTAGAGGTGGTTGTTGAGTGCTAGGATCTGAACCTGGGTCCTCTGGAAGAGCAGCAAGTCGTCTTAACAGCTGAGCTTTCTCTCCAGTCCTTCCATTATCATAACAGCTCCCAACTCTAAATTCAGTCACCACCAAACAGACCTCACCGAAGCTACCACTAACAGTCATTTTCCTCAAAGCACATTTCACCTGTTCTTGCAGAAGCATTAACACTGCCTGTCACAACTCTACCACTAAACTGTTCTCAGAAGGCCATTCAAAAATGCTCCCCTAAACTCAGTAACTGAAATCAGTTTTCCTCTCGTACAGTAACAGCTAAATGAAACTGTCATTAGATGCTGGAAAACACAAGACTGGGTGGGGTTCTAAGCCATTTATCTATGGTTTCTATTGCTGTGATAGAACACCATGACCAAAAAGCAACTTCAAGAGAGAAGAGTTTATTTCACTTCCACTTCCACATCAGTCATAAAAGAAGTCAGGGTAGGAACACTATGTAGACTAGAGAAAAGGCATCAGAATTCTGCAGTCATAATCATCCTAAGGCTTTGGCTGAAAACTAATATATTCTACACATGCATAGGACAAAACTTTCAAGTATGAGGCAAAAGGCAACTTTTGCCTGGGAGTTATATGATGTAGGATTGGTTATCTGTGCTTTACCCTGAAGCACTCACTGCCCCTAGTGAGGCAGCAGGTAACTGCTAGGTACCTGCCCACCTCACCCCTGGGGCGTGACCTAGACAGGGACCCCTTAAGACCTGGGAGTATATGCTTGCCCCTTCTTCGCTGTCTCATGGTCTTGGATGCTGGTGCTGTGTATTAAGGCAGAGCTCTTCTGAGAACCACGTTGGACCATGCCCCACTCCTGGATTCTGCGTCCAACTCAATTATTCTTGTTGTTGAGTTAAACCCCGCATAAATTCCTTTGGTCTTCAAACAGACTCCATAGGATCATCCCATTATCTGGCCCCCATTTTCCGATTAACATGATTCAGAACTTAGGAAGAAAGATCAAAGAATTAGCACAGATTTCCTTCCTATCTAAAACTAAGGAAGTCAGAGATAAACTTTTTTAAAAATTTCAATTTGGAGCTAGAGAGATGGCTCACTGAGAAAGAATATGTCCTATATGTGTGGGCCCTTGCCACTTTCAGAGGACCCAGGTTTGGTTACTAGACACATCATATCTGCCACCTGTATCTCTAGTTCCAAGGGATCTGTGGCCTCTATGGGTACCTGCCCACATATATACAGACAACAGGCACATACACATATAAATAAATCTTTTTTTTTAAATTAAATGAGTTTTTAGATAGCCTACAAGACATAGTCTTTTTCTTAACAATGACTCCAATGACTCCAAAGTAATCAGTCAAAATAAACACAGAACTCAAGATGGTATCACTGCCACCTGCTTTAAGTCCTCTTTATCTTGTGGATGATAAATGGCCCAAAGTAACTGCCAAATGTGCTAGCATCCTTCCATTTCCAAAGTAAGCTTAAAGAAAACTATATGAGCCGGGCGGTGGTGGCGCACGCCTTTAATCCTAGCACTCGGGAGGCAGAGGCAGGCGGATCTCTGTGAGTTCGAGGCCAGCCTGGTCTCCAAAGTGAGTTCCAGGAAAGGCGCAAAGCTACACAGAGAAACCCTGCCTCGAAAAAAAAAAAAAAAAAAAAAAAAAAAAAAAGAAAGAAAGAAAAGAAAAAGAAAACTATATGAGGTCACAGTAACACAGCAAAGAAACCATGGCATCTAGATCCACGTTTTTACCAAAAAGGATAGGATAGGTTTGGTTTTACATTTTGTTGTTGGTGGTTTTTTTTTTTTTTTAAATCGGTTTTTTTGAGACAGGGTTTCTCTGTGTAGCTTTGCGCCTTTCCTGGAACTCACTCTGTAGCTCAGGTTGGCCTCGAACTCACAGAGATCTGTCTGCCTCTGCCTCCTGAGTGCTGGCATTAAAAGCGAGTGCCACCACCACCCGGCTGGTTTTACCTTTTAATTAGAAGAGTGTGCTTGTTTTCTCCTGTGGCCCCTGCTACAAACACTCCTACTCTGGTCTCTGGTCTTCAAGTCTGCATTTGATTTGAATGTAGCTGTCTTTGATGCACTTCGTATAGGCTTCTGTTATGAAGCTGGTTTTCTGCAGTTGATTATTCATGACAATTATCAACACCGACGATTACTGTGTTTCCTACAGTTAGCCCTCTGGCCCAACGGGGTGGGGGTGGGGGTGCATTTCCACCAATGAGCAAGTCATAAATAAATAACCTCTGTCCTACTGACCATCTAGCTTTCCACCTCCAGGCACAGCATGTCCACTATCTCCTGGATCTTGTACACATCAGGAAAACATCATGATTATATGATAAGGTCCCAGCAGATAACCATGGCAGCTGGAGGAAATAACTGTAGCATGTGAGGTAGAGAAAAAGGAAAAGCAGAAACTACATCATAGTTCTGACAAACAATGTATCCAATCAGAAGTGTTTAGCATTTGCCACATTCACCTTTCTGACACACAAAGTCTCCTAAGAGCTTTCTAGTCCTCAGACCACAGGATGACAAACTATGCCAACATTTAGGGAGCCCTTATTGAAACAGTATTTTCCAAAAGATTAATACATGCTGTTTCAAACCCAAACACAGGTCAGACTCATTTAAAACACAGTATAGATGATTGGATTTTAATATAGACTGAAAATAGTACGTGGTTTCAGATTCCACATTGCAATTAATTTGTTAAATTCTCGTGTAATATAAGAATTCCAAATTATCTGTGTTATGATATGGGAAGTGTATTCAAGCACTTTCCCCCCTATCTGCTAAATTACAAAGCCTCCCAGAAAAGTGTTTGTGAGCCACTTTCTCATGGAACACTATTTTTATAAGAACCACTGGCACACAAACTATGTGTGCCTAAAAAAGGTGTGTGTGTGTGTGTGTGGAGAGAGAGAGAGAGAGAGAGAGAGAGAGAGAGAGAGAGAGAGAACACGAACAGACAGACACAGACAGACAGACAGACATATTCAAGCACGCTCAAGCACGTCAGGCTGTACAGAACGCAGGATCCTCCTACTTCTGCCTAAGTGCTAGATTTACAGACAAACTATAGTGACTTGAAATAGGGGACACAGAAGATATTTTCTTGATAATGACTAAAGTGAGTCTATCACTTCAAAAAAAAAAAAAAAAAAGCAAACAGCAGTGTCCACAGACAAGGATAAAACTCAAACTCTCAAGTGAATTAAATTTTCAGAAAATTTATATCCATTCCATGAGAGATCCAAGGATTTTGCTGCTATCACACAAGGAAGCAGCTTTCAAAATCTTTGCTGTTGCCAGGAATGGGAACGCATGTCTAGAATTCCAACATTCAAGAGGAGGGAGGTGGATCTCTGAGTTTAAGGCCAGCTTGATCTACAATATGAGTTCCAGGCTAACCAAGACTATACAGTGAGGCAAGGTTTCAAAATAAAAACAACAAACAAAAAGCAAAATCTTTTCAAAAACTATATGTCATGAGGGTAGTGAACTAGCAGGCTCTAGTAACTTCAGGAAAGCAGATAGGGCAAAAAATAAGCCAGGAAAGGGGATGTAAGAGTGCCATGTTAACATATCAAAGAATAATAATTTTAAATTCTGACCCAAAATTTAGGACTGTGAATAAAATATGCTTTTCCTATTAAAATAATAACCCTCCAATTCTAGCAGGAACTATATACAAAAATACCAGCTACAGACATTGTCTTATGAAGCACTTTTTAGTTTCATTTAACCTTATATCACAAAATACTTTAAAATTCATACTCTAGATTTAATATACTTTTTTTTAAAATTCTTTTTTTTTAAAGATTTATTTATTATACATACAATGTTCTGCCTGCATGTATGTCTGCAGGCCAGAAGAGGGCGCCAGATCTCATTACAGATGGTTGTGAGCCACCATGTGGTTGCTGGGAACTGAACTCAGGACCTCCGGAAGAGCAGTCAGTGCTCTTAACCTCTGAGCCATCTCTCCAGCCCAAAGATTTAATATACTTTTTAAAGCCTCAATCTTTGGAAAATGTCATTATTCATGAAAACAGTAGCAAAGGACACTAATTCAAAGGAATACACAAGAAGCTCTAAATACTCCCAATTAAGCATCTCAAAACTTTTGCTTAAATACGTGGGTCTTGCAATATCATACCAACATACTGTGGTAACGGGAGTGCCTCCTATTACACTGTAATGAACAGGAGGGGGAAGAACATGATGCAGAATCACAGGCCTCACTATGCATCAGACATAATGTTGTTACATGATTTTATTTTACCTTAATTTCCCCTTCTATAAAATTCAAAAGTGGCAGGAACAAGAGTACTGAGAAAAGTTGTGAAGTGTATATATGTACTCGTTTTTTTTTTTTAATTAAGCTAAATTCAAATGCTTTAAAAAGTGGAAAATTATAGAAGATGCAGAAACGCCAAACCAGCTAACCCAGAATATTACAAAGTGAATAATGCAACTTTTAAAAATGGTATAGCCTCTGGTATTCAACTGTCTCTTCATCTAGCATAAGATATAATTGCTAAACTACAAATTACTAACTAACCTAAACTGAGTAGGAAAATACTGTTTTTGAAATAAAGATTGTTCTCAGGCACTCTTGCAGAAACCACCCAAATCTCAAGTAGCAAATCAGTTCAAAGTTTAAAGAAAGGAATGTGCTGTGGGATATCATTCTATATGCTATGAATATGTATTGCTCTGATTGTTTGATAAATAAAATGCTGATTGGCCAGCAGCCAGACAGGAAGTATAGATGGGATAAGCAGACAAGGAGGATTCTGGGAAGAGGAAGGCTAAGTCAGGAGTCGCCAGCCAGACAAAGAGGAGGCAAGATGACAAGGCAGAACTGAGAAAAGGTACCAACCCACATGGCTAAACATAGATAAGAATTATGGGTTAATTCAAGTGTAAGGGCTAGTCAGTAATAAGCCTGAGCTAATGGCCACACAGTTTGTAATTAATATAAACCTCTGTGTGTTTATTTGGGTCTGAGTGGCTGCAGACTGGGCGGGACACAGGAAAACTTCCAACTACAGAAATAGACAATCATGTAAAATTAAGTCTGAAGACAACTTCCTAAAGAGAGTGTCTCAGGTTAAGGCATGATAAATCCAAGTGAAACACACACTCTGCCAGCAAGCAAGGAAAGAGTCTTACCCAGTCAAAATGACAAAGACGCCACCTCAAGAAATTCCCACTGAACACAAACATGGAACATTTGGTACATAAAAATTAATAATACCACCTAAAGCAGGTACTATAAGAAAAACAGGGTAGAAATCGATGGAATTGGAATCAGGGAAATACATGAAACCAACAAAAAACAAAAGCTGGCTATCTGAAAATATAAATATAACAGATATATCTCTAGGCAGGAATGAAGAGGAAAAGAGTTGTTCTGGAGAAAAAAGTCAGAAGGGAAGTAAGAGGGAGAAGGAGATAGCAGCAACAGCTGAGCCTTGTCGTGTAGTCCTGTAACTGCAGCTACTAAGGAGGCTGAGGCAAGAGGATCACTGCAAGGCCTGCAAGAGCTACAGAGTAATTTCAAAGCCAGTTGGTCCACTTAGGGAGATTGTCTCAATATTTAAAAAAAAAAAAAACCCACAAAACAAATGGGGATGCAGACTACTTGCCTGGGATGTGTGAGGCCCTGGATTAGATTTCCAGCACCAGTGAGGAAGGGTAAAAATCAGAGATGAGAGAAGGAAGGAGAACAGTGAACAGAATACTAATATAAAGGCACACGCCTTTAATCCCAGCACTAGGGAGGCAGAGGTAGGCAGATCTCTGAGAATTTGAGGCCAGCCTGGGCTACCGAGTGAGTTCCAGGAGAGGCTCCAAAAGCTACACAGGGAAACCCTGTCTCAAAAAAAAAAGTAAGAATGACAAAAGAATACTATGAACTACTGTGAACACACACACTGGTGATGTGAAATGAACAAACAAACTACTTCTGTGAAAGAAACAACCCACCAAAGCTCTTACAAACATAACCTAAACACAAGCATAAAAACAAAAGAAAAAGAATCAGTCACCCAAACAGAGCTGTATCTATTGAAGAAAGTGAACCAAGAGAGGTGAGTGACTGGTCTCTCTGCTAAACTGCCCCAATCTCTAGCCCCTAAGCCACAAGGCACATCCCATGCTCCTTCCCCTCCCATCTCAGCCCCAGTAGCAGGCCAGCAGGTAAGAGTCCTGTGTGCAGGCTGCACACCACCACTGCCACCACCCACTGGACACTGTAACCTACAAGACCCACTCTGACCCCCAAACCCACCGAACTCATCATCTTCCCCTTGGCCAACCCTGCCCCCAACATCAGCATTCCCTAGAGGCACAAGCACCACCTGCACCAATTGGAAGAAGAGCAGCCTCCCCGTGAACAGCCCTCTCCAGCAACATCAGCAGACCCTATTGGCACAAGTGCCACCCACATCAGTTGGAAAAACAGACCCCTACAGGCACAAGTAAAGCTCACACCAGCCAGAAGAACTGGACAATATGCTGGATCTAGACACTCAATCCACCACAAACCTCAGCTGAGATAACCCTACACGACCTGACAAACAGCCAATGATCGAACCCTTGGCCACTGAGGCCAAAAGACAATAAAGAAAACATACAGCAAAAGAACAAAAGACCCATCCAACACAGACATCACAAGAAGCAACACCTGTTCCTATAATTATTCCAAACCCAGATGGGTAAACGGCAGTCTAAGAATATATTCAACAACATAAGGAGCAATATGGCACCACCAGAACCTAATGATTCTGCCAGCAGCAAGACCGGAATATCCCAGGGCAGATGAGGCAGAAGAAAATGGCCTTAAAAATAAGTTTATGAAGATGATAGAGGCCCTTAAAGAAAAAAATGAAAAATTCCCTTAAAGAAACCAAGGAAAAGACAAACAAAAAATTGGAAGAAATCAATAAATCCCTTAAAGAAAAAGCCAAGAAAAAACAAACAGGTGAAGGAAACAGTTAAAGACTAGAAAACTGAAATAGAGGCAATAAAGAAAACACAAACAGAGAATTTTGGAAATGGAAAATCTGGGAAAATGAACAGGAACTACAGTTGTAAGCATAACCAACAGAATACAAGAGATGGAAGAGAGAATCGGAGGCACTGAAGATATGATAGAATAAATAGATTCATCAAAGAAAGTGTTAAATCCAATAAATTCTTAACATAAAACATCAAGGAAATCTGGGACACCATAAAAAGACCAAACCTAAGAATACCAGGGATGGAAGAATAATAATTCCAGCTCAAAGGCCCAGAAAAAATATTCAACAAAATCATAGAAGAAAACTTTCCCAACCTCAAGGACATGCCTATGAAGATACAAGAAGCTTACAGAACACCAAATAGATTGGACCAAATAAATAAATAAATAAATAAATAAATAAATAAATAAAAAAATAAAGCCCCCTCAACACATAACAATCAAAACTCTAAACATACATGTAATAGAATGTTATTTTAAGATGTGTTACTTTTGTTTATGTTGCACTTGTTTAACTCTGTGAGGCTGTGTTGCTGTGCCTATCTAAAATACCTGGATAGTCTAATAAAAAGCTGAATGGCCAATAGTAAGGCCGGAGAAAGGATAGGTGGGGTTGGCAGGCAGAGAGAATATATAGAGGGAGAAATCTGGGAGGACGACTCCAGGGGCCAGCCATCCAGCTACACAGCAAGTCACAGAGTAAGAGTAAGATTTACAGAAGTGAGAGAACAGGAAAAGCCCAGAGGCAAAAGGTAGACATAAGTTAAGGGAAGCTGACAAGAAACTAAGCCAAGCTAAGGCCGGGCATTCATAATTAAGAATAAGCCTCCTTGTGTGTTTTATTTGGGAGCTGGGTGGCAGGCCCCCTAAAAAGAGCCAAAATACTAACAACACATACAGAATAAAGAAAAGAATATTAAGAGCATCAAAGGAAAAAGGTCAAGTAACATATAAAGGCAGACCTATCAGAATTATACCTGACTTCTCAATGGAAACTCTGAAAGTCAGGTCTTGGACAGAAGTTCTACAGATACTAAAAGACCACGAACGCCAGCCCAGACTACTATACCCAGCTGATCTCCAAAATAATGAACTCAAGAAACTAGACATCAAAATACCAAATAATCCAATTAAAAAATGGGGTACAGATCTAAACAGAGAATTCTCAACAAAAGAATCTCAAATGGCTGGAAGACATTTAAGGAATTGCTCAACATCCTTAGTCATCAGGGAAATGCAAATCAAAACGACTCTGAGACATCATCTTACACCTGTCAGAATGGCTAAGATCCAAAACACTGATGACAGCTTATGTTGGAGAGAATGGGCAGTAAGGAGAACACTCCTCCATTGCTGGTGGGAATGCAAACTTGTACAGCCACTTTGGAAACTAGTATGGCAATTTCTCAGAAAATTGGTAATCAATCTACCTCAAGACTCAGTGATACCACTCTTGGGCATATACTCAAAGGATGCTCAATCATACCACAAAGACACTTGCTCAACTATGTTCACAGCAGTATTATTTGTAATAGCCAGAACCTGGAAACAACCTAGATGGCCCTCAACCGAAGAACAGATAAAGAAAATGTGGTACTTTTTTACAATGGGATCATGAAATTTTCAGGCACATGGATGGAAAAAAAATCATTCTAAGTGAGGTAACCCAGACCCAGAAAGACAAAAATGGTATATACTCACTTATAAGTGGATATTAGATATAAAGCAAAGGATAACCAGGCAACAATCCACAACCCCAGGGAAGCTAGGTAACAAGGAGGACCCTGAGCAGGACACATGGATTGTCCTGGGAAAGGGAAATAGATGAGATATCCTGGGTAAACTGGGGGAGGTAGAGGGGAAGGGATGGCCAAGCTGGGCTAGGGATGGAGAGGGAGCAATGAGAGAGATTGATAGAGGGGGCCATTACAGGGTTAGGGAGAAATCAGGTGCCAGGGAAACTCCCAGGAATCCACAAGGATGACCCCAGCTAAGACTCCAGAGAGTCCTAGAGCACTAGAACTAATACCACTGTCTCCTATCATGAGATTGATCCATCACATCTCACACTCCTGATACCCCAGTTCTGAATTCACACTGCCATAGTGCTCTATAGATCTTTTTATTTTACCCACTTCCTTATCCCTTGTCTTCCAAAATTCCTAATTTGTAATAAGCACACTTATATACTACATCTATAGTATGTCCCTGCTGTCATCTGTCTCCCTTCACTCAACAAAAACCTTAGGCAAATGGTGTTATAGAATATTATTTTAAGATGTATTACTTTTGTTTACATTGCATTTGTTTAACTCTGTGTTACTGTGCTTGTCTAAAACACCTGATAGTCTAATAAAGAACTGAACAGCTAACAGCAAGGCAGGAGAAGGATAGATGGGGTAGGCAGGTAGAGAGAATATATAGGAGAAATCTGGGAGGAAAAAGAAGTAGTCAGAGAAGAAGGAAGGAAGGAGAGAGGAAGTGGGAGGACTCCAGGGGCCAGCCACCCAGCTACACAGCAAGCCAAAGAGTAAGAGTAAGATTTTCAGAAGTAGAGAATGGGAAAAGCCAAGAGGCAAAAGGTAGATGAGATAAGTTAAGAAAAGCTGGCAAGCTGGGTGGCGGCGGCGGCGGCGGCGGCGGTGGTGGTGGTGGTGGTGGTGGTGGTGGTGGTGGTGCACGCCTTTAATCCCAGGACTCAGGAGGCAGAAACAGGCAGATCTCTGTAAGTTTGAGGCCAGCCTGGGCTACTGAGTGCGTTCCAGGAAAGGTGCAAAGCTACACAGAGAAACCCTGTCTTGAAAAACCAAAAAGAAAAAAGAAAAGCTGGTAAGAAACAAGCCAAGCTAAGGCCAGGCATTTATAATTAAGAATAAGCTTCTGTGTAATTTGTGAGCTGGGTAGAGCACTCCCCCAAAAGATAAAAAAATATAAAATAAAATAAAATAAAATGGCTCATGCACTGTGATATGTTTCTTTATTCCTATCTTGCTGATGTCACACATCCAGGCTGACCTGTATATGTATATATACACATATATGGCGCTAGAGACAGAATTCAGGGTTTTGCACTTGCTAGGCAAGCTTCCAACACTATATACTCCCAGGCCCACTCTCTTTAACTCAATTTCTTCCTGAATTCCACAAATTTATTTCTCATTCCCACCTCAGTAGACCACACCCAGGATCATCTTGGGCATTATTAATGCCAGTAACTGATATCCTAGTGAAATCTCCCTCCCTGCCCCCTCCCAAATACTAACAGAAATTCTCAGCATCTCTACACTATGACTTCTGTTACGCACATGTTCACTTAACTTCCTCTCATTCATGTCAGATTCCATGATTCTCTGGTACGCCTCTCAGCATACCTTTTTAAAGGCCTTATTTCCTTGTTCCTTCTCTTGTACTAAGATGGTGTGATAATCAGTTTTGTGTCAACTTTTGCTAGGCTGTTGTACCAAGTTATTTAACTGAACACAAATCTAGGCGTTATTATGGAGATATTTTATAGATGTTAGTTAGTATCTGTAGTCAGAAGACTTGAAGCACAGGAAATTATTCTTGATAATATGGGCAGGCCTCCAACTGGCTGAAGAAAGATGAAATTCTGCCTCAAGAGTACACATCAGGTGCCACCTGTGGCCATGTTAGTGTCACAGGGTCATGCTGTCACCAGGGCCATGCGGATCTGTAGCCTGCACTGCCACCCGTAGCCATGGTGATATCTGGGCCCATGCTGTTGCCAAGGGCCATGTCTGGGTTGGTGGGCCTACCATAGCCAGAGTCTGTGTTGATGTCTGTGGCCCATGTTACTACCATGAACAACATGTGTTGAAATTGGGGTGGGAGGGGCCTGTGCTGAGTGGGCCCTGCCCTTCACTGGCCATGGGAGTATTTGGCCCCAATCCTCGCCATTGGCACAGCAGCGCTGACCCTGAAGGTAAAGGTGCAGAAGAGTTGGCTCTGCTCCTTGCCTGAGGTGGGGCAGTTCCAGCGGAGGCCCTGACTGACCATTCAGCTACCACCCAGGCCCACATCCAGTCCTTTCAGTTGGCTCACCCCAACATCTACCCCATCTATGACCTGCTGGAAAGCATGAAGTGATTGGTCCTATGGAACCAGAGCTGCAGGACCTCCATGACTTGAGGCAACAGCAGGATACCTGAGAGGAGATTCAGTGAGTGTCCAGTATTGATGATGTACTAGAAGCCAGAGGTCTTGAACCTGACCAACAGTACATTACACAATGAACATTTGCAAGTAAAACTGTTTGGACAAAAGGGTATACTGAATGATATTCAGAAGTTTTCAATGCCACTAAGATGAATGAAGAGGTGATGGAGAGGTGGGAAAGACAGAAGAGTGAAGTATTTTTGTGTTAATTTTTTTCTGCTGTTGTTTTCTTTGTGGGTGGAGGATGCCACAAGGATAAAGGATGGATATGGAGGGACCGGGAAATGAGTGGGATTTGAGTGCATGATGTGAAATTCCCAAAGAGTCAATAAAAAATTATGTTTAAAAAAAAGTATAAACCAGTCTAAAGCAGAAGTTCTCAACCTGTGGGTCTCAACCCCAACGGGGTTCAAACGACCCTTTCACAGGGGTAGCCTAAGACTATCAGAAAACACTGATATTTATGATTCATAACAGTAGCAAAGTGACAGTTATGAAGTAGCAATGAAAATAATTTTATGGTTGGGGGTCACCACAACATGGGGAGACTGTATTATAGGGCCTCAGCATTAGGAAGTTAGAGAACCACTGGACTAAAGAGTTCTCCTACCATTTATGCCACAGACTGAAGACCTGCCAAACCTCCCACTAGGAAATTCTTATCTATCTACCCATCTGTCTATACCTCCTACTATTTTATTTTAAAGATTTATTTAGCTGAGCATGGTGGTGATGGCCTTTAATCACAGCACTCTAGAGGGAGGAACAGACAGGAGGATGAACTGTAGTGATATATTGTGTACCCTAATAAACTTATCTGGAGATCAGAGGATAGAGCCAGCCACTAGACTAGTAGAGGCCAGACAGTGATGGCACACACCCTTAATCCTATCACTTGGGAGTCAGAGATCCGTCTGCATCTCTGAGAGTTCAAGGCCACACTGGGAACAGAGTCAGGCAGTGGTGGCACACACCTTTAATCCCAGCACTTGAAACCTCATGCCTTTGCTTGGAAAGCACACATGCCTTTAATCCCAAGAAGTGGCATGGCTGGATAGAGAACAGTATACAAGGCATGAGGAGACAGGAACTAAGTGCAGTTCAACTGAGACCCTCAGGGGTGAGGACTCAGAGGCTTTCAGTCTGAGGATTCATGGAAACAGGATCAGCTAAGTTGTCATCCAGGTGAGGTTGGCTGTGGCTTGTTCTGTTTCTCTGATCTTTCAGCCTTAACCCCAGTATCTGGCTTCAGGTTTTTTGTTTGTTTGTTTGTTTATTAATAAGACCTTTCAACAGTCATGTTACAATGGACCTCTGAGTTCAAGGCAAGCACAGTATACAAACTGAGTTCTAGGCCAGCCAAGGACACATAGTAAAGATCCAGTCTCAAAAAAATTAACTAATATTAATTAGAGATTTGTTTATTTCTTTGTATATCGGTCTTTGCTTGCCTGTAGGTACACCACATGCATACTTCATGCCCTCCGCCCCCAAATCTGATCTCCTGGAACTGGAGTTTACAGACAGGTGTGAACCACATCATGTGGGTCCTGGGAATATAACCTGGGTCTTCTGCAAGAGCCACTGAGTCATCTCTTCTCTTACTGGTTTTGATGTTCATAAGAATTGTGTTAAACATGGCAAAGCCTCATCCTGAATAAATCTGAATGTCTTACCTGTACTTCTTTACAATCAGTTAAATAATGTGGTATTTGGGAGTTGGGACAAGGTCACAAACCAGGTTAATAGTCTTAAATTCAAGATTTCAAACCTTAAATGAACAATCAATACCACCTGGCAAAGTGCTTCAAACCCCCTACCCTCACATGTTCTGCTTGCCTGAATGACCTACTTCATTGAAAAGACAAAAACCACAGAGATCAGAGTCAGAGGCATGTCTTCACCTTTGAACACCAAGGTTCCTTTGAAGAGCACAAACTGATTCGATTCCCTCATCTGGTAGAAAGCACCAATCCTCTGACAAGGGCCAAACTATGCCCTTTTCTGAACATGCCTGTTTTCACTCACTTTTTGCACCCCACAGTTTCCTCCTTTAAATGTCTGCATCCATTGTGTATGAATTTGCTTTTTTCTTACTCTAAAAATAAAAACCAAAAAAACAAAAACAAACAACAACAACAAAAAAAAACCACTTCACCATTTAATCAACTTTAATTTAGCTTCTTTCTTGTTTAAATAAACTGTTCATAGAGATCACCAACAACTTCCCAGTAATCTCTGTAACCTGTTTCCTCATCTGTAAAGTGGGTTAGCATGCTTCAGGTCATCAAGGGATGCTTGAAACAATGTACATACGTAAGCACTAGAACAGTCCTTGGAACAGGGTGAGCCTGTGTCAGTATCAACTATTTGTATCACTAGCTTACTCTGGGAATCCCATTTTCTCTGAGTTATCCCCACCCCCTCCCATGGCTTACTCAACAATGTGTGGGTTCTTCAGTAGTAAGCTACTTCAGCTTCTAAGGGCCAGGGCCAGGTAGGATGGTCAGCAAACAATGTAATTCTTCTGGAGTTCAGCCAAGTATCTTCAATCAAGGATGAGACCAGAAACCCCAGAGTCAAATCAAACTTATTCTCTTTACTTCACCCATGCTTTTCTGACATGTTTATTTTTGTCAAATTCACTTTCTAAGCATAATACCTTCCCAGGAACACTCACTCCTTATCACATATGTAGATCTTAATCTCTAAATTGACTGCATGCTTCTGATAGAAGACTAAGCTACATTTTAAAAAATTATCTCTAGGTGCTATACACATAGCAGTCGATATATATGATTAAATAGGAAACAACAAAGCTTGTTACTAAACCCGTGCTCACCATCAAAGACCGCTAATATCCCCATTTAACATATGGCAAGAAAAACAGAAGAAAATTTTAAAGAAAAAAAATTACAAAAACACTGGGGCTGGAGAGATGGCTCAGAGGTTACCATCACTTGCTGCTCTTCCACAGAACTTATTTGGTTCTCAGCACCCACATGGTGGCTCACAACAGTCAATAACTCCAGTTCCAGGGGATACAATGCCCTCTTTTGTCAATGCAGGCATGTGGTGCATAGGCTCACAGGCAGGAAAAATACTCATACATATATGTAAATAAATAAATCTGAAAAAAAAATTTAAAATGCTATTAAGGATCACTAAAGAGACTTAAACAAGTAGTAAAAATTTTCTATGGCATCATACCGTTGGCATTTCTCTCATAAATACAAAAACCAAAACTTCATGGCAAATTGAATGTATGTAATTGAATTCAGGCATATCTGGGAGTGGGTGGAGAAAATGTCAACCAGTGTGAAAACTCTCAGGATTGGAATTGTTCTCTATCATTTTGGTCCCCCAAATGTATACATACACAGACAAACAATGTAATTCTTCTGGAGTTCAGCCAAGTATCTTCAATCAAGGATGAGACCAGAAACCTCAGAGTCATTGCTTGTTTATTGGGCTATGCATATATAATGTGTATGTAAATGTTATCCCAATAAAATAAATAAAATGACCTCAACAGAAATGGCAACATGATTGGCAGAGGAGGGACAGAAACCACACCTGGCAGATTAATTATCAAAGTTCACACAAGCTAGAGAAATGACTCAGTGGTTCAAAGTGTGTACAACTGGGCAGCTCACAACTGTCTGTAATGCCAGCTCTACGGGCGCTCCCACCCTCTTTTGACCTCATGAGCACACATACACCCCACCACGCACAAACCCAATCCCTCTCACATATATACACATAATTTAAAATAAAGATAAAATACTTTAAAAATTCATATGCACAAACAGGCCAGAAGCCAGAAAAAGAAAAGTATCTAAGAAAATTAATGAAAGAGCATTAGATCCAACAGAAAGCACACTATAAACTATAGCAATTAAAACAGAATGACTTGGTTTCCAAATGCATAGAGAGGTCAAGGGAATATTAATGGCCCAAGCACATGTGGAAATTCAGTAAATAATAAAAGTGACAGTTTAAATCAGTAAGACAAAAAAATTATTAGATAATGCTGAGGCAACTGGATGATTATCTGGTTAAAAAATATGGTTGGACACATGTATAAAATCATACCCTGAAAAGGCAGACAGCAAATTTGGAAAATATATTTCCAATAGCCAGCCCAGAGCTATTTCTCTAGAGAAAAAAAAAAAAAAAATCTGCAAATCTAAGGAAATGAGCAACAAATGGAGGATAAAGTCAGCTCCCAAGAAAGAAAATATAAATAGCCCTTCCATGATGCTTAATCTCATTCCTAAGGGCAATGAAGAAATTAGCAGTTACCCTTACCCAGTGATGGTCTAACATGAAACTGGACAACTTTAGTGACAAATATCAAAACTACAAATGCACAAACACTCTGAGCTACCACTTTTACCTCTACAAGTTTATTCTACACATTTCTACATAATGTGAAGTGATGTGTGCACAAGATAATCTACTTGGACAAAAGCAGTCCAACTGCACACCAAAAAAGAGCAAGTTAATTAAATAGCACTCCTTCCTTTTTTAAAGATAGGGTCTCAGTATGTAACCCTAGGGCTCACTATGTAGACCAGGCTGGCCTTGAACTCAAGAGATACAACCTGAAGCATGTGGATTAAAGCATGTGCCAACACACCTGGGCAAATGGCACACCTTCATGATGAAATTAAGCACTTGATGTTTGTGCCCACCCCCAAATGCATAACCTCCAAAGTGACAGTGTTTGGAGATGACCATTGGGAAGTAATGTTAGATGAGCTCCTAGGAGTAAATTAGTGTCCTCAGAAGAGGGAGAGACCAAAGCACTCTCTGGCTATGTGAAAATGCAGGGAGAAGAAAGATGGCCCTCACCAAGGGAACCAACTGGTCAGTGTGAGAAATGTATTTATTTCTGTTGCTTAATCTACCCTGTATATGGCATTTTATAATAGGAGGCCAAACAAATTAGACCCAAGGAATACTACAAAACTACTTTAAAAAAAATGTTATTTACACAGTGATATGAAATAATTTATAAGCTCTATTAAGGGAGAATAAAAAACAAGGAAAATAAGAATAGCAAATCTGCACTACTTATATACAAAAGGAAGAGGGACAGTGGGTATTCAATATGATTCTCATCCTGGAAAGATCAAAATCCAGGGAAAAGCAAAAAGTTTCTTAAAATACAGTGGCAAAATCTGACAAGAACTGGCAAGAGACTTTGTAATCTTCACTTTTGCCAACGACTGTAGTATCTATGCTTATCAGTGTGTTTGACTGCATGCATGCTATGTTCAACCTGTGACCCAGGAGCTTGTGTGTGGCTCAATACCAAATACTAAGCTTTCTTAAAACATTGAGTTGCGGCTGCTGTTGCTTTTTTGGAGGATAACTACAATGCCTAGTTCTCAAATGTGAGCCCTGTAGGTAACAAGGTGTTGTGGTCATTGTCAAAAGGTTGGATACACCAATCATTCCCATTACCTATCAGGATCTGCACAAAGTGGTAGACAGACTATCACTTTTCTGCAATTCACCTTACAGAAGAAGCCTTAATTCTAAAACAGATCTAGGGTTTTGGACAAGAGATCTACATTTACTTGTATATAAATCACTTTTGGAAGGATCCAGAGAAGAGTTTCTAAATGGAGGAACTGAATGGCTGACACAGTGAAAAGCTTAACAGTGTATCACTTTTTAAGTCTTTGAAATGCTCATTCAAGTCACTGTAGTACTCTGTCCAAATAGAAATGAAATGTAAATAAATTCTCAGCGTACCGAAGCCAGACTGCTTTGGGAGTGGTTGTGGCTGCAGAGCCTTTCTCTAGTGTTGCAGCAGTAGCTTTCCCTCTTCTATCTCACCTTCCATTGACTCAGATAACTTCTCAGGAAGGGACTCACTCTCCCAAGAGTCCCTCCTTCACTAAGAGCCTTTAGGAAATTCTAAGTCCTTAAGGTTTTTGATGCCCCGTCCCAAGCAAGGCAGCTGTGTGGGACTGTTCTTAGCAATATGGTGGCTGGCAGGCTGGGTCCTCTGAACATTAGAAAGCTTCTCAATCCTGGAGACTTATTTTTTAAAAGTGCTCCCAGCACAGATCAAGTCTTGCCTTCAGAGCTTCAGTACAAGCTGGAGGACTCCAGGAAGAGCAACATCTTCTCTCATAAACTTACTTCAATACTCTTTTTGAAACAAATGCAGTGAGGTCTGACTTTTATGATTTTGATTCTTCTGTACACTTTCAACTATAACCAAACATTAGGAAAGATACTTTACTTTCTGCACTTTATTAAGTGAGCAATATTTTTTAAAAGTGGGCTAAGTCATGTTAAGGTTGGCTATTTCAAAATGTCTCAAAGGCTCAAGAAATTCCTAATGAAATGGCCAACAATATTGCTTCAGTGTGTTAGGACACGCATGTTTGTCCTTGTCCCCTATGAAGTTATAGTCAGACCATAGAAGGGAGATCAGCTTTACTTCAGTTCATGTCAGGCTCTCAAATCACTTACTACCTAAAGTGGCATAGAGTGGGTTTTCAATAAATTTGGCTTGTGTAACATCAGTGTCTTCATAGCTGCTATCCCTAAGAAGGAACAAGAAATTTGATATACCACTTATTATATCCCCAGAAAGATGTACAGAAAAATAGTAACTCTAATAACTGTATGGTTATGAGGTCTCTGATAAATTTGGATTCTTCAAGACAAAAGCCTCAGTAAGACTAAACATGAAAGATGGGACAACATTCCATTTTCTTCAAATGTGTTACATGATTAGAATTATTCTCAGCTCCTAGATCCCTACTTCATAGATATTTGCCAAAATAAATCTAAGAGAGCGTAGGGAATACTCTGTTGTGGGAAATGGCTTTTAAAAAAAAAAAGGCAACATGACATTGTATCAGAGATTATTTGTTTTTGGAATGATTCCAAATTTTAAGGCAAAGAGGATTACTGGTTGAAATGTTAACACAAATAATCCCAGTCAATTCAGATTAGTTGAGATTTTCAAACTTTAACAAATCCTCTAGAGATGCAGACAGAAACAACTAATATCTAGAGAATCTGAATACTGATTCTGAAGCAAAATTATTTTAAATTTCCTTGACATTTTGCATTCATTAAGTTAAAAAAAAAAGTGGTAATTCTAAAACTTCCTGAATGCTTTATCTACCACTCAAGGATCAAAGCAGTCTCCTGCACCACCTAATTCATACCTCAGGACCCTGTGAGATGTGTATCATATTATTCTTTTCATCTAATGGCTAATAAAGCAGACTCAGATATGCTCTATAACCTGAACTAGCTATGCCACAGAATTAAGTTAATTTTGGAATATGGATTGTGACTCACAGATGGTCCTAAAGTCATGCTGGCTATTTCCTAGGTTTTGATTACCCAACTTTTTAAAGAATTAGCAAATTTTAACCAAATCTGAAAATCTCTGAATGTATAACAGGAGACACAAGTATCTGCTCTAGTTGTTATATAACTCACAATATACAAAAAAGGCACAAATTTTCTCAAAGGTCTCACACACACAAATTCTAAAAAGTACATTTCAGTGAAATTTGGCCTGTTCAGAGTTTTGCAGCAGGCTTTGGTTGGTGGAGGCTTTTCACATAACCTTTAAAGGAGCCTTAAATCCCATCTTTGAACCATAAGCTTCTTCAGGTTAGTGAGCTCTCCATTTCCACATCTTCCATAGTTTTGGAGAGTATTTCACCAAAAGGCATGGTGCTATGAAACAAACAGAATTTCCCATTCTCATTGTGTAAGTCTGATACTAGTATTGGAATTAATCCATGGACTCTATTTAATGATCAAAGGAATTTATTTGGGGGTAAACTCACAAACAGAAGATTTATCGTAGGGTTCGGGAAAGCTGAGCTATGTCCCATGCTGAACGGCTTGGTCCAAGATCTCAGCATTCAAAACCTCGAGGTAGTCAAGAAGAAAAAGAGCATACATGCATCCCTTGTCTTAAGGGTCCTCTGTGGCCCCCGCCCCAGGGGCAGGTACCTCAAGGTCATAGGCAGGTGTACCAGCTACAGCTGCCTCACTGGGGCGGTGCTTCAGGGCATGGCTCAAACAGCTGTCCACTAAATACTAGAGACAAATTAACAAGTTCTCTGGTTCTTACTTTTCTTGCTGGAGTTTTCCACTCACTCAAGAAGGACTCCAATGAACAACTTTGCAGCAGGCTCCATGCTGATGACAAAGTACCAAGGAAACATGGGTATGATTCCTGGACTGTTTTATTCCCACCTACAGGATGACTCATTTCAGTACTCCTGTCACCTGTTAGTAAATTCTGAATCCTGACTCTTTCCTAAAGCCAAAGCTCAGGAGAGATGCATTAGGGTAAGAATACACAGCTCCTGGATATTCAGGTGTGACAGGGTCTGGGACAAGCATCACATTTCAAACAGGCAAGTGAGTCCTGTGTAAAGCTCCAAGGTTTTGACTTCCTTGCCCTACATGAATCAATACCACTGACTTATCAGTCTTCTAGAGAACGGGCACCTTAATGTCAGACATTATACTTCTACATCCACAGTTAAGCATCTTGAGTATGGAGATGACTCAAATTTGTCAAGTGACAGGCAAAGCAAAGCAACAAGAAACTGGCTCCTGTTCGGTAGCCCCTCAATCACCACTAGGATGGTTTATGGCTAGATGTTAACAACAAATTACTGTTTCACTAACCATCTAGTATCTTCTCCAGGCCATTTCCATAACATCATTCATGAAACAAATAATTAAGATTCTAACTGTATTCATTTTGGTACAATTTATTTTTTAGCTTGTAGCCCAGGCTGGCCTCAACCTCATCTTGCCTTGGCCTCCCAAATCCTGGGATTACAGGCATGTACCACCACATATGGCTCAATTTACTCTTACAACAATTTCCTTTGCAAGTAATTTCTCTCAGGGTACAAAGGGCATGGAGTATACAGTTTCCTAATATGCCATGACAATTAAAGGGTACCCTTTACAAACTCATTAAGGGAACATATTTATTAACAGAACACATACTCTCTTTCAAATAGCAGACTGCTTTTTTTTAAGGGGGGTTTTCTTTGTGGCATGATGATACTCCAGAATGGTATAGCAGTGATCAATGCATAATTATATGAGTAGACTAAAAACCACTGAAAATATACTCTGCAAGGGCCACTCTTTTATGTGAATTAAATCTCAAGAAAGTTGTTTAAACAACAGAATTTAGAGGGGTGGGGGAAACTAACTGAATCTATGCAGTCTAACTGTGAGCCACTCATATGATTTAATTCAAGAGTCCCTTCTGGAACCTCATATACTTAACTAGGTAAAGCAATAAAAGTTTGGTGCCTTAAGACCTGTATCTCATAGTAATAAAATCATTTTCTTATTTTTTCATTCCTATTTTACAGTAAATAAGTTCATCTGAACTACTTTCATATCGAAAAGTATTTTTTAAAATAGTGGAAATGTGCCAAAACTTGGATAAATTCACAGCATTTTGAGTTTTAGCTCCATATGCTCTGTGAGTTGGATAAGTACAAGTTAAAACCTGCCCTTTCTAGTAAGCGCCTCTAAAAACGTTAAGCAATTTTAAACTATTAGAAATAAAATATTTGTAAAATACATGTGGGTGTTGTACTTTTCTACTTAAAGAAATCATAAAAAAAAAAAAAAGAATAGTTGCAAATAGGATAAATATGGTTCAGTGGGTGAAGATACATTCCCTGAAAGCCTGGGAACCTGGGTTCCATGTCTAGAACCCACATAAAGGTGTAAGAAGAAAATCAACTCCACAAAGTTGTCCTCTGGCTTCCACATGCACACAGCGGCACATGTACCCTCCCTCCCCCAAAACATCATGCACCCTCATCAGTAACCTTTTTAAAGAAGACAAATGAAATCATGTTAGATTCCTAATGAAACACCACTGTTATGTCTAGGTGCATTCATACATATGGTTGGAGAAAGTCCTTACTGCAAGTGGACAAAGTACCTAACTTTGACGACAAAGTACCAAGTAAATGCCTCTTATCTACAAGGGACTGTAAGTGTTCCAGAGTTTGGAGCATCTCTGACTTTCAAGTTATCGTTGCTTAACTTTTATCCATGCACATACAGACACACCCCCTACAATCTTCTACTTTATTAACTACATACAAAAAAAATTCAGGTGTGGCCTAGCAGTGAAGCATAAAAACAAAAACAGTGATTCCAAACCCTCTTGTTGTCTTAACAGGTAGTATCCTCTATTAATTTATGATCCAGCCGAGTGACATGTGACACTTCTGAAACTTTGGGGAGAATTTAAAGCTTAACTTTCAATTTTATGAAAGCCAACGTGAACGGCTTCTATGCTAGGTGCTGGAGAAATGATGCAAGACAGGCTCTAAGTACCATTTTGATTGCTTGCTTTCGTCAGACACACAAACACGGTCACGATCGGAGTATCCGACCTCCCAGGTCTAACAGCCTCAACAGAACTGAGGTAAACATTACCAAGGACAGAAAAATTGGGGTGGTGGTGGTAAAATTTAAAAATGAAGATGGTAGATTTAAGCAAATCTAGCTCTTCTTCCTAACATAACATCACCTTTAGAAGTTCCAGTAAAATGAGCCAAATACCTTACTTAACATATATCCCTTATATAACCGTCTCATTTAAAGGCACATCTATTCTATTCCAAAGTACCCTATTCTTAAGGGTCTTTCTCTTGGCCTTCACATCTTCTCCATCTGGATACAGTACTAACAGTTGCTGAATGAATGAATGAAATAAACAGATGTTCCCACTGACCAAAAGGTACTTGGCGGATGCTGATCTCAAAAACACAATAGGCTGACAGACCAGAATTCTACTGAAAAGAACATTTAATTTCAGAAGTAAAAATAGCAACTACTGGACACCGTGCAGTCAACATGTTATTAAATTCCCGCGGGTATGGGGAACTTTCGAGAATGAAATGCAAGGTGCTCCTTACGGTACTTTAAAATGGACTTGGTTCTACCGTGTCTGGACTGGGGACCCAGGCGCAAGACAAAGAGACAGCGGTGGGGGAAAGTCAAAAGGTCAGCGCCAGGCGCCCCTCTCAAGGCGCGGCCCGCAGGCCGGCGCGCTCGCGGCCACCCGGCCCTTCTCGGCGTCGCGGCACTCACGTCCGCACAAAGAAACCGCCCACCGTCAAAACACGCTGCCCGTGGGTGCGGGAGACGTCTGCACGGTCGCGTCGGCCCGATCTCCGCGGGAGCACCTCCGAACTTGCCGCCCACCGGCTCCATTCTCCCCGCGCGACGTGGAAGCGGGCCGGAGCGGCGGAGCCAGGTCGCGCGGAGTGGACCACGCCCCCCGCCGCCCCCGCCGCCCGCGCTATTGTTCCCGCGCCGCCCCCGCCCCGCGCGCGTTCCCGGGAGGGGGGTCACGGCCGGGGAAAGGCAGCGGCCGCCCGGGCCGCGGCGCCCGCGCACTCACCCGGCAATGCAGCCAACGGCGACCGGGAAGCCCGCAGCGGTGAGCGGCGCCGTCCCGCGGTGGCCGCGGCCGCTACTCAGCCCTGCTCGCGGCTCCGCGTTCCGGCCGCGACGTCCGGCCTCGGCCGCTCCGCTGACTAACAGAGACGCGGGTCGTCAACGCGCACGCCCGCCCACGTCATCGCGCAGGGCCCCGCCCCCGCGCCTGCGAGCGGCCTGGGGGAGGGGCGGCCCCGGGGGCCCGGATTACGAAGGCGGGGCCCAGCGGCCGGGGGCGTGGCTACACTGGAGGGCGGGCGGCACTCGCGGAGGTCGCCTGAGGGCGGGGCCGCGGGGCCGCGCCTGGGAAAGCCGCGTGTGAGGGGCGTGGCCGGGAGCAGCAGGGGGCGGGTCCGCGACGGCACGTGGCGGCGCGTGGCAGCGAAACACCAGTCCTAGCGTAAGCTTGCTGGGCGGCTCGCCGGTGGAGGGGCGTTAGTGTTTGAAGGTCAGGCACGCGTGCCAGTGCACACACCTGAGCCACAGAGGATCCTACTTTGACAGACTTTTCCAAGGCCTACCACCCACCAAGTTAAGGTTCTCCAGATCCCTGGAAAAAGTTACTTCCTTTTCCCCCTAACCCGCCCTGTTCTAGATTCTTTGCATTACCTGATTTTTACCTCCAAGACCTCGTGCCCCACCCCACCCCCCGCAAATATTAGCTATGGACTGATTAACTGACCAGCCTAACCACACGGCAATGGATGGAAAGGAATTTAAATTACTATCATTCATGCATTAGAATATATTTAGTCCTTTAAAGACCATATATTCAAAGGCATTCTTACCAATGCGGGAAGATAACTTATCGTTAAGAGAAAGAAGCAGGAAACACATACATATAGAATGATTTCACGTGTATATAAAATACATTACATGCACAGTATATACAAAGGAAAACATAGAAAGGAATATGCCAGTTATTTTGACAGTGGGGGAATAAAGGGCAGTCTCTCTTATACCTATGTGGTAACCCATGATTTCCAATATATATATTTGTCGAACAAAGTCAGATAGATTATGTTCCCATTACACGTTGAGATGCTCTGTTTCCAGTGACACAGGCGTGAAGCAAATGTGAGCACTCATTCATTCATTCATTCATTCATTCTCTCTCCCATTTCATCTCTCCCGGCAATTCGTTTTTTATTATTTATTTATTTTTATTTTATGTGCACTGATGTTTTGCCTGTATGTGTGTCTGGGTGAAGGTGTCAGAACTCCTGCAGCTGGAGTTACAGACAGCAGTGAGCTGCCATATGAGTGCTGGAAATTGAACCTGGGTCGTCTAGAAGAGCAACCAGTGCTCTTAACGACTGAGTCATCTCTCCAGTTCCCTCAGCAATTCTTTCTTTCCATTCTTCCTTTATTTCTCCAGTTAATATTTTATCACTTGCCCATTCTCTTAAAGGCAATGTTCTAGCACTAGCAATAAACAGATCTTACAGAGAAGTCCCATGATATGAAAATAATAACTATACACAAAAATAAAAGTATCAATGTTATAATACAAATGATAAGGATACGTCAGACTATGAAAGGAACCAATATATTAATAAGGCCAGGAAAGGTTTCTTTAAGGAACTGCCTGTTGGGTTGAGAACAGGTTTGACTAGGTAGCAATTTTGTCAGAGTTAACTTGCTGTGTGAAGGTCCTGTGAGGAGAGAGAGCAGGATAAGCTGGGGAAATTGAGGACAGGCCAGCTATTTTGGAACACCAAAGATAAAGAAATTACAAAGTGAAAATGAGAAGACTGATAGAAAGATAAAAATTTATGTTGGAAATGTTTTATGCCAAGTGTGATGGGAAGATCCTGGTGTGTCTTCTGCAATGGATGGCATGATCATCCTGACATCTTGAAAAGATTTCTTATTGCAAAGAGGCTTTTCTAGATCTCTCAAGATGGACCTCTTCTCCAGCTACAATTCTTACTAAACGGTTTCTTCTGTTCCAGAGTATGTTTGCCATTTATATTTCGAAAGGTACTGCAAGACACTTGTGTGTCCGTCCCCTGTGGCAGAGAAGACGGCATCTTTTCCTTGGCTTTTTCCCTGAAGTGACCTCAGGGAAGACCCACTGTTATCCCTTCCGCCATCTGTTCCACTGGTACCTCTTTCCTTATCCTTGATATGTCAAACTGGTGTTCATGCCAGATGGGCAAGCATTTATTCTACCAATAACCCTAGGCAGAGGGACCCCTATGAATTTCCAACCTATGCCAAAAGTACCTCAATTAGAGGTTGAATCTGAAACTGCTCTTTATGGTGCCATTAAGTAACCGGAGATTCTGACATCACCCTTCTGAAGAGTCTTTGTCTGTGGGCGGCAGGATTTTGAGGCCCTGGGCAGGCATGATGCATGTTCCGGCTGTTTCCTTGCCAGGGGCCTATAATAAGACAGGATTTGTCTCACCTCCCTGACTCAGAGATGAGCCCCGAGGCCCTCTGATGCTAATGAAAAGACACAGCTCCTCAGGAAAGCAGAGGTTAGAAGGTAATTGGTCTCTAGTGCAGTAGGATAATCAAGACAGACAATGAACTATGTATTTCAAAAGAGCTAACCGAGGGCATTTTGAATGTTCTTTCAGAAGGAAATGATGAAAGTGTGAGGAGATATTATTATACCAAGTACCCTGATCTCATCATTACAGGTTGTATACATATGTGAAATACCAGACTGAACTCTAGAAGTTGGTACAATTAATATGTTAACTAAAAAATGGAAAGTAGTTTTAAAGACAGCTTGGTAAAGAAATCTTCAACAGTTCTTTAATTCTGCTCCAGAGCAGATTACCAGACCATAACTCTGTCATATATGAGAGTAGATTCCTTAGCCTCTCTTACTTACTAAACAGCACACAGGATTTATTCTAGAATAAGGTTGACATCGCTGATCAGCCTTCCCTGCTCCACAGCTTGTGGATTAGGAAGCGGTTGGAAGAGATTAAAGTGTAAGGACTCGGGAAAAGGCAGAGAGAAGAGTTATGAACCTTCGAAGTGTGACTTTACAAAGGGACAGCTATACAGGAGCTCAGGTGAGTGTTCCTTACCTAAACCAAGGCACTCTCCACTCCAGGATGTTTAAGAGACAAACCGTCCATGATGATGAATAGGGAGAAGTCAGGTACTAGTGACGCTGTAACCATCCTGGCACGAGCAGAGATCATCTATAAAGAAATCCTGTGCCCCTCCCTGTGGCAGTCAGACTATTGAGGCAGTTATTCTCCAGGCCTGGAATTTCCTTAAGAATTGCATGCTGGGAAAAGGAATAGACTGAAGCCTGGTGCTAGCCAGAGCAGGAACTTGTTCCTTAGGAAGAGATTTCACAGTTCTGAGTACTTGTCAGCCACTTTGTAGGGAAGGATGGGCAATGATGAGCAGGACCATATCTTGACTGACCAGGACTGCTTAGTGACATTTGCCTCTTGCTTTCTATTTAAACCTAAACTGCATGTCACTGAGAGGGTGTCACTGAATCTCTTTATTCCTCTTCCTAATGTGGCCACATTGAATACATCTCCCTTTTCTGCTTCGCACTATTATTTGTCTGTTTAATTGACTTATTGAACATGAGTGGCTAAGCCTAGCTCGTCCAGGCTTGTTAGGACCCAGGCGCCAATACCAACAGCTCTGGTAGCAATTTCTTGTCAAGCCATATCCAGAAGAAAAGATACATTTGAAGGTGTAGCTACTCATAACAAATTGATCCCGAGTGGAAAGCAAAGACTGATGGGCTCACAAAGGGGCTGAGTCGCTTCCCTCCAGGGACCTGTGCTTCTTCCCATTCAGCGGGCCTCAGTGCCTTTGCACGGCTATTTGCGAGAGCACAGAAATGAGTGTTTGGATTTTGCCTCGGACTCATGAGAAGGTCTGATCCTTGCTGTTTCTCCACTATTGGTGCAACTCAGGTTTTGCCTTCCTTTTAGTTTGGGGTCCTGATGACTATCTTTGTCCAAGCTGTGTCAGTTCTGTTGGACTACCTGGCCTCTTGTGCAATTTAGATGGCAGGGTGTTGATTTAGAAGCTCTTTTTGAGCATATTTGGAGTTCCCTCTAAGTATTTGGGAGTTGTGATGATTAATCTTGACTGTCAAGTCGATGGGATTTAGGATCTCCATGGAAACAAATCTCTGAGTATATCTGAAAGGATTGCCTACATTAGGTTAACCGAGTTGGACAAGACTTCCCTAAATATAGGTGGTATTATTCTATGGGCTGTGGTCCCACCCTGAGTCAAAAGGAGGAAGTAAACAGCACAGACATTTATTGCTTTCTGCTTCCTGGCTGTGGATGTGATGTGACCTTCCCCTCTAGGATGGGCTATGTCCCCTGGGACTAGGAGCCAAAATAAACCTCCCCTTCATGAAGTTGCTTTTGACAGTCATTTCGTCATAGCAACAAGACAAGCAACCAACACAAGGATAAATTGTATGACATAGAAGCCTAAAATGGCCTTTGGGGCTTTGTTGAGCCATCGGGACAAGGTTGCTGAGGGGGTTTCTACTGTGAATTGCGTAACCATGGAAACTACTAAGTCTGTCTATCTTGGTACCCACCAGAGAGAATTCTAGATGAGTAGACTTTTGTAAACGCATGGTTTTGTTAAAGATTTCTTTCCATGCATGTTTCCATGCATATGTCTATGTGTGGATAAGTGCACCTGAGTGCAGGTGCTCTTCGAAGCCTGAGGCATTGGATTATCCTGCAGCTGGAGTTACAAGCAGATATGAGCAAGTGGACATAGGTGCTGGGAACCTAACTCACTGAGCCATCCTTCTAGCTGTTAGCCGCCACCGCCCAGCATTGGCACGTATAAACTGAAAGATGTGTATGATTTACACAAATGTGAGTATTTGGGACCATTAGTGATTAATATTAACATTAATATATAGAAGCTGTTGCCTGTTTGTTTGTTTTCCTTTTCTTTTGACAAAAAGATGAACTAATATTCGTGATTGGTCAGGAGAGCTGGCTCAGTACATAAAGTATTTGCTATGCAAGCATGAAGACCCAAGGTCAGATCCCACGTCAGAGCTGGGCACGGGTGGTAGCCACCTGTAAACCCAGCACTCTAGACTAAAGACATGGGTTTGGGGGTGTGGTGGTTGGGGAAAAGTGGCATAATTAGCAAGATCTGGGTTCAGCAAGAGGCCCTATCTTGATAAATAAAGTGGAGAGCCATCAAAGAAGATATCAACTTCAAATACACACACACACACACACACACACATACGTTGACTAATTGAAATGCTAATTTTAAATATTGATTGATTTATCTGTCTGGTGGGTTGTATGTATATGTGTGTGTATGTTGTTTGTTTGTGCATGAATGGGGGCCAGAGTAGGATGTTGAGCATTCTGGTCTACCACTTTCCCTGTATTCTCTTAAGACAAGAGTCTGACACTGAACTTGGCCAATCATTTTGTCTCTACCCCCTATGGTACTGCATGCCCAAGGCTGGCTTTATGTATGGGTACTGGGGATTTGAACTCAGGTCTTCTTACCCATTAAATCATCTACCTGTCCCTGAAATGTTAATTCTCAACTTCCTTTGTGGTGTAATGGTTTGGGTCAGGCACTTTTAAATGATAATTCTAAATGTTAGCAATAAGGATTGAAACCTAAGCCCTTGCAGCCCTAAAAAAATCGAGGCTCTCCCACTCACCCCCAATAGTCCCATTAAACAATAGTAATGTTGGAAGGAAGAAAAAGGGAATATATTTTTATAGTCAATTGAGAAGAACAAATAAAGAGGCCCAGTGTCCCCCTGTGATCATTAATATCGATAGCTAACTTGATGAGATTTGGAATCGTCATGGAGACCAGACTCTGGGCAAGCCTGTGAGGGATTGTCCACATTAGGTTAGTTGAGATTAGAAGAAACACCATCAGCTGGCAGTGGTGGTGTACACCTTTAATCCCAGTACTTGGGAGGCACAAGCAGGTGGATCTCTTTGAGTTCATGGCCAGCCTGGTCTACAAACCAAGTTCCAGGACAGCCAGAGCTGTTACACAGAGAAAACCTGTCTGAAACTGTCCCTCCCCCCAAAAAAAAACCAGAAAAAAACACCATCAGTTTGGGCAGCATCATTCCGTTCCATGGGCTGGCTTCTGGACTTCCTAAAAATGAATTCATTAGCTGAGCACGTGCATTCATCTCCTGCTGCTTCCTGACGGCAGATGCCATGTGATCAGTTCCTCAAGTCCCTGCCACTGTAACTTCTCCACCATAGGCTGTCCAAACAAACCCTCCTCCCATCAGCTGCCTGCGCCAGGGCATTTTGTCACAGCAGCAACACAAGGAACTAATACAGAAAATTCGTAGCCAAGAAGTGGGGGCTCTGTTGTGATAAACATGTCCATGTGGTTCCTTAGGCTTTGGGAACTGATTTGCAAGAGGAATGTGGGAAAGGTTGAACTTTTGAGCTAGAAAGGTCCTTGACTACTGTAAGCACTATTCAGTATCCGTGGACCATTCTAGTGGGAGCTCAGAAAGCAAGAATGCTGAGAGACCAGCAGGCAGCAGAGGCCCAGTGCATGATGTTTTAGATGGGGAACAAGGACCCTATTGGGAACTGGACTAGAAGACATTTTGTGATATTCTGACAAAGAACCTGGTTGCATTCTGCAGGCATCCAGAGTCTTGGAGCAAGGTGAGCTGGAAAGGTAAAAGGCTGTTTGCCAGAGGAAATTTCAAGACGGTACAGTATTTAGGCTGTGCCATGGTTAGGCCTGACCTTATCTGGATCTACAGCCTGTGAGACCACCTCACAGGAGAAACTGGAGCCCAGACAATGATTCAGCCATGGTGAGCAGGCCCATACCTGACCAGTACTGCTGACAATTATGCACATATAATCCTGTCAAGACCATAAGGACAGACTTGTGGAAACTGAGGGAACCACTGGGCCTCTTTTTGTCTCTTCCTGGTGTGGCTACATTGAGTACATCTCCCTTCTATGCTTTTCACAATTACTTGACACTGTAATTGGATGAGTGACTGACCTTAACTAGTTAGCGCTGCCAGGGCCCAGGCTCTGACCCTAACTACTCCAACAACATTCTGTTGTCAGCACTGTGAGAACTGTCTTTCTCAGGCATAACTTCCCTCCTTTGGCTTCAGCTTTTTCCTTTTCCCACTATGAGATTCCTGGGGAAATTTCAGTTTCCCGGAGTTTGTTTTCTCAAGAGCATAAGAAGCTAAAGGATAGGCGTAGTGCTCCCCACCCCAACACCTTTGATCCCGCCACAGCAGTTATAAACACAACCAATATTAGATTCAGATCTTCGGCACACTCTGATCTCATAGCAGGGTGAGGCATCAGAATCTTACTCAACATTTTAGAGATCTGAAGCCCCAAGAGGAAGACTGGGCAAGGGAGAAAGAGAAAACCAAATCCTGAGAGCCTGTCGCTAGAGTACGGATTTTAACCCAGTGGGGGAAAATACCACTAACTGTACAGAATAAAATCTCCCTAAGGGAATTAACCATATCCTTGATTGTCCCCAACCCCAGTCAGCCCCACATTTTATAGACCCAAGGCCTATGTAGAGAAACAGACAGCTCTTCCGGTGACGGTTCCATAAGAAAAGGCTCCCCTAGGCATGTCGGGTAGAAAGATGGAAGCTAAAGCAATCAGAAGTCCCTATGGTAACAAAGTAAGCTAACGAGGATGCTGAAGACAAGACTGGGCAGCAAGGACAGTGGGAGAGAACAAAGAGATGGGGGCAAACTCCACATGGAGGCAAATCATTTTGTCCTATAAGACTGAGAATGGAGACCATGCCTGCTGGGAAACCAGGTAGGCCGCCTGCAGATCTCCCTCTGTTCCCCCAGGCCCAACCCCCAATATCATCCCCAGCTGGCAGCAGAACACCTTGGATAGCCTTCCCTGCTCCCCTGTTCCCATCTCCTGTGAATCCTATAGGTTTCCCCCTACTAGCCCCCCTCCCCCCAAATCTTTGCTTTATCCCAGCCTCCAAAACCAGCAGGAGCCACCCTGATAACTCCAAGGGCCACTCCCACCAGAGCAACAAGTTTGTTGACATCGGGTCCACACCTCTCCTTCTGCTCCTCCAGGTCCAGTCCCCCCAGTTTCATCCCCGGGTCTGTAGCAGAAAACCTGCTGAGGTCTTTCTTTCCTCTCTGACCCCATCCCCAACAGATCACAAAGGTCTTCTTCTCCAACCTTCCTTCCTCCAACTCAACCCAGTTTCCCAGCCTCCAACATCAGCAGACATGCCTGTGAACAGTCCAGCAGAGAATGCCAGGGAAACAGGAAAGCCAGCTGAAGACCTTCACCAGCCCCTCCTCCCCTCCACACCCAATGCGCCGTCTCTAGCTTGGTCTCATCTCTAGCTCTCCATCAGAACATCTGCGGAAGCCTTCCTCCCTCCTCCGTCCCGTCCACATATCCCCTCTTGTTGCTTTATCCCAGGCCCCAACTGCAGCAGGCATTCCCTGCTAGCCCACAGACCACTCCTGCCCAGAAAGCAGGTAAGCTTTCTATAGATCTTACCCCCTATTTCTGGTCCTCTAGATCTAAACCTCCCAGTCTCATCCCCAGCTTCACCTTCTGTGGTGACCTCTCTTCACCGTCTCCCCAAATTCCAAGTGATGAAATAAGCAGATCCTGGTTGAAAACTCTTTCTCCTCCCTCCTATGAACCCCTTTAAACACCTAGCCTATCCCCATTCCTAAGTGTCAACTCCCCATACGCAGAACTATTTCTTACCAGGCAACACACAGCCATCACACTCTTGGAAAATCCAGAGAGGAAACAGAAACCAAGGAACAAAATACTTCCCTAACAAACACAAAATCAGAAATCAGTACCTAGACCTATAATCATCCCAATCCCAGATGCCCAGATGCCAGTGTAAAAATGCAATAGAAAAAAACCCAGCCAGGGTAACTATAGCCTAAATATCCTACCACAACAGACAAAACAAAACAGCCAAACAAAAAATCTGAAGAGATCTCATACTAGCAACTTAACAGAACACCCTAAAGCTCTGGAATGAAAAGAAGCAATCGCACCAATCACACCCAAGAGAGTAGATGTCAAGAAATAATCAAACTGGGGGCTGAAATCAATAAAACAAGAAGAGAACACTACAAAGAATCAATGAAAGAGTTGGTTCTTTGAGAAAACAAAACACCAAAAAAGGATAGACAAGCCCTTATCCAAAGTAAAAGGCAGAGAGAGAGAGGATATCCAAATTAACAAAATCAGAAATGAAAAGGGGGCAGAGCAACAGACAGGAAATCGAAAGAATCTTAAGAACCTGTACTCCACAAAATTGGAAAATCTAAAAGAAATGGATAGTTTCCTCCATATGTATCACTTACTAAAGTTAAATCAAGACCAGACTAGCAATTTAAATAGACCTATAACCCCTAGTGAAACAGAAACAGTTGTTAAAGCTCTCCCAACCTAAAAAAGCCCAGGGCCAGATGGTTTTAGCGTAGAATTCTACCAGACTTTCAAAGAAGAGTTAATGCCAATACTCCTCAAACTATTCCACAAAATGGAAACAGAAAGAACATTGCCAAATTCATTTTACAAGGTCACAGTTATCCTGATATCCAAACCACATAAAGAGCCAAGAAAGAAAGAGACTTACAGACCAATTTCCCTTCTGAACATAGATGGAAAAATTCTCAATAATACTTGCAAACTGAATCCAAGAACACATTAAAAAGATCATCTGCCATTATCAAGTAGGCTTCATTCTGGAGATGCAGGGATGGTTCAATATACAAAAATCAATAAATGTACATCATATAATCAAGCTGAAAGAAAAAAACCACATCATCATCTAATTAGATGCAGAAAAGGAGTTTGACAAAATCCAACACCCCTTCATGATAAAAGAAGAGATTAGGCATACAAAGGACATACCTAAACATAATATCGGCAAATTACGGCAAGCCTATAGTCAACAGAAAATTAAATGGTGAGAAACTCAAAGCAATTCCACTAAAATCAGGAACATGACAAGGTTGTCCACTCTATCTATTCAATATAGTACTTGAAGTCTTAGCTAGAGCAATAATCAAACTGAAGGAGATCAAGGGGAAACAAATTGGAAAAGAAGAAGTCAAAGTATCTTTATTTGCAGATGATATGATATTATACACAAGTGACCCTAAAAATTCTACCAGGGAACTCCTACCACTGATAAACACTTTCAGTAAAGTAGCTGGATACAAAATGAACTCACAAAACTCAGTAGCCCTCCTACATACAAATGACAAAGGGACTGAGAAAGAAATCAGAGGCTTTTCTCTGCCCCTCCCCGTTACACAGTCCTCCCCAAACTATCACTCAGAGGCTTATATTAATTATAAATACTTGGCTGATGGCACAGGCTTATGACTAGCTAGCTCTTATATTTAAATTAACCCAGATGTCTTATGTACGTTTTTCTATGTGGGTTGTGGCGTGTTAGCTCATTTTCTACATCCCTTGCTCCCCTGGCTGCTGACTGGCCTCTGCCCCAACTCGGCCCTTCTTCATCTTTGTTTTCAGTTTGCTTATACCACCTGACCTTATTCTGCCTCGCCATTGACCAAACAGCTTTATTTATCAACTAATGAGAGTAACACATATTCACAGTACACGGAAAGACCATCCCACAGCAAATAATACCTTTCACAATAGGTCAATATAATTATATTTAATATATATAAAATGAATATAATATAAATAATATTTATATAATAAAATATCTCAGCGTAACTCTAAACAAGCAAGTAAAAGAGTTGTATAATAAAAATTCAAATCTCTGAATAAAGAAATTTAAGAAGATGTGAGAAGATGGAAATTTCTCCCATGCTCATGGATCAATAGGAGTAACATAGTAAAAATGATCATCCTATCAAATGCAATCTATAGATTCAATGCAGTCCACATCAAAATTCCAGCACAATTCTTCCCAGTCCTTGAAAAGATAATTCTCAACTTCATATGGGAAAACAAAAAATCCAGGACAGCTAAAACAATCCTGAACAATAAAAGTACTGCCGGAAGTCTTACTATTTCAAATTTCAAGTTATACTACAGAACTATAGTAATAAAAATCACATGATATTGGCATAAAAACAGACATAGTGATTAATGGAATTGAATTGAAGACCCAGACTAAATTTACACACATACGAACACCAGATTTTTGATGAAGAAACCAGAAATAAACACTGGGGAAAAAAAGAAAGCATCTTCAACAAATGGTGCTGGTCAAGCAGAATGTTGGCATGTAGAAGAATGCAAATAGATACATATCTATCACCCTGCACAATATTCAAGTCCAGATGGATCAAAGACCTCAACATAAAACCAGATACATTGAACCTGCTAGAAGAGAAAATAAGGAATAGCCTTGAACTCACTGTCACAGAAGGCTTCTTAAACAGAACACTAGTAGCATAGGCACTAAGATCAACAATAAATAAATGGTACCTCATTAAACTGAAAAGCTTCAACAAGGTAAAGGACACCATCATTCAGACAAAGTGGCAGCCTACAGAATGAGAAAGGATTTTTACCAATTCCATGTCTGATAGAGGACTAATAGCCAAAATATATAAAGAACTCAAGAAACTAAATATCAAAAAACCAAATAGTCCAAAATGGGGTACAGATCTCAACAGAGAATTCTCAATAGAGGAAACTTAAATCGCTAAGAAATACTTAAAGAAATGTTCAACATCCTTTGCCACAAAGGAAATGCAAATCAAACTACTTTGAGATTCCATCTTACACTTGTCAGAATGGCTAATATCAAAAACAAAAGTGTCAGCTCATGCCGGCAAGGATGTGGAATAAAGGGAACACTCGCCATTTCCGGTGGAGTGCTAACTTGTAAAGCCACTATGGAAATCAATATGGCAGTTCCTCAGAAAGACTGGAATTGATCTACTTCCAGATCCAACTATTCCACTTTTGGGCATAGATCCAAAGAACACTTCATTCTACCACAAGGACACTTGCTCAACCATGTTCAATGTGACTCTATTCATAATAGCCAGAAACTGAAAACAACCTAGGTGTCACTCAATAGAAGAATGGATAAAGAAAATGTGGCACATTTACACAATGGCCTACTACTCAGCTGTTGAAAAAAGAATGACATCATGAAATTTGCAGGCAAACTTATAAAACTAGAGAAAAATCATCCTGAGTGAAGTAACCCACACCCAAAAAGATAAATATGGTATGTATTCACTTATATGTAGATATTAGCGGTTAAATAAATGTTAATCAACCTAGAATCCATAGAACCAGAGAGGCTATGTATAGAGGAAGGGACTAGTGGGGGACACATGATCTCCATGGGAGGGGGAAATAGAAAAGATTTTGTGTGTGTGGACTTGGGGTGTGTGGGGATGGGAACTAGAGGATCATCAGGTGGGGAGGGGAGAGGAGATAGAACTGAGGGGGGGATATGGGGAGAGACAGCTGGAACTGAGGGGCATTTGAGGGATGACAGGAAACCTAATACAGTAGAAACTTTACGAAATATATGAAGGTGATCCTAATGAGGTTACCTGAAAATGGGGGATGCAGAATCCCAACCTTCCAGCTCTTGTTGCCAAAGGAGGCTTCCAGTACCAGGAGTGGGTTGCATTCAATTGATTTGGCGGCCAAGGGGGGTCCCATGGAAATACCCAAACAACCCAGGGTGTTGCTAAGACAATGGGTTGTTCTCCACAAACTGACAGCGGAGGACCCATTGCTAAGAACTACACCCACACAACCCATGGAACACAGAGAGGAGTCGGGCTGGTGCCTACAGAGAGCTTTCACTCCTGTGTTCTAGTGTTTTTGCTGTGGGAGCATACTCTGCAGGCTACCAAAAGAGAAACATAAATACCAACCCAGCCACAAAACCTTTGACTTGTAATCTGTCCTGCCTGCAAGACATGCTAGGGAAACGGTGGCACAGAACTTGCAGGAGTAACCAACCAACGTCTGATATTCTTAGGGCCCGCTCCTTGAGACAAAACCCATACCCAACACTGCTTAGGTGACCAAAAACCTGAGACTAGATAGCCCCGAGAAAAACCAAATACTACTGATCTAAAAAGAATTATCAATAAAATGACTCCTAATGGCATCCTGCTTTACTCAGAAGCTTCCTCCTATAGCAGATGGGAACAAATGTAGAGACCCACAACCAGACTTTAGGTGGAGAGTGAGTTCTTCTTGGAAGACACAGCTCAGGGTCCTTGTGGGGTACCTTGACAGCCACTTATTCCGGGCTGTGTGTTTCCTGTTTATCTTGAAGTAACTAGCCACCACTACACACTTCTGTTGTCATTATGCCTCGTCATGGGCTCTGAATCAATAGAGTCATGGAGACGAAAATCTCCAAACCAAATCAATAGAATCATTAGAGACAAAAATCTCCAAACCAAAGCAAATCCTTCTTCCTCTAGGTCACGACTGTTGAAAAGTACCTAGCAAATGGTGCTTGCTTAGTTTACTGCTCTATGCTATCAGCTTAAAATTCTTACAGATTCATCTTTAGACTAGAGCTTTGTAAATGAAGTCTGTTTACTTTGTGAGTGACGTGGACAAGCCAGGCAGCAGCGTGTATACCCCTGGAGTTAGACCTGTAAGCATTCTCAGATGCCCTGGGACACATTATTTCCCCGCTGGGGAATCTGGGGCACTGCGAGACCCTGAAAAGTCAATCAGATCCAGAGTGCGAACCTATATTGATATTGGCTGTGGCAGCAGTAGTGGGAGCCGTGATGCGGATAGTGGCTTCGATCAAGGAAAACATGTGGTGAAACCTGGTGGGAGGTATCTTCCAGTGGATCTCCAGAATCCATTCCGGTGGACACATATTAACTCCTTGGTCTGATATCCAGAATAGAAACTGCTCATACTCCGGCAATGTGGTGGTCCACATTAATAAATACCCATGATGATTAATTTATAAAGAGAAAAGCGTTTGTTTTGGCTCATAATTCTGGAAGTTCTGGTCCATGTCAGATTTTCAGCCAGTCGTGCAGCAACATCTGATGGGAGCATAGGAGAGCAAATCCACTCATTGGCAAAGGGTGTGGAAACTACATGGGAGAGTGTGGCTTCAGTGGGCAAAGAACATGGCATTATTGAATCAAGCTGCCCTTTGGCCTGAGGGCCAGCCGGCAGCATGGAGCAGTGAGCGCTGGCTGGGGAGCTGTCCACAGGCTGCAAGCAGAATGGTTGTGTCTAGTGAGTGGGCCAGCACTGAGCGTGGGGAGGTGTGCAGCAGCCTGGACCTCACAGGCATCCTCCACCCCCCTACCCCCTGTCCTAGTGATCACCCTGACTCAGCAACAGCAGGATAGCTGAGATGAGTCTTGGTGATGGTCCAGTATTTCTGATATTTCAGAAACCAGAAACCTTGAACTGGACCAATGACTTGTTGCAATGAGTGTTTGTATGTAAAGCTGTTTGGGGAAAAACAAACAAACAAATAATGTGATGTGATGGGAGAGGTGGGATGGAGGAATGGATCAGTGCATGTGCAGGGGAGAGAGGAGGAACTAGAGATTCAACAGCAGTGATAGGTGTGGGAGAAGGTGGCGGTGGAAAGGAGAACATGTCGTTGCCAAGCAAGGCTGGCAGGGTGGTGTACAGCAGCCTGGAGCTGGAACAGGCTCTGTGCCTGCACACACTGCCCAGTGGCACAATCGCTCTGGCTCTGGGCAAAGACATGATGTTCAGGATGGAGAATGGTTCATATTTTGATTGGACTTCCTTGAAAGACCTCCCAGGTCTGTGCTGCCTCTGAAGTCCATGTTGATATCTTTGTTTTATGCAACATCTGGGGGATGTGTTAGAGTCTGTGGTCTGTGCTGCCACCCCAGGCCATGTTGATGCCTGAGGTCCATGTGGATGTTCCTGGTCTGTGCTGCCACTGGAGGTCATGTTGATGTCTGTGGCCCGTGCTGTTTCCAAGGGCCATGTTGGTACCCATGGTCATGCTGAAGCCAGGGCCATGTTGATGTCTGGGGCCTGTGTAACCACTGAAGGCCATGTTGATGTCTATAGCCTGTGCTTCTGCCGATGGCCATGATGGTGTCTGTGGTCTGTGCTAGGGCTGAGGACCATGTTGACGTCCAAGGTCTGTACTGCTTTCAGAGACCTTGGTGCTTAGGTCCATGGCCCATTTGGATGCCAGAGGCCATGTGGGTATCCATGGTCCCTGCTGTTACCAGAAACCATGTGGAAGTCCGTGATCGATGCTAATGCTGACTGTAAAGGGCAAGGAAGCTTCTTTTGCAGTGGTTTTGATGACTGCAGACTCACAGTTGAGAATGAGAGACATAGAAGACTTCTGTGAAAACCTCCGCCCTCCTACCCCCCAATAACAGTTTAGGCAGGAAGTCATTGAAGGACTCTTGAAAGATTGTGATAGGCGTGTTGAAGTGTAGCTCTTTACAGTTGATGGCTTCTGGTGGGGCTGAAGGGTGGAAAGGACTCAGCTTTCTTTGAGGGGTTGGCCACTGGGAGTTTGACCGTGTTCCAGTGAGTATATGGACATCAAAAATTGGACCTGGTATTTTTTTACCTTTCCTTCTTCCTTTTGGGGCAGGTCACAAGGGTTGGGGGTGGACCTGGGAGGACTTGGAAGTGAATGTGATCAGGGTGCATTATGTGGAACTCCCAAATAATCAATAAAATATTAAGTTGGAAGAAAGGACTTTTAGCAGGGTCTATGCATTATATATTTGTATCAGCAGATATTCTCAGAGCAAAGAGCCTCTCTTGAAGGTGGACTTAGTAAAGAGTTATTTCCACAGATGTGAACAACATTCAAGGAGACCAGCACATTGCAAAGTAGCATTCTGGCCCTGAAGGCGGAAGGGGAGGTATTATTTCTAGCACCTCTGAGGGAAGGAAAGACCCATGGCAGGAGACGTGGTCTGTAGTAGCACACAGATGGCCCTTGCTTGGTACGAGGTCAGGAGAGAACAGGAGTCTTATTGTCCTAACCTTCTGAGCTTGCCTCTGTGTCATGGTTGGGGATGAAGCCACAAGTAGGGGATCAGAGCCTGCAGGTGTGGTCTTGTATTAGTACTGCAGATGAGAGGGTAGGGCACAGATCTGCAGCGGCCAATAAAGAATATGCGGCTCCAGGTATTTGTACCATGAGATGTACATATGTAATCACTATCTATAATAGCTATGATAGCTAATGTATGAGATACAGCCTATGTTCTGTTCAGGCATGGAAACACTTCAAAGGATTCTATAATGTCTATGCCATGAACATATGCATATATGTATTCATGCACTGTGTGATATATATACAATATTCTACATATGTTTATGTAATGTGTACATATATGTACAATGTGCATATGTGCATATTTATGTGTATATATTTATAGTAGGAAAAAAAGCAAAATTAACTTTGGGAAGTAGAGAAAACTAACAACTGGGTTAGTCAGACCTTCTGACTCGTGACAAACCCGGAGGAAAGCAAAGGAGGTAGAATCTTGCTGTTTTTGAGGTTTTTAGCTAATGGCCCGGGCCCTGTCCTTTCAGGTCCAAGGTGAGGCTGAACAGGAGGGAGGCGAGGGGAAACAAGGATGACTGTGCTAGTGGCCTTTCTCTTTTTTTTTTCTCTTATTCCACTCGGAGCCTCAGTCTGTAGGATGGTGTCATCCATTCAAGATGGGGAGGGCCCTTAGGGACACACATGTCCCAAGATTCCAAAGTCCCATCCCTTCCTAGCAACGTCCACACACACACTCAGAGGTAAGCGTTAGTGATCTAGGTGACTCTCAGTACCATCCAGTTGATGATCAAGATTGGCCATCACAATGACACAAAGGTCACCACAGTTACTGACTGTCCTCACATTCCTGCTTTTTCAAAACCCTCTGAATAGAAAACTAGGTAGGAAAAGAGTACTTTCTGGCTTGCCTGGATTCTTCCCCAATGGCAGGTGGGAAATACTAGAGGCCTGAGTTCTTACAGGCGAGAGAAGTTGTTGGTTCTGCATATACATATTTGCGTGTCCGTGCATGCATGGACATGATATATGTATGTATATGTAATTTTGTGTGCACATGTTTGCATGAAGGTGTGTGTGTGTGTGTGTGTGTGTGTGTGTGTGTGTGTGTGTGTGGTATATGCATGTCTATGTGATTTTGTATGCACATGTTTGCATGCAGATATGCTGTGTCTTGCCTGAGTGCTGTGTGTGGAGGTCAATGTTGGATGTCTTCTTCAATTGATCCCCACCTTAATTTTTGAGACAGTCTTTCCATGACTCTGAAGCTCACAGATTCAGCTAGGCCAGCTGTCCAGAGAGCTCCAGGGACCCTCCATCTCCATCTCCACCTCTCCAGGGCTGAGACTTCAGGCATGTGATGATGTGTCCAGCTTTATCCCCCCACATATGTCCTGAGATTCCAAATTCCCATCCTCGTGCTTGCGTGGAAAGTAACTTACTGACTGAGCCATCTCTGTAGCCCAGATGTTGAAGACTTCCAAATGAATAGTATGAACAATACCCTGTAATTTCAAATGTTCCCTGGAGTCTTCAGCAGACTTTCTCCTTTTTATCCTAGAACAACTCTCGGATCCCCAAATGCTTTTACTATTACAGCTCCAGGTAGAAGATGTACATGCTATTAAGCTTGCATGCAAAATGTTACCAATAGGCTTATGCGTTTGAACATCTGGTGACCAGCTGGTGCCACTATTTTGGGATGCTATGGGACCTTTAGGAGATGGAGCCTGACTAGTGGAGGTGGGGCACTGGGGACAGTCTTTTAAGCCTGGCCGTGATTCCTTTGCCATTGTCCACTTCCTGACCTGATTGCCACATAAGCAGCTGCACCCCATGTTCATGCCACCATAGAATCACTCTGAAATGCTTCTGGAGCTGTCAATCAAAAGAAAACAAAGTTCCTGAGAGAAGCTGCTGTTGTGTATTTTGTCACATCATCGAGAAAAGCAACTATCAGACATGCTAAGTGTTCAGCCTTAGGGGGTAGGTGGTCTTGTTCTCTCCCAATTTCTTACTGAGTTGAGAGACAGAGGGTGAGAAAGGCATCCCACTAGAGTCAGACACTTAAGATGAGTGGCCCAGTCAGTGTCTTCCAGCTCACTAGTGGCTCTCTAGTGGGCTGAAATAGTCTTCAACAGTTAAGTAGTCAGTTCTTCCATACCCACCCAGCTTTCCAGTCATCCTGGTTGGGGTTATCAGGATCCTGAAAGCACAGACCAGAAAGAGAAATTAGAATGGAACCTGCAGACCTGTAGCAGTGCACATTGTCTGCACACCAGGAATAAGGATTTTGCCCTTAGATGGGGACGGAGGTACCAAGGTTGGGTATCCCTGCTGTCATGGATCCTGACACTGTGACTGGAGAAGATAATCTGGCAAAAGGCCAGTTTCCCTTGGCCATGGATTGAAATTGTAAGTTGTGTGCCAGTGTGGCGTCTGTGTCTAATTAATACATGTCCTCCACACTCTTTAAATCATCCACCGTGTCTTGTAGATAGAATCTGCAGGAAACTTTAACAACCCAACTCAGCCAAAACTGATAGTGGCCCAGACCTTTTAGGGATAGAAATTTGGTTCATTCCAACAGATAAAGAGAAATCGCTTTTTCTCTCAGGCAAAAACTGTTGATCTGAGACATTAGTCTTTTGCCCCTGGGCTGGGGTTTAACCCATTGGCTTTCCTGATTCTCTGGCATTTGAACTCAGACAGGAATTGTATCTTCTGCTAGAGTGGGGTTTCAGCTTGCAGATTATGGGATTTAACATGGAGTAATTCCATATCTACTGAATACAATTATAGTCTGTGAGTATATGTACGTGCATATGCTTTCTCCAGAAAACCTTGTTAACTGGAGGTTGGTTTTAGTGTTGGGTCTCTGTTTGATGTCATACTTTCAAGGACACTGCACAATTATGAATAAACATAGTTGAGGTCTTGAGAGTGAAGCAGTTGAAAAATTTAAAAACATACAAATTCGAACATGTCAGTATTGAAGCAAGCGCCTTTCCCTGCGTTTTAATTTGACCTAGAGAGCTATCTGTAGAAGCCCGCTTGTGAGTGCAAGCATCTCTGGAGAAAAGACGGAGGTGGCCGTGATGTTAGGCAGCCCAGCACCAGCTGTGTGACTGTGTTCTACCACCAACAGCTACATGACTAGAGAAGTTCGCTTTCTCCCTCCGGGACTGTTTTCAGCTGTGCATAGCTGGGATGAACAGATTGCTAAGTGCAAAGTAAATAGGGACTTGCTGAAGACCCGCCTGTCCTTAGCTTTGCCTCAGAGACAAAGACTCAAAAGGTACGAGGCAGTGCCTGAAAATCCGAACTTTATCAAGTCCCTGGTTGAGGTGGATGCATGGAGAAATTGGGGAGAAACAAAACAGATGCATTTTCTAATAGGGAGTGTCAGTAAAAGTAACTTTAAGTGGGAAAAAATAAATTTTATACAACATTGTGTATTTTTTTAGACAAAATGATACAAAAATACAAGGAAAAATATTACCCATTTTTCCTCCCCAAAGCAACCATTTTACATTTTTGTGACTCATCTAAATAAAGAATATGTATTCGTATGCTTATTTCTCAATTTTTTCACTTTAAAAAGTGTATGGAGGTTTTGCCAGTTCTCTTAACCACTGCACCATCTCTAGTCCCCACAAACTTGATTTTTGTATCTATCTGTTTTTAAGAAAATGAATCTTATTGTGCTGTGCAACACCTTTAAAAACATTTTCTCAGCAGCTGCTAAGTTCCCTGAGACCCAGATCTGATGCTCTTCTCTGCATAGCTAAGCATTTAGTTTTCTTCTGTGTGCAAGCCACACTCTGTTTACAGACCCACTATTGACAGGTACAAAGACATACTGCGATAATTTTACATGTTATTAAAAAATTAAATAAACTACAGTAAGCATCCTTTTTCAGATCCTTGCATTGGTTTTTGCCAGTGTACCCATGGAGTTACTTCTGAGTGGTTGGGTTTGCAAATGAGGTGTGCACTTGGCTTTCCTTAAAGGGAGGGACCTTGATCTATCGTCTTACTACTGCAGATGAGAAGAATACATTTATTCACTGGTCCCATCAGCTGCATCAAAAAATGTATTGAATGCTTTTGATCAAGAAATACCTTGTATTTTTCCTTTCAGAAATAGTTCTCAGTTTGACACTGCTAATTCTGAAAGGGCTTAAAAGATTTCTTCTTTCACAGCTACCTCTAGAGAGCTAAGATCCCTCTCTCACTCCTCTTGTTTCAACTCAGTCCTCCCTGAGTTCGGGCCCCAGAGCCTAGGGACAGGGATGAGAGGGACATTCCTCTTGCCTTTCCACCAGTAGCTCCAAGTTCTTGGGCCTGGGTAGGATCGTCTATGCTTCTGGGTGACCCTGGGTGCAGGTCAGAAGCCCAACTGTTCATGGGCATGGAGGACCGGGGAAATGACGAAATCAAGCTGTGGCTCTTGAGATGTGTCCCCCTGTCCCCCCTCCTCCTTGTGCGGATCTTTCTTTTACTGGACCAGGTGATAAAGCAACGTCATGGTAAAAGCCTTCCTGAGCCGGCTCCCACAGCCTTCAGTCCTTCAGAGGCACCTAATCCGGTTGAGCTCTTACTGTTCCCTGGGCCCCCTGGCCTTGAGAAGACTGCTGGGTGACTCTGCCTGTCACCGGTAGAGAGGAGAGTGGCAGGAAAGAGGCTGGGCCTTGTTGACTTACTCACTGGGCAGCCAGTGCTTAGTGACAAACAGTAAACAAAGGCAGCCTGGGCTGGGCTGTGGCTGTTCCTTCTGGAGAGAGACTTGCCGGCCATCGACACTGTGTATTGCTGGGAAGTTTTGCTAAGTTGAAGGCCTAGACCAGTTTGCAGAGACATCTGGATGCAGCCCGTGAAGAAGGACACAGGTACCGTTGGGCACAGCTCTTTTCTCCTATAAATCTGAAGCAGGGAAAGTGTGAATTTATGGCAGAGGTGGTTGGGGGAATTAGGGCGATACATCCGGGCCCAGGCTTGCATTAGTGATTCTGGGGGCATCTGCTAGGGCCTGGTAATAGGGCATTTGTTTTCTAAGCAGAAAGGAAGGACTGAGAAAAGACATGAACTGGAGTCAGGTTCTTCCTTCTTTGAGTTACTGCCTTGCTGCTTGGCCTGTCTGCAAATTGAAACAATGTTAAGTTTCCCAAGACTCAGTTTCCACATCTGCAAAGTGAGGACAACAGCAGCCACATTACAGCATTTAGTGTGTGCCCTCCCAGTAAGCAAGGGCATTTCTGTTTCCCAGAAGTGACTGTTTCGGTTCTTGCTTAAAAACATACCTCTTTTACCTTCGTGTTCATTGAGGAGAGTTTGGGTTGGCAGGAGCCAGAACAGTAGACCTGAGTGACAACTTAAAGTGATAATATAACTTAGTTAATTAGAGGTTTCTATACTTTTTTTTTTTTTTTTTTTTTTTTGGGTAATGGATGTTTTTAACAGTCAGCTACCAAAACTCTTGGCATTTTGGGTTGGTGCTTATACATGCATGAGCCCAAGTTTGGATTCACTCTACCACCTTAAGAAGCCAAGCATGGCAGGCAGCCTGTACCTACAATCCCAGCTAGAGGCAGGCACAAACAGTTGGATCCTTGAGGCTTGCTGGCCAGCCAGTCTGGCTGAATCGGCCATCTCTAGGTTCAATGGGAGACTCCGTGTAAGACACAAAGATAGAGAGCAGTAGACATCCGACACAGGCCTGTAGCCTCTACCTGCATGCATACACAAGTGTATGTGTGCACACTTGCGCGTGTACACACATAATCCTTCCTGGGGATAGAATGATTGGCTTCTACTGGTTCTTCAGGTTCCAAGGGACTTTTCCAAAGGTAGAAGACAGTGATGAGAAAGTGATGAATGGGGACAGGGAGGGGATATGCAAGGGGAGATTCCGAATCACCTCTGTCTTTTAGGTCAATGATGTACCTCACCAAACAGCTGGATTCTTTGAAAAGCACACGACAAAAAGATGATTCTGACATTAAAAGCAACCCAGGTGCCGAGTCACGAAATCCTCTTAATTGGGAAGCCAAGGCAGGGGGATTGTGCATTTCAGGCCAGTCTGAATGGCAGAATGAGAACCCCTGTCAAAACAAAGAAAACCCAACAACAGCAACAACAAAAACAGGAAAGAAACACAAAAATAACAAGAAGAAATTAAATAGTAGAGGAAGTTGGTGGCTAGTCTCTTGAGGAGAACTGACTGACCTTTCCCCCACCGGCAGATCCCTGGTAGGGGTAGGGGTAGGGAGAGGAGAGTTGAGACCAGCAAATCCTTGGTAGGGGTAGGGAGAGGAGAGCTGAGAGCATCTCTGAATTCTCCTCCTCTAGACCTCTGAGTCTGCCATACCATGCCTAGGACACATTACTTTCATGAACTGAAATACGTAGTCTCACAGGATTTCCCTCGGCTAATTAGTCTGCATTCTTTCATCTTTATTGCTGGCTTTGCCCTCCTTTAAAAATGAAGATATTACACCTTCCTAAAATGTGTATTATGTACCCAAAGCATATGTGCAAAGTGGTACGGACCATCCTGGAGAGTCCAGGGCACTCCCTTGCCCTTCCTGCCCCCCCCCCCATCAGCTGTACGTCTTCATTTATGGTTACAGGAGCCGCAAAGTGGTCTGGTAGGCTAATGGAGTCTGGTCGGGCTCACAGTCTGCATGAGAGCGTGTGTGGAAAAAGCTTTGAAGACTTCTCCTCTCCTCCCAGGTCTCTAGTCTCTGACCCTTTCAGCCATTCTCTCACCACATCATCTCCTTTTCTGCAGATCCATTCTAACCTCTGATGCTCAGGGTCATATAAGCCCTCTCGATATTAGAAAGTTTGACTTGACTTCTGTCCTAAGTTCCTTGTCTGATGAATCCTGTAAATTTCCCTCTTCTGACCTAAGAAAACACTTTCCCAGGTTCTACAGACCACTGACTAGTCCTGGTTGTGAGTCTCCTTGAATACAGTAGAGCAATCCTACCTCCAAATTCCAACTGGCTGCAGCTGGCTCTTCCTGGCTGGAACAGGTTCTTTCAAGCTCACCACTGGGACTCAGAGATGTGCCACCCTGAACATTTAATATGCAGACGAATCACTAGACAGTTATGATTCAGGTTCTGAGTAGCAGGTCTGGGACACCTAGCATCTGAATTTCTAGCAAACATCACATGATGCCACTGTGGCTGCTCTGAGTTGAAGGGACAAGGACATGCATTCTGTGGGGCCCAAGGCCACCTGCAGCCTTCTCTTGTGAAGCCATTTCTGGTCTCAAGCCATGGCTTTGCAGGTTTATACCTGTGCTGTTTTCTATGCTCACCCATGCCCAGTGTTAATAACATAAGAAGATGGTGTTTGTCAAGAAATTAGCATACACCCGACATGGTGACTTATTGTACAAAGAGAATACATAGCTTTCCTGAAGTGAAGCAGGGTCTCCTTCCATGCTGACCTCAGAGCTTAGCTAGCTACTCTGCCTAGCGATTCCCCGTTCCTTGTGAGTGTCCATGGCCTTGCGATTGCTCCGGCATAATGGCTTTCCTCTGCAGGTGTCTTCTCTGGGACTGTCTGGAAACTTGGCCTTCATTTTACTCTTGGTTGTTTCCAGGTGTTATGAATTGTCTGCCCAGCTTTTCTTGCCTTGGCCATAGATCTCTTTATTCTTGTATCTCCAGGAGTAAAGTGGTCGTGTTTTCCAGGGTTGTTGGAAATAGTGCAGTCGGTGAAGGGAAGTGAGCAGGAGGGGATAAAAGAAGGTAGACGTGCTTAGGGAGTGATGGAAAGGTCCAGTCCTGGTAGTCTGGCACCAACTAAATAGCAAGATTTCAAGACTCAGCTGCCAGAACTTGCTTTCCCACAAACAATGTGGTATAAAACAGTGTCTGAGCATTTCAAAAAGTACCATCTAAGCATTTCCTTCCTTCCTTCCACCAGCCCTTCCTCCCTCCCTCTTTCCCTTTTCCATTCCTCCTCCTTGGAGTTTTGATGGAATCTTGTAGTCTAGGTTGGCTCCCACCTCAGCCTCCTGTCATGCGCTTGGATTACAGAATGAACCACAACATCAGGCTTCATTTATCTCATCATTCCTGGGTGAAATACAACCACAGAGTAGAAACAACTCTCAACATCCTCAGCAATTTGCCCAGGGCTCAAGCTGGTGTAGCAAGGACAGGAAAGAAGTGTGTGGCACACCTGAAGACAGAAAAGGCTGTGGTGACAAGGGAGGCTGCCGGAAGGACTGGCCTGAGGTTCCTAAGCCTTTTTTCTGCAATGTTGATCTGAACAGATCCTGTAGAGAACAGACAGTAGCTGAAGACCTGAATACAGAGCCTCAAGAGGTTGGATTTGGGTTTCGGGAATCAAGGACTCTGCAGGATAGAGAAAAGATTAGAACATCAGCAAGACTGTGTTGAAAGAAATCATTGGGGAGGACTGCAGGGAGCACTCAGGGAAGTGCTCATGCCTGAGACTGCAGTGGTGCAGGAGGACTCCAGGGAGCACTCAGGGAGGTGCTCATGGCTGAGACTGCAGTAGTGCAGGAGGACTGCAGGGAACACTCAGGGAGGTGCTCATGGCTGAAACTGCAGTGGTGCAGGAGGACTGCAGGGAATACTCAGGGAGGTGCTGATGGCTGAAACTGCAGTGGTGCAGGAGGACTGCAGGGAACACTCAGGGAGGTGCTCATGGCTGAAACTGCAGTGGTGCAGGAGGACTGCAGTGAGCACTCAGGGAGGTGCTGATGGCTGAGACTGCAGTGGTGCAGGAGGACTCCAGGGAACACTCAGGGAGGTGCTCATGGCTGAGACTGCAGTGGTGCAAGAGGACTCCAGGGAGCACTCAAGGAGGTGCTCATGGCTGAGACTGCAGTGGTGCAGGTTCTTAGTGCTGGAGGGGAAAATGGAATTTTAGAAAGATTTGAAGGTGGATGGGGAGTTGGGGATGGGAAGACAATAATGATGCCTGAAGGTTTGGCTTGGGTGCCTAGAGGGGCAGTTGTCTAGTTCTGTTTGTAATGCTGCAGAAGAATAAATGGAGACTGTGTAATATATAAAGAGCAGAACTGTTTTTGTTTGTTTGTTTGTTTTTGTTTTTGTTTTTTTTTTGTTTTTGACACAGGGTTTCTCTGTGTAGCTTTGCGCCTTTCCTGGAACTCACTTGGTAGCCCAGGCTGGCCTCGAACTCACAGAGATCCGCCTGGCTCTGCCTCCCGAGTGCTGGGATTAAAGGCATGCGCCACCACCACTCGGCGCAGAACTGTGTTTTTAACAGCTCCACTAAGATGAAGTCCAAGGTGAAGACACCAGTGGGCTGTTTGTCTGGTGATGGTCCAGTCTCTGCTTCCAAGATGACACCAGGAATGCGGTGTCCTTTGAGGGGGAAGAATGCTGTGCCTTCAATTGGCAGAAGGTAGAAGGGCATGAAGTTCAAAAGGCACCTAATTCCATCCACGAGGGCAAAGTCCCCAAGGTGATACCTCCAAGTACTGCTGGGGATCCAGTTCCAACATGAAGGCTAGAGGGACAAGGACATTCAAGCCATAGCAGTGGGCACACCATGTGTTTGGATAAGGAAGGACAGAGGAGGAGAGAAAGAGAGTTCACTCTTGAATAGCCAAGCAAGGATGCAGCAGCTGTAGACACAGGGGGAAGGCTGAGCTTGAGACAGAGCTGTGGACATGATGGGGTGGCAGTTGATAACTTCAGAGCATGTGGAGTGATTCAAAACAAGTTGCCAGGGCAGAAAGTACCCTGAGGGCCACCAACATTTGGCTGTTTGTCCTTGGGACAGTGTCAAGGAAAATGTCTGTCCACACACTCCTTTGTCAATTACATCCTAGCCTAAATTCTCAAAGAGGGCAAATGTGATGGCAGGTATGGACAGTCCTTGTCACATGCTGCATACTGCCAAATTGCTCCATAGACTCAAAGAGGCCAGCATCTCAGGTCTCTGCGGGCAGCAGCCTCCGAAAAACTTCAGAGTGCTGAATGTCCATGGAGGAGCTCACTTGGTAAGCCGAGGAGCAACCTCGTGGCTGTTTCTGTTTCAGATAAGGGTGGACAATTCTCCATATTTTTAAATAATGCATTATAATTTCTTTATGCCTTCTCTTTTTAAAAAAGTGTCTGGGGGCTGGAGAGATGGCTCAGTGGATAACTGACTGCTTACTCTTCCAGGGGACCCAGGTTCAAGTCCCAGTACCCACATGGCAGCTCACAGTTGTCTGTAATCCATCTCCAAGTGATTTGACACCCTCATATAGTCATAAATGCAAGTAAAACACCAATGCTCATTAAGAAAAAGACGTGAGTGCTCCTGTGAGTGCGTGCGTGCATGTGTACGTGTGTGTGTGTGTGTGTGTGTGTGTGTGTGTGTGTGTGTTTGAAGAAGGTGTTGGATCTCCTGGAGCTGGAGGTGCAGGCAGTTTTTAGCTGCCCCATGTGGATACTGGGAACTGAAATTACATGAACAGTATAAGCTCTTCACTGCTGAGCTACCTCTCCAGCCGCGGAATGACTTTTCTTTAATCTCAATATCTTGCTTATTTATTGGTACTGGGACGCCCCATGGCTCTTTCATCTTTAGCTGCTCAAGTCGAAGTCACTTTCAAGCTTGGCCTTTATCCCTTACCTGATCCGCCTGTGTCTATGCACTGCAGTTTGTAGATGCCGCAGGGAAAAGCAGCTTCCCAGTTCCAGGACTGAAGAGGCCTGTCTTGGGGTGGGGGTAAAGTGCAGGAGACAGCCTAGCACCTTCTCTTCCAAAACCTTACTGCATGGAATGCTGGGAAATGCCTCTGTGGCTCCCACTCTCCCCTCTCACATTGCCTGTCTGGGCAGAAGTGAGATCTTTTGCACCAGCAGAATACACACAGTTAAGCTGTTCTCTAGCCCTGACTGTAATACTCTACTCTGGATGGGCAAGTTTGGCTGAGTGGGATAAGTGCAGTTCAAGAAGAAGAATTTAAAACAAGATTTGATTCTGTGTTCTGTCTGTGTCCCCTCAACCAGAGATTCACCCCTCAGCTGTTGCTGCAGAGGGAGGGGGGATTATGTTCTCTGTGATGGGGGGTGTCTGCCAGAGCTGCCCAGCCCTGGCTTCTGCAGGAATCTGCCCTTCGGTATGTGTTTATCTTGCTTCTAGGCACTCTCACTCCAGACGCATCTACATCACATGTTGGTGACACCCTCCTCTTCTGTTGCTCTGTGTAACCTTTAGCAACATTCTGTAGGTGGTGATAAATCAATGATGGATTTGAAGGATTATATTTTAAATTTTAATGTGTCACTCTAAAAAGTCCAAATAAATTTAATTCCCAGATTAAATGGGAGTTTAATGAGAGGGCCCAGTGGGCAGCCCCCATCCCACTAACACATTCTTTAACTTATTACACAATACGTGATCATTTGAAACTGGCCTTTTTCATTTGGCTCCATGTGATCCATCCACATTGCTACACATACCACTCATTGTTTTTTATTTTCCAGTAGTATTCATACCACAAAGGATATTTCAGTTGTTAACAATTTGTTGATGTTACAAATTAAGTTTATATTATGAATAAAATCAGCAATTATGTATAGGTTTTTCAAAGTTTTGATGACTGAGTAATATTTCATTGTAGGCACATTGTATATTTTGCTTTTATATTTATTGGCTGAGAAACCTATGGGTTGTTGGTTGTGTTTCTTTGTTGCTGTTGTTGTTACTGTAATCATGCTGAGAAATCATGTATGGGGCTTGGAGTTTACAAATGCCTTTTTTTGTATTATTGGGTGTGATCAGATGATTTTTCTTTAGCTTATGGAAGTGATGAGTTGTATTAATAGATATTTTTGAATGTTGCATACCTGGATTAAACTTCGCTTGCTCATGGTGTATGTTTGTGCTTATAGATGGTTGGATTTGATTTGCCAATATTTTCTGAAGATTTTTCTTCTTCACTCCTGAAAGACATTAGTGATTTTACGTCATTGTCATCTTTTTCTGGCTTCTGTCTTAGGGTAATTCTAGCCTCAGAGAGTGGGTTACAGAACATTAGCTTGGCTTTCATTTCTGAGTGCTGAGAACGAATGTCATCTTTCTCTTCAGTGTCTGATAGGCCTCAACACTGAAACTGGGTTTGCGACCCTGCTTCATAAACGAAGGCTGGAACTCACAAAGTCACTTATCAAATGGATATAAGCCTGCATAGACTAGCTATATCTTTGTGTGAGCTGTGTATATACACATGTGGGTGAGAATGTGTGTGTGTGTGTGTATGAGGGTGCATGTTCACACGGAGGTCAGAGGTCCAAGCTCAGGTGTCACTTTTCAGGAGACACCCACTTTGTTTTTTGAGACAGAATCTCTCATTGGCCTGGAGCTAATCCCGTAGACTAGCTGGGCTGGCTAGCTGGTGACTCCAGGGATCTGCCTGTCTCAGCTTCCCAGTGCTGGGACTTCCAGTGTGCGTCACTCTGTTTGGCTTGGGGGACCAGTGTTTTTTTTAATGTGGGTTTTGGGATTGAACTTGAACCTTCATGCTTGTATGGCAAATATTTTACTGATTATGCTGTTTCCTTGGCCTTCTATCAAGGGATCAATTTCAGCTGAGTTATTAAATTGTGGCTGCAAGCTTGTTCATATTATTCCTTTATTATTGAATAAGAAGCGATGGCTCTTCTTTCATTTTATGATTTGATTATTTATATATTCTCTTTTTTCTTGGCTTCTTTTGCCTATATATTCATCAATTTTATTTCTATTTGAAGTTACAAACTTTTGGTTTCTCTGTTGTTTGCCTGTTTTGATTATAATGACTTTTACCGATTTTGTGATTTATTCTCTGGTACTCAAGTTCACATTGCTCCTCTTGCTGTTGTATGCTCCACGGAAGCTACAATATGGATTCAGATCTTTATTCTTTTGCAGGCTGCGGATTCAGTGTTAGACCCTTCTGTATAAGCACTGCTTTTATTGCATCGCACACATTTTCATTTAACTAAAATCCATTTTAGGGATGGATGGAGAGATGGCTCAGCAGTTAGGAGCACCGAGAGCTCTTCCAGGGGACCCAGGTTTGATTCCCAGAACTGACATGGCAGCTCACAGCCATCTGTAATCCAGTCCCAGGGAATCCATCGCTTTCTTCTGACATCTGTGGGTACCGGACACACACACACACACACACACACACACACACACACACACACACACACGGTACACTTAGGCAAAACACCCATATGCATAATAAGATATATAAATAAATCATTTTAAATGTTTTAAAAATTTCTCTTGGGATTTCAGTTTTGCTCCATATTAATATTCAAATTTCTGAGGATTTTAAAGATATTTTTGTGATTACAGAAAGTGTGTGTGTGTGTGTGTGTGTGTGTGTGTGTGTGTCTGTGATGTCTATGTGTGTATTATGTCTGTTGCATGTGTTGGGGCACATTTTTGCGTGTGCCTGTGGGGGATAGAGGCTGACTGAGTGTCTTTCTCAGTTACTCTCCACCTTGTATATTGAAGCAGGATCCTCACCTGAACTCAGAGCTCACCAATTTGGCTAGTCTAGCTGGAATTACAGGCAGACTGCCATGGCAGCTTGGTACTTACGTGGTGCTGGGACTCTGAATCCCATCCCCCCTTCTCGTACAGAAAGTGATTTTACCCACTGAGGCATCTCTCCAGCTCCTCTGCCACTGACATACAGGTTAATTCCACTGTGAATGGCTTTGTTTGATTTCTGTAAATTTGTTCAAGTGTGTTTTATGGTGTACCGTTGTGGTGGATCTTGGCAAAAATTCCATTTGAGCCTGAAAGGAATATATAGTCTGCTGGATAAGGTAGTTTATAGATGTCAGTTGGGTCCAGTTGACAGATGAGGCACTCAGTTTAACTACATCTTTATTGATTTTCTGCCTGCTGAATCTGTTAATTACTGGTAGAGATGTGTTGACATCTCCAGCTGCAGTGGGGCATTGCTTATTTCCCACTGCAGTTCTGCCAGTTTTTGCCTCATGTATGCACGTGTGTGTGTGTGTGTGTGTGTGTGTGTGTGTGTGTGTGTGTGTATGTGTGTGTATTTAGCATACAAAGTAATGGGCTTCATTATGACATTTTTGTGCATGTATATCACTGTTCTTTGCTCATATTCACCCCTCTACTGTCCATTTTTATTCCTCTTTTCCCTCCTGCTGGTCCCCTCCTGCCTCCTAGATAGTTTCCCTTCTGTCATATATAAAACCAGATTTTAAATATCACAGAAAACATATATATCTGTCTTTCTTTCCCTCGTTGTCCTATTGTCTTGCCCCTCTCATCCAGATTATTTTGCTTGATGTTATATATCTAGCTTTATATACTTTCTTTCAAGTGATATCATTTCATTTTTATTTATGGCCAAATAAAACTTCATGGTGTTTCTATACCACATTTTCTTTACTCATTCATCTGTTGATAGGCATCTGTACTGGCTGGTTTTGTGTGTCAACTTGACACAAACTAGACTCATCAGAGAGGAAGGGGTCTCAGTTGAGGAAATGCCTCCATGAGATCCAGCTGTAAGGCATTTTCTCAATTAGTGATCAAAGGGGGAGGGTCCAGCTCACTGTGGGTGGTGCCATCCCTGGGCTGCTGGTCCTGATTCTATAAGAAAGCAGGCTGAGCAAGCCAGGGGAAGCAAGCCAATAAGCAGCATCCTCCATGGTCTGCATCAGCTCCTGCCTTCAGGATCCTGCCCTATTTGAGTTCCTGTTCTGACTTCCTTTGGTGATGAACAGTGATGTGGAAGTGTAAACTAAGTAAACCCTTTCCTCCCCAACTTGCTTTTGGTCATGATGTTTTGTCACATCAATAGAGACCCTAACTAAGACAGTATCTAAGTTGATTTCAAACCTTGGCTATTGGCTATTGCAACACTTAGCAATAAATGTAGGTGTGTCCATATCACTGTGGTATGCTGACTGAGATGTTCTTGGGTATACAGCCAGGTGTGGTATAGCTGTATCATATAACAATTTTAATTTTAGTTTTTTAAAGGACCCTCTATATTGATTTCCATAATGGCTGCAGCAACTTATATTCTTCCCAGCAATGTACAAGGGTTCCTTTTGCTGTTTGTTTTCTGATGATTGTGTCTCAAATGCTTTGATGCTCTGCAGTCAAATGCATACATAGTAAGGATTTTTGTGCCTTGTTGGAGTACTGACCCCTGTCATTATGCAGCGTTCTTGACAGTTTTCCTTGCTCTGAAATAATGATTACTACAGCTTTCTTTTATTTGTGGTTAACATGACGAGTTTTCATTCTTTTTCTCATTTTTAATTTAGCTTTGTCATTTCTTTTGGCTTGTTTCTGCTATCTGTTCCTTTATGTTTGAAGTGTGTTTCTTATAGTCAGTGTAGGTGGGTTTTTTTTTAAAGTCATTTGTCAGTTTCTCTCAGTCCTGATCAGACCATGTATATTTGAAGGGACAATTTACACACTTGAATTAACAGTGACTGTGTTTATAACTTTGCTATCTCCCGTGCTTATCTTCTTAAATCTCCCATTTTTGTACTATTGCTAATTATACGTGTGCATTTTATAAGGTTCTATTTATAAGGTTCCATCCCCCTATATCAATTATATTTCTTTTTGCAAATGTTTCTAGTGGTTGCACTAGAGTCTGCAGTAAAAATTTACGGTGTGTCTGAATCCACTTTTAAACAATAAAAGCGTAGTTGTGTGCCAATGACATATAATTTCAGCCCATCTTTATGACTGGCTATCACTCACTTCATTTATTCACTATGTATAATGGCCCAATCCTTTGTTGCCATTATCATTTGACCAGTACATTTCACAGATCAACTGAGAATAAGGGAAATAAAAAAGTTTAAGATCTAAGTTCTTGGCATTTATAGTTTTCTTATTCTTTTTTTTCTTTATTAAGAAATTTTCTATTCACTCCACATACTATCCACAGATCCCCCTCCTCCCTCCTCCCACCCCCAGCCCTCTTTCCCAAGCCAACCCGCATCCCCACATCCCCAAAATCAAGGTCCCCTATGGGGAGTCAGCAGAGCCCAGCACAGTGAGCCTAGGCAGGTCCAAGCCCCTTCCCACTGCACCAAGACTGTGCAAGGCGTCACACCACAGGCACCGGGTTCCAGAAGCCTGCCCATAGCCCAGGGACAGATCCCGATCCCCCTGCCTGGGTGCCCCCACAAACAGTTCGAGCCAAACAACCGTCTTCTTTTAAGAACTTAAAAATTCCAAGGCAGATCTTCTGGGGATCAATTTTCTGTTTTTGCTTTTCTGAAAAATTTATCTTCTAACTTTTGAAAAATAATATTTTTGCAGGATACAGAATTGTAGGTGGGTGGTCTTATTTCAGGACTTCAGATATTTTGATCTATTATCTTTTTGCTTGAGCATTTTTTTGTAGGGTACTCTAGTATAATTCTCATCCTTTCCATGGTAGGTAAGCTGTGATTTTTTTCCCTCTGGCATTTTCCAGGATTTTCTCGTGTTAGGTTTCCAGTACTTTCTGTATCATATGTGCATGTGTTAATTGTTTGTCCTGATGAATGTTCTTTGAACTTCCAGGGCCTGTGTTTGGTATCTGTTACCAATTTGGGAACTGCTCAGCTCTTATATGTCAGTACCTTGTTCTGCTATTGCTGTCTTCCTAAGAGAGCAGAGTTTCTGCTATTGTCCACAGTTCTTGCATAACCCGCTCCACATTTACATTTCCTCCTTTATCCTTGAGTTTCAGTCCAGGAAAGTCTGCTGGTTCTTCCTCAATGCCATTGACTCTTTCTTCAGAACACGGTCAGCCCACTGAAGGCAATCTTCATTCTCTCACAATGCTGCTGGTTGCTTTTTCTTGTTTGTTTTTTGTTTTCAAGACAACATTTTACTATGTGTCCCAAGCTTTCTAGAACTCTCTATGAAGCTCAGATCAACGTTGAATTCCCAATCACCCTGCCCCAGTCTCCTGGGTGCTGAAATTCTGGGTGTTGTACCACCATGCCTGGTGCCACATTGCTGACAGCAAATATTTCTTCTTTATTTTTGTTTTTATAATTTCTGCCTTTCTGCTTATATTACTTAGACATAATATCCATGTTTTAAATGAGAGCCCTTAATGTATTGGTCAGTTCCTTTTATCTCTAGTATGGTAATTCGAAGATGTTTTCTGCACCCTGCTTGTTGTTTGTATCACTTGCTTTGTTTATTCTGACTGTGTATTTTCTCTTGTTGTTATACACAACTTGTACATTTTCATCGACAACCCTGCCTGATGTATTTGGTAATATGAAAGGAGATGAACAGGCCTTTAGTGTGGGCATTATGTTTGTCTAGTTAGTCTTCATGCCGTTTGATGTAGTCATAGATATGAAGTTTTTTTTTAAACTCTTTGAGGGTCTGCCACCCAGCTCCCAAATAAATACACAGAGACTTATTCTTACTTATGAATGCCTTAACTTGGCTTGTTTCTAGCCAGTTTTTCTTTGTTTTTTTTTTCCCTCTCTTTATTCTATATACCTTCCTTTCCTTCTTACTCTGGGGCTGGCTGTGTGGTTTTGTGGCTGTGGTGCTGGGTGGCTGGTCCCTGGTGTCCTCCTCTCCTTCTTTCGCTCCCCAATTTCCTAGATTTCTCCTTCTACTTATTTTCTCTGCCTGCCAACTCCACCTATTTTTCTCTCCTACCTTGCTATTGGCTCTTCAGCTTTTTATTAGGCCAATCAGATGTTTTAGACAGGCAAAGTAACACAGCTTTACAGAGTTAAACAAATTCAACATAAACGAATGCAACACATCTTTGCATCATTAAACAAATGTTGCACAGCATAAATAAATGTAACACATCTTAAACTAATATTCTGCAACACAGGTACAACAGTTAATTTTATGTGTCAACTAGGTTGGGCCATTGATGATTAAACATCACTTGGGCTATGTATAAGGGTGTCTCCACTGGAGCCAGAGGACTCGGGGAAGCAGGTAGCCCTTCCAAGTACAGATGGGCCCCACCCCGTCAGTTGAGGACCTGGATAGAAAGTATAGCAAGGGAAGAAGGAATTCAAACTCTTGCTGCCAAACTGCTTGAACTGGAAGAGCCCACCTTCTGCTTCACGCAGGAAATGATATGATCCATTCTCTTGGTTCCCAGGCCTTTGTACTTGGACTGGATTACCACCACCAGGTTTCTGGTTTGTAGATGGCAGATCATGTGACTTCTCCAACCTTCACAACTTTGTGAACCAATTCCTCATAACAAATCATTTTCACATATAGACACACAGAGACCATGCACGCATGCACGTGCGCGAGCATACACACACACACACACACACACACACACACACACACACACACACACACCATTGCCTGTTGGTTCTGTTTCTCTGAGGGCCCACTAATGTCTGAGGCTTCATTTTCCTTCATTGTTCTTATTATTCTCCTTCCTGCTGTATTTAAGTTTCTCTAGAAATTTTCTCTCAAGTGGAATCCGAGCCTTGTTCTTTAGAGAACAACGTCTTGACAGACATGAATCAGCTGAACTTGAATCAAATACCAGATGTAATGGTTCTTTTCATATAAATCACTAGATTGGTGGAGCACAGTGTTTTGAAGCTTAACTCAAAGGCTCAATCCACAACCACTTTTTAACTCACGACTAAATAAAGTGGATGGCAACTTAAACGGAGGTAGCCCGAGCTCGTCTTGTTAGCTGGTCCATCCCTCCCTCTTAGAGCCATGTGACTTTTGTAATTATACAGCGACTAAATTTCACTTTCCTTGTCTGGAGAAGGGACCATTTTTTGCCTTGCTTGGTTTAAAGTGTTTTCACAGAAACTGCAAAAGTTTAAGGAAACTCTGAAAGCTGTCAAGTACTGTATTCCCCACAACTCATTGCCATAAAGGGTGACAGCTGAGGGTTCAGCCGGCTCATGCCGAGGACGTGGAAGGAGTCCCACAAGGCTTTGGAAAGGCTGAAGTGGCATGTCTAGAAGGGCAGGCAGGACCGTTTGTGCTCAGGTGGAACAGAAGCGGTATTCATAATCTTGAGTTACATTTTTGACATTTTACTTTAAATTTTTCAGATAATGTCAGGAAGACAGTATGCTTAGAACCAAAGGCTTTTCCCATTTCTCAACCTAATTGCTCCTTTCAAAAGAAAAGACCAGACCCCAGGCTCAGAGTCTCTGGAGTATATTACCTGTCATGAATTCAATACGTTAAAAAAATGGTTATAATTTTCTTCTCATTACATCTAATAATACGAGTTTCTCATTACAATAATAACAAATGGTTTCTTCAGGAAATAAATGCATTAACATGGGGGAGGCTTCTTAAGTGAATGAGACTATAACAAATACAGGAGATGGTATGTAAAAGACTTGGGGATGGGAGACATGCCACCTCAAATGGCTTTAAATTGTACCTCTGGATGGATGCCATTGGCTACGGTACAGATGAGGGCATCCACCTTGGAGCACCAAGTGAAGGTGGGGAGCTGGACATCACTAGCTGCCATTCTCACCTGAGCTAACTCCGTTTGTCAGGTCCAACCTGTGACATAGGAACTGTCGTCTTGGCCTTATGGATGGGGAAGTGTGAGTTCAAGAGTGTCCTTGCTCAAAGTCACGTGATAACAGTGCTGTCTCCACAATGTGGATGGGTCATGGGGTTTGGGCTTGGAGGGCACAAAAGAAAGGACACACGTGGAGAAGCAGCAGTGATGAAATTCTGAAATTCCAGGCACTATATACTTGTTATAATATGAATCTGGAATGTTCTCCAAAGGCTCATGTCTTGAGGTCTCATTCACTGACAGGTGGGGTTGTCTCAGAAGGGTATGGAACCTTTAGGAAGTAGGGCCTGACTGGCCTAACTAGGTCACCAAAAGCAGGCTTTTGAAGGTCATGCCTGCCCCTGGCTCCACCTCTCACTCTGCTTCCTGTTTGGCCATTGTCTTAGTCAATGTTCTATTTCTATGACGAGATGTCATGACCGTAGCAACTCTTATAAAAGAAAGCTTTTACTTGGGACTTGATTACTGTTTCAGAGATTGTTATGGTGGGAAGCATGGTAGCAAGCAGGCAGACATGGTGCTGGAGAAGATGAGTGTTCTATATTCGGATCTGCAGGCAGCAGGAAGAGCGAGAAATCCACTGGGCTTGTATGTGGTTTGAAAAGGAATGGTCCCTGAGCTCATAGATTTGAATGCTTAGTTACCAGAGAGTGGCCTTGTTGGAGGAAGTGTGTCACTGGGAGTGGGCTTTGGGGTTTCAGAAGCCCAAGCTAGGCCCAGTGACACGCTCTCTTCCTGCTGCCTGCTAATTTGGATGTAGAACTCTCAGCTCCTCCCCAGCACCATGGCTGCCTGCATGCCACCATGCTTTCCATCAACCTGATAATGGACTAAACCTCTGAACTGTAAGCCAGCCCCAATTAAATGTTTTCCTTTATAACAGTTGCTGTGGTCACGGTGTCTCTTCACAGCAATAGAAACACTAACTAAGGTGCCGGGCTTGGGCTTCTGAAACCCCAAATCCCACCCCCCCCTCCCCATAGCACACTTCCTTAAACAAGGCCATACCTACTCAAGTAGAACCACTTCTTAATGACTAAGCATTCAAATATATGAGCCCATGGAGGCCATTCCTATTCAAACCACCACAGCCACCATGGGAAGAGCTGCCATCCTCGTCATGATGGAGAGTGTCTTTGAAACCAAGACGAAGGAAATCTCACCTTCTGTAAGTCATTCCCATCATGTATTTGGTCACAGTAATGCAGAAGTCACTGCAGAGAGTTCTGGAAAGGCAGAGCTCTGGTGTCTTTAGTTTTTTGTACACAGGCATGAATGGAATAGAAGACTCTTTTCCTTTGCAGAGAGGGAGGACACAGCTTGTCTTGTGGCAGTCTGCACTCAGATCTTGATCTGATGTGGGTGAATGGTTTCCAATGACCCTCCAAAGGCACAAGTCGGGAGGTGAGGTGGTGTTTGGTTACGGAACAAAGAGTGGGGACAAAATTGTTCTGCAAGCTGTAATTCCTTGGGATCCCTACACCCTCCCTGGTTCCTTCTGGGGTGTCTATTTTGGGGGCCTTGAGATTGTTGAAGCATTTCACTAAGGTTGAAATGGGATGTTGATATAGCATGTTAGTCCTGGCAGACAGATGGAAACAATTAACACTGTATCTTCAAAGTCATGTCGCTGGAAGCTGCTTACAGTCCTGATGCCATAGTCCTGATACCACAGTCCTGATGCTTAAAAGCCCTGTCTGGAGGGTCGCAGCAGAGACAGAAAAAGACAGGAGTTAAGAAGAGCTTGGCTCCTTTTCTATTCTGAGTGCTTTAACACATTCTCAACAGGTCTACCACAGCAGCTGTTGAGACTAGTCTTCAGATAACAAACTGGGGCTCCGAGAGGTTAAGTACACACCACTGCACAAGGTCACATGGCCACAGGGTCAGAAAGCTGGGGAGTCAATGTCTAAAGTTCAAGCCACTCCTTTTTCAGAGAGAGAGTATAGAATGAAAGCAGGGCCTGAGAAGGCCTGAACAACACCCCTCCACCAACTAAAAATAGGGAGATCCACACCCTCAGTTTGGAAACCTGCGACTGTTACCTCATATGGCAGGGGAGACCATGGATACACTTGAATGACAGGATCTGAGATGGGAGAGTGTTCTAGATTATCTAAGTGGATCTTAAACATCTCTGTGCTCACAAGATGGGGGCAGGTAGAAGAGGACTGTGACTCTAGAACAGACCCGGGAATGATGTGGCCACAACCCTAGGAATGCTGACAGTCATCAGAAACTGGAAGAAGCGGGGAATAGATTCCCTTAGAGCTTCGGGAGAGAATGTGGCTCTCACTCTGATTTCAGCCCCCCCACTGATTTCAGACTTTCGACCCCTGAAACTATATGACATTGAATTTCTGTTGTTTTAAGTCACTGAGCTTGTGGCAATTTGTTATGACAGTCATAACAACATAATAGAGGAAATAAATGAAAAAATTTTATAAAAAAAAATAATATAGGGCCTGAGAGCACATCCTGAAGGCTGATGCTTCAGAGGATGTGAGAGGCGTCACAGATGCTGAGACAGTTAGGAGGAGAGGGAGCAAGAAGGAACAGAAAACAGCTTGAGGAAGGAGTAGTCTGGCCACCTGTCCCCATGAGACCAGGTGGTAGGTGCACTGTCCACACCGCCACGTTTGGCTGCATGTTTATGCCTTTATTTTGTGGGCATGGGTACCCTGACCCCCAGAGACAAGAAAAGGCCCTAGAAACCCGGGTCCAACTTCCCTCCCAAGGCATTCCAGAGGGGTGCCTGTTTCTCTAGAAGCCATGGGCCAAGGTCAGAGTTCCTCGATGGAAGTTGGAGAGTTTCACTGTTCAGGCCCATTACTCAGTCAAAAGACACTTGGGGCCAGCAGAGACTGTCGCCTCTTGAGAAGCCAGCACCTGGCAAACACTGCCTAACAGCTTGACAGCAAACACACATGGAATTTGCCGGGGTAGGTGGCCTCAGTCACAAGCAGCCACCCAGTGATGATCACTCAGCAGCTGCCTCGCGCACACACACGGGGATCAGGGTTCTTCCTGGGGGCGGGGCAGAGGCAGATGTGAGCCTCGTCAGTGATGAAAACCATGCACTCACGTGACTGGCGAGCCCCAGATGTCAGACTGACACGTGTTTGAGTGCTGAACTTCCCTCCGTCATTCAGCCGCGGGCCTGGGCACAGCCGCCTCAGCCAGCCTTTGCTCCAAGCACGCTGCGCTTGCTGTACGCTAGCAGCTAGTAACCGGCCAGGCTTCCTGGCGCTGCCGGGCAAGAATGCGCACTGTTCCTGCCGATCTCTGTGACTGCCTCCAGACTCTGCCTTCTGTGCCCTCATCCCCTTCACCATGCAGGGCTTTTGTGTTCTTGAGCTCTGTTAACCTGAGGATATTTGCTCCATGCCTGAATTCCTCGCCCTCGAGAACTTTCTCAACCTCCGGGTCTCAGCTCGAATGCCACCTCCCAAGACTCCTTTCCTGATAGTCTGCTAACGTGCCCCCTCCCTCACCGTAACTGTATGCTGGAGCACATCAGCTTGCCTCATTTTCTCTGCAGCCTGTCATCCTAGGGGATGGTGTTATTTGATTTGATTACCTATTCACTGCCGGTTTTCCCACGCCTGTCCCCAGCCCTCACAAAGGCAGGGTGTTGTGCTGGCCACGTATCTACTCAGAGAGCTTGAAATATACCACACCCTTAATAAATACCTGTTAAATAAAGGATGGCTCCCATGACAGCCTCACAGGTGACATTCTAGCTTCTGTCTCTATGGCCCATGCAAGAAGCATTAAAGGCCACAGATAGGAGAATATGTTAGCTTGAGCCAAACTAGGTTGAGGGCTGCTGGAGGCTGGAGGTTAACCAAAATGAATCTTGGCAGGCAGGATGCGCAACAGCCTGGAAATGCACGGGGTTGTGAGTATATGAATGCATATAAGGAGCCTAGGATGGAAGCCTAGGATGGATGGATGGTGGCGAGGGACTCCAGAAGTCCTCAGATAATGAGGTCCATGGAGACAAGATACAGGGAGGGTCGTGAGAGGTGAGCATGGGGGTTGTGTGTGTAGGCCAAAGCAGCCCCCACTGGCTTCATGATTTTCCAGAAAATTTCCCCCGGCTGGCTGACCAGACTGATCTGTGTAAGTGATCCTGCCTTCTTTTAATAGTTAATAGTACCCCATTTAGTTCATCGCACAGCAGTACCTTGCCCACCAGACCATTTAGAGAAACTTGGAGAGAAGCCCAGAGGCATCATGGTGTGATGAAAGGCTGAGGACTGTTTTCCAGCTCCAGACTGCCGCTCTGTAAGATGCTTCATGCTGTCTCCACAGCCAGCAGAGTGTGGAGGAAAAGCACACTGCCCTGGAGATCAGGAATATGAACCCAAACCCAAGCCACGTGACGCTATCGGGCCAAGTTGTTCTGTCTCTGCCCCTCACTCCCCACATCTGTAAAATGGGCCTGGCAGCAGCACCATTTACATTCTGTCGTGGGGCTAAATGGTTGACTCAGTTAACACACTGAACCCTGGTTGACGTCTGGTAAGCATGAGGGAAGTGTAATCTTGTTCAGAGGAAGTGTCAAGTTGCTTGGAAACCATATTTGAAGAGAAAGGTAACCCTGACTTCAGGTTGTTCTTGAGGCCTGCCCTGGGGTGGTGTCTGTGAAGTAGACACACAGGGCTACTACTGTCCATTGGGATGTCTCCCACAAACAGCTGATATGGATCGTGGCCAAGGGCTGCCAGGGAATACAGGACTCTGGATGGTTCTAGGTATCTGTGTTCTCCTCTGGCTCCCACACACCCTTAGGGCAGGTCGTAACACACTGCTGCAGCCCTGGAGCCAGTCAGACGGGGTTGGCACAGCAAAGTGGAATGTGCCCATTCCTTCCATCAGAGCCATCATGGCTTTGGAACGGCTATTGGAGGTGGGCACAGGGCTTGCAGTCAGTGTGGATGCTGTGATATTGACACTTTTTATAAGAGGAACCGCAGCTGCAGGTCTCAAGGGCCTCTTAGCCTCAACAACGAGAGAGGTGCTTGTTGGACACATAAAGCATGTGTGGGGTCCTCTTCAGGTTATATGTTCTTCCTTTTAAGTCAAGGGTTGTGATTGACCGTTCATGTTACCTTTACTGGGGTTCTTATTTCTCATGTGGATCTTCACCACTGTCTAGTTTCTGGTCATCTCAGTCTGAAGACCCCTTTAGTAATTCTTGGAGGGCAAACCTACCAACAACAAGTTAATATTTTTGTTTATGTGGGGATGCCTTGATTTCCCTTTGAGTTTCCTTTTTAGACCTATTTATTTGTTTTATTTGTGTGTATGTGTGTCTGCTTGCCCGGGTTTATGTGCACCGCATGTGTGCAGAAGCCCATGGAGGCAGCAGAGGGTGTGCTAGATCTCCTGAAACTGGAGTTACAGGAGGTTGTAAGCTGTCATGTGGGTGACGGGAACCAGACGTGGGTCTTCTGCAAGAGCAGCAAATGCTCTTGACTGTTACGACATCTCCCCAGCCTCCCTCCTTTAATTTCGAAGGACTGCTTTGCTGGGTACAGGATTCTCGACAGTTTTTCCTTTCCCTGCACTTGGAATACGTCACGCAGTTATTGCCCGGCATCAGAAAGGGGTTAAATGGCAGACCAGCTGTGTGTGTCTTACTGAGGATTGGCTGGCTGTTCCTCCTCTCCTTTTTGCTGCTTTCAATGTCCTTTAGTTTGTTATCCAGTGGTTAAGTTGGTAAGTTAGTTAAGGTGGTAAGCTGTGGATCGGGCTGAGCAAGCCATGGATCTGGCTGAGCTGATCCTCCTCGGTCTTCGCTGAGCTTCTTAGACATGTAGCTTAGTGTTTTCCTTACATTCAGGGTGATCCTCCTCATCACTCACACTGCTCCTCTTCCTCCTCTCCCAGGAAGTTAGTGAAGCTAACAGTGTCTACAGATAACTGAGCGGTTGCTCAGCTTTCTTCACTATTTACTTCTTCTGTTTCCCTAGGCCCATCTTCTCCATCCCCCTGTTTGTGAGTCCCTTCTGTTGATGACGTCAGCTGTTGGGGTCCTCTTCTGAGTTTCTGTCTCATCACTGCTGCTTTCGGCTTCGTGAGGGATCTTTCTTCTGCTTTCCCTCAGTTGTTGCTGTTCTTTCTCCTCCTCTTCCTCTTCTCCTTCCTCTTCCTCCTCTTCCCCTTCCTTCTCCTCCTCCTTCTCCTTGGACACAAGGTCTCTCTATATAGCCCTGACTGTCCCGGAACTCACTTTGTAGACCAAGTTGGCTTTGAACTCATATAGGCCCACCCACCTCTGCCCCACAAGTGCTGGGATTAAAGGTGTGCACCACCATGCCCAGTTTTTCTTCTGTTCTTTAGACACAGTTTATGTTGATAAATGTGAATGCTTTTTAAACAGTTAATAAAAAGTCTTTGTCTAGTAGGTCCAATATCTGGGTTGCCGTAGGAATAATGACTTGTCTGGTTTTTGTTCTGTTTATGGGCTGCTTAATAAAAGATTTACTTATTTGTATTTTATGTGTATGAGTGTGTTATCTGAATGCCAGTGGGGTCCAAAGTATCCCCTGGAACTGGAATTACAGACAGTTGTGAGCTGCCAGGTGGTGCTGGGAGCTGCACTCTGGTCCCCCCCAAGAGCAGCAAGTGCTCTTAACCTCCGAGCCTTCTCTTCAGCCACTATGGGAAACGTTTCTTGTTTCTTTGTAGGGATCGTAGTTTTCTAGGGTGGATTGAAAATAAGATTTTGAATCACACAATGAGCACTTCTGGACAACTGTCCTCCTGCTTTTCTCCAGGGCTGCCATAGTTCTTCCTCACTGTTCCTGCTTGTATCTTCAATTACTTTCCAGAACTTCCTGTCCAAGCTCTGCGTTCTCTGTCATGTGTGGCCACTGAGGTCTCTACTCAGCTTAGTTGTCACTTAAGGTTGGGGAGGGATATCTTTAAATGCCTGGGTCTCATAAGTTTTCCTAGCCTTTGCTGAGGGTCTTTGCAGAGGTCTCGGTAAACACCAGGGCCATCAGAGTGTTGATCTGAGTGAGGCAAGAAGGAAATCCAAGGCGCTCAGCATGACTCAGTAGCTGGTGTTGGTTAAAACTTCTAAAGTCAGACACTAGGCAGTTTATTTTAGGCATATTTAAGTACAGTATAATTTGGAAAAAAGTTTCCAGGTGTAACACAATCCCCTGTGCATAAGCACTCACAATTACATCAGAATTCTTCTCAAAGCACATGTCACTTCTTCCATGAAGATGTATTCCAGAGATAGGCTACATGTATTATCTTAAGGGCCTAGGGGAGGCTCTGGTGTGGTCTCAGTCATGCAGATAGCATAAAGGTCATTTGGATTATTAGCCATCTCCAGTCCTGGTTATGGGAGCTTGGAGGAGGCCCTGGCTATAAAGATAACACAAAGGTCACTTAGATGATTAAGTATCTCCAGTCCTGGCTGTGAGAGCTTGGGGGAGCCCCTGACCATACAGATAATGCAAAGGTCACCTAGACTATTAGCCACCTCCAGCCCTGCTAGTGGGAGGTTGGTGTAGCCTGGTCCTACCGAGAGTACAAATCTCCAGGTTATTAACCACCTCCATTCCCAGCCTTCTGTGTGGGAAAACAGGTTATACAAATCTCTCGTTGAAGAAACAATCCTGCAGGTTTGACATTCCTGGTTTCCTTTGTGCCTATCTTTGAGCCCAAGGACCTTTGTGCTCCCAACAGGTCTTTGAGTGATACAAAGCCATGCCTTTATCCATCTGCTGAGAAGCCCACAAATCTGGCTTAGCCTCTACTTCCTACTTGTTCAGGGTCTAATGGGGTGCCAGAGGTAAATATTTAGAGCCTTTGTAAGTATTCCAGAGCACATGCACCATCCTGAACTTGGACATAGTTCTCCGAATAAAAGTGACTCTCCAGCTTCTTGGAGATGTTTAAAGATTTTTCACATTGGCTTCTGTCTTCTTACTCACCAGCTTTTCTGTGGGTTTTTGATTCACGTGTTGTCTGTACAAACGTTATCGTAATCATAGACATTTGCAATATTAAATAATTGATACTGATTATCTGTTGTCACTGGAGGAACACTGAATTGGGCCAATACAGACAATAATTTGTTTGAGGCTAGTTTCAGGACTTTACTTTTTAAAAAAAAGTATGTATTCTCTTCAAGAACAGTATATACTCTTAACTGCTGAGCCATCTCTCTAGCCCCAGTACAAATAATTCTTGTGAGAGATCTCCAGGGATGACAATGCCAAAAAATGGGATCAGAAAGAGCCACAGCTGTGGTCTCAGCCTGTGTTGGAGGGAGCTGCCCATTTTGTCGCTGCTTTTCTGGACGGGAAGGTTTGGGAAGGTTCTTACTTGGGCATTCTGTGGCCTCCTTCCCTCCCTTTGCTTTCTGTATATCATGTCTTTGTCGAGGATCCCAGTTGTTCGACCTACACATTCTCCACTTTGGATTTTGCAATTGCATTTCTGACAAAGTTCAATGTGCCTCTTGGGTGGTGCTGTGGCCTTTGTGCAGGGGTGCAGTGTTAGGAACTGTACGCAGTGCAATCCCCCAGATGCAGCGGCAGGTTGGTGGGTGGCCCAGTCCATGTGGGCATGGCGGTGGGGCTGCGGGGCGATGGGTGGAGACACACAACCCAGATGCTGCACCCACAGGGAAATGGTTTATTATAGTAGAGAGATGAAGGGACCGGAAGATAGATAGATAGATAGATAGATAGATAGAGAGATAGAGAGATAGAGAGATAGATAGATAGATAGAGATAGATAGAGAGATAGAGAGGAAGGTGAGGGGTTTGAGAGGTGCACACCTCGTGGGAGGAAAGCAGAAGAGAGAGAAAAGAGAGGAAGGGGCAGAGTTTTCCCTTAATAATAGGCTTCTACATCAGGGCATAGGGTGGCACCAAGGGGCGGGATCAGAATATTAACATGCACTGTTTGAATTTTGAGATTGTCTCAGTTCCTATATGTGTATGCATGTACACACACATCGTGTCCGAGGCCACCAACTCCAATGAGAGCCCGTGAGCTTAGGGTGGTACCCGATTGTGTGTGAGCATGTGTGTTTACATGAATGTTCAGATTTACCTGTTCATGCTAACTGCTTTTCCAAGGTGGCTTGTTGAGCCAACTCACAGGTGGGTTTTTGTGGGCATGAATTTTTCTTGTTCTTTTATTAAATGAACAAGAGTGCTGTTGCTGGGTCATATAGCAACGGCGTGTTTAATTTTGTAAGATACTAACAAACTGTTTTCCAGTGTACCTGTCCACTTCACAGTCTCACTGGCAGGGTGAGGGATCTGGCGTCTATGCATACTCACCAGCATTTGGGGTTGTGACAAATGTTTGTCTTAGTAATTCCAATGGGTATGCAGTATCACGTCATTGTGGCTTTAATTTGCATTTCTCTAATATCTAATGATGTTTAATATATTTTCATGGGTTTAATTTGTTATCTATGTAAATATCTTCAGGGAAATGACTGTGTCATTTTCTAATTATACTGTTTATTTTCTTGTGTGTGTTTGTACATCTGAGGAAGTGCTCATGTGGGTGAGTGTGAGCATGCATTTACCCTGGCATGTGCAAATAGGTCAGAAGATGACTTTAGCATTGGTCCTCAACTTCCTCCTTTTTGAGGTAGGGTCCACCCCACCCCAGATGGTGCTGCCTCTGTACAATAGGCTAGCTGGCATTTTAACTTCTGGGTATTTGTTTGTCTGTGCCTCTCATCATGCTACAGGTGATCATAAATTTGTATGTTACAGTCAACTTTTACATGTGTTCTGAGGATCCGAACTCAGGTCTTCATGCTTGGGCAGCAAGAGCTTTTGGCCACCGAGCTCTCTCTGAATCTGTTTTCTTATTGATGAGTTCTGAGGGTTTGAAAATAGACACCCTAGGCTGGCGGCGGTGGCACACGCCTTTAATCCCAGCACTCAGGAGGCAGAGACAGGCGGATCTCTGTGAGTTCGAGGCCAGCCTGGGCTACAGAGTGAATTCCAGGAAAGGTGCCAAAGCTACACAGAAAAACCCTGTCTCAAAAAACCAAAAAAAAAAAAAAAAAAAAAAAAAAAAAAAGACACCCTAAATATGTGTGTCTTTTCTGATACGTGATTTTAAAACATTTTATCTTAATATAATTTGCTTTTTCATACTCTTCATGAGATTTTTCTCAGAGCAAAAAAAAAAAATCAATTTCAATGAAGTCCTACTTATCACTTAAACATCCTTTTGCAGATCATGCTCAGGTTCACATGCTCAGGTTCACATGCTCAGGTCCCTGCGTTTTCTCTGCTTCCTGGAAAGTGTATAGTTTTTGTGCACTATATGAAATCTATGACCCACTTTGAACTAAGTTTTGTAAAGATGTGAGATTTAGGCCATTGCTCAGGGTTCCTAGGAAGGACCCATGGTTCTTTGCTGAGAGCTGTCCTTTCTCCTCAGAATTGCTGCATTGAAGAAGAGATGGTCTCAACTAGCCTCCACCTGCAGAGCAGGCTTACACTGCACTTGTTTTTCTTCTAGTCTTTGCTCCCTCTGGGATTTTGAGGTTTTCTGTCTGAGAATCAGGGTATTTCTCCCTTTTCTTTGATAAAAATCATTCACTGTCATTACAGAGTTAGAAACATATGGCTAAATGGGAATATTTAGTCCATAGTTCTATGACACTTTTAAAAAGAGAAAAGGCAAAAGAAAGAGAAAATAATGGAGCAGAGAGGAACAGAAAGAAGAAAGGAGAGGGCCTGGGCTGAGTCTAATTAATCTCCAGGAAATTTTAACTGATACATTTCATTATATAAATATGGGTACGGTGCAATTCTGATGAACACAGACAGCATGTTATCAACTGAGCATAACCAGAACACCTCAGATATTCACCTGGCTGCTGGGACTGCTTTCTTGTCTGTGACTGGAGACCTTAGTTGCCCTCACAGACTCCTTTTGACAGATCACATCTCACAGGTCAAATGTCTTTAGGAGCCAGGTGTCCAGGGGGAAGAGCCAGGAGTCTGCCTCCATGCCCCAGGGTGCTGAGCGGCTGGTGAGGAGATAGCTTTGCTTAGCACCAGGGGAGTGGGGGTGCCTGTGGGCTCCCTACTCAACCTGCCTGGTACACCTACCTTCCAGGCTCTGGCTGTAGAAAAAGCTCTGCAGCCATAAACAGATTAGAAAAAGCTGCAGCCTGGGCTTTCCAGCTGCCTCCAGCAGGGCTTGGGAGATTAGTGAGGGCATCTTTGTGTGTGTGTGCGCGGGGGAGGGGGGAGGGTTGAAATGTCAGCTTTGGTTTAAAGGATCCTTCTAGAAGGAAAGAGAGCCACTCTCCTGGTGGTGGCACCTCCTCCAGCTTCCCTGTGTGTCCTTCCTGCTCTGAAATTCAGGTTCTTGTTCTCTTTAGGGGGATTCCCACTGCAAGAGCTGACAGAAGGGCCCGCCCTGGCACTGCAGCCAGCTCCGTGGTGGCAGCTAATGACTAAAGGCATACTTGTGTGTCTCAGGCTAAAATGGTTGTCCATCTGGTTTACCAGACAGAGATGAAGAGCAGGCTCTGAACACTCCCTGGCATAGTGAACTCTCCTGGAGGAGGGGTACTTACTATGTGCCGCTTGTCTTTCATCCATTTCTTCAGCTTCTCATCTGATAGCTGACAGATCGATCCAGTTATTTGCTCATTTACTGAGAAGCCACTGGCCTGTCTGGCTAGGTGCAGTGAACACCTCTAATTCTCCTCTCTGCTTGTCCTGTGCTTTGGAAGTGCAGGCAACGAGAGCAGGGTGAACACCACTACCATGTAGCTGGAGAGATGGGGCATTGCAGAACTCTGTCTTCACAGGCATGAGTGCGGCCTCTGTGACACTTGCCAGTGCCCTGCAGGTCCGGGGTGAAGCTCTGTCTGAAGAGGAAATCTGGTCCCTCTTGTCACTGGCTGCTGAGCGGCTCCTGGAAGACCTCCGTAATGGTAAGAGGACAACTGTCCCAGGAAATTGAAAGTAAAGTTTCTTAAACAAACTTCCTTCTGGCAGCTTCTTGGTCTGTGATCAATCCTAAGCTTTTAGAACAAAAGAACAAATGGTCCCCACCAGGCAGCTACTGAGGGGTGGCCTGTCTCCAAGGCCTATGCCATGCAAACAAGTTGAAAGGCTGCACTTCTGTTTGGGCTTGCATGGTGCTTACAGAGAGACCAGTGGCATCCATCCTGGGATGTCCCCACACTCCATCAGTCAGATGCTCTACTATCCTGTCCCATCCAAAGGCAGAACCTACACTGTGGACTAAACAAGGGAAGTTAACTTGAAAATCACTAAACTGTGATTTGGAGATAATGAAGATGTAAGAAAATCCTATATGGACCCCTAGCCAAGGACAAGTCCCCAGTGAGGGACAAACCACTCCTTGGGTTGGGTTTTGTCCTGATGGAGGAGCTGTGTTTGTAGCTCATGATGATGAAGCCATGTAGCTCATGATGACCTAGCCAGAGGTAGTCTACAGTCACGGCCTAGCAATGAGGCAATCGTCGGGTGATGGCTCAGAGGGCCTGGAAGTCAGGAGTGATCCTTTGGAATGTGGGCACGCGCAGGTGAACAGGCTGATGGTGTGTGGGCAGGAAGACTGGAGCCTGCAGCTCTACGTGAACAGGTCCATGAGAAAGTGGTCACGGGGTGAGGCCAGGACTTGAGGTATCCAAGGACTGTCATGTCCTGTGGCTGAGTCCAGGACAGAGGTGCCCCTGCCTGGTCTTTTTGTATTCATACCACTGGCTCCCAGACAGGGCGGGAGAGCCCCTGCTTCCTGCAAAGTCTCTGCAGTGCCTCTTCTGAGAAGAATGTTCTAGTGCTGATAGCAGAGATGCTTAAAGGATCTGGGATGGAAAGGCAATTTGGAGCTGTGAGGTGTTCTGTTGGCAGGTATTGACTTAGCAGCTGCGGTGCATGGATCAGGGCATGTGAGAGCACACAGGCTCCCCTGGGTGCCGGGTCCCCGTGTCAGCCAGTGGACGAAGGCTGCACACCTATGCCTTAGCTTCTCTTCCTCCTGAGCTCCCACTCCTGTCCCCTGCCTTGGGGAATCTGAACTACTATAGAGCCGTGCCCTGACCCAGCTGCAATGAACTCAATTCTGCACCAGTTTCCAGCTGGTCTTGACCTTTCTTGATCTTTTACTTTAAAGTTCTCGGTCCTAGACAGATCCAGACGCAGGTGCTAAATTCTTGTCCACAGTTACAACTACCTTTTGCAATACACATTTCTATGTGCTGGGTGGAATTCATTCTGCTCTGTGCTGCTATAGGCCTTGGTCAGAATCAGTCCTTGAAGCAAGTGCCTTTTGGCACAGTGGCCCCGTTCTTACACCCCACCATTGCCTCTTCTCCAGATTCCTCGGACTATGTGGTCTGCCCCTGGTCACTGCTGCTTTCTGCAGCTGGGAGTCTTTCTTTCCAAGACCACGTTTCTCACATAGAGGCTGCACCATTCAAGGCTCCTGAACTGCTACGGGGACCAAGTGAGGATGAGCAGCCTGAAGCATCACAGGTATAATGCATGGCACCCCACCTCCAGTACCCTGGGGAAAGCCTTTCCTGGGGGAGACACCCCAAACTCCCTGCCCAGCCTCAGTTCTGAGGCTTAAAGCATGTTCTTTGCGGGCTTTCTTGCCAGCAATTTACCAGCTCTTGGATAAGGCAGTTCGACTTCCCTGAGCCCAAGTTTCTCAGTCAGTTAAGCGAGACAAATATAATTTTGTGGATCAAGCTTTGGCAGCACTAAACACAGTGTTGGGGGCCTGGGGAGATGGCTCAGTGGTTAGAGTGCTTGCATGTAAGCTGCAGAAAGCCAGGGGTGGGCGTGCATACCTATAATCCCAGTGCTGAAAGCCGGAGAGAGGAAGAGTCCAGGGCCCAGCTAGCCAGCTAGTTTACTCAGCTGGAAAGCTCTAGGTCCAGCAAGAGATCTCAAAAAATAAAGTGGGCATGATAAAGGAAGGCACCCAGCAGTCTTTGGCCTCCGTGTGTGTGTGTGTGTGTGTGTGTGTGTGTGTGTGTGTGTGTGTGTGTGTGTGTGAGAGAGAGAGAGAGAGAGAGAGAGAGAGAGAGAGTTGTGTGTGTGCATGTGTACCACTGCCACATGTATGTATACATACTACACACACAGAGAAACATAAAGAGAAGTGTTGGGGAACACTGTGGGCAAACGGTCTTCATAATGTGGCCACTGGCAACATGAAGCAAGAGCCTTCCAGAGGACCCAGGCCCCCCCCCCCCCATAGGCGTTTATCCTCCGGGCGGGTTCAGGTGGCTTTAGCTTGGTAGTGCACTGTTGACGTCATCCGTGAACTAAAACAAAATGGATGTCAGTGAAGAGTGGACAGGAGAAGAGATGGCACTCATGTGAGACGCAGAAGTTTGTTTAGTGATGTGTGAGAGAGAGAGAGAGGGAGGGGGAGAGAGAGAGATCATAAAACACATGTAATACATGGTGCCCTATGCTGGATGGCAGCATCAGTGGAGACTTCGGGATTCCCTCAGTAGAAAAATGCTCTCCTTCTAAACAGCACCATGTTCCAGTATTTTCAGTTAAAAGAAGAAGAAGAACTCAAATGCCAGAGTGCTTCAAGGCAGCTGCACAGTGCTGGGTGGGCACAACCCTTCTTCCCTGCCCTTTCATGGGCAACCTGAAGATCTAGGGTACTACTCTTCCCAGGACGACCCTGGAATGCTGCCGCTTTCCTTTGGGCTCTGAGAAAAGTCTGGGGCCTCTAAGGTTTCCAGGTTTGGCTCATCAGGGTCTGTGTAGCTCCAAATGCCACCGTAGCAATGGAAACAGGGAGCACTCACTACAGTGACTTCTGTCCTCCGGGCCTGCAACCCTCCGCAGCCGCAAGATCCCCGGATGAGATGGGATGGACATGGCTGCTTCTCAGACTCCTGTCTGGATCTCCAGCTTCATGCCCCACCTGTCATGTTCTGGACTCAACGAACATGTCACACTGACTCTGAGCTCTGGCTTTCTACAAGGACACACCAGTGTGATATGCAAACTCAAGGGAGCAGGAAAGAGCTAGTTGCCTATAGAGACAAACCCCAGCCAGTGGTGGGCAAGAGGGAGGGACTGAGAGGGCAAATCCTATCTCCTTTTTCCCCTTATGGATGGAGTCAAAATGTGCAGTCTCTGCACACCTACTGGAGATCCCTTCTGAGATCTAGGGAGCTATGTCGGCCGGCCGTCCATCCTGTTGGGCTGTGTGGCAGCATGGTGGCTTTTGCTGTCCTTGCTTTCTTCCCTCCTTTCTCCTAACTCTCGTCGCCCTGGGCTTATAGCTTCTAAATGGAGTGTTGGCACCTAATCCTTGCCTCCGGCTCTGCTTTTCAGAGGCCTCGAGCTGAGATAGATAGTGAGAGCTGCCGGGGACTTTCCCGGTGTCCTCCAGCACTTGCTGAGAAGGCTTCACCCTCCCCAGGGTAGTCTGGCTTCCATTAGTGCCTTGGGGGAGGTGTGGCCAGTCCTTTGCCTTAGCATCCAGAGCTAGAGACAACCCAGCTCCCCCTGTTTACTCCTCCAGTAGAAGGATCAGGGCCTAGGGGATTCTAAGGCTAGAAGAGGCTGAGCCCAGAGCTGGGCAGGTGTGCTGCTGAGAGGCTAGCTAGGAAAGAGTAGACAGTGGTCTGGGTCACGGAGAGCCCGTGTGGGGCAGGGCTGAGTCTGAACCGAGCTGTTTGGTTGGCTGCTTAACCCTCTATTCTGGCTGGCCTCCGAGTGCCTCCAGGAGGGGCTGAAGGCAGTGTCCTCAGCCCCTTCACAAGAAGTGGGCAGAGTCACCTGGTCTCTTGATCTGCTACATCTGAACAGCTCTGATGACCACCGCTCTCTTCCATTCACCACACCAGTTCTCTCTTCATCCAACTTGGCAGAAGGCTGTGAGGGAGATCTGGGGAGTCAGGAGCGTGGCAGTCCCAGCAGGGGCTGTTCTTAGGACCCTCCCCAGCCCTGGCTGCATTCGGAGACTAACCAGTGCACTCAGCACCATACCCAAGGCTAGACCAGGCGCAGGTGGCAGGCGTGGGCACGTCTCCAGCTGGGAGTCCCTTGAGCAGCCTTGCCTCCACTCATCCTCCACGCAGGCTGTTGGTGCTCTTGCTCCGAGAGCCAGCAGCTGCCTTCAGAAACCTTCTTAGCCTCTTGCTGTCTCCCAGGAAGATGAATTCAGGATTTGGAATGGAGCCTACCGGGCTCAGCTTGCCTCCCAGAACATTTTTGGACAGAGCCTTGAAGAGTTCTGAGTGTGAGTGGTGCCTCTGGCTGCGCCCGGGATGCCACTTCTGCCCAGGTCACTGCAGCTGCACCCAGGATATCACTTCTGCCCAGGTCACTGCAGCTGTGCCCAGGATATCACTTCTGCCCAGGTCACTGCAGCTGTGCCCAGGATATCACTTCTGCCCAGGTCACTGCAGCTGCACCTAGGATATCACTTCTGCCCAGGTCACTGCAGCTGTGCCCAGGATATCACTTCTGCCCAGGTCACTGCAGCTGCACCTAGGATATCACTTCTGCCCAGGTCACTGCAGCTGTGCCCAGGATATCACTTCTGCCCAGGTCACTGCAGCTGTGCCCAGGACCCCACTTCTGCCCAGGTCACTGCAGCTGTGCCCGGGATATCACTTCTGCCCAGGTCACTGCAGCTGTGCCCGGGATATCACTTCTGCCCAGGTCACTGCAGCTGTGCCCGGGATATCACTTCTGCCCAGGTCACTGCAGCTGTGCCCGGGATATCACTTCTGCCCAGGTCACTGCAGCTGTGTCCGGGATATCACTTCTGCCCAGGTCACTGCAGCTGTGCCCGGGATATCACTTCTGCCCAGGTCACTGCAGCTGTGCCCAGGATATCACTTCTGCCCAGGTCACTGCAGCTGTGCCCAGGACCCCACTTCTGCTCAGGTCACTGCAGCTGTGCCCAGGACCCCACTTCTGCCCAGGTCACTGCAGCTGTGCCCAGGATATCACTTCTGCCCAGGTCACTGCAGCTGTGCCCAGGACCCCACTTCTGCTCAGGGTCGGTCACTGCCATGAAGATGCAGCTTGGGAACTTTCCCACACTGGGTCCAGGGGTGGGGCTGGACTATAGGGGTGCAATTTCAGGTAAATAAAGAGAATAGTTTACAGGCACAGGTGATACTGGACTCCTCATCCCCATGGTGTGGGACCTCAGACCACCTGTGTTAGTCTAACATGGGGGATTGGGGGGGAGCTGGGTTGTCTCTAGCTCTGGATGCTAAGGCAAAGGACTGGCCAGATCTCCCCCAAGGCACTAATGGAAGCCAGAGGAGGGTGAAGCCTTCCCAGCAAGTGCTGGAGGACACTGGGAAAGTCCCCAGCACTGCTCAGTAACCAGGGGTTTGACACACGGTTTGTTACTTCAGGGGCTTCTCTTGCACAGTTCCCAAAGTATTTTCCTGAGAAGGATCTTCAAAAATTTGTCTCCTACAATGACCCCCCCCCCCCCCGCATCAACAAAAGACTTTAATTCATCTGGAGGCCATAGCTATGGGGCTCAGGGCATTGGCTCTAGGGCTTCGATTCAATCTCATGTTTGGGTCTTATTTAGGCAAATCCTATGGTTTCTCCCTTTGCTCCAGTTTCCTCGTATCTAAAATGGGGACAATTAAAATCCTGCCTCAGAGGGTGGTTGTGAAGACCAAATACATTTAAATAAACAAAAGGCTTGGCCTGATGATAATGACCACACCCCAGGGGTTTTGTACTCCATCTTTAGGAGGGTTTGGGCAGAACACTCACTTTAAAAAACCCGGGGCTTCAGAGAAGTCGGACCACGCTCTTGCTGTTGCACTGTGTCATTTTCTGACAAGATACAGGGCTTTGCAGTAAGACTGACCCAGATGGTGTAGTTGCTGGCTGGCTATGGCTACAAGAAACAGAAAGTCTGAGCTACAACAGCCAGAGCCACAGGTAGTCATTAGTTACTTAGGGAGCAATTTAGCTATGGGTAGTAGCAGCACCTCAATGATATCAACAAGGATTCAGGGTATATATTTCTATTCTAGTCCCTGCGCTTATCTCCGCAGGGTTGCAAGATGGCTGCTGTGACTCCACATGTCATATGTGGAGGCAGGGCAAGTGTGGGACCAGTCACATGCTTTTTTTGTTTTGTTTTTAATAAAGCAAAGGTTTCATCTTGTTTTGTTTTTCCTTCCAGAAGCACCCTAACAGATGTTCCTTCTTATTTTTCACCAATCTGGGAGTCATAGTTACAGCTAGGAAACACATTTCTAGTCTGCGGCGCGGGAGGCAGCCAAGATTAAGGAGGTGCTGATGGTGCCGGGCTGGCCGGATGTCCACCCCTTGCTTCCGTAGACTGTGCTGGGCTTCGTGTGCAGGGCTGTGGAGTCACATGCCTGACTTCTAACCATGTGCTTTTCTCTTGGGCAGATGCATGTCTATTCCTTAGGGATGACTCTCTACTGGTCAGCGGGGTTTCGTGTTCCACCAAACCAGGTCTGTAACAAGAATGCCTCACAAATGACCAGGTCATCCATCTGGATTAGCTTAGGAGCTCTCCCTTAGGCTGGACCACATCCATTAAGTGTGGCCGTCACCACCCTTCGGTGCAAAGCCTTCTACAGGTATTGCCAGCCGATTGCACAGCTCCTTTCCCCCAGTCCATGAACAACCCAGCGTCTTCTTAAACACTCGAGTAGACCCAAGTTGAGACTGGCAGTTAAGATTCACTTGTCCTCTCTGGCCACAGGAAGTAGCAAACTAGAGGATTTCATATACAACAAAGACAGTTATTTGTGTATTCTCCCAAATGCTGTTAGAATTGGCCCTCCCTGAAGTGAACTGCTGCCCTGAGAAAGGGGTTCTGTGCTCAGTAATTGAGATAAAATACACCCTGCAATGTCTCCTCTGGAAGAGGTTCACACTAGCTTGTTCCTGACTATGGCAAGCCTCAAGACACAGAAGCTTTATGGAGCAAAGCATGTTGCACTGTGTAAATACACACATTTGTGTATGTGCCTGTGTGTGTGTGTGTGTGTGACTGCATATTTTCGTCTGACATCATAAGAACCCTTTAAACACTGGGGCTGTAAGAAGCGTTGCTGCACCTGACCATGAGACCCTCCCCTGCCTCACCAACCCCTCTCTTTCTCTCTGCCTCCCTTCCTCCCTTTCTCCCCATCTCTTAAGCAGAAAACTACTCACAACTCACCCTGCTTGAGGTGAGACCCTCACTGGCTACCTACTACCCATGGTAATATTTGAGCATCTCACCAGGGCACACAGATTCCAGAATTTGGCCCTGCTCCTGTCGGCTGGGTCTCTGACATGCCAGGGCTTGTCTTAGGGGTGTGTGGCTTGCAATCCTGTGCCTGACTTAATGCTCTGCCAGCCCCAGTTTGTACCCAGTACTTTGGGGCCCCACACTATCATTCTGTCATGGCCCCCTCTGTAGCCTTTTCCTTTCAGACTCCCACACCAGCTCATTTCTCCCAGCTCCCCGGCACCTCTTCCTCTGCGCACATGCATGGCACAAGCTCATTTTGCCTTCCCAATCCCCTGCTGCGGTTTGAGGTCGATCTCAGTCAGGCTTTTGTCTGTATATTTGTGGGGTCCCATGCTTGCTGAGGTCAAGCCCTTGCCATCTTTAAGGCAATGAGGATGAAGAGCAGCTGTGCTGGACACAATGGCCCCTAGTGAGCTGTGTAAATAGTTGACCCAGTGGCCTGGTTGCTGTGAAGACAGGCTCCCTGAGAGCATGAAGAGGCTGCTTGTACAAGACTAATTTTTCTTTGGCCTGATGCCTGTGTGGTGTAGAGTTCTACCAAGAGTGACTGTGACTGAGCCCTTGCCTGCTGCTCATGACTCTGCATGAAAGGCCACTTCAATTTACAGGTCTGATTCCCTTGCACTCATGTTCCAGGGGGAAGTCCTCATGAGATAATTGTCTCCCTTCCCTCCACCAGATAAGTGTAGGAAGCACCGGGCTGCCAAGTCAATGTAGTGGTGTGTGTGTGTGTGTGTGTGTGTGTGTGTGTGTGTGTGTGTGTGTCTAACCACTAGTGGGGCCGACCATTTGGCTCAGGTCAAGGTTCATGATGTCCAGCACAGGCTGTCTACCAGCTTACCAGGCTTGCATTTGAGCTGAAGTGCTCAGATTAGAGAGCAGCAGGCACAGTAGATGTAGAAACCATTGCTTGGCCTCAATGACAAATCAGATGTGTGTTCTAGAAGAAGCAAACATGTTCTAGTGGTGATGAGTCTGTTTCCTGGAGTCGCCAGGGCATGTGGGCCTTGGTGCCGTCTTGTTAGGGTTTCTATTGCTGTAAAGAGACACCATGACCATGGCCACTCTTATAAAGGAAACATTTAATTGTGGTGGCTCACTTACAATTCAGAGGTCCAGTCCATCATGGCAGGGAGCATAGTGACATGCGGGCGGGCATGGTGATGGAGAAATAGCTGAGTGTCCTACATCTTGCAGGTGACAGGAAGTCGACTAACTGTTATACCTAGGAAAACTGGAGAAAAAGAAACCTCAAAGCCCGCCTCCACAGTGACACACTTCCTCCAATAAGATCGCATCGACTCCAACAAAGTCACACCTCCTAGTAGTGCTGCTCCCTTTCAGACCCCCACAGTGCCCTACAGCTTCTCACCCGTGTGTGCTCTGCAGCCCCTGCAGCTTCGAGAGCCGGTGCACTCCCTCCTGCTGGCCATGTGTGAAGACCAGCCTCGAAGGCGGCGGCCACTGCAGGCCGTTCTGCAAGCCTGCCGGGTTCATCAGGAAGAAGTGGCGGTGTACCCAGCCCCTGCCAGTCTCCACATCAGTCGGCTGGTGGGCTTGGTGCTGGGCACCATCTCCGAGGTCAGTTATAGAACCCATCTTTCCCACTGGGGAGCCACTAGCCGTGTGTAGCTAGTGGAATTTAAATCAGCCAAATTTTAATTAAAAGGAAATTCAATAAAAAATGCAGGGGCTCCGTGTTTGATGTCTAGCAGATGCCCATGAGGAGTTAGTTAGCCTGACAGGGTAGCTTGCCTATGTTGGTATCAATGCACCTGTCTGACCTGGTTGCTAATATGCGTTTCCATCAATCTCTTCTACTCAGGTGGAGAGAAGAGTTGTAGAGGAAGGTGCCTGTGAGCAGCAGAGCAGAAGCTACTTCCTCAGGAGCAAGCTGCATCGGGCTGGCAGTGAGAGCCCTGGAGCTCGGGCCTCTGATGGTCTGCAGCCTCGAAGAGGTGAGTGAAGGCTCTGAGCAGTCCTGTTTAGGCAGAGGGTACTCAAAATGACCCTTCCATTGTCTCCTGCTCTGAGTGTGGACATCCCTGCTGTGTACACAGAGAGCTCCCATGCAAGTACTGCTCTCCCAGGAAGTGCTAAGGGCCTGGGCCTACGGCCACTGTGCCTACTAAAGTTTTAACGGTTGAATAGAGTTAATTATATTAAATACCAGCTGTTTAAATTGGACTCTAGTTTATTCAAATTGATGAGAACAAGTTAGAAAAAGGTTTAATTTTATTTTATTCATGAGTGTTTTATCTGTTTACCATGTACATACCTGATGCCTGTGGAGGCCAGAAGAACGCATCAGATGCCCTGTAACTGGGGTTTCAGATGGTTATGAACCCCCATTAGGTGCTGGGAACTCAACTTGGGGGCCCCCAGAAGAGCAGCCAGTGCTCTTAACCACTGAGCCATCTCTCCAGCCCCCAAACAGAAAAAGGTTTTAAACGTGACCTTCTAAATGGAATGACACACAAATAAGTCATAAACAGCTGTTTTGTTTGTTTGTCTTTACTCTAGGTGTGCAGAGAGAGAGGCTTTTACATACCCTTTATGTGCCTTCATCTGCTTCTCAGCTATCTGAACTTAGTTATGGTGTAGTTCCTTTTCTTGTTGCAATGAGGTAGTAACAGACAAAAGCACCCGGAGGAGGCAGGGTTTGGTTGTGTTCACAGTTTGAGGACATCGTCCACAATGTAGGAAGGCATGGTGAGAGGAGTGACTGGCAGCTGGGTACAGGGCATCCGCAGTCAGGAAGCAGAGAGCGATGGATGCTGGTTCTCAGCTCACTCTCTTCTTTTCATTCGGTCTGGGAACCCAGCCCGTAGAATGGCGTGACCCATAGTTAGAGCTGATCTTCCCATCTCAATTACACCGATTGCAGAAAGTCTCTTAAGACATACCCAGAGGTTTCATTCCAGGTCTCATCAAGCTGATCAGTATTTACCATCGCATGCTATTTATTTGCTTATTCATTTTGAAACAGAATCTCATAATACAGCCTGGAACTATTGATCCTCCTGTCTCAACCTCTGAGGACTGAGATCACAGGTGTGCACCACCAAGCCTAATTTTATGTGTTTGTTTTCCCTTAAAGTTGCTCATTGTTCCTAAATCAAGGAACTACTTTGCCTTTTGTCGTTAGGCTTACCCCCGCCCCCAACACTCTTCTCGCCTCCCTACTTTTGGGGTCGTCATTTCCACTTGCACTGTGAGAATACAGACTCAGAGACGGTTAGTGATTTCACCAAGGGCAGACAGCTGATGAGTTGTGGTGGTATCCACACTCTGGGCTGCTTACCCTCTAAAGCCAAGCTGTTCGTTTGCATTGTCCCTACCCACCCATACTGTTCGGTTAGTTTCAGAGAGAAGCACAGAGACCCAGAGCTCCTCGGAGCGACGCTGGAGCATCACAGCACACAGTCGGTGCAGCTTCGTTAATGGGTGAGTCTCCTGCTCTCCAGCACTGTGAACTTGGTGTGGGAGTCTACACACCCTGACTCTTCGCTGATTAGTGATGAGAAGCCCATTCAGAAAATGACATTAGTGAAAAGCCAAGGTATGCACTGCCTGCTGGCAACAGTCTGGTCAGGAACCCCCCCATATCTCCCGGGAATCCCGTTCCGGCCCAGAGATGGAACAACCTGGGCACTGGTGTTTTAGCCGTGGTCCCTAGGCACACCCTGCCTGCTACACAGCAAACAACCCCAAAGCACAGTGGCCACAGGCCACAGTTACTCAGAGCTCATGACTGGGGCATGCTGATTTCAGCAGGGATTAGCCTGAATTCCTGGCCTCTCTGGTCATCTGCATCTGTGACCAGCTGAATCACTGACTGGGGAGGCTTCACTCCCGGGGAGTGGGTTTGTTACCCCAGCATCCCCATGAGTCCATGACATACTGTGCACACTGTGATGGCTTCGGCCTCTCTAGGTGACTGGAGTTTGTTAGCTTCATTGTATCCCAGGATCCCTGTTGCACACACAGTTGGTCTGCTGTTGGCCAAAGCACCAGTAGGTGGTACGTGGACTGTTTATTGTCAAAACAGTTTGAATGTCTCAAATTCCAAAAACAAAGTCAGAGCCATGATCTATTTAGGGAATATTGGGACCTTGGAGTCAGGGTGAGCACAGAGGCAGAATCCTGGGGTGATGAAGGGGGCGGGGATGTGTGGTCTTATACCTTAAGTAGTTCCCCAGCCTGTGGTTGTATAGCCACCTTAACCTCTGCAGGCCTCAGCTTCACCAGTGGAAGATGCTGTGTTCTCTCTCATGATGTGGGAAATAACAGGAGGTGGCAGCTGAGTCCGAGGGCTACATCATCAAGTGCTTTATCCTTCCTCACTCTTGGCCAGTGCTTTTGCAGGCGCCGGTCCCTGTGACTGTGAGGAAGGCCTGCAGTGTGGCTCGGGGCCTATACTCTTGGCGGAAGCAGAAAGCTCACAGCCAGCAACATCTTCTCCAAGGAATTTCCTACAAAGAAAGGGAAAGGTGAGCAAGGAGGTCTGGAGCTGGGAGACACTGTCAAGAGTGGTCCCAGCTGGGACCTGTAACACAGAGGGAGGATACAGGCAGGGGCTTCAGTGCTCAGAGACCCTGGGCTGGGGCTCATAGACCTGTGCTGACAGAAACCTGAACCTGGTCAACTGAAGCTGGGTATCATCCATCCCCCTCCCCGCCCCCTGGACTGGCTGTACAGTAGATGCTGTTTAGGATGTGAGGTTTGTTTCAGGCCTACCTCTCCTGAAGTTTGAGGCTCTGCGTGTAGAACAATAGCCAGGTGTGGCATGTAAGAGAGATGACCAGAGTGCACTTGTGAGAGGCCTTTTGGACAGACAAAAGGCAGGGGCATGTCTGGGATTGCAAGGTGGCTTAGCTAGGAAGTTCTCCTCTCTTGTTGGCACGTGCGTGCGTGCGTGCGTGCGTGCGTGCGTGCGTGCGTGTGTGTGTGTGTGTGTGTGTGTGTGTGTGTGTTAGGATTGGAAAAATGTGGAGGAGTTGAGACCAGAGAGCAGCCACACCAACTCACCCAGCCTTGAAGGCCCAGCTAACAGGACATACAGACAGGGAGTGGCCCCGTGGTCTATTTATACCTCCTGTGGATTTTTCATAGGCAGATAGAAGAACTCTGCTGAGGTCAGTTAGCTTGCTGAGATCAGTTTTGGGGTCATATTTAATTGCTCGCCACTTTTTTTTTTTTTTGAGGCAGGGTCTCCCATCGGACCTGGAACTCACCAAATTCCTTTTGACTGCCCCTGTCCTCACCTCCCTGTGCTGGGATTTTAGGTGTAACTCCACTGTGCCTGACTTGTACACCAGCTCTGGGGGATGGAACTCAGGTCCTCATGCTTGCCCTTGGCACTTCACCGACTGAAGATCTCCTCAGTCCTCGATTTTCTTTTAAGTTTTTGTTGTTGTTTTGTTTTATTTTTATTTTTTGTTTTGGAGATAGGGTCTTACTGTGTAGCTCATCAGATTTCTGATGTTCCTCCCTCAACCTCCTGAGTACTGAGGCTACAGTCGTGTTCGTCTCTAGACCCAGCTTGTTTTAGGCTTTTGATACACATGAAGAGTATGTGCTGGTGGGTAAATGTTACCCTCTAACAACGCATCCAGTGAGAGCCAGCATGCTGTCAGTCTCCTACACCTCACGGCTGAGGTGGATAGCAGCAGGGGTCTCTGCCCGTGTCATCTCTGTCTTGCCGAAAGCTGTTTCTTTGAGGGGCATTGGGAGCCAGAGGACTGCGGAAGGCAGAGGGAGATGAGCTCCAAAGCCTGGGACCCCTTTTTTCTTCCATCTTTGGTAATTCTGGATGTTTTTCTCAGTTCTCCAGACCAGAGTTCATCCTGTTGGCCGGCGAGGCCCCGGTGACCCTACATTTGCCTGGATCCATTGTGGTAACTATGGCTTAGCCTGGGTGGGATGGGAAAGCATCCTCAAGCCAAACAAACTCAAGGCTGACTGGGTCTTTCCAGGGGATGTCTTGGTAGTCTCCCTGCTCTAGGCCCTTCTCCATGAGCCTTCATGTCTCTCTCCCTCTCTTCCTCCTATTTCTGCTCATGCTGCCTTCTCAAAGCTGTTTAAAGATTAGCGTTCTCCTTTCCATCCACTTCATCTTCTCCATCTCTCCCATCCCTTCAGACCCCTGCCAGGGCGTGGCCACACTAGTCCTGCCTCTTCTTCTCCCCTCTGAGAGGAGCTCCTTGTGGCCTCCAGTTCTGTCCTCACAGCCCTAATCTCAGCTCAGCCCCCATCTCCTCCCTCAGCACAAATGCCAGCAGCATCTCCACGGGCTAGGTGCTCTGCCAGGCCCCACTCTATGCTTGGGTGAACAAAGTCCTTTCGTGTGAGGCCTACAGTCTGGCAGGAGGAGGAAGAGAGAGACAAAAGCATAACAGAAAAGCATGCCAGGTCGCGCTTTGTGCTTTGAAAACATTGAGAAGACATGGAAAGATGGAAGAGGGTAGAAGATGCTGGCTGAGGACAGGGAAAAGTCACTCCCTTAGCCAGGGAAATGGCTCTAAGGAGACAAGAAGGGAGGGAGTGAGGCAGGGGGATTTTAGGAGAAGGGTCTGGCAGAGGGAGAGCACTATATGCTACCCAGCTCAGCCAAGCACATGGCCTCATGCTTCATGCCCAGCCTGGGGCCATGAGGTTCTCAGCTAATGTTGAGCATTTGGGAAGACGACCTTCCCATTTTCCATGCTCCCAGAGTCAAGAGGCCTGTCTGGCCAACCCTGTCTGGCTGTGCTGCCTTTTGGCTCTTGGGTCTTTTGGAGGCAGGGCTGTGGGAAGCCTCGGGTGGTGTCTTTCCCTTCCCAGGTTCCTATGCCATCCCTATGCCTGTCTTTTCTGTAGCTCAGAGCAATGTAGATAAACACTAGAAAACCCTCTCTGGCTCAGTCAGGGGTGCATGACTCATGGATGAGTCTGAGGGAAAGCTGGGGAAAGATATGGATCTTATCTCCCCACATTGCAGACCTCATAGGTTCTTCAGAGAGCTCAGACTTGGGTCTGGCTTCTCTCTATTACCAACTGTGCAACTCTGGGAAAGTCCCTCATTGTCTCTAAGCATCAGTTTCTCATCTGATAATGGGAAGCCAAACTATACTCCTTTCCTAGGTGGGTAGACAATGAAATGAGGTAATCCATGGGACATGCTTAGCCTGACCAGCCCAGGTTAAAGACTCACAGTCTCATCTTAATTGTGGCCATTGGTACTATTATTGTTTTCAGACCAAAAAAGGGAAGTCCTACTTGGCTCTCAGAGACCTCTGTGTGGTCTTGCTGAGTGGACAGTGTCTGGAGGTGAAGTGTGACATGGAGTCCACAGCAGGAGCTGTCTTCAATGTTGTCATGTCCTTCATCAACCTGGAAGAGACCACCTACTTCGGTTTGGCTTATGTGAAAGGTAGGCGTTTGCTGGGGACATTATTGACATGAGCTTCTGGGAACCCAGGTACATGGGGACCTGGACTCTGTTCCTCCTGAAAAATTGCTTGATCTGGGGACACCTAACCTTGCTTAACTCAACACAAGCTAGCACAGAGGATGCTCTGGGTACCTGTGTGAAAAGCCTCAAGTGAGCACAGATTACCATGAAAGAGTCGGGGTAGGATATGGGTTTGTGGCTTGCTGGGTCCTGATCAGTTATAGCACTCTGAAGTTAGACAAACAAATATTAAAAACATTTGTAAATTATCTGAGGCGCTGCTGGCATTGTGCACCTTGGCCCCCAAGAACCCAAGGTAATTGTTCCTGAGAGAATGGTTTTCAAACATTTTTCCCAAGTTTCTCTTTCTATGAAAGGCTTTCCCCCTCCCCTCCTGCAAGTACTCCCGTATGGTAGATGGAGTTTCTCAACCTCAGTGTAGAGTGCAGAATGAAAAGAAGCCGAGAAAAGATTTCATGGGACTTCAGTCTGAGCTCCAGGCCCTATCTGTGAGGTATTAGAGTCTTGGTGTTCCTCATTCTCCAGTTTCTAAAGAGGGGCTTGTGAGCTCTTAGTGTGTCACAGTGGGGCTGGTGGCAGTGTCCTTATCTCCCTAGAGTTCTCATCAGACCCCACCCCCACCACAAGGACACCACTTCCAAATAGAAAGAACAGCCATTCTGTTTTGTGATGTAGGCCATAATCAGTGGAGTTTAAATTTTGTAACATACAAATGGAAGCACTTTTTAAGAAGAATTGTATTCTTTTTAAGTGCTTGCAGAGTACCAAAAGCTATTCAAATCACTTTATTTAAAAAATACTTTTTAATTAAAATATAGTTATATCACTTTCCCCCTCCCACTCCTCCCTCCAACCCTTCCCATGTCCCATCTCTCAAATTTATGATCTCTTATTCATTAATTATTATTGTCACATGCACACGCTTGCACTCCCCCACACATACACACATAACCTGCTGAGTCTGTTCAGTGTTTAGTGTTGCTTGGATGTATATGTTTTCAGGGATGACACTTGGTATTGGATAACTAATTAGAGTGCTCATCTCTGGGGAAAACTAATTGTCCCTTCTCTCTCAACAGTCATTAGTTGCCTGTCGCTTTTCATCTAGGGTTAGAGCCCTGTGAAATTTCCCCTATTGATGTTGGCATGCCACTTGGCGTTGCCACTATTCTTTTTTTTTTTCTTTTCTTTTTTTTTTTTTTTTTTTTGGTTTTTTCAAGACAGGGTTTCTCTGTGTAGCTTTGCGCCTTTCCTGGAGCTCACTTGGTAGCCTAGGCTGGCCTCGAACTCACAGAGATCCTCCTGCCTCTGCCTCCCGAGTGCTGGGACTAAAGGCGTGCGCCACCAACGCCCGGCGCCACTATTCTTATCTTATTTAGTCAGCTATACTGTTTAGATTTCATGGGCGTGGCTTTCCTGCCGTATCCAGAAGACACAACCTTACAGCAGACTTTCTGGTCTCCTGGCTTTCACAGTCCTTCTGCTCCCTCCTCTACCATGATCCTGGAGCTTTGGGTGCAGGAGTTGTGTTGTAGACACACCAGCTGGGGCTGGGTGCCCCATGGTCAGTTGTTCTCTGCATTTGGACCAGTAGTGGCTTTCTGGAATGGTCTCTGTCTTCTGTAAAAGAAGCAGCCTTTGATGAGGGTGCGAGCTGCACTTTCTGCCTGGGTAGCCCACAGAAAACATTGCATTTTATTTATTTGAAATGTATAATCCAAGTAAAAGTCAGGCTTGGGAGACAGCTCAATTGGGAAAGTGCTTGTCTTGTAAGCAGGACGACTTGAGTTTGATTCCCAGGACTCATGTACAAAGGACATCTGAGTATGATGGTGTCTCATTGTAATCCCAGTGTTGGGGAGTCAGAGCCGGGCAGATCTCTGGGGCTTGCTGGCCTGCCAGTATACCCTACCTTGGGAGTTACAGGCCACCTGGAGTCCCCGTCTCAATAAAAAGGTGGGTGGTGTTGGAGTAATGGCATCCAAGATGGTCCTCTGGCCTCCACAGGCACATGCATGTGATGCTCTCATATATATACCAACGTGCACATATATGCTCAAAACACCAACTGAACAAATACGTAAAATCTAGGTGAGCACAACCCCTACCCTCCAGTCAAGGAGATGCTTGTAAACCTTTCTCATGGGGATGATTCCTGGATTTCTGGAGCTGCTTCGGGAGGGGCCTCCTGGAGAAATCATGAATCTGGATAGAGACCATCTTGGGAGGGTTTGCCAGCCAGACTGTATTGGGAACTCATCCACCCCTTGGAGAGGATCCTTTTTCAGGGAAAGTCAGTATGGTGTGGGGAGTCAAATTCAGCAGCAAGGGTGGAGGGCTGGGGGCGTTGGGTGATTAGAAGTACCTGGACACCTACCTACCTTTCCACACATACCTCCCCAGGCAGCAAAGGCTGGATGCTAATTTTAAAGCCCTACCTTGTAACTGTGGTGGGAGCTCACTCTAGAGAAGTCACTGTCCTACACACTGAAGTGGGAGCGTAGAGCACAGGAGCAGACAGCTTAGGATATGCAGAGTGTCAGAGCAGGGCAGAGCTGCAGAAATCCCGGGAGTAGCCCGTGATGCTCAGTCTGGTTGAGAACAGCTTTCAAGGGAGCAGAGGGATGGGGGCAGTATATTCAGAGGTTCTGACTGGTCTAACCTTCTCCTAGATGGGCTGGAGGATCAACTCTGCAAGAGTTGAAGATCCGAGCTTGCAAATGAGATAGTTATTTTCAATGACTTGGTCCTTACGGGCTGTTACTACAAAGTGCCATAGCTGGGTGGCTTAAACAGTTGTCTTTCCACCCTCAAAGTTGGAATCTTCAAGTCTAAGATCAAAGTGTCAGCTGTTTTATTCTTGGTATAGGGATCTGCCTTCTGTCTCACAGAGGAAATCCTTCTCACTGAGCCCTCACATGGCAGAGAGAAAGAATGAAAAAGGGAGGAAAGGAGAGCCAGATACACACATAGCAAGGGAGAGGGGGAGGAGCAAGGGAGGGAGAGGAAGAGAGAAACTCAGCTATGAATACCATCACACTGCATGTTTGGGCTCACTGGGCGAGGGAGGAGCATGCAAACATTTAGTAGGTAACGTGTCTGTGACTGGGAGGTGCAAGATGGTCCAATCGATGCAGAAAGACCTGACATGTGGCAGGGACTCCATTCCTTTGTCATATGATGACAGCAGGAAAACAGATACTAAGTGACAGCTCTTCATCATAAATGCAGTTGTCACTCAGCATCCACAGGAATCGGATTCTAGGACCCCAGCAGACACCCAAATCCACAGAAGTGCATATATATAAGGAGGCGGTGTATGCATGTGCTTTGTGCACTCTCTTGTGTGTCTCTAGAGTACTCAATTCAGTGTGAACGCTATCTGCTTGGATGCCACACTGTATCGTAGAGGGGATACTGACAGAAAGGTCTGTACATATTTAGTACATGTAAAATAAGTATTTCAATATGTGGTTGGTTGAATCTGCAGACACAGACTGTGCATATGGAGAGCTGGCTGTGACTCTGTTTCTTCTTGATCATTTTCCTTTGTCTCCTCTCAGCTCCTATGGCCTGTGCAAGAGTCCCTTGTTACCAGATACTGAAGGGACCAATGCAGCTTGCACCCCACCCCTCTGGGAAGAGCCCAAGGGATGAGTCTGAGGGTGGCGCACTCCTTATCATTCTTCCTCCAAACTCTATTTCTATCTCAGGCGAAGAGTTCTTTTTCCTGGACAAGGACACCAGATTGTGCAAAGTTGCCCCAGAAGGCTGGAGAGAACAGCACCCGAAAGGTTCCATGGATACTTTGACTCTCTTCCTGCGGATAAAGTTCTTTGTCAGTCACTATGGGCTGCTCCGGTGAGTGACGCAGCCTGTTCCTAGGATCATTAAAGGTAACTGGCATTATGGGTAGGGGATAGGTAGAGTCATGGAGAATGATATATTGCATATAAAGGTCAATTTCTGTCCATGGGGTTCTGATGAATCAAGCGGAAAACTAGTCTTTTGGGATGGGCCCTGATCAAGATGAGAAGTCATTCCCTGTATTTCAGATATAGTCCACTCAACATCAGGTTCTCTTTTCCCTAAATCCCTGCCAGGTACAGCTCCACAGCTCAGGGTTCCAGGAGAATTCATTGGCTTTGCAGTCAGCTCACCATCTCTGTTTTCTGTGGCTTACTAGAGACACCACCTAACTGAACATCAGTTTTATGTCTTGAACTACATCCTTATGGGTGTTAGGTGAAGTACCTGGTATAGAGAAGCCCCATCAGGAGGAAGGGGCATGGTGTGGGTGGAGGAGCCCACACTAGTCTCTCTGGTTCTGTTCTCTGGGTTCTGCTGGGTTGTATCCATTTCCCCAGACTTCGAAGCCCTCCAGTGTAGCCCTCTCCCGACTCTCAAGCTGTCCTTATTCCCGTGTTTCTTTGCTAGGCACAGCCTGACAAGGCATCAGTTTTACCTGCAGCTTCGGAAAGACATTTTAGAAGAGAGGCTGTACTGTGACGACGAGACGCTGCTGCAGCTGGGGGTGCTTGCCCTGCAGGCTGAGGTCGGCAGTTATCCTAAGGAGGTAGGGGTGCTGCCTGGGGTCCTAAAGAGGTAGGGGCGCTACCTGGGGTCCTAAGGGGGTAGGGGTATTACCTGGGATCCTAAGGGGGTAGGGCTGCTACCTGGGGTCCTAAGTAGGTAGGGGTGCTACCTGGGATCCTAAGGAGGTAGGGCTGCTACCTGGGGTCCTAAGGGGTAGGGCTGCTACCTGGGGTCCTAAGGGGTAGGGCTGCTACCTGGGGTCCTAAGGGGTAGGGCTGCTACCTGGGGTCCTAAGGAGATAGGGCTGCTACCTGGGGTCCTAAGGGGTAGGGCTGCTACCTGGGGTCCTAAGGGGTAGGGCTGCTACCTGGGGTCTTTGGGTGGAGTCACTGGAAAGATGACTTTGGGAGGAGGAGGCTGTTAGGAATAGAGAGGCTTTGCTTCTGAAGTGTCATCAGCATCTATCTCTGAGATTGGGATAAACTGTATCCATCCATCCACCCACCTACCCATCTACCTACCCAGCCATTTATCAAACAAGCATTCATTGAATACTTTTCCTATGTTCTGGGATATATATATGCATACTAAATTCATACATTGTAATGTAATTCCAATCCAGCACACCCCTCTTTATATCAGTCAGTTTGTGCTACAACAATGAAATACCCAACACAGTTAACTTACCAAAGAGAAAAGATTGTAGGTTTAGAAGCTCAAAGTCCAAGATTGGGCCACCCCATTGGTTTGGCCTCTGATGAGGGTGCTGGGTAGCAGCACCTCACAGTGGGAATACATGTTGGGGGGGGGACTCATGATGCCAAATAGGAATTCAGAGGGAGAGAGGCTAAGATCCCATGGTCCCTTCTGAAAGAAAGCCTCCAATGATTTAAGGACCCCCATTAGCTCTTCCATGAGAACTCCATCATTTTCCAATAGAACCATGCTTGAGATCAAGACTATCTACACTGGACCCTTTGGGGATCACTCAGACCAGAGTCAAACCATAGTAATGTACACACTTACTGAGTCTTTATCACCACCAACACCAATATTAATAGCCAATCTTTATTAAGAGATCACTCTATCTGCCATCGACCAAAACATCTAGCTCACATAAACATTGCAAAGTTAACATCACATCTTCTAGACAGACAATCTGTAAAGGTATGGATTTGGGCAGGTGAGGTAGGGAGGGGGATTTGGGAGGAGTTAGTGGAGGGAAACTGCAATCAGAATATATTGTATGAAAAAAATCTGTCTTCAATAAAAAGATGTCAATAAACTTTATTTTTAAGGACAGTTTTAGCTTTACAGTAAGATCAAGCGGAAGATACAGATATTTCTCGTCTCCTATTTATAGTCTCCCCCCCCAAACAATATAAGCATTTCCTATTTATAGTCTCCCCCCCCAAACAATATAACCCTCCTGCTATATTTGTTACACTCAACCAACCTGTTTTATCACCTAGACTGACACACTGCTATCATCTAGAATCCATCATTGTGCTTGATTTTCTGTGTATGGGCACTTCAGACAATGTTAGGGGAGGGCACTAGATTTCCATCACTATAACAAAATACCTGTGGCCATCAGCTTGTGAGGAGGAAAGATCTATTTGGCCCACGACTTCAGAGGTCCTAATCCATGGTCATTGGCTCTGTCACTTTGGGACGTGGTGGCACCATAAATCATGACTGAAGGGAAGACATGGCTACCTCTTAAAGGTCCCATTTCCTTCCAATATTACCAAGGGCTCTGAAGTACATGTCCTTCAGGGGACATTTAACATTCTAACTACAGCCAGGAGGCTCCCACAGGGACAGCCCCCTCTGTGTTGTTAGTGGGCAGGAGGAAGAGGCTTCAGGTGTGTCACGGGTGATGAGGCTGGGTAGGTGGCACGTGTCACACTTGGGAGAACTTAGTATGCCTTGCTAAGGGGCTTGTATTTTGTTTGAGAAGTGCTTCTGGTGGTGGAGGAAGAACTGAAAAGTGCTGCCGTGAAAGATAGGAGCCCCTGCAAAATTCTAAGCAGGGAAGTAACATGATTACATTTGCATTTTAAAGACGGAGACAAAGGCAATTTGGTATAAAAATAAATCTCCTTAATCACACCATCACAGCAGAACAATATTCCATGGGCACAGACTCTTCCAGCCTATCACATGTGGAGATTTTATAGTCGTAGACATCGCTGCACTCCATCTGCACTCTCTCTTGTCATGACCTGTGGCCTTCCTGTGGATGCCACGGAGCTGGAGTGCTTGCATGTTATGACTCCATGGGACTGGCACTTCCTTCACATATCCCATCCCCTCTGCTGGGCATTCCCTGATAGTGCCACGTAAGTGATAATTATGATTATTGTCACACGAGTTGCACCTAAGCGCTCTCTTTTACAAATGCCACATAGATATAAGTTCCTGTGCCTGGACCTTTCTGGGTCTGTGTTGACTTCTTCTCCTAGGTATGTTCTTAGCAAGAAATGCCAGGAGAAAGATCCTATATGCCCCTTTTTCCTCCATAAATGTTTCAGTAAACTTTGTTTTTCAGGACACCCATTAGTCAACTTTCTGTCACTGTGACAGAATACCCTAGATAATCCACTTAAAGGAGGGAAGCTTCATTTTGGCTTCACAGGTCTTGGCCCATGTTTGCAGGCTCCCCTCATGTTAGGCAGGCCAAGTTGAGGCAGCAAACCTCAGGAGTAGAGCAGAGCAAAACTCATGGTGGATCATGGTAGCCAGGAAGCAAAACAGTAGAATGAGAGGACAGGGCGTGGGTCCCAGCAGCAACGTTAAGATAAGAACTCAACTCACTACCTTCCACTGGATCCCACTTCCCGAGGGTTCTCCAAACAGTGCCACTTGCTCATGACAGTCTTTAGCATATGGACCTTTGGGGGACTTAAGATCCAAACCACAACAGAGCAGTTAGGTTTACAGCAAAGCTGAACGTCAGGTGGGAAGGTGAGAGATTTGCTGTGTCCCTCACCTCACAGTGTCCCCTGGTGAATACTATAATCTCGTACCAGAAGGGCCATTTGTTACAACTGATGATCCGATGCTGACAGATCATCGTCACCAGAGTACTTGGTTAACAGAGGGGTTCACTCCTGGTGTCATATAGTCTATGGGTTTTGACAAATATGTGATGACATGAATCACTATATATAATGTCATAGAGTGGTCTCATTGCTCTAGAAATCATCAGCGCTCCCCTTATCAGTGTTCTGCCTGTCTGTCCCCTGGCAACCACTCATCTCTTTACCATATCTGTAGCAGGAGAGCTCATATTTGGAGATGGTAGGCAACCTTTCATATAGGTTTATGCCACTTAGTAACATAGACTTAAGCACTGTTACATCTTTTCCTTGTTGGCTCATTCAGTTTTTAGTGCTGACTAACTAGTCTGCCATTGGCCAGATGTACCATTGTTTTTTTCCACTCACTCCCTGGACAGCTTTTGCTTCTAAGGTTCGGCAATTAGGAGGAAAGCTGCTATTAACAACCATGTGCAGTTATTGATTTATTTTCAGTGCTGGGCATCTAACCCAGGGCCTCCTACAAGCTAGGCAAGCACTCTTCCCTGAGCTACATTCTCGGCTCCATGGTAGGTTTTTCTTCAGGCATGGGTCTTCAAGTCTTTGGGGTTGATTGCCAGGTTCTTGGTTAGAGTCTGTTAATTCTGTATGAGGTTGGCCAACTGTCTAACGAAGTGGCCGTATCATTTTCCACTCCCACCCACAACGAATGTGAGTTCCTGTTGCTTCTGTTCCCAACTTGGTGTTGTCAGTGTTCTGAATTTTGGCCAAGCTAACATTTTTTTTTTAAATGCACCAGATTGCTGAGAAGTTTCTTTCTCTTTGGGCCTCTGATCTGAACCCTGACTCAGCTTGGATCACCTGGAGAATTCTGGGATTCTCAGTCTGTAATGACGTGTAGATAGGCCTGTGCCATGGCATGAATGTGGGGTGTAGTGGACACAGTGGTGTGCCCTTCTGAACCCCATCAGACTGACTCACCTACCCTCTGAATAGGGGTCAGATTCACCCAGCCCTCAGCTGCCTTCTTCGGGGTAACTACCATCAAAGTTGGGGGGACAATGATTTGCCCCAAGGGTAGTGTAGTAGTACTTTCTCATAGGGACCACCAGTCAGAAATAAGGACATTGAGACTTATTATTAATTATGAAAGCTTGACCTTTAGCTTGGGCTTCTTTCCAACTAGCTCTTATAACTTAATTAACCCGGGTTTTAAAATCTACCTTCTGCCACATGGCTCTTTACCTTCCTCAGTACAGCTTGTCGGACTTGCTCTGAGTCTGCTGGTGAAACCCGCAGGCTAGATTCCTCCTCCCAGTTTCTCTCTCTGCCCAGAAGTCCTGCCTATCCTCTCCTGCCTAGCTATTGGCCATTTAGCTTTTTATTAAACCAATCAGAAGGTGACTTAGGCTGAGACACATCTTTACAGTGTACGAAAAGATTATTCCACAACAGGATAGGCAGGCAGGGGAGCCTCAAGATCGAGATAGACTGAATCAGAAATACAGATGTAGGGTAAACTCCCTGCTACCCCATCCTTCCTTCCTCATTTTTTTGCAGTGGACCTGCAGATTGTACCTACATGAGCTTCACCATACTTCTGTTTGTCCCCAGGTCTGTGTTGAGGAAACCCAGGACTAAGCGACACTGATCAGCCTCTCCTGAGGGGCTGCAGCCTCAGTTTCCTAAGCAGCAGACCAGTTGAGATCTGGGTGGGGACGAGGGATCTGGTCTCCTCAGACATGGTCTTGTAGAGGGATAATGTCATATCTGAGACTTCCTTGTTATTTGGTTCCACTTCTGATACAGAACACAGCACTATGTCCCAGAGGCACCTCAAGGGAGTATCCTTGTCCTGGGGTCCATTGCAAGTATGATTCTGCACACATTTTTCTTCTATTCAGAACTGGCTGGAAGGCTTCCTGGATAAGCTCTTCCTCGACATGTTCTTCCCAGCAGGTGGAGAGTAAAACATACTTCCGAATTCAAGATTACATCCCGGCAAGGCTTATTGAGCGAATGACAGCAATCCGGGCCCAAGTAGAAATCTCCGAGATGCACCGGCTCAGTTCTGCACCTTGGGGAGAAGATGCTGAGCTGGAGTTCTTAGAGGTGAGGCCTCTGGGGTCCTGAGAGAGGTGTCAGAGTCCAGGAAATGTAGTCAGGATTCTCTCTGCAGCTGGATCTAGGGACTAGAAGGGATTAAAGTTGCAAGGAGGTGTAGGCAAGGGATTAACCCACAAAAGGAAGAATCTTTCATTACCCTGAGCAACATGGAGAGGCTTCTGGTAATAGGTGTGGCATTACAAATGACCCTTCAAAGGGATAGGATCTGTTGGGCTAGGCTGGGTGTTGCAGGGCCTTGTTTTGACCTTAGAGAGACATCTCTGATACTTTCCTGTGGGCAGGGAGACTTCATAGACGATGCAGAGGACACCTGAGGTAGAGAACTAGACTACAAGCTGGGCAGAGCTATCGGGAGATGTGCAGCCTCTGAGCGACTGTCAGCACAGCTGTAGAGGAAGTTCTCTCTTCTCTCCCCACCTCAAAGCAGCAGTGGTTCAGTCTCACACGCCGAGAGCACCCACGATGATGAGTGTGTTGCTCACTTCGTTACCACCCCCCTCATCGTCAGCTAGGTGCTGTGGGGAATGGAGACAAGGAGCATGTGTTCCCTGTCCTTGGTGGGTCCTAGATCTCTGAATGACAACTGTTTATTTAGAGGTGGGCATGCTGTGACAGAGAGAGCAGGACCAAAGCCAGTGATTGGTGGGATGGGGCAAGAGCAGCCTCTTTTCTTTGCAGGTACATGAGCAAGGTGTGTGTGAATGGGGAGAATCTTCTAGAAAAGGTCCATGTGGCTGGACCTCCAGACTTGGGGAACAGTTTCCAAAGGAAATGTGGGAATGTGCGCATTTCTCTGTATCTAATTCTCTTAACTTGGGTCAACATATTCTGTCCACATGTTTGTTTGTTTGTTTGTTTTTGTCTTTAAGGAGATGAGCGCTTGAGAGGAGAACTGGAAAAGTGAGGTTTTGCCTTTTCTTTTTGGCCAGTCATCTAGGAAAATGATCCCAACACCTAGCATGGGGGTAGTCTGTGAGCATTTCATCCTCTAAGTCCCACCAGAAACACTCATTGAGTTCTCTAGCCCAGTCTCACACATGTTCCCTGCCCTGGATGAGGGCCATGTGGAGAACTCGAGGCTATGGGATAATGAGTGGCCATAGAGCTAGAGAACTGAGCTGAGATCAAGGACTTCACCCTGCAGGTCACTCCTGTGGGATGAGTGCTGCCTGCAACCTGTCCCCAGCCTTGCTCTATGTGCTGGGCTCTGTCCTGTCCCTCCCTCCACTGTAGAACTATGAAAAAGTGACTATAAAAATAGCTACTGTCTTAGAAGCAAAAGGCAGAAGACTATTTTTTTTTTTTTGTCTTCCTGTCTTTCACAAAAAGCATCAGGTAGATTTTATTTCATTTGCATGCAATGTTCATTCATCTTAAGACATACTCTGTCTCCTACTCTTCCCTTTGGTGGCCTTACCACAGTGACTAATGCTGTAGGCTGCATGTTCTTGGTACAGACAGTTGAAGATAGAATGAGCTTTGTACCCCCAGAACTCTCTGAGAGCATCCCTGTCACTGTGTGAGTTGTTAAAGTCTTTTCCTTTCCCAAATATGAAAGAAAACATTTCCACACCATGCTGCCTCAGAGAATAAGCACACTCACATTTTGATATATTCACCCTTCTATAGTCATTTATATGTATATATGCATTTGCATTTATAAGTGGGCATATATTATATAAGTACTCTTATGTATTCATATAACCATGCATTGCAAAAAATTTGAAAACTTACTTTGAATCAATACACGCTCCCCTTCAACACTGTATTCTTTGCCATATAAATAGTCCCAATATGCAACACTAAATTTAATATTTTTCTATATCCATCATCGGCTGTATTTCTGCTTCATTTATTCGGGGTGAGAATCTCATGAGTGGAGTCACACAGCTGGGTGGCCGTGCTCAGTTCCACCACTGGTGCTGCATATTGTGGAGGCATCTCGTCTCCCACTCACCTCTGGACATTCCTTGTCCCTCTAACCAGGATGTCAATACCATCAGTGTCCTGGATGCACAGAGCCCACTGCAAAGCTGGTATACCACAAGTAATCACTAGACATTTAATTATAGCTCCTCTGGGCTCTTCTTTTTCATAAAAAGAGGAAATCATTCCCAGGTGGCTGCCTGCTGGCTTGGTTCACGGATGCTGTACTCTGCCAATTCATTTCCTCCCACTGGCAGCCGGCTTGGCAGCAGTCCAGTGTGGGTACCACTGAATGCCACCCTTGGTCTGGAAGATTCACAGCTGTGTGAGTGTATGAATCCCTGAACAACCTGTTCAAGGTTAGCTCTCTGTTTTCCAGACATCCTCAATGCTCGACCTGCTCCCACTCAACTAGGGACTATGATGTGATATGAAAACAATTCCAGTTGCCTGTTGAAATCATATTAGTTATGCTCTGTATTTTTCTCTCTCCTTAGCATTCTGATGAATGCATTCCCTGGGTGTTACAAGCATTTTGTCCTTCACTGCCTGGGAGATAGGCTCCCTTAACCTATTTCTGCAAGTCTGCACCAAATTAGAAATAGAATTATGAGAAGTATTTGTCTTGGTTATGTAGCACATTTTCCTGGAGTACATTCTCAGAGATGGAATTATAGGGCCAAAGCATACAAATTGCTGAGAGTTAGGAAGAAGAATCCATTTGTGACCCGCAGTTTTCAGTACAGCAAGGGGCAGTCAGGACTGCTTGGTTTCAATTTCACTTTGCTATCTGCTGCTGGAAGAACAGGGAACTGTGGAGGATGGATGAGGAAAGGAACCACGAAAGGCAGGAGACAGACGACATTATTTTGCTTTTAACAGATTGAAGGTGTCCCAGAAGACATTATGCCTGTTTATATATGTTCCCAGTCTTCAGGAATTCTCTGAATTTTAGTTGTTGAGAGTGATTTCTTGGAATCAAACAGACCCCTTTACTGAGATTCCCATTCCTGCCTCCAAGGAATCTAGGCAGGTTATTTGGATCTGTTGAGTGATTTGCCTCTCAGATATGGAGAATTTATTTCGTGATTTTTTTCCTAAGCTTGCTGAGCCAAAAGTTTGAACATCATATCCAATAACAGAAAATTGAAACTATGATTTCCAAATTGAACCACATAAGCGTAGCCACATAGACCCCAGTGTATTGCCACAAACTGTTCTTATAGCCCTGTACCTTATTTTATATTTGTTCCAACAGGGTTCGATATTTTAGACATTTATATCAAGAGGGACAGAAAACAGAAGTTGGCATTACATGGGTAACCTGAGCATAATGGAAACAAAGGGGAGGCTGAATGTCCTTAGCCACAGCTGTGAATCTGCGTAAATGTGGACCCAGGCTGAACTATGAACTTCAAAACAGGCAATGAAGTCTGGGCAGAGCAGCCACTGATAATGTCCCAATAACCCATGGCTCCTTAGTGGAGACTAGCTATGCTATCAAAATCCTTATATCCCTCACCTGAGCATGGTCCTAATGATGCTTGGCTGTGTGGCCAAACAGGACTTGTCAACTGGCAAGTAATGACAGGGAGCATCCCGCCTTTTCAGGTGCTATGGTTATTCGTTATACGCTTTTTGAAAGCAATTACAAATTTAAAATACAGGAAATAATAGAATTCTTGTAATGTCAGTAGTGTTTTCTTTGTGTGTGTGGTGTTATGTTGTTTTTGAGTCAGGGGCTCTCACTGGGGCCTGGGCTTGCCAGTTAGGCTAGGCAAGCTGGCCAGGGATCCTCCTACCTCTGCCTCCCCAGGGATCCTCCTACCTCTGCCTCCCCAGGGATCTCCTTACCTCTGCCTCCCCAGGGATCCCCCTACCTCTGCCTCCCCAGGGATCCCCCTGCCTCAGCCTCCCCAGGGATCCCCCTGCCTCTGCCTCCCCAGGGATCCCCCTACCTCTGCCTCCCCAGGGATCCCCCACCTTTGCCTCCCCAGGGATCCTCCTACCTCTGCCTCCCCAGGGATCCCCCTACCTCAGCCTCCCCAGGGATCCCCCTACCTCTGCCTCCCCAGGGATCCCCTTACCTCTGCCTCCCCAGGGATCCCCCACCTCTGCCTCCCCAGGGATCCCCCTACCTCAGCCTCCCCAGGGATCCCCCACCTTTGCCTCCCCAGGGATCCCCCACCTCTGCCTCCCCAGGGATCCCCCACCTCTGCCTCCCCAGGGATCCCCCACCTCTGCCTCCCCAGGGATCCCCCACCTCTGCCTCCCCAGGGATCCCCCTGCCTCTGCCTCCCCAGGGATCCCCCTGCCTCTGCCTCCCCAGGGATCCCCCTACTTCTGCCTCCCTAGGGATCCCCCTACCTCAGCCTCCCCAGGGATCCCCCTGCCTCTGCCTCCCCAGGGATCCCCCACCTCTGCCTCCCCAGGGATCCCCCACCTCTGCCTCCCCAGGGATCCCCCACCTCTGCCTCCCCAGGGATCCCCCACCTCTGCCTCCCCAGGATCCCTCCTCTGCCTCCCCAGGGATCCCCCTGCCTCTGCCTCCCCAGGGATCCCCCTACTTCTGCCTCCCTAGGGATCCCCCTACCTCAGCCTCCCCAGGGATCCCCCACCTCTGCCTCCCCAGGGATCCCCCACCTCTGCCTCCCCAGGGACCCCCGACCTCTGCCTCCCAGGGATCCCCCTGCCTCTGCTGCCCCAGGGATCCCCCTACTTCTGCCTCCCTAGGGATCCCCCTACCTCTGCCTCCCCAGGGATCCCCCACCTCAGCCTCCCCAGGGATCCCCCACCTCTGCCTCCCCAGGGATCCCCCTACCTCTGCCTCCCCAGGGATCCCCCACCTCTGCCTCCCCAGGGATCCCCCTACCTCAGCCTCCCCAGGGATCCCCCTGCCTCTGCCTCCCCAGGGATCCCCCACCTCTGCCTCCCCAGGGATCCTCCTACCTCTGCCTCCCCAGGGATCCCCCACCTCTGCCTCCCCAGGGATCCCCTACCTCTGCCTCCCCAGGGATCCCCCTACTTCTGCCTCCCCAGGGATCCCCCTGCCTCTGCCTCCCTAGGGATCCCCCTGCCTCTGCCTCCCCAGGGATCCCCCTGCCTCTGCCTCCCCAGGGATCCCCCTACTTCTGCCTCCCTAGGGATCCCCCTACTTCTGCCTCCCTAGGGATCCCCCACCTCTGCCTCCCTAGGGATCCCCCTACCTCAGCCTCCCCAGGGATCCCCCTACTTCTGCCTCCCCAGGGATCCCCCTGCCTCTGCCTCCCTAGGGATCCCCCTGCCTCTGCCTCCCCAGGGATCCCCCATCTCTGCCTCCCCAGGGATCCCCCTACTTCTGCCTCCCTAGGGATCCCCCTGCCTCTGCCTCCCCAGGGATCCCCCTACCTCTGCCTCCCCAGGGATCCCCCTACCTCTGCCTCCCCAGGGATCCCCCTACCTCTGCCTCCCCAGGGATCCCCCACCTCTGCCTCCCCAGGGATCCCCCACCTTTGCCTCCCCAGGGATCCCCCACCTTTGCCTCCCCAGGGATCCCCCACCTTTGCCTCCCCAGGGATCCCCCTGCCTCTGCCTCCCCAGGGATCCTCCTACCTCTGCCTCCCCAGGGATCTCCCACCTCTGCCTCCCCAGGGATCCCCCACCTTTGCCTCCCCAGGGATCCCCCACCTCTGCCTCCCCAGGGATCCCCCACCTCTGCCTCCCCAGGGATCCCCCACCTTTGCCTCCCCAGGGATCCCCCCACCTCAGCCTCCCCAGGGATCCCCCTGCCTCTGCCTCCCCAGGGATCCCCCTACCTCAGCCTCCCCAGGGATCCCCCACCTCTGCCTCCCCAGGGATCCCCCGCCTCTGCCTCCCCAGGGATCCCCCGCCTCTGCCTCCCCAGGGATCCCCCTACCTCAGCCTCCCCAGGGATCCCCCCACCTCAGCCTCCCCAGGGATCCCCCTGCCTCTGCCTCCCCAGGGATCCCCCTGCCTCTGCCTCCCCAGGGATCCCCCACCTTTGCCTCCCCAGGGATCCCCCTGCCTCTGCCTCCCCAGGGATCCCCCTACCTCTGCCTCCCCAGGGATCCCCCTGCCTCTGCCTCCCCAGGGATCCCCCTGCCTCTGCCTCCCCAGGGATCCCCCACCTTTGCCTCCCCAGGGATCCCCCTGCCTCTGCCGCCCCAGTGCTTGCATTACAAGCACCCACTACATCCAGCTTTTTACATAAGTGCTGGGAATGCAACTCAGGTCTAAGCCATCTTTCCAGCCCCAACAGCTACTTTCTTTGTGACGTCCTTAGACTATAAGAACAGAAGAGGGAAGATGCTCATTAAAATGTTGGATTTTGTGAAAAATAGCAACAACAAAAAGTTTCTTTTCATTTGAAGAATGTGAAGAACTTGGCTTGCAGAGACAAAAAAAAAAAAAAAAAAGTTTAATTGACTGGAGTTCAACTGACCCAATTACTTAGCCCTTTTGTGCCTCCATTTTCTCCTTCGGAAAAAGATAGCTTCACCTTTGTCTTATGATTGTTAGGAAAACAATCAAATACCCGGCTGTGCTTGGCTGCATGTGTTATCAGTATTCAAGTATCGTGACCCTTTCAGAGTAATTAAAAAAAATCAAAAAATGAAAAGTTAATGCTAAACAGTTTAAAAAAAGTTTAGGGAAAAAAAAGCAAGTTTAGAAAAGGTGTCTTTATTTTCCTGGTGGCCATTTATGTCGATGCTTTAAAACAGTGTTCATCAAATTCCTTAACACTGTGTCATGCTGTCTTGGGCAGCCTCTCTTTGTCATACTTGAATCAATGTCCTGCTTGGCCATGGATATTTCAATACAAATACTCCGTGTTTTTATTGGGTGACAGTGGTGATGATGATGATGATGATGATGATGATGATGATAACAATGATGACAGTGTCTCTTCCAAGCTAAAAGCAGGAGGCTCAGCATCCTGACATTTAATCACAATCTGATAGAGAGCCAGGGTGCTTGCAGGCTCCATGATTACTCATCAACAGGAGAGAGGTCAGCAATGAGCTTGAGAATAACAAACAAAATTTCTAATTGGTCTCCCTCTATGGCTATGCCTGGGGATGAGGAAGATCATGTAGATAGGGCATATCTTCTGTCTGCTGAGGATAGAGACATGGACCAGAGCTCACGAGTGAAGCCCATCTGAGAGGCTCTCAGATGTCCGGCCCAGGAAGCCCTTTCTGCAGATCCATGTGCATCATCCTTCTGATGAGGACTTCTGGGCCATGTGACAACTCTTCAGACAATAAAACATTTGTGTTGAGTTCATGCTTGAAATTCTCTTGAGAATTCAATTGGCTTGATATAGCTACCAGCTTGGATTGACCTTTGGCCTCTTGCAAAATTCAATCCCTTAGCTTGGTAAACTGAGGCAAGAGGGGGGTGATGGGGATCCAACAGAGGCATCACTGAGTGGAAAGGCATGCTGAAGTGACAGATATTTCCCCTGCAGATTGTTCTTGGCTCAGTTTGCTTTGACAGCCTTGATAATGACCTGAATACTGCTTTTTGTTCTGGTGCCTCAGCTTTTGCAAGTGGAACACGAAAAGATGGGACCAGATGACTGGCACAACTGGGGAAGGGAGCCCCTAACTTTGAGATGTCCCAAGAGTCTGAATCATAAGAAACACTTGTTTCCCATCTTTTCATCCTAGTGTCTTATATTTGTAAGAATGTATCCCAAACGTTCTTTTCGGTATCCTACAAATAAAGAGTTCTTTAGGTTAGAAAGGAAGGAAGGGAGGGAGGGAGAAAGGGAGAAAGGAAGGAAGGAGGGAAGGAAGGAAGAAAGAAGGAAAGAGAGAAAGAAAGAGAGAAAGATGTCATTGTATCAGAGGTGTATATATATCCCAGAGTGAGAAAAAGCTGTGTAGCTGGGTGTTTCTTCATCTTGTTTGGCAACAATGGACCTTTTCCACAGGAGGGGTTGGGGTCATGATTTGAAGCAGTCAACTCCTGGGTCCTAAGGTGGCCTTTTCCTTCCTCCAGGTTGTTCAGCAACTCCCAGAATATGGAGTCCTGGTTCATCGAGTTTTTCCAGAGAAGAAGAGACCAGAAGGAAAAATGGCCTTGGGGGTCTGTGCCAAAGGTATCATAGTCTACGAGGTGAAAAGCAGCCGCAGGATCGCGACATCACAATTTCCATGGAGAGAAACCAGGATGATTTCAACTCGTGTGAGTGAAGCTCAGCTGACAGCCTCCCGTGCTCCCTTTCCTTTGATCTGCGGCCCTTTTAAGTGGCAGTGGCTATGTGAATTCCTCTTGACATATTCACATACAGCCTGTCACACATTAACCTGTATTCTGGTGCATTGACATATTTGGGAGGACCAAATAAACCAAATACTTCAGGGGTGGGGTCTAGGTGATCCCCAGGAACGCATTCTCCTTCACCTTCCCCCATGCATGCATTCTCCTTCACCTCCCCTCCATGTATGCATTCTCCTTCACCTTCCCCCATGCATGCATTCTCCTTCACCTCCCCTCCATGCATGCATTCTCCTTCACCTCCTCTCCATGCATGCATTCTTCTTCACCTTCCCTCCATGCATGTGTTCTCCTTCACCTCCCCTCCATGCATGCATTCTTCTTCACCTTCCCCCATGCATGCATTCTCCTTAACCTGAAGAGCCCATCTGTGGCCAAAGCAAGGTCAAGTGGGATCCATAGGAAGAGAATGAGTGAGGGCTGAGTGGAGTCTGCAAGCTTTTTGAAACATCTGCCCTCAGCTTGTATCTCCTCCGCACACAGTGCTCAGGCACCTGGTGTGTCTTGAGTGGACTGCAGGTACCCTGGCAGACAGAGTGAGTGTGGAATGGCCACTGAAAAAAATTCCCTGAAGAGCCAACTCACTGTACAATCCAAATCATATTAAAATGCCCTGTTCACTGTTCAGTTCCCGAATTTAGTTTCTATCAGCTCGGCACTGGGACCCGGTAGCTGCCTGTCCCTGCCTGTCCCAGGGCCATCCAGGTCAGTATTTATGTGTCACTGAAGACCCTTCTCAAGACAAAGTTCTTTGCCTTTTGGCCCATACACATTTTAGTTTTTCTTCTAATTACTTTTCTCCTATTGTTTAAATTTTTCTACTAGTTAGATCACTTTTATTATCTGATATTAGCATTTCCTAGGTAAAACATAATGCTTTTCATTCAATATTTGAATGTTTCTTTTGTGGTGTTTTATCTTGATTTTTGGAATTAACATTGTCAATATATGATATATAATAGAATCGTATATATGCATATTATAGATATATAATTGAATTCATAAAACTTCAGAATTTTAATTATTTTTAATTTAGTTGAAAGATATTTAAAGAATTCAAATTATTGAATCAAAGTCAAATCAACACTATTACATTGTTTCTTAGACTCTTCACCACATGTTTAACTAATCAAAGATTTCAATGTGACTTGTCTAAATGCAGATTCTCTAAGTAGTAATTTTGAAACATGGAAAATTTTGAGGCCACAAAGTTCAATAGTCCCCTAAAATTTATTTTTACATTCTCTCTCTCTCTCTCTCTCTCTCTCTCTCTCTCTCTCTCACACACACACACACACACACACACACACACACACACACAACCCAAACCAAACCAAACCAAAACAAAACAAAACAAAAACTATATATTTAATTTTATTGTTTTTTCATTACCGGGCCAAAAAAATTAATTAAAAAATAGTTAAATCTGGGAAGTCATCAAGTTCGCAAGCTCAAAGCAACTATTTAATTGGTATTTCTACACCCTGGTGTTCAACTTCCTCCTTGGCAGGAATAGACTATTTTGCTGGAAAAGTCATCCTGTGCAGGAATATAACCAGCTACTTCTGGCCAGTTAAGCATCTCCCACAGAAAATGACTCTGCGCTTCTCCAAGTAGTGAGCGCCCGAAGTAGCCTGAGGTCATTCAGGAAGCTAGCTTCAGTTTTGTATGTCAATAGCCGGAGCCAAGATGCTTAATCTCACCTCATTTTTCCTTTCACCCTGCAGGGAAGTAGCCAGGCAAGAAGGATGTTGTTTTCAAAGAAGGCAATCCCTAGATGCCTTGGCATCTATGTATGCTTGATTATTCAATCCAAAACCGTTTCTTCTAGAACAAGGAGTCTAACGGTGCTGGAACTGTAGTAAATTTCAAGCCTTAGTTCTCTTAGCTGGAGATAAATGCATGGAGCAGAACAGACTATACAGGACTATATGTGGCCCTCTTTAAAGCAAAAGATACAAAATTGCAAATAGGAGCTACTTCAGAAAAGGGAATGTTGTTTAGAACAAGAAAAGAAACCCCTTAAGTTGAAGATTTAAAAAACCCGAGGACATACCTTTTAAATAGTGCAAATGCCAGAAAAACACTCCATTAATTAACTTCCTGGCAAGGCCTGTAATGCTCTCTCTTTTCAAATTTAGGGTGGTATATTCTTTTCTTGTTTTCGTATTTCCTAATGTCATTTTATCTAGAGAGAATTGAAATACAGTTTAACATATCTTTTAGTATGGCTGAGGTAGGCTAGGTAAAGCATGCAGTTTGCACAGAGAAACACTTGCTGATTGTGAGTTGTTAGTTTCTCTACTGCAAATGCAGGGATTATTTATGTGTTGGTGTGTGTTTGTGTCCTGGAGATGATGCTAAAGCCAAACATATGGTGGGGAGTGTTCGACCCCTGGCGATCTAACAAATCTCATCTTATTTGATTCCTATAAAAAAAATAAATGTGGCATGATCGGGTGGGTGTTCTTGAGAACTAAATTCTAGTTTTTAATTTATGATGACTGTGGAAGTTTGCCTCAGAGCAGCCCCTGGCTCTGTGCATTTCTGCCCGTCTCCTAGGAGCTCAGTATCATCATAGCACATGGTTAGTTTCAAGTGGCTGCTGCCTGTCCTTGTGCTGAGACCTGCGTGGTTTTGCCCAATGGGAGTGCATTCTGAGATGCCTGACCACAAAGCAGCCGTCGTAAAAGATAACTGCAAGTAGCTGAAACTCAGATGATGCTGCATCTGAGGCTGCTTCCACTCACTCCATTTTGTCTTTCCTTAGAAGGGTCCGCTCCCAGCCACCCGGGACTACCCAGTGGGAGGGTGGAATTAGGAAAGAGAGTGTGGTTTTCTCCTCTCACTACTTACAATAAATGTCTAGGTAATTAGCTCATAAATGCAGAAGATTTATTCTGCCTCATAGTTGCATGTGGCTGCTCAGTTGTGCTGCTTTGAGCTAGTGGTGAGGTAGCACAGCATGGGCGGAGAGCTGGGTGGGACAAAACCACTTACATAACATGGCCTGAGAGCAAATACATCAAGAGAGAGACTGGGGTCCCTGTATCATCTTCAAGGGCATGCCCTAATGACCCAACTTCCTTCCATGAGGCTCCTCCTACTAAAGGCCCATCTTCCAATTGTGCCACTCTGGGGACCACGCTTTTACTTAACACATGCACCTTTGATGGGTCCTGATTAGAACAGAAGGCCGGTCAAAGGAGAAAAATGGGTCAGTGGTTTTCACCAAGCGTGGTGGAAACATGTTACTTTCCAATATTACCAGAACATGTATACACGAGGCCAGGGCTGCTCCCAGGAAAGTGTGTGACCAGGCGAGGGTGCTGGGGTTTCAGGTTCCTGAGCTTGGTTCGTGGGCAAATCTGTCCATGTCTGGAAGGATGTAATTGCAAAGATGTAGGAAAACAAACAGGTGAGCGAGCAAATGGACTGTGAATGAAACAGCAATAGCAATGAAACTTCTGTGTATAAACTGTTCCAGAATGGGAAAGTGGTGCTAAGACAGTGTTGTGGAAGCACCTAGACTGTTCACACCACAACGACAGGGGGCTTAAGAAAAGATTTCCAGGTTTGTGCTAAAAACCCTGAGGTTGGAGTTATAGACCCTTACTGTATCCTTATTCGAGGAGCAGCTTGCCCTGGGGCAAATTTGCTGTGGGAATGAATTCCATTAAGTGAGGTTTTCAGAGTGATGATAAACAGACATGAACTCCAGTCCACTGCCATCAAGAGCATCATCAGACCCAGGAAGAGAGTGGGCATTTTACTTTCTCCCAAATCCCTTTGGATCAGTCCCATTCTGCTGCTGCTGCAACAAAACACCACGGCCAAAAGCAATTTATAAAAGTAAAAGTTGATTTGGGCTTGGAGGTTCCGGAGGGAAAATCTATAATGTTGTCAAAGAAAGCATGGCGTAGTGATGGAGCAGGAAGCTAGGTGATCATAGCTTTCATCCACATGCAGGGAGCAGCTGAGAGTGAACAGGAAATGGGGTAAAGCTATGAAACTCCAAAGCCCGTTCCCAGTGATGTACTTCCTCCAGCAAGGCTTTCCCTTCTAAAGGTTCCACAAACCTCCCAAGCAGCACTACCAATGGGGATACCAACTGTTCAAATACACAAGACTCTGGGGCGTTTTTCATTCAAACCACCACACTCTTGGAGCTCTGGCATCCAATGAGAGAGTTTGATTAATAGTTAATAAATCGAAAGAAGCTGTGTGTGTGTGTGTGTGTGTGTGTGTGTGTGTGTGTGTATGTGTGTGTGTGTATGTGTGTGTGTTTCTAACTTTTCAGATTTATTTGAGAATAGTTATCAGACTTTATATTTATTTATTTTATTGATCGATTGATTGAGACAGGGTCTCATTATGTAGCCCTGGCTGGAGGGGAGATCCACCTGCCTCTGCCTCTTGAGTGCTGGGATTAAAGGAGTATGACACCACACCCAGCATGCAGTGCATTCTGAGGATTCTAGATCTGTTTCTAGAGTCCAGGATTTCTAGATTGTGTTTCAGATAGAGAATGATGATTCCTCATTCTGTAGCCAGTATGACAAAGATGTATAAATGCTCACAAAGTTCTTAGAATAATTTTAACCTGCACATCTTTTGTTGGGGGGTTTTGTCTTGGCTATGACAGAAATTAAAACAAGTGAAAGTTTATTACATAATAGAAGCACAGACCTCCCATAGGCAGAGGAGCCAGAAAAAAAGATTCAGGTTGCAATTCCTGGAGAAGAGTTTCTGTTTTCATGCTTTTTCCAGACAAGGGAGGAGGCTTCCAGTGTGCATGCGCCACTTTGCACACTGCTCAAAACACTCCTGTATTTTTGTCCTATCTCTCCCTTGGGGAGCTTTCCCTATGCTAATGTAGTATAATGAGGCATAAAGAGGATTCCGTCGGTTCCCTGTCAGATTCTTTGCTGCCTTGGTGGTGGCTGGTTCCGACCACAGCTCAGCTCCTCTGCTTGCTTGCCACAGTGCAGCTGCCTGCTTGTTTTCTGCTGGCTCCCTGTCTCATTGGAGCAGGAAGCTTGGCACTTGCAGAATAAAAACAATGGGGATGCTTGCTGGCCATTTCTTAATGCACTTGTGAAGACTGACTGTCGCTGGCTCATTTCATGTTCTTTCCACCCAGAACACTCCTTGACAATAGCAATTAAGTGATTTACATTTGGCTCACAAGTGAAGGAGAAAATAGACAGAAGGATTTTGTTTAGCCATTGTCTAAGAAAAGGAACTGGGCCTTTGTCAGACATTATCTGCCCTGCACTTCCAGAACTGTGTTGGTGTTAAAATGAGGAGCTGGTCTTTTATTGTTGCTTACATACATGTTCTTCAAGTGACGGATGAGGATGGTCAGGGTTCTAAGTCTGTGCTTGCTTCTTTCAGAGAAAAAAGCTCACCGTCACCAGCAGCCTCACTGGAAGAAAGTTCACCTTTGTCACTGACTCAGCCGAGACCTGTGAATACCTGCTGAGCCTGTGTTCTGCCCAGCACTGGTTTAATGCACGGTTGAGCTCCGGGCAGCCTCCGCATCTTTTCAGTGGTGAGTATATACTGTATTAGCAACACACAAGCAGCCAGACTTGCGCTCTCATAAAATAATTTGTATGAAAAGATATAGTTGACACCCAAATAGCTGAAAAGTCTAAAATCATCACCAAACAATGGCAGAAACACAATAAAAATGAAGTATAGATTTTATTCTCAGCTAGATAAAAAGTGGAAATAACACTAGGAGGGAAAATTGATACAATCTTCCTAGAATGCAACTGGAGACTCCCCCGCCCCCTCTCTCCCTCCCTCTCCCCCTCCCTTTCTTCCCTTCCCCTCTCTCTCCCTCCCTCCCCCGTCCGTCCATCTAACTTTGTGAAAGCTGAAAGGAGATCTAGATCCCTTTGAACTCACAATTTTACTGCAGACAGTTGTCCTGAGGTAATAAAGACAGAAGTCGATGGTAAGTGGAACTGTCCATGGTACAGTGCTGAGTGAGTAGGTCAGGAGAGGAGACCTGAGTGCAGTGTTGTAATGGGACATCTCTATCCTTCAGAGCGGGTCGGGCGCCAGCCAGGAGTACTACTAAACAGTTATATCGTAACAGGAGCAACCTAGAAATTAAACCTGTCATTTTGCTTAAGTTTTAGTGATTTATGTTTAAATTTGAATGGATAGTTTATGTATATTCATGTAGTTAACATTCACATGTTATAAAACAAGAAATAATACAGAAATAAAATCAAAGTATTTTTTAATTAATTTTTTCATATTTTCTACATACCAGCCACAGTTTCCCCTCCCTTCTTCCCTCCCACTTCCTCTCCACACCTCCTATCTACCCCTACCCATCCACTCTTCCTCATTCTCCATTCAGGGACAGGCCTCCCATGGGAATCAACAAAGCACGGCACATCAAGTTGAGGCAGGACCAACTGCATCAAGGCTGGGCAAGGCAACCCAGCATGGGGAACAGGTTCCCAAAAGCCGGCTCAAGCACCAGGGACAGGTCCTGATCCCACCACTAGGAGCCCCACAAACAGACCAAGCCACACAGCTGTCACCCACATGCAGACTCCACAGCTGTCGGTCTAGAGTCTGTGAGCTCCCACGAGCCAGGTCAGCTGTCTCTGTGGGTCCCCCTGTCATGACCTTGACCCCCCCCCCCGCCCCCCCCGCCTCGTACAATCCCTCCTTCTTCTCTTCAACAGGACTCCCTGAGCTTGGCCCAGTGCTCGGCTGTGGGTCTCTGAATCTCTTCCATCAGTTACTGGATGAAGGTTCTCTGATGACAATTAGGGTAGTCACCAATCTGATTACAGGAGAAGGCCAGTTCGGGCACCCTCTGTACTATTGTTAAGAGTCTTAGCTGGGGTCATCCTTGTGGATTTCTCGGGGTTTCCCTAGTACCAGCAAAACCAAAATCTTACTACCTTAAGGAGTTATACATGCAAACATCGCTATTTTCTTCCTATTTCTCAGTATTAAACTTTACCAATGAGCATGTATTACTGATGTAATAAAGAGATTGATGGCTTACGTGAGGCCATACAGTCACGTGGCACTAGTTAGTGTTTACTGAGCACATGCTGTGGAGCCACTGACTGCTCTTCTTATTCCTTTCCTTGTGATAATCTCTTCAAAGACGACCACATTTTGAGGGCTGGAGAGATGACTCAGAGGTCAAGAGAACTGACTGCTCCTTCAGAGGACCTGGGTTTGATTCCCAGCACCCACATAGCAGCTCACAACAGTCTGTAACTCTAGTTTCAGGGGATCCCAAGCCCTCTTCTGACCTCTGAGGACACCAGACATACATGTAGTAGACAGACATATATACAAGCAAAACACGCCTCCTGGCACACATAAAGATTTCATTTATGATCAAGGCATACACATTGTTTTCTCTAACTGTGCCAGTTAAGTCAGTCCATGAGGCTAGACCTGCATTACTGTGGGGGTAAACCAGGCGTGAAGTGAAGCCATGTGCCAGCTGCCTGATGGTGAGATCGATCATTAAACCCGGAGCCCAGAGCCTATTTGCTTCATCCCCCTGCCTCTGCCTTTCACCATTCATCAAGCATAGCCTTTAGTGGCTGAGACTTTGCTTGAGTGCCGACCTCATCATGGTTGCCTTTGGCATCTAAGTGTATTTCTATTCCTATTTATAAAAGGGAACAATTAGCTACAATGATGCCCTGAACACCTCTGAGATGATAGGGATGTGGAAACTCAGGACCTGCCCCACATCTATTGAACTAGAATGCACATGTGCAAAAGAACCTATGGATTCCAACACAAGTACAAGGCAGTGAAGCCTTGGCTGAGGAGGCAGCCTGAAGAGTCCCTGAGACTCAGCTGAGTGCCACCTAGCAGCTGCACGGCTTTGGGTAGCTCCCCTCCCCTCTCTCTGAGTCTTGGTGTCCTCACGAGAGCACACTGACCATCTCAGGTCTGTGCTGTGCTCCAGTGCGGCAGCACATCACATTTCTAACTGCCTGCCCAGTGCTCAGTGTACTGTGACAATGACGACAGCAGCCTCTACCTCTGGACTTCGTTTCTGTTCCAGTCAGTATACACACAGGTCTGGACACTGGGCTTTCAGGGGCCAGTCCATGGTCTAAATGAACTGGAGAACAGGATCAGAGTTTTCAGAAGCAGAACCAAACACAGGGACTAAAAGTAACTCAGGGTCTGTAACAGAACAAACCCGTGACTATGTCTCTGAAACCATGGACTGGCTGGTTTCAGATCTCTAGGGATCTAAGATGATAAATGCAAATTAATTGTACCTGACTTTCCTGCTGTTGCTGAGATACTGTGTGTGAAACATTACCAATACTGTTTTCATTGCCTGATTTCAGTGACTGTAAAATATTTATGTGGACTTTTTGAGCTCACTTGTGAAATTGGTCCTTCCAGGCCTATTTCGCTCCTAATACACTATTTTCTCAAACATCAAATTCTGTCATATATAGTAGTTTCCAGGACTCTAACATTTTATTTACATTAAAATGACTCACTTAACCAATCCCCTTTTGCCTTTTAAGAATCTCTTTGAGAAATTCTCTGCAGATACCATTCTCCACCCACCCCAACCCTGTGTGTGTGTGTGTGTGTGTGTGTGTGTGTGTGTGTGTGTGTGTCTTATATGTGTGTGCATGCACATGTGTGTACACACATGGAAGCCAGAGGACAAGCTCAGATGTCTTTCCTCAGGAGCTGTCTACCTTGTTTTTTGAGAGAGGATTGCCCATGACTACCTGGGGCTGTTGATTGGGTAAGGTTGTCTGGCCATGGAGCTCTAGGGATCTGTCTGTTAGCCCCCACCCCACCCTTCCCCAGCACTGGGGTCACAAACATGTGCCTCTGTGCTAGTTCTGAGGCTCAGACTCAGGTCCCAGTGCTTGCAGGACTGAGAAATCTCTCCAGATCCCAGACGTTGCTTTCAATGCTGCATGGAGGGAAAACTGACCACCTCTATTGGTTCTCAGACTCTTCCACAGTAGATCTCTTCTATCCCCTTCCCTTGGATGTGATCTTTATCTTGTTCAAATGGGACCATCCAACACTCACCCAAGAAACTGGAATCTAGGCTAACACCTTCCTTTCCTACTCCACCACACCACATATGCTCAGATAGGCATCTGCCGGGGTATGCATCCTGTTGACTGGCCCTTCAGCCTTTGGGGTGGCTTTTCAAATGGACCGGGCCAGTCATGATTTAGCTGCTAAAGCTTCTTCACAGTTCCACACTGGATACAGAGACAAACCCTAAGTTCTGAGGAGACTCGTCCCAGTCTGGCCCCAGCCTTGACTTCTTTCTTGTCCTGATACTTCTCTTTGCTTTCTAACTGTCCTGCATGCCATGATGATGGCTGTGGAAAACTATGTCCCAGTCTTCTGTGTTTTGGTGCTCAGTGGTTGTGATGGTTAATATTGACCATAAGCTTAACAGGATCTAAAAATGCCTAGGTGACAAGCCTCCAGGAATACTCACAAAGGAATATCCAGATTAGGTTAACTGAGTGGAAAGATCCACTTTACCTGTAGATGGCAATCCATGGGCTGGAGTCCTGGATAAAACAGGAGGAAGAAAGCTGAGCATCCTCATTCATTGCTCTTTGCTTTCTGCTTGTGGAAGCAATGTGATTAGCAGCCTCATGCTTCCTCCACCATGCCTTCCCCGCCACGACAGACTTCCCCTTGAACTGTAAGACAAAATAAACATTTCCTCCCGTAAGGTGCTTCGGTCAGGTATCTGGTCACAGCAAAGAGAAAAGTAACTATACAGTGGCCTCCACTGTGATGGTTTTCCTAACCCTCTTGGGATCAGGCTACCAAGCTAAGCTTGCTTCTCCTAGAGTGAGTTAAAGGTAACCTCCATCTTGAAGCCTCTCCTGATTGGCTCTTCCCAGCTGATTCCTTCCCAGGGGAGTGGATAACAGCCTCCTCCTTTTGCAGACTCTGTTCTTTCACCCGTGATGTCTGCTGTGTTCAATTGTGCATACATCTGTGATAGATAAGGAATTTCTGGAAGCTAGGGACGGTATATATATATATCAGTTAATAAATATATAAAATATCCTTTTTATTTATATATTTATTGATTAACTGATTAATTTATAGACAGTCTTGCTGTGTAGCCCAGAGTAGGCTTAAACTTAAACTTAGATCTTCCAGTCTTAGCCTTCCAGGTGCTGGATTATAGGAATATGCTACAGAGTCTACCTCAAATACCTTTTTCTAGGATGGACGGATGGGTGGATGGAGGGATGATTTATAATTAATCATTTCCTTTTGATACATATTTTTCCATATTGCAAATGCAACTGTGATAAAGATCATTAGAAAAATATTTTTCTGGCTTCCATGGCACTCCTTAACTTCAGAAGTATAACTTTGGGTACCAAGCTAGGGGATTTTTAAGGCCCTGCTGTGTCTTTGAATGTCATGCTAGAATGCTGGAGCTCCTTGTCATTCTGACTTTAGTTTTTCATTCTCAAAGAGTAGATATCATTGTATTTTGTGTGTTCATTTGACAGGTAAAAATGATCTCTCACTGTGGCTTTGTTTTGCTTCTTTGATGGGTGAAAAGTTGAACATTTTCCAAATGTCTCTTAGTCATCCTTCTGTGGATTGTCTCAACAGGCATTTTATTTCATAGTTATATTTGGATCCCTGGGGAGAAATAAAAATCACCAGCTCCTATAAGTGCACAGTTCCAGGATAGAATCAGGCAAGGTCTGTCATCACTACCCAGTGGCGGAAACCTTTTCTCAGACTTTTTCGTGGGAGTGTCCTGGGGCGTGGGAGTGTCCTGGGGCGTGGGAGTGTCCTGGGCCGTGGGAGTGTCCTGGGCCGTGGGAGCGTCCTGGGCCGTGGGAGTGTCCTGGGCCGTGGGAGGGTCCTGAGCTGTGGGAGTGTCCTGGGCCGTGGGAGTGTCCTGGGCCGTGGGAGTGTCCTGGGCCGTGGGAGGGTCCTGGGCCGTGGGAGGGTCCTGGGCGGTGGGAGTGTCCTGGGCGGTGGGAGTGTCCTGGGTGGTGGGATGTGTTTGGTCCTTTTCTGAACCTATGCTTACAGGACTGCTCCTGTGCTGCCCAGGGTCTCACGCTCCTTTTTCCTTATGGCCCTAACTCAGGATGCCTCTTGGGCATTTGGGATGCTATAACTAACTTATAACCACCAGACAGAGTCAGACATTTGTCAGCTACTTTTCTGGTATCAAAATTATATTGTGGAGTCACCCACAGCCCGCAGACAGACACTGCCCTCTTAGTGTGTCGGTGTTTTTTGGGAAATTCTCGGGAACCCTTCCTTCTAGTCCCGGAAGACAGTACCGGCACTCTCAGCTCTCCCGCTTACCTGTTGGTGTGTACTAGTAGAGCACCACGGGGCGTAGGCCTGCTGACACTGGTACCCCCGTTCCTGGTGACTCTGTCACCATGCTGTCTGGTCTCTGTCCTGTGCATGGAACATGCCTGGTGACATTGGTGCCCTGCTCTTGCTGAGTCTGTCAGGCTGAGTGCTAGCTTCTGTGATCTCCGTCCCTCACCTTGACTTGTAGCCTCTGTCCTGTACACTAGGCCCCGTTCAACTCCCAGCACTCCCTGGGAGCAGAGCTCCTGAAGGGCCAGGCGTGTGGGGCTTTCACTCCTCTGCTCCCTTCTGTGAGTCCCCCTCCCTAGGGGACAGCTGCTTCCTGGAATGCCAGTCTCTGTCCAGTCCTGTTTCAAACCACTGAGTCTCTGGGCTAAGACTGGCCACCCCCATCTCTGCCTAGAAAATCCCTTTTAGGTGTTCAGTGTTCCATCCACCATGGAGAAGTACAAGGTCACTGTTCCTTCAGGACTTGGTAATGAGAAGGCTGGGAGTACCTATGTGAATCGTTGGTGCTACTGTCTGTGGTTCAGTGTCTGAACCACTCCCACTAGCCAGTGCGCACTGTGGAGCCAATGGACTAAGTGTGAAACTGCTCTATTAACCGACCAACCTTCGGACCAGGAGAAAACTATCCATCCTCAAATTGTCTTATCTGTAAAATGGGTACACTATCCGTCCCAGAGAGTGATGGCAAGGAGTGAGTGAGACAGTGGAAGTCACGACGCTTGCCACTGATTCTGTCACACAGGACACATCTAGTCAGAACTAGCTGCTGCTATTACCTTGTTCCTGACAGGCCCAAGCTCTGGGGCAAGACTATAAAGTCTGTGCAAAAGCGACAGGTCATATTAAATGACTTACATATCCCCATCCTTTCTTGCTCACTCTATGTAAAGAGTGATACCACAGTCCTCTTACACTCCCAAAGTTTCAAGGAGTAATTCTTCTTAGTGGCTAGCTTGCTCAGGGGAACAGCCCTGGCAACAAGCCAGAAAAGAGAAGGTCTGCTTAAGTACCTAAATGTTCCTCACTCTCTCCTCGCAGAGGTGTGTTACTCAGCATGCACACATGCATTCGCACATGTCATAACACAGATATAAACACTTCTACCTCTGATAACCATGTCACATATGCACACACCACATGCATACAAATACACCAGAAAACATGCATATGATGCATGTCCCCATCCGTATACACTTCTACCCACATGCACATACAGATACCGCATACTTATATATGCATGAACACTATACATGTACAAAGAATGGGGGGCATGGATACTGGTTGTGCTGATGCTGTTAGACTCTTTCCTTGCTGGTTTCAGTCCGGAGCAGATGGCCCAAAGACAGTCAACATTTTCCTTTCTCCAAACACAAATGCAAGCTCGGTGTGGTGGCTCACTCCTGTAATCCCAGCACTTGGGAGGTGGAGGTAGATGGATCAGGAGTTCAAGGTCGTCACCCTTGACTGTAAAGAGAGTTCCAGACTAGCCTAGATTACAGGAGACCCTATCTCAACAACAAAACAACAAAGTGAACAAATAAAAACCTGAACAATGGCACACTAGATGCATTTCTGAGCAAGGCCTTGTTACCCTAATAGGTCTTTTAATAAAATCTTGATTTTCTATGAATAATGCAAGAGTAAAGCCAGGCATCCCTCATGATCATAGTCTCATCTCTGGCATCATTTATTAGGCCTTATAGAAGGGGGAAAGGAATGCATCCGAGCTGAAGGCCCGCACTCCCAATTTGTGTTTATATGTCTGGCAGAGGACTCTTACATGGACTAATCCTGCCAGGGCAAAGTAAACTGTGTAGAGATTAAAGATTTTATTCCACAGGGAAGAACCTGATGTGGGACCCCAGGTGCTTTGATACAGGACTGTTTGCAAGGGCAGATCTGTGAAGGTGAATGCGGAATGAGATGTGGCCCTGCTGGAGCCCTGAATGGCACCAGGTAGAACAGGTTCCTGGCTGCCACTCTATCAGTTACAGGGACTGTCTTGCCTTTCTTCTTAGGCTTCCAAAGTGTCTTTCATCAGCAAGTACTGATTAGAAGGACTTACATTTTCAAGGCTAGGCACAAGGACTCCCCAAGTTAGCAGGGGGCAGAATGTCAGGTCTCTCAGTGCAGGAAAAGAACTAGGTAAGGAGAGTCAGGGTGAGGAGTGTATGGTTGTATCAAGAGCAATGACTGAACCAGTGTAATCTTGTATGTCTGTCTGTCTTTTCCTCCCCCAACTCAGATCAGTTTAAGTTTGTACAAACAGCCAACTTGCATTCTGCACACCAGACACAGACCGACCCTCTCACTTGGGTTCAGAAACTGTCATCCTCGGAAAACGAGCTGTGTGTACCCAGGTTGCAGAATGCCACGGGAGGCCGACTGAGCACATCCGTGGAGAGCATGCAAGGCAGCAAGAAGATTGGCATGGAGGGAATCAGAAGCAGGTAGGTTTTGGTTTTCTTCAGAGCCAAGACCACCAGGTGTGTGGTGCACTGGCACCATCCGAACCTGAAGCAGGTTTAAAGTCAACGGTCTTTAATGCCGAAGGATGGAGTATGTTCACTGTGTTGCTTTTAACTTGATCCAGAGATCGACTCTAGACCACTACAATGACTGACTAAGCTGATTGCCATCAGGCCAGGTCTCAGTCCCATATCCTTCTGTTCATACCTTCTGGTAGAGAAAGAGCTAGGTGGTAACCGGAAGTTGAAGAAGGTAAAATTAGCAAATGCCAATAATCACCTTTGGGCTATCATAAGCTGGGCACTGCTCTTGGAGCTTGTTCTGCAACCCACAAAACTCTGTGAAGTTGGTTTTATCATTATCTCTATTTTCCAGAAGGGAAGCTGAAGGGCTAGGACTTAAAGACAGCCGCCCATCCTGGAGACTGTCCTGGTAACCCTGACAAGCTGCTACTTTCCAGGCTGATGGCTTGCCATTTAAATTTGAATGTGAAAGCAGCGAGCTCATAAATGCAGCGTTCATTGTAAAACAATGATCCATACGTTTAAAAATAGCCCAGAACTTGGATTACACTTACAAGGCAAGTTACATAAATAGCACCAATTCCCAGGCTGTGTGCTGAGGAGGGGGTGGGGTGGCAGGATCCGCTTTTGGGGGGAAGATGAGTTATACATCTGCTTCAGCAGGAGAGAATGGATGGCTTCAGTTCAAATAACTGAAATACATGCATATACACAGAAACCTTAAAGAAAATTATTGCTCCAATTCTACTGATGCAAATGTGCCTCACTCTGCGGTACAAAATCAATCAATAACGAGGAAGCAAAACTCATTCTGAGTCTCCACGGCAAACCACCCCAAGAACAGTGGCATAAGCCCAGCAGCCATCTTATTATTCTGCTTCACAACTTTGTGGGTTAGAAAAGGAGGCAGGACTTTGCTTTGTGTGATATTGAGGGCATCACGGCGGTCAACAGCAGGTACCCCCGTATGGAGGTGACTGGGATATCCTGCATGCTGGCACCCTCTAGCCCCATGCAGCCTCAGGAGGCCCTATCCATATAGTGGCTCCAGCAAGGGTCTCCACTGCTGCTCTGGGCTCTGAGAACTGGGGAGAGCTTGCCAGTGGTCATACTGTGTAGCCCAGAGACCAGCACACATCTGCCATCACTCCTGGGTTCATACAAATTCAAAGGGACTAGAAATGGGCCTCGTCTCAGTGTGTGAGCATCAATGGATTTGTGGTCTCTTTTACCTGTCACCCATTGGTTTAGAGGACTTTATAGCACTTCATTGTTTACCAGCAGAAGCAGGACTGTGAGGAGTCAGCAGCCAGGGGTGATCGTTGCCCTGCCTAACAACCCAAGTTCTGTTCCTGGTGCCCACATAGCGGAAGGAGGAAACCAGCTCCTGAAAGTTGTCCTCTGACCTTTACACACACTGTAGCATGTGTGTGCCCCAACACACACACACACACACACACACACACACACACATACACTCAATTTTAAATGTAAAGAAAAATAGAAAATGCAGAAGTAACTATGACCTATTCCAGGCCATTGTGCTAGCTTTCTGTTACTGTAACAAAATGCCTCAGGTAACTTTCAAAAGAGGTAAGGTTAATTCTGGCTCAGTTTCAGTCCAAAACTAACTGGCCCCACTGGTTTTGGACCAAGGCAGCACACCATGGCAGGAGTATGTGGTAAGAGAAGCCCATTCGTTTCTTGTGGGTAGCAAAGAAAGGATAACAAGAGGAAGGGACTGGGGGTCTACTCTCTCGTTCCTCTAAAGACCTCTGTTAAAGTTTGGATAGCAAGTGTCTTTCAAAAAAATCTCATATGCTGAAAACTTGCTTCCTGCCTGGTGACACTATTCTAGGAAATGCTGGAAGATTTAAGGGATGCGATTTAGCTAGAAGTAGGTCACTGGGGGACAGGTCCTTAGGAGCATATTGTCCCCGTCTGTCTCTCTCTATTTCCGGTCTGCATGAGGTGAGCAGCCTCTGCCTCATGCTTCCGTGATGCTCTCCTTGGCCCCAGTGGCACTCAGTGTTGCCGAGGGCTGTGGCTTGAAACCCTTACAGGGAGCCACAATGAGTCCCCCCCACCCCTGCGTTGCTTCTAGGAGACATCACAGTAACACAGTCTGTCAAGATAACCTCTTTCCAAGCCTTACCTCTAAAGGTTCTTCCTCCCAATAGACCCACAGCCCGGGCCCAAGCCTTTAACTACACACGGGTGCTGGAGGACACTTATTAAAATCATAGCAACCACCTAAGAAATGTCTCGACAGCATGGCAGCCATGAGAACAGTAGGGCTTGAGTGTCTTCCCATGTAGGAGCTTTACAGCGCTGCCTGGCAGCCTGCCCTCTGACAGGAAGCTGCGCGGAGCTTCCCGCCAAGCCCACTCCTTACACTCCTTCTTTACGCCGTTGCTTTTCAAATGACCGACTCTCACAGTTCCTAACAACTCACGTCACAGAGGTTACTGGTGACCTTTAGGCAAAGCAGGAAACCCCAGGACTCGTCTGAGTCTTTGGCCTTCTGGTAGTCCACCAAGAAATACAACAGGAACCCATGACTTGGGGAAGGTGGGGCTTATGAGTGGGAAGGAGTGAGCAAGAGAAGTGGGAGCGTTAGTCCAGGGTGGGGGTCAGGAAAGAGCTACTGCAGGTGACCAGGGCTCAGCTCCACCTGGTGTTGGAGCACTTGCCCTGAACTCGAGGGGAGGTGGTAGGAACCTGTCCCTTTTTATGGTGGTCAGGATGGGTTTAAGGCCTAAGTCAGGCAAAGGTACAGTGGAGTGTGTGTGTGTGTGTGACATCAAGTCTTAATTGGCAGGTAAGATTGTGTTTAATTAGACAGAGGGGAGGATTGACATGGACAAGCCTGTCAGTCTAACTAGAGGAGTTTCTTCAGCATCTGTCCTGGGTGGGTGCTGAGGATTCGGTATTCACAGCACAGACTCGGTCCATGTTGTTTACATAGAGCTCTGAGTACAGAGATGTTGGCTACCTTCCCTTCACCACCTCTCTGAAGCCTTTTCTGGCTGCCCAGCGAAGGGCTGGCTCCTCCGCTGCACTGGTTCCATTTAGGACAGCCCCCCCCCCCCGTGTGTGCCCACCCCGACGAGCACATGCTTTCATCCGTCTGCTCTGAGCACAGAGACTCCCAAGAATAGCAATGCACCAGTTGTATCCTCAGCTCTGAAGCCAGAATGTGGAAGTTTTCAGTAAATGGATTTTGAGAGGTTGGCATTTTGAGAAAGAGGGGGGGGGAGCACTCTTTAATTGTGGTAAAATACACAAAGCATAAACTGTATCATCGTAACCACTTTATGCTTTCCATTTTATTGTTTCCAAGGCAGTGAGTGGCATTGGGCACATTCCCATTGTTGTTGGGCCTCACCATCCTTCACAGGGTCTTCACCTTCCCTCAGCACTCCCACCCAGGCTAACCCTAACCCAGCCTGGGGTACCCACTATCTACTTTCTGTCTGTGAGTGTGACTCCTCTAAGTTCCTCATATAACAACTCCCCCATACACCACTTGTCCTTTTGTGGCCAACAGGAGATGGATTTTCAACAATTGAGAGCTGGTTCCCCAGTAGCCCAGATCACGTGAGCCACAGAAACCCAGGCCAGATAAGCCCTTGCTATTCTTCAAAGGGCACCCAGCGACACCGCCCAAGCCCTTCTCAGGTCCTCCCTGGGTGTTGGGATTTTTCCTTCCCATGAGCCTGTGGGACACTGCCAGTGTCTCTCCCTGTGCACTTAGGTGGGCTTGGAAGCCTGGTGCCGCATAAACCTTCCAGAGGGCTGGCCCATCTCTGACTCACATACCTTGCGAGTCCAGGCCTGGCCCCTTAGTGGGTTTTCATCAAATTGGGTTGGACTTGCCATAGGACCAGAGGCAAAGGTGAGTAGATACAGAACGAGGCTCCGCCCCGCTTAGAAAGAGCTGTTCTGGTCTGCCCCATACAGAACGAGGCTCCGCCCCCCTTAGACAGAGCTGTTCTGGTCTGCCCCATACAGAACGAGGCTCCGCCCTGCTTAGACAGAGCTGTTCTGGTCTGCCCCATACAGAACGAGGCTCCGCCCTGCTTAGACAGAGCTGTTCTGGTCTGCCCCATACAGAACGAGGCTCCGCCCCGCTTAGAAAGAGCTGTTCTGGTCTGCCCCATACAGAACGAGGCTCCGCCCTGCTTAGGCAGAGCAGTTCTGGTCTGCCCCATACAGAACGAGGCTCCTCCCTGCTTAGAAAGAGCTGTTCTGGTCTGCCCCTGCTCCCACCGCAAGCTCCACCTCCCAATCCTGGGGACGCTGGGAGGGTCCATGGTCAGCTGCCTGCACCAACACCCCCTGCAGCAATCCAGTTGTCTAATCAGTGTGGTAAGGGCAGCCTCCCTGGTGTTGGGACAGACTGAGTGACGTTGATCTGGTGGTTGGCTGTTCCCAGAGCTCTGAGCACACACAGATTGGCATCTGTTCTTATGTTCTGCACTCTGCTCCTTCCCGAGTGTGTTTTTGAGGTGGCCCTGGGTCACTTGGTTCATTATCAATCTGCTGTCTGGAACAGGCTTTGCTTACTGGAATATTAATTATATGCACTAGTCTGTTTTCTGTTGCTATAAAAATGATGCACAAGGCTGGGTACTTAAAGGGAGGAAGGGTTTGGGTAGCTTACATTTCGAACACTGAAAATCCAGACAGCATGGTGCTGGTTCTGCTGGACCCTCAACTCCCACCCCAGCTGCTTTATCTCACAGCAGATGGCTTTGTGGGATGCATATTAGAGAGACTCAGTGGAAAGCGGGGGTCAGGGGCCAGGCCAACCTTGCCTTTTTAGAACTCTCTATCTCAGAGAACTAACAGGGGGTCCCATAGGAACTAATTAATCCCTTCCAAGGAGGGCATCCCTAGTGACCTAATCATAACCCACTAGGCTCCTCTTCTTAAAAATCCCTCTGGGACAGAGACCTAATGCCATTCCTGCTCATGTTGTCTTCCTCACTGACCCAGCCTGTGGGGGAATTGGTCTCAGGATCTGCTGAATTGCTTAGCACAAAACTGCCTTCTTCGGGCCACACTAACAAAAGGCCAAGAAGATCCCTTCCAGGAGCATCTGATCTTACATTTGCATCTTTCCCCTCAGCCCTTACACTGGCCGAGAGCAGCTGAACAGCGTCAGTTTGATCCAAAAGCCAACTCAGAATCTCTCTGGGACAGCTGTTCAGAGCATGCGCACAGGTATGACCAAACTGTGGGCAGGTGTAGGAAAGAGAGGCCTTCCACGTGTCACCTCTTCTCAAACCACCTCTTCAGTTTGTTTCCCAAGGAAAGTTCGCAGTCTTTTTGCTTTAAAAATTCTTCTCAAAACCTTTTGGAGTTGGGAAGACCTTTCAAAGTCAACATCTGCCCTTGGGTGTTATATGAATCTAGAAGGGGATATTTTTTTGGAGGTGGTTCCCAAAACTGTGGTCGAGTATGAGGAATATCAGCTCTGCTGCTTCCCAGGGGCTCACAGTATCTCTCAGTGCTCCCCAGAAAGCATGCACATAGAGAGCAGCATGCTTTTCTCTACAAGTTCCCAGTCAAAAACAAAGACAGAGAGCTAAGGAGAGTCCTGGTCCTTGAAGGATGTTAACCCAGAAGCCAGATCTGAATGCAGTCACATCTCTCTTCTGTTAACTAAACTGCCAGGCTCAGTTTCCTGGGGGAGGAAAGATGTGAATTGCCTGTGGTGGTCGGTCACCAGTGGGGGATTTTCCCACCGGAACTGGTGCAGAAATCATGTCTGACCCCAAGACTCCAGCTTTCCAGGAACAGCTTTAGGCGTCTGCTTTGGGTCTCCTCCAGACACACCTGGGAAGTATTCCAGGACATGGAAGCTGGGCCATCAGCCCTTGCACTTCGGTGAGTGGTGGAGACCCAGCTAGCTTTCCTTTATTAGAACAAATTTCCGAGAGAAGTCAATTTTCAAAAAGGGAAGGCTGGAAGACAGAGGCAGGGCCATCTCTGTGAGCTGAGGCAAGCCTGATTACATATCAAGTTCTGGCCCAGCCAGGGCTGCATAGTAAGACCCTGTCTTAAAACAAAAATAAAGGAAAGGAAAGGTTTATTTTTACCCATGACTTCAGAGGTATCAGTCCAGGTTGCTGGGCCCTGTTGCTTTGGGCCTGTGACAACAGAGTGTATCGTAGTAGGAGTGGATGATGGGTGAGGCCTGTTCACTGATGAGAGTCAGGAAGCAGAAAGAATGACCAAGAGACTGTTGTTGAGTATCCCCTTCAAGACCGCACATGCAACGACTCAATTTCTATGCACCTTTAAGGCACCTTGTCTTAAAGGTTGCCTTCCCTCCAGTAGCAACACACAGTAGCAACAAAGCTTTCAACTCATGGTCCTTTGGGGAACATTCAAGATCCAAGCTCTTACAAGACTCAGAGGGGAAGACTTTGCTGTCTCATCTCTGTGTTTAGTGTCAGTTGTCACTGACAGGAAGTACAACCTCCACTTACCCTCCATCTTGTCTCAAGACCAGTGCAGGAAAAAAGTTAAGTGAGCATGGTGGCTCATGCTTATAATCCAAGTGCCTCAAACACGGCAGGGTAACCAAGCATTTGAAGCCAGTGTTGGATTCATAGTGAATTGGAGGCCAGCATGAGTGACATAGAGACCATGTCAAGAAAAATGACAAGGACTAGAGGTTTAGCTCAGGGATAGGACACTTGCTTAACATGTACAAGATCCTAGGCTCCATCTCTAACACCAATGGGGAGGGCTTCTGGTGGATTACTCAGAAAACAGACCCCGTCCATCGGCCATCCTGCCATGGTCTCCACTCTTGCAGCCCAGTGTTGACCAATGTTGGCCCAGTTGTGTTTCAGTCAAATATGTGCTCAGCGATCTGTTCCCAGGCTGATGGGAGATTTGCTGTGAGCTGCTCTTGCTTGGATGTGTGTGCATTTTGTTGGGTTCCAACTGATTTGGGAGGAAAACCTAAATATGGTGCTTTGATTCTGCCTCCAGAGTCACAGAATAGCTGGAGGAAGAGCTGTGCGGAGGAACCCAACCCAGACATCGTGTGTGTGACATTGAAGCGTGATCCACATCGTGGTTTTGGTAAGAGGGTTCCTTGAAGGGGAGGCCCAGGTTCTGCTCTGCACAGGGGGAATGAGCACCGTTCATCTCCCCAACCTGGCCTCTTCCCTTCTACCTTGCATTTTTCAACAATCCCTTGCATTTTTCCTTCCTTTCAGTGTCTGCAAAGAACACAAAGACTTTGGGGACGAAGGATTCCTTGCAAGTGCTGATGTATTTTCAGGGTGCATCTAAGCACAAGATAAAAATAAAATCCTCTCTCCCCACACACCTCACACTGACCTTTCTCCAGTATAAATAGGTTCTTAGTGATGTAGAGGAGTAGGCAATCTTTCGTATCTTCAATTATCAGTCACATTTAAAAATACTTAAAATCACGTAAGAAGAAACAACACTGAGACAGGGTATTTGGTTAGAAATCATCTTTCCTGGGAATGGGGAGAAGGCTCCGTTAATGAAAGACTTGCCATGCAAATGTGACAGAGTTCCAATCCCCAGCACCCACATCAAAAAGTTGGGTGTGTGTGAAATTATGCCTGTAATCCTGGCACTCAGGAGGCTGAGACAGGGATTCCTCCAGCAAGCTGGCTAATGAGACCAGCTGAGTCAGTGAGCTTTGTGTTCAGTGAGAGACTGCCTCGATGAAGTGGAGGGGCTGAAGCCCATGAGATGGCTCACAACTGTCACTTCAGTCTCAGGGGATATGACACCTTATTCTGGCCTCCACAGGCATTCCACACACGTGGTACAGAGACAGACATGGAAGTAAAACACCCACAAACATACAAGAAAAAGAACTTATACAGTAATTAGCAATGCAGGAAGACATCCAGAGTCAAACTCTGGGGCTCCCCGTGCACACGCATGCGTGCACACGCACACGTATGTGAACTTGCACACATGGAAAACACACACACACACAGATGGGTGTGGGCAACCCTGTCTCCTGCCACGAAGCCAGCTGTGTTGGTGGGCTGCATTTCCAGCTTCAGCTGTAGGTAGTAAAGGGAGCAGTCCGCTTTCTCCAGGCGTCTCACTCAGATGCAGTTATCAGCCGGGCCACTCGGTAGTTGTGTGAGCCACGGAGTCATTAAACATCATCTTATCGTCAAATACCATCTTGGATTACAGGTTTCGTCATTAATGAGGGAGAAGACGCAGACCATGCAAAGCCAGGCATTTTCATATCTTCCCTTATACCTGGGGGACCAGCAGAAAAGGCTAAAAAGATCAAACCAGGTATACCTTAAGTTAAATGGCCAGAGATGTTTTAAGTTACCACCTTTCTTATTTCCTTGCTGGGGTTATTGAAGCTTTTTTTTTTCTCCAGGAGGGAAGATACTAGCCTTGAATCACATTAGCCTGGAGGGCTTCACATTCAACATGGCTGTTAGAATGATCCAGAATTCTCCTGACAACATAGAATTAATCATCTCTCAGTCAAAAGGTACATTTCATCTCACTTTCCGCAATGGAACAGCCTCCTCTGTTACCACCATGGGCACAAAACACAAAGCTCCATGTAGGTCTTTTGTGTAGCTCTCAGCAAGCATGGCCCTGGCTTGCAAGGAGGCAACCCAGTGGCACAAATCAGTACGCTGGGCAGTCTCAGGGGCAGAGCTGGGTCCTGTGATTGCATGTCTTTCTGGAAGGCAGCAGCATCCTCATTAGGCATGGCTGCATACACAGTGTATATGTGTTTCTGCCCACTCTCCTTGGATGACAGGCAGGGGATTCTTATTGACACTCAAGTCCAAGATTTCTACCGCTGAGCTCAGGTGGAGCAGTCAGCTGTGCCGCTGGGAAGGAGAGGGAGATTGTCTTCAGTCTGCATCAGCACAGCAAGCACAGTGTCCTTGCTGGTGTAGCGCCAGCTCAAGCTGCAAAGTCCTGTTGTGGAAGGGTTGTTTCCTTCATCCTTTGACTTAAGAACAATAGCCAAGCAACCAACACTTAGGCCAAAGAACAATATTATGCTTGTTTGGGGGTGTTTTGGTGGGGTTCTTGATAGAGGGACTGGAGGGAGGCTGGCATCCTCTCACCCTGGTTACTAAGGACCACTGATGCTTTTTTGGCTTGGTGATTTGGTAAATTACATGAGGCGGCCTGCAGACTCAGGCTCATCTCTAACTGCAGACATCCCGCCTTCTGTGCCCTTGGAAAACCAGTGTCACACTTGCAGATGCTGTCACCCGGCTGCTTCCTCTCACCTTCACTGCAGGCAGCTGCACTAGGGTCGTCCACAATGCCTCTGGGGCCAGGCTCAGCAACCCCATCACGCTAGCCTCAAGATCACTGTCTCTGTTGAAGGTTACAGCACTGACCCCTCTTTCTGAGGCACGTCCGTAATCTTGGGATGTTCCTTCACACTCTCCACATCGAGGGCATTCAGTTCACTTCTTGTGTAGTCAGGCAATAACACCAGACAATCAAATCACAATTCAGCGTAGTCCAAGGACAGACTACCACAATGGCCAAGATGTTAAAAACTGGTATCCAAAATCTACAGTGTTCTCACCACAGTCTTGTGTTAGAATTCCAGACAACAGGTACGCCCACTTTCTGGGGGTTACATACTATCTCCCTGTGGCTGCCCAGACACTTGTTGGGAACATGACTTTGCTACAGTTGATATTTCTACTGAGCAGGTCTGTTGCTGGGGGAAGAGGTCTAGTGATGGTCTCCTGGTAAGGTAGCTGTTCTGGACTGGGTATCAGGAGCTAGCCGCTAACAGCCCATCATGAGCAGCTATGAGAGTTGATTGTAAACTGGGTTGTAATCACCCACAGAAGGTCAGGGTCCTCTAGAGCAGTGGGACCGATAGAATGATTATTTAGTATAAAAGGGGACTTTTTAGACTGTCTTACATGATGTAGGCCGGCAACAGTGGCTGTCTGCACCCTGGAGAGGATGAGGACGGTGGCTGCTTAGTCCAGGAGGCTGGGTGCCTCCACTGCCCCATTTGGCACTGAAGGCCTGGAAGATTCCTGGGAAGCTGCTGGCCTTCAGTTCACACTGCAAGGCTAAGGATGGATACTCAGAAGCAAGAAGAGAAGGTCCAGAAAGTAAGCAAGGCCACTTTCCCTTGGGTCTCTACATCTGGGCCAAGGTGAGAAGGTGCTGCCCACTCTGAGGAAAGGCTTACCCCTCAGCTAATTATTCCTGGAAATGCCCTCACTGACCTGCGCAGGGATACAACTCTTGGCTGATTCTAGGGCCTATCAAATTGCCAATCACAATTAACCAACATGACTCCCAGCTTACACTTCTACTACACAAAGAACACGGCTCCTCATGATGGACTGTTAGCTGCTGGCTCCTGATACCCAGTCCAGACAGCTGCTTTAACTGGAGACCATCACTGGACCTGCTCAGTAGGCTGGCTAGGACAGGCTGACTTTTCAGGTCTAGAGCCCCATCCTCTGCTCCCATGAAGGCTATGGTAGAAAGTGAACAGATGTTTGTAATACTGCCCAAAGGACAGTGACAGTGGACTTTGAGAAAAATGATCAGGAACATGGCATTACAGACTGGCATCCCTGCCCCCCCCCACTCCATATCAAAGAGATTTGGATAAAGACCAAATTTATTAAATCGAACTCATTGGATATGTGAGCTTGTGCATTTCCTGGGTGCCAGTAAGCTGTATCAAAGCTGGAAATCTGCCTGTGCATTCCCACCCCCAGGTCTGAAGGAGCTCTGTTAGCCTTTCTCCAACACGCCTCTGCCGAGCCACTAATAGTGTATTAGCACAGTATCAGTAAATACATTTGCTGATTTATATATGCCAGTCTGTATGTGTGTGAAGTGTACATATGTATGCACACACACGTTTATATACACATACAAACTCCTCAGTCTGTGAACAATCTCTCTTCTACTAATCCCGCAATGTTATGCCTACTGACATATCTGTTTTAGATATAAAGAAACCAAAGGCCAGAAATGTTAGTTATCTCACTCCAGGCTTTACCTGTTGATCCCCATCTCATGTTATTTTCCTTTGTTCTATGCCAGTTAGAGTGAGTGGGAATCCACGTCCCGCCTTCTCTTAGAGGAGCCCAGAGCCTGGCATTACCAAGGATACTACTTGTGGGTCTTTCTGTCACGTGCTGGTAGCAGATGTGCTCCTCAGAGCTTTGCAGAAGGTCAGGGTTTAAAGAAGCCCGGCGTGTTCAGTGTGGGATTCAGGACAAACTAGTTCATTCTTTTGATTCTGTTTTAATTCATTCATTAAATAATTAATCTAGTTCTAATTAAACTGAGGTGACACCTTCCTGGTAGCCTATTGAGAAGATGAAAAGATCTCATCACCCTCTCTTCTCTGTTCCTTTGCTCTCCTCCCCTCCCCTCTCTTTCCCTCATCTCTTTTCTTCTCATATCCCTTCCCATCACAAGAATGACAGACATTTAATAAAGAGGAGCTGGCATTCTTCACTATCCTTGCTTCCATGTTTTAATAACTGAGTCATACAAGTGACTTCTACTTACGTTTCTGATCACTTCTAGAATCTTCTGTTTATTCTAGATGCAACATTCTTCATGAAATGCTGAATTCATAGCACTCTCTGCAACTATAAAAGCTCTCATCTCTCAAGGAAAATTCTGTGCCTCGTAGGATGCTACTAGTATGCTAGCCTCTCCAAGCATTGACTTCTTGGCTTGTTTTTATAGGTGTTTGTGGAAATAGTTCCAGTGAAGAAAAGAACAGCACAACAAGTTCTGGCATGTTCTGTACAGACATCCTGAGCAATGGGCACCAGGGAAGAGAGTCAGCACACACATATGACCAGGACAGAAACGTCAGAGGACCGGAATTGGCTCAGGTGCAAAGCTTACCACCCAGGCAGGGGCCTCCACCCTCCCCTCTATCATTACAGATGCTTATCTTCTTGGTCCACATCCTAGAATACAGAAGAAAGAAAATAGAATGTGGAGTCCAGGGGAGCTCCCATGTCCTATACTGTCCTGTGCTCTTGATAGGCCAGGTCAAGCAGCTACACATTGCTTAACCTCTTCCTGGGAAGCAGGTAGAGCTACTGACACAGGGGGTCAGGGCTCAGGTGGAGCCTCTGGGGTTCCTAGTCTTTTATTAGAACTGTTTCTGATAATGACAACATGAGGGAATTGACTGATGCTGTAATCACAGCCTTTGGGAGGCTGAGGTCAGAGGATTGCTACAAATATGAGGTCAGCCTGGTCTATGTAGCAAGTTCAAGTCTAGTAAGGTTTACATAGTGAGAGTTTGCCTTAGTCCCCTCTCACTCCCCAAAAAAGAGCTGGGCGTAGAGTCAGAGAGAATAATAATGACAGCAATAGTCGTTGGCTTATGTGTCCAGCAATATCCTGGGCACTTTATGTGAGCAATCTCACCAAAGCTTGATGACAGTTATATGAGGTAGTTATGACTGTCAACCCCTCCTGTAGTATTTTTACCCAGGGCACAAAGAGAAAAGGATTGTGCTAAAGCCTTCAGGGAATTAGTGGTAGATCTGAGCCTGCAATCCATGGCGTTGGACTCCAGAACAGAAACCATGCTCCAGGCTGCCCTTTAGAAGGCTCCCTTCTGCAGGAAACAGCAGAAGGCCCTGTGTGGTGGGAAACCTGCAGACTGGTTTTAGGAGCAGTTGGGAGGGGACTAGTTTAGGAGCATCTGTAGAACCTGTATCCTCGGGCTCTGTTGGACCATGTGTCCAGCTTTGTGTCCAGGTAACCAGTGGTGTAGTGAATATTACATAGCCACTTTGGATCTCATCCATTCCAGTCGTTTCATACCTCAAGATTCAACGGTTAGTCGAAACATCTTGCCAAATCAAGGGGTGTGGAGTCCTTGGAAGAGCTGGCACTTCCTCTGTTATATACTAAACTCTTCAGAAGCTCTTCTATTGAAATGGTGGTTTTCAGTTTACTTCAACTCATTTATTTTCCTATGAGTTAATAGTATTTTCCAACATGGAGCAGGAATCTCCATGTTGTATGGGGCAGTGGAACGTGGACAAGGGGAGCATTTTCTGTCTGGAAGCAAGGGTCAGCCAGCTCAGCACACCTGTGGGAACTCCAGGTGTGCCCTTGAGTTTATGTTTCAGTCAAACCTGGCTTTGCGTTTCAGTTTTTCCCTATACTAGCTGCATCTCTGAGCATCCAGGTAATAACACTCTCTTTATCATATCCACAGTAATTTATTATCACAAAAGTTATTGGTTGTCAGATTGGGAATCTCCTTGCTAAAAGCCTCAAGTCCCTTAGACAGCAATTCAGCATGGGTAGCTGGGTCTCATCACCGTCTCCAGCCACTTGCATTGTAGTGCCAGGTCCTTATTCCCCTTCCTGTTGCCATAATAGAATGGGTGAATAACAAACAAGGGTTTATTTGGATAATGATGTGGTAGCTGGGAAGTCCCAGATCGAGGAGCCACATCTAGTGAAGGTTACTATGTTATGTCATGATGGGAGGCATGACATGGGGGAGAGTGTACATGAGTGTCAGAAATAAAAAGAGAAAATGGGGACAGATTTCTCCTTTTTATACACAGCCTACTCATAGCAATGCATTCATGAGGCTTGTGGCTTCATGACCTAATCACTCTGAAAGTTTCATTTCTTAGTATTGTATTAATGGTAGTTAAATTTAAGGGTCATTTGTGGAGGAGATGTTCAAACCACAAAATAACCCTGGACATAATAGGTATCCAACAAATGTCTTATGAATAGTTGAATGGATGAACAAGTCATGTAGTTATTGCCACAAGTACCAAGGAAGTTGCCTGGTACATGGTATGATCTTTTTCGTAAAATTTCAGCTACTGAAAAATCAGCCATAACAAGACCAGTCTTGGTAAGAATGGTCAGAGTCCTGAGATTTGCTTTTGCCTCGAGGAGTTATTGTGTGTCTGGTAGCCAGCATGCTGTACTTGGCTGCCATCATGTGTTGAATGATGCAGGAAGTACTTGGACAGCTTCACTTCTAACATGGATGTTTGCCAAGTGAATACAGACAGGAGGGATCTACATTTATTCAGGCCCTGCCATGTGCCAGCACAATCACAGTCACAGTTAGAAGGCACTCTCAGAGTTATACGGATTAGGAAATGGAGGCCAGACTCAGACAAAGTCCTGCAAGGTCACATGGGAAGGAACTGATAAAGCTGGCGGTGTCTCTCTAGGCTCACGCTCTTTCTGGGTGCATTGCGGCCAGCTCTTAGTAGCCATGAGAGTTGGATATCTGCAGAGGCAGAGCAGGTGCCTCATGGCTCCGTTTTTCTTTTTGTTTGGGGCAGGCTGCTGCTTATTGTCCTCCATCACCTCTAGAAACCAATGCTGGTGAAATCTACTTCGTGGAGCTCGTTAAAGAAGATGGAACACTTGGATTCAGCGTGACTGTAAGACTTGTTAGGGAGCTTGGAAAAGAGTAGAATGGTATCCAGGGCATTCCTCTCCGATAATGTGCTCATTGTGATTAAGTGCCCATTGTATGTAGGGGTACACTGAGCTTTCTGTGGGGAATGAGCATTTGAAGACCAGCGGGGAGACACAGAGCAGCTGGAGGTTGCGCTGTGGGCAGGGTCTAAGGAAGAGCACTAGAAGAAGGAGGTAATGTGAGTCAGTCTGGCTCCAAGCTTAAGCTGGACATCGAGAAGAGGCAGTAAGGCAGAGTTTCATGGATGGAAACTGAAGGGCAGCAGGTGACTCACATTCCATCCCAAGGAGGAAATAAACTTGTGCTACATCGACCAGGGGCCAGGGCAAAGTTCAGCCTTTGAGGTCTTCACCATGTCTGGCATTTTGCATCTGGCTTTTGATCTGTAGTGGCAGACGTCTAAGAAGGGAGATTCCCCATGTAACGAATCACCAATGGGTACGGGAAATGGTGTCCACAAAGGTGGTGCACATAAATTCAGAGGTCCAGGTTGGGGAGGCACTGTTTGTATTAGTGAGCACTGAATATGGCCCAGTACTTAAGATCTTGAGATAGAGCTAGACTTTATTGATGACACTGTTAGATTCAAAGAAACAGAGTGAAAATTCCCAGCACATAAGGAAATATCAAAGGCAGTGAAACATTTCACAGGTAACCCAAGTGATGAGTGAGGAGAGCATGCTTTGCTTCCCCTGTGAATCTACAGCATGCATGGATCCTTGAATTGCTTAACTGCCAGCACATAAAAGCACTAATTATGAGCCTCTATTTTGTACAACCAGGACATAAGAATCATAAGTCCATAGTGCTTGAACAGGCTGGGACTAAAATGGTCAATTTGTTCTTGGCTTGATAAAACAACCCTATCATAAGACACCAAACACAGCAATTTCTCATCTAAAAAACTTGCTAAAATTTAGATTATTTAGATATATGCAAATGCATATGCCAAGAGGAGATTGGTGATTTCTTTGGGCTAGCAAAAACACTGATTGTCTTTGGAGAATTTCCATTTCAAAAATAATTACTGAAATGTCTCCCTTAAATCCAAATGACCATTAAACAAATAAAAGACATTCAAACCCAATAAAAGCTACTGGAGTATACGAGCAAGTTAACGGGAAACTTTAGCATTTATAACTGTCAGCTTGGCCAAATATAGCTGGTGTGATACAGAAAAGGGTACTGTCACACTGAGCTGGTGGAAATGTGAATAATTACACGCACATTCACGTTAAGATGCAAGCTGGCAAAATCTACTGTAATGAAAAAAATGCACATATCCCTGGGCCTACAGACATAGAAATGTGGATCCCACTAAGTAAGGCTGTGCATGTGAAGGTGTTGAATGCTGTGTTGCTAACAGCGACAAGTGCGTTGAAGAAACTGAGTACGGATCAATCGAGCAAATGTTGCGTTCACTCTGGCACACATGCATAGAATCCCAGCTAATGTCCCCAAGACAAATGAATCAGGACTAGCTCTGCCCACATGGAAAGGTTTCCACCAGGTACTCACTGAGAAGAAAGCCATATAGACAACACTGACTATGAACCTCTATTTTGTACAAGCTAGCTGAGTTGGATTGGTCTGTGTTTGTTAATAAGACACAAGGACTACTAAATAGTGTGAAATGAACTTCAATCTGTTTCCTTAGGATGGGAGAACTGCACTGTTCATGTGCAAGTTCAGTATGCTTTTCCAAGCTAGCTGAGGAGCTGGAGAGGTAGCGGACCAAGAGCCTGGAGTTTAGCAAGGAAGGCTAGGCTATGTGAGCTCACAGCTGCGGCAAGATTGTTGGCAGATCATAGGCCCTTTCCTGGTGCTTGGCCATTTTGAAGTTTTGTGTTAGCATTGCTAGGAACAGAGTTTCAGAGGAGTCTTGAGTCTTGCATAGAATTCCATTAGCCCATAGTGTCTGTTAATTATCTTTCCACCACTATAATAAATAACAGAGATATAATCAAATTACAAAGGGAAGAGGTTCCTTATGGCCTGCAGTTGTAGAGGTTTCAATCCATGGCTGGCTGGCTCTGTTGCTTTGGGACTGTGGTAGCATACCCTGGTGGAAGGATGGGGTGAATCAATCACTCCCTCATGGCCAGGAAGTGAAGGAAAGAGGAAGAATGGGGTCTCATTAGCCTCTTCAAGTGCTCACCCTTGTAACCTAAAGACTTCCCACTCGGCTCCACTCTTTCAGGTTCTACTGCTTTCCAGCCAGGAGCTAAGCATCAACAAGAGACCTATGAGGGACGTTCAAGATCCCAACTAAAATAGAGTGTTCAGCTGACTGGCTTGGCTGTCCATTTTGACTTCTATATGATTATATCAGTATGGAGAACAGTAAAGGGAGGTGTATGAGCACAGTCATTATTATTGTATTGTTAGTAGTGGCGTGGGAAGTACATACAGGGAAGTACCATTGATAAAATATCCATCTACATGTGTGTTTACATTTATAAAGTAAATTGGAATAGAGAAGCAGCCTCAGACCTTGATCTTCTGGCCTGTAGGTTCATGCTCTATTGTCAAGTTAAAAAACAAAAAACAAGTTGCAGAGCCAGGCACAGTGGTACATGCCTGTAACTCCACAATCTCAGAGGCAGGAGAGGACCTGGGTTCAATGCCAGAGTAGGTTGAAAAGAAAAAAGAATTGCAAGATACTGAGTAGTTTCAACTTATTTTTCCTCCTGAATTTGTGTTCACAAACAAACATGCAAACATACAAGGTATGCCAAACACAAGGCCTCAGTCCTTAGGGTAAGCCTGCCTATGCTACCTATTGTCTATACAGATTTTGTGCACCATACACAACTCTGGTTACAGAACACCTGCCATGTGCCAACTGGGGCTTGGCTTGGCTTGGTTTTGTCACTCAGCCTGTATTGTTATGGTCTGTGTAAACCTGACCTTCTTGCTCACTGGGGGAGAGAGTTTGTCTGGGTGGATGCAGAAGACTGTCAGAGTGGGCTGTATCATAGTTGGGAAAGGTGGGTTCTCTTGTGAGGGAGATTGGAAGGCACCCAGAGGGGACAGGTGGGTTTTGAGTATTGCCTTTTTTCCATAGGGTGGCATTAATACAAGTGTACCTCATGGAGGAATCTTCGTGAAATCCATCATTCCTGGAGGCCCGGCTGCCAAGGAAGGACAGATCCGACAGGGTGAGGGCCACATCCTGTTGAGAGTTCTGCTCTCTGTGGTTTTGAACCCTGGCTGAGAGAGAGAGAGCTCAGGCCTTGCTCATGTCAACTCTAGAGCCCCCTGTCTCTCCAGGGCCTGATTTCTTTGCTTGGGAAGGGGAGGAAGATTTCATCTGCTCCACCTGCCTGATCAGTTGGCAGTGGTCTAAAGTTCATAATGAAAATTGAGTAGGAAATTTAAGAGAAGCTTGCTGCTGGGGGAGAGCATTGTTTCCTTAGGCAGACGGGGCCGATACTGGCGACCCCACTTTAGCATGGGGAACATCGTGAGCTGTGAGCTTCCTCTCTGCCCTCCCCCAGAAAAAAGAACTGGGATTGGTGACTCCACTTCAGGTCAGGGATATTGTGAGCTGCCCTCCCCTGGAAAGCAGACTTGGTGCTGGTGACCCCCCTTTAGCATAGGGGCACTGTGAGCTTTTTCTCTGCTCTGAATCCTTTCTTATTGCTCCGAAGGAAAGGAGTGATTTTTATTCTCCAAAACTGCCCAACAGAACCAGAAAAAGACACTAAAGATATTATTTATTTCTATTTCTCCTTGAGTTCCAGTATGTCTAACATCAACTATTGTCTTCCCGACCTTTTTTGAAATAGAAAACATCCTGGGGTTATAAATATTACCCCCGGGTGAGTTGAAGATGTTTTAAAAAATAGTTTCACAGGAAAGCAGGAGGAAAGATAAGGGTGACCAGACCTGGCTTGGCCATTCTGTGAGCCAATAATAGACAGGCTTTCATGTCCTTGCTCTGTTGTGTGCCCCAGAAATGGGCACAGGGCGTGCAGAGAGGCAGCTGATGCTCAGGCTCATGCAGGCTCCCCCTGAGCCCAGGGCCACCTGGCAGCTCTGATTCTGGCCCCATAGGCAGGAGTCTGACAGAGAGTTGTTCTGGCACCCCTGGGGGACAGGGCACATGACCGGCATTCCTTCCCCAGGTGACCGGCTCCTGCAGGTGGATGGAGTGAGTCTAAGTGGCCTCACTCACAAGCAGGCTGTGCAGTATCTCAAGGGTCCTGGGCAGGTGAGTACACCGTTACTGGGGACCTTTTCTTACTTCCAGAGCTTTCCAGAAGTCACAGTTGCCTCCAGGAGGGAGCGAGGCAGCCAAGAGACAAAACAGGACTTTTTTTAGTCTACTTTTTTCCTTTCTCACTCTTCATCTTCACACCATTTTCCTATGAGAATGTGAAAACCAGGAGGTAGCAGACAGATGTTCTAAAGTAGAAAACCTCACACCCTTTAAATAGATTTGGAAAGTCTATAGTTGCTTGCTTTGATTTGGGTCTCAGACAGCAGAGCAGACTGAGGGAGAGCACAGGCTCCTGCAGGCTGGCTCTGGCTGTACCCCTGCCTGTGCCAACCCCACTGACCAGGGCCCCCACCTGCACTCAGGCCCTGTCTCTTTCACACTTTGCCCACAGTGACCCCCTTCTCCCTATTCACGCCCTTGTCTGTCGCCCTGCGCTTACACCCACCAGGACCTGAGCTGGGCTGTTCTGGGTTTCTGTTCACTACAGTGAGGTAGTGATTCAGTGATGCTGAGAGCTAGAGGTGCTCAGTGTGCCCTCCAGTCCATGTGATGCTCAGGCAGAGCCCCAGGACCGCCACAGGGCTCTGTCTTCTGCCTCACATTGGAGCCCTTTAATTGTTCCAGTCTCCCAAGCCACATATTTCTATGGCTTTCTCTTGGTGATAAAGGAGTTAACAGGGAGAGAAAAGATTTCAAGGGCCTTCTACCTAACTGCCAGGTATAGTTGCGGTCTCGCCTCACATCTTGAGAAGGGGTCATAATTAATTAACACTGTTTATTAGGCCTTCCCTAATGCACAAGGCTAGAGGAACTATGTTTGGACACTGGCACAATGACAAGTAGGAATTGCCACTGTGGGGTCATAAGCCTGGTCCTGAATGACAATTACAGCAGAAGGATGGAGCCAGGGTCAAGTGCCCCAAATGGAAGCTTGGCATTTCTAATAAGCATCCTGGTGATGTCCACTCACTGCATTTTGAACCATTTTGGGTAACGAGAGCACGAGATGCTGTGGGGAAGGATAAGAAACCAAACCAGGAAAAATGGAGGCGGGTCGATCAGCATGGGCCTGGGACGCCATTCCGTGGTTTTGGGATTCAGGTGATGGGAGCTATTGGGGCCTTTTAACTGATCATTGCAAGTTCAGTTTTGTGCCTTAGACCAGTGCACTTGTAGCCATGCTGGGAGTGGACCAAAGAAATGGAAATGGGCCAGCAAGGTAGGTCAGAGCTTGCTGCAGTGTTCCTGGCAGTGGAGAGGGAATGGAGATGTTCTGAGGGAGTCACTTTTTCTGGAGAACTCATAAGCCTTCAAACCAAATGTGCATGGAGGTGGAAGGGGGGAGAACTGGATGACTCGAGTGTGACCCCTGAGAAGCCAATAGGGGCTGACTCCCAGGCCTGAAGGGGCATGTACAAAGGGAAGGATACCTTATGCAGAATGAGGAGGGGAGGGGAGGGTGAATGCAGGGGGAGGGGGCCAAGCCACTGAATGTGCCGACACCGAGGTACACACGTTACCTCCAGTGGCACTTGTCCAGTTACAGTCAGACCTGCCAATCTATGTCCCACAAAGAGCTAGACTAGAGACTTGGATTTGAGAATCAAATGAAGCAGCTTATTGGAAGCAGCAGAAAATGAAGAAGCATCTGTGGTTACCATATGAAGTATAAATTGAGTTTGTCCACTCATCTTTCTAGGTGGCACGGCTGGTCTTAGAGAGGAGAGGCCCCAGGGCTGCACCACAGTGTCCTTCTGATGATGACAGGATGGGAGATGAGCACGTGGCTGTTTCCCTGGTAACAGCCAGGTCTGGCAGACCTGTCATCTCAGTGACGGATGGTAAGAGGAGAGAGAATTGAGTGTTACTATTGTCATATCATTATATACTGCTTTAGAGGTGTCAAGTCAAAGAAGAAAGGCAGGGAGGCTTCCTCTGGGCTAAATGAAATGTGTGGCTCATGATCATCATCCAAGCTGGTGGAAAACGGTCTTTGAGAAATCAAAATACATTGTGCCCAATTGACTACCACCAATGAGTCTGCTCCCAAGCCTTGTGCAGTTTCCTGATCACCCGCCTAAATATTAATGTTTGTACATGGATATTTAGGGATGAAATGGACATGAAAGGGTCAGGCATTTTCAGATACAATTAGTTCTACATTCCAGCCAGGCACTTGCAACAGAGACATCCTAGGACTGACTGGGCAGACTGGGAGATAAGGCAGTCAGGAATTTAGCCTTGTTAGCAGCATCCTTTAAAAGGTCATAGCCGTGGCCAGCCTAGAGGGACATACTGCATCTCTTGAGGGGCTGCCTCTCTGCATGTCTGTGTGATTTTGTTTCCTGCCAGGAAAGTCCATAGAACATTATGGGTTGGAGCTTAACCGTATCTCACTCCTTCCATGGGGATAGTTATGGTCATGCTCCAGGAGCTGTGAGGCAGGTTGGAGGCATGGTGATGCTATCAACCTTAAACCAAGGCTGCCCCTTCTCCCCTCAACTCCTCTGTGTACTGCAAATGGGACCTGTGAACAATGAGCTAAACACTGAGCAGCCGAGGCCAGTGTGCCAATGCAGACATGCTCAAGCCACAGACCTCACTCTCCACTTCAGCTGTTTTCATCTTGACCCAGTGAAAATTTCCAATTCCAGGCCCTGTCACTCCATTCACTGATTACCTTCTAAATTAGTGAAGACAAACCAGGAGAAGCCCGGAGGCTGCCGTTGGTTACTAGACTCCCTAGAAGCCCAAGGCTGTGTCCATCTCTGGCAGACCGGAAGTGACGGGTCTTATGGTCAGTGTACATGGCCAAACAAAATGACAGGGAGAACATTCTTCAGAGTTGACTGCCATTGCCCCCGTGATCTGTTTACATTAAATTTCATGCTGCATATATCAAACCACGATTAAGATCCCACATCACAACGTATATGTAATACAAACTTTACTGGATGCTATACGCAGACAGGTGTATGTCTAAAGCTCCATCCTTACATACACATCCAGTTGTTTATATTTAAACACTTAGTATGGCAGCCATGTGTGACTGACAGTTGAGCATTTACAAGTGGCAATCCAAATGGATGGAGGGAACTAGAATGCAAAGATTTAGTTTACCAGAAGAATGAAGAGGAGCTCGATCATCATTTGTGTGGACTCCATACCGATGAGGTAGTAGTTCAGATATGCAGACAGTCTCTAACACGGCATGACGAGGGTGTAAGAGTCACACATATTCCAAAGGGACCATACTTTGAGCTTGAGTCTCTCATTAAGATGCTGGGAAGTGGTGGTGAGATGGGGCTTAGTTCCACAGTTGCCAGGGGAAACTGCCCTGGGCTGTGTTGCTAAAGTAGGATGCTGGGAAGGTTAGGTTCATTCAGTGCACTCTCAACACAGTCTTCCCCATAGGATTTACCAGGATGTAATCCCCTTGTAAATTGAGGAGCACCTGTATTGAGTTAAATACAATACATAATTTAACCTTATTTTACCTGTTTCCTTTTACTTTTAAAACATGTAGCTACTAGAGAGCTTTGAAAGAACCTTTATGGTTTGCATTTACAACTTAGATTCTTTCTGTGGGCAACACTGATCTGTCATGTGTGTGATGGACTCCATCATCAAAGTTAGCCCATGAAATACTTCTCTGCAAGACAGAAGCCATTCATCTACTCGACACGACTCACGGGTCGAGGCCAGCCAGTTGCCACCCACCGAAGGGTCTATTTTCATGAACTCCCATGTTACAGGTCCTAAGTTTGAAGTCAAACTGAAGAAGAATAGCAGTGGTTTGGGATTCAGTTTCGTGCATATGGAGAGAGGAAACTGCAGCCACCTCAAGAGCGACCTTGTAAGGATTAAGAGGCTCTTTCCTGGACAGCCAGCTGAAGAGCATGGAGCCATTGCAGCTGGTGACATTATCCTGGCAGTGAATGGAAAGTCCATAGAAGGCCTTGCCTTCCAGGTGCTCAGAGCCATGAGGGTGGGGAGCTGGGGTGGGGAGTAGAGATCTGGATGTGAGCTGGGGGTGGGGGAGTACAAATCTAGATTTGAGCTGGAAGTGGGGAGTACAGATCTGGATGTGAGCTGGGGGTGGGGGAGTACAGATCTGGATTTGAGCTGGAAGTGGGGAGTACAGATCTGGATGTGAACTGGGGGTGGGGAGTACAGATCTGGATTTGAGCTGGGGGTGGGGGGTACAGATCTAGATTTGAGCTGGGAGTCGGGGGTAGAGATCTGGATGCCTGCTGATGTAAGTCATGTTTCTTTGAGGACCATCCCCACAGAGAATACTTTGGGTTCTTGGAATTTTCACCTGAATCTGGGCTTGGAGCCCACAGAAAGCAATCAAAAGGATGTGCCTACATGTATTTTCTATCTCAGTTTAAAAATATCTGACCTTGAGTAAGCATTGCTCTCCAGTAGGCCCCTCAGTGAACCTGGACCTAAAACCCAGCTTGTGTGCTGGCTAAAGGTCTCTGTGCGTTCTAGGAGGTGAGGTGAAGCTGGAGGGACTAAGGACGGTCCCTTTCCACTCTCCCTGAGATTCATGGGCGGAATGTGGAGCTTTGCATGCATAGTGTAGCATAGACTGTCCCTCCTGTGGTCAGAAATGTGAGGGGCTGGAGACATGGCTCAGTGGGTAAGAGCGTGTACTGTTTCACACAGTGCCTCAGCATCTGTGTCCAGGAGCTCACAAATTCCTGTAACTCCAGCTCCAGATTGCATTCACATGTACATACTCACAAAGAGACATACAGGCGTAAACATAGTTACAAATAAAAATAATATGAGAGTGAAGGTGTATGTGTGTGTGTGTGTGTGTGTGTGTGTGTGTGTGTGAGAGAGAGAGAGAGAGAGAGAGAGAGAGAGAGAGAGAGAGAGAGAGAGAGAGAGAGAGAGACACTTGTAATACAAAATGCGAAGGAAATGTCTGTGTTAGTTGGAGTATTGGCAGAAAACAGTCATTTGAAGAGACTCTAATAATGGTGTGAGCATGTTGTTGGGAAGTTAGAGGTGAGTATGGTGATGTGGAGTGCAGCTGTCCACCTTTCCCAACTCCAAAGGGGACAGGAAGGAGCAGCTACCCAGCTGTAGAGACAGAATGGGCGACAAGGGCTCACTGGTACGTCAGAGGCCCTCACTGAGGGACGTAAGCATCCTGTGATGACCCAGCAGAGGGGGGCAGCAGCCAACACCACCTTTCCTCTCTTCTCTGTCCCTAGCTCCAGCCGAGCCCATGCAGATGCTTCATGCAGCCCACACAGGGCGTGCCAAAGCAGGGTGTTCAAAGGCAGAAAGTAGCTTGAGTGGGATGGGGGGGGGGGTCTGTGCAGTTCCCGGAACCGCATGAGTTTAGATGGGAAGGCCTGTCTTCGGATGTTTGACCCAAGTGCAGATCTCTAAGCCACTCCTGGGGAACTGCAGTCCCAAGGACTGTAGATGTGGGGGGCAGTGAGGAGACTGCACATCCTCAGGGGTCCTGATGGGGCTGAGAAAGAGGAAAACCGCAGACGCTACAGAGGAGGGACCACGGAAGAAGAGCCCAGGCTTTCGTGTACATACCCAGGAGCCAGGCTGTGAGTTTTCTGCCACTGTGACAAAAAGCCCGAGGAGCCTGACTTGAAAAAGGGAAGTCTGGCTTTGTCTCATGGTTTCAGGGGTTTTAGTCCGCGATTGTTCGGTTCCACTGCCTCAGGGTCTCTGGTGAAGGGGAGTGTGTGGCAAAGTGAAGCTTCTCTCCTCATGGCAGCTGAGGTGGAAAGAAGGAGGGAGGGAGAGAGAGACAGACAGAGAGAGAAGAGAAACAGAAAGACAGAGACAGAGAGGAGACAGAGACAGACAGAAATAGAGGTAGAGAGACAGAGAAAAAGAAAGACACAGAGAGACCCAGTATCCCCTTCAAAGGTACAGCCCAAGTAGGCCCCACTTCCTGTGGATCTCATCACCTCGCAACAGCACATGAGCTGGGAACAAACCTTTGTCACATGAGCCATTGGAGGACATTCCAGATGTAAACTTGAAGAACATAATCAATGGCAGACCTGGGCAGCTGAGGGGACATTGTGGAGCATCTGGATCAGAGGTTCTCCAGGAGGCTAGATGCTGCCTCTCGTGGGACATTTGGTGAATCCTGAGACAGTTATGGTTGTTACAACTGATCGGAGCTGCTGTCATCTTGTGGGTGGAGACTAATGAGGCTGCCGAACACCCTTTGACACACCGGGCATGGGTCCCAACAAAGAATTATTGTTTGTTTGCCCCAAATGTGGAGAAGGCGGGGAGGTTGAACGAGCCTGGTGTGGATAGGAAATGGAAACTAGACAGGCATCGTGTGCTCTGGCAGGGAGAGCGTGGCTGGAGCTCAGGTTCGGGACTGGGGAAGCTTAGGCTGTGTGACAAAGATGAGCAGCGGGAGAGAGCAGCAAATGCAGGTTCTGTGATCTGAGTGGTTGGGGTGAGGAGGGAGGCGGCTCAGCAGGAGAGTGGTTAGGGAAGATTACCCCTGGGTCCTGGAGAAGGAAGCAGGCAGGGTCATGAGAGAAGGCAAGGATCAGAGATGACATCATTGCAGTTGCACAGGGGAGCAGCCCTAGGGCCTCAGTCTCGTTAGGAAGAGATTCCCGAAGGCCTCCGTGTGTTGCTGCTGTGATGAGGCTGCTGTGAGGCTGCTGTGTTGCTGCTGTGATGCTGTTGGTGGCTCCTGGCTCCTGGGTATTTGGGGAGTTAGGCTTACAACGGTGTTTCCCCGAGTTCTCTGGAGCCAAGCTGCAGGTCAAGGCAGGGGAGGCGGTCGGTCTCCTGGGAGCAGGGAAGAGCACAAAGCAGCAGCTCCCAATGAGGCCACCCCAGACTTGACTGTGACTGGGTTTCTTGTAGGAAGTGCTCCATTTACTGCATGGGGCTCCAGAGGAAGTGACTCTCCTCCTCTGCCGACCCCCTCCTGGGACACTGCCTGAGATGGAGCAGGGATGGCAGGTAAGACATGGGTCCTTATCTCTCCTCACTCATCAGCCACTCACTTTGCAGCCTGGTGGTCCCGAAAGGGCCATCACTACTTTTTTTTTGGAGGGGGGGAGTGGGGTGGAACAACACCAGCCCTTACCACTGCGGCAGGAAAGCATCTGCCCCTCAAACCTTAGTGCATCTATTTTTCTCCCTGTTCCCATCCCCCCCATCCCCCCGGGCCTCCTTATAGATGTGTAGAAAGTGGTTAGACTTTGGTCATCCAAGTTCTAGGCTGTGTCCTCTGGCATTCTGAGCACAGAACCAAGACAAAAGAACTTCCTGTAGGAGTTTCCACACTGAGGAATAAAATGTATACCCACCTACCTAAAGCCTGAAACAGACAAGTATGGCTGGGGTAGAGGTCAGAGCCACAGGGACCGCAGAAATGTGGGGGCTTTACCTGGATGTGTGTGTTAGTCTGGTTCCTCAGAGAATCAGAACAAAGAGAAAGATAAAGGATGGATGGATGGATGGGTGGGTAGATGGATGAGTAGGTGGGTGGACAGACAGACGGACGGATGGACAGACAGACAGATAGGGTACTTATTGTAAGGCATGAACATATAGTTCTGAGGCTGGCCAGTCTGAACTCTACAAGGCCACCCAGCACGCTGGAGACCTGGGAAGTTCAGACTGGCGCAGAGAGGGGCAGGTGGGGCAGAGCAGCTGGAGAAGGTGGCAGTTCGTGAACACGGGTTCTGTGTGGTGAGCTGTGTGGTGGAGGCAGGGTGGTAGTCTGGCGGTGGAATTCCCTCTTTCTGGGTGAAAACTATTCTTCATTCCCCAAGTACTTCTGCTGATTGGGTAATGCTCTCCATAACCTGGAGGGTACGCTTTTTGCTCAGAAGCTACTGACTGATTTTAGCATTAACTACACAGAAAAAAAAAAAAAAAACATTTATAGTGATATCAATAGTGGTGTTTAAAAAATATCTGGGTACCCTGGCCTAGTCACATTAACATATGAAATGATCTGTCAGCTACTGGGGACTACCTGCTCGGTCTCTGGGAAATTGACTCTTTGACAGAGATTTGAGGACAGGGAGCCTATGGGCCTGACCCACTGGGACATCACCTGTGTGGGTCAGGGAGCTGTCCTCAGCAGAGGAGGAGGTCAGTGTACAGACCTAACGGGCCTTGGCTGACTCCACAGGAGCTCTGGAGCTGAGATGGCCTCTGGTACCTGTCCAGAATAGCACACTCACATTAGAGGATGCACTGGTGGTAGGGACGAACCCTAACTTTACTGAAGCATCTCCCTTAAGCTGAGTGCAGCTCCTGGGTGGTGAGAAAGTATGGCCATGAGCCACCAGCTGCTTTCCTGAGTACATGGAGGAGAAGCGATAGTTCCTGGTACCACAGAAAATGGAGATGCTTTGAGTACAGAAATCTATCAAGTAGCTGTTTGTGAAGAACAAGTATGAGGTCCAGGCTAGAAAAAATATGAGTACATAGACTTACATAAAGGCATGGAATGGTGGAGTCCATCCCCTCCTTGGAACGTGAAGAACTGAGCACTGAGAGGTCTGGTATACAGAGCTGGGGCTGAGGAGAGGGGCATGAGAAGAGGTAGGAACAGGCAGCAGTGGGCATCTCATACACAGAGTGTGAGGGTGCTTCCGCTAAGCAGGATGTACCAGTCTGAAGGCTGTTCCTGAAAGCTAGAGAGGGAAAAGGGCAGAGAAGTGCCCTGGGGATTCAGGAAAGAAATGACTGGAGACATTCCCCTCCAAGTTTGCCACAAGGTAGAGCGAAGGAGTGGATGGCTGGTAGGGGAGAGGTGAGTGGGGTCGGGGTACAGGCTGACCAGTAAGAGTGTGTGGGAGAGGGAGGATTCTTATCTAATGTGTTGCTCTTGTTGTGAAGTCAGAGGGGTAGTGGGAGGAAGTTGGTGGGGGCTTGAGAACATGGAAGATCATCTATAGGAAACAGAACTGATGCTGAGAAAGGTTATCTGGAAGCCTTGCATGAGCACAGGCATCTGCAGCCACATCTCTGGCATTCACAGGGCCAGAGGCTTGGCAGCAGCTGGGAGGGCCACACAGTTTCACTGGGAACTTGACAGAACTTGCACTGTGTGCAAGTAACAGAGGTGGAAGCCGAGGAGAGCAGGGGGAAGGTGGGGATCTTCTGTGTGTGTGTGTGTGTGTGTGTGTGTGTGTGTGTGAGAGAGAGAGAGAGAGAGAGAGAGAGAGAGAGAGAGAGAGAGAGAGAGAGAGAGAGAGAGAGAGAGAGAGAGAGAGAGAGAAATATGCTGGGGAGAAGGCAGAGTCCCGGGGAAGTGAGGATGTAGGTGTTGGGAAAACAAAAGGCATTGGTGATCACAGGAAGCTTTGATTGACAGCTTTGGGAGGGTGTCTGGGGTGGAGAGAGAGAGCAAGAGCTTGAAGGGAGATTCATTGGAAACTGCTCTCTTTATTTTTTAAAATCTCCATTTCAGATTTTGATTTTCCTTATACCCTTTATACGAGGCACAGTCTACCAGTGAGGGACTGGTTTTGATTTATAATTCAAATGTGTGTCTTTAGGGGTATTCCTTTCTCTTGGTGGTGGTGGTGGTGGTGGTGGTGGTGTGTGTGTGTTATGCTACCACAAATGCTCACCCAAGGGAGGATCCTTGGTGGGGGATACGAAGCTTTCTCTGCTCAGTGAGACCAGCCCTGTGCTCTGTGATGGAAGGGAGTTGATTGTAGGGTGTGAACGCTGACCTAGTTTTCAGGAAAATGTAAAATCCTAATTTCCATACAGTTATAAATATTAACACATGTATAACCCATTCAAAGAGGGAACCATGCAGATGTAAAAATGGTTCAAAAGAGATGTCAAAGACCAGCATGTTCATTTATGGAGTTGAAAACAGTTTCCATAGCACTAGGTTTCCAGCTCCCCAATGCTCCCCACCCCCACAATTCCAGTCATCCTTCCCTGCATTCTCTCTCTTCACTCCATCTCCCTCAAGCCTGATTCCCCACTCCCCAAGTCCACCCATAAAATATATTCTATTTCCTCCTCCCTGGGAGATCCCTGTACCCTCTCCAGACCCCTCCTTTTTACCTAACCTCTTTGGGTCTACTGATCATAGCTTGGTTATCATTTACTTAGCTGGCAATATCCCCTTATAAGTGAATATATACCATATTTATCTCTCTGGGTCTGGATTACCTCACTCAGGACTTTTTTTTTTTCCTAGTTCTATCCATTTATCTGCAAATTTCATGGTGTCTTTTTTTTTAAAAGCTGACCAATATTGCAATACTTCATTATGTAAGTATACCAGATTTTCTTCATCCATTGTCCTGTTGAGGAACATCCAGATTGTTTCCAGTTTTTGGCTATTTTTTTTTTTTTTTTTTTTTTTTGAGACAGGATTTCTCTGTGTAGCTTTGGGGCCTGTCCTGGAACTTGTTCTATAGACCAGGTTGACCTCAAACCTCACAGAGATCTGCCTACCTCTGCCTCCTGAGTGCTGGGATTAAAGGTGTGCATCACCACCATCTGACAGTTTTGGGCTATTATGAATAACGCGGCAATGAATATGGTTGAGTAAGTGTTCTTGTGGTATGATTGAGCATCCTTTGGGTATATGCCCAAGAGTGGTATAGATTGGATCTTGAGGTAGATCGATTCCCAACTTTCTGAGGAACCACTCTATTGATTTTTATAGTAGCTGTATAAGTTTGCACTCCCACCAGCAATGAAGGAGTGTTCCCCTTGTTCCACATCTTTTCCAGCATGAGGTCTTGAGGTAGATCAATTCCCAACTTTCTGAGGAACCACTGTTTTGATTTTTATAGTGGATATATAAGTTTGCACTCCCACCAGCAATGGAGGAGTGTTCCCCTTGTTCCACATCCTTTCCAGCATGAGCTATCACTTGTGGTTTTGATCTTAGTCATTCTGACAGGTGTAAGATGGAATCACAGAGTTGTTTTGATTTGCATTTCCCTGATGGCTAAGGATGTTAAACATAAGTGTTTCTCAGCCATTTGAAATTTGTCTATTGAAAATTCTCTGTTTAGATTTGTTTCCCACTTTTTTTTAAAAAAAAGATTTATTTATTTATTATGCATACAGTGTTCTGTCTACATGTATGCCTGCACACCAGAAGAGGGCACCAGATCTCATTATAGGTGGTTGTGAGCCACCATGTGGTTGCTAGGAATTGAACTCAGGACCTCTGGATGAGTAACCAGTGTGCCCTTAACCTCTGAGCCATCTCTCCAGCCATGTTCTCCACTTTTTAATTGGATTATTATTATTTTTTTTTTACATCTAGTTCTTTATATATTTTGGATATTGGTCTTCTATAAGAAGTAGAGTTGGCACAAGTCTTTTCCCATTCTGTAGGTTTCATTTTGTCTTATTGACAGTGTCCTTTACCTTACAGAAGCTTTTCAGTTTCAGGAGGTCCCATTTATTAATTGTTAGTCTTAGTGCCTGTGCTCTTGGTGTTCTGTTCAGGAAGTTGTCTCCTGTGCCAATGTGTTCATGGTGTTCATATGTGTGTGGATTTATGTCTGGGTCTTCAGTTCGATTCCATCGATCAACGCATCTGCTTTTATGCCAATACCATACAGTTTTCATTACTATAGCATTGTAGTATAACTTGAAACCAGGAACGGTGGGATATCCAGCAGGACTTTTATTTTTCAGGACTGTTTTTGCTATCCTGGGTCTTTTGTTTTTCCATATGAAGTTGAGAATTGTCCTTTCAAGGTCTGTGAAGAATTGTGTTGGAATTTTGATGGAGATTGCCTTGAATGTGTAGATTGCTTTTGGTAGGATAGTGATTTTTACTATGTTAATCCTACTGATCCATGAGCATGGGAGATCTTTCCATTTTCTCACATCATCTTCTATTTCTTTCTTCACAGAATTGAAGTTTTTAATCATACAAGTCTTTCACTTGCTTGAGTAGAGTTACCCAAGATATTTTATATTATCTGAGGCTATTGTAAAAGGAGTTGTTTCCCTGATTTCTTTCTTTTCTTTCCTTTTTTCTGTTTTTAGTTTTTTGAGACAAGTTTCTTTGTGTAGCTCTGGCTGTCCTGAAACCAGCTCTGTAGACCAGGCTGGCCTCGAACTCACAGAGATTCCCCTTGCCTTTGCCTCCCAAGTGCTGGAATCAAAGGCGAGCACCACTAATACATAGCCTTCCCTGATATCTTTTTCCGTGTTTGTCATTTGTATATAAAAGGACTACCGATTTTTTTTTTTTTGCATTAAACTTGTATCTAACCACTTTGCTGAAAGTATTTTTCAGCTGTAGGAGTTTCCTGGTAGAATTTTTAGGGTCACTTATGTATACTATCATATCATCTGCAAATAAAGATACTTGGACTTCTTCCTTTCCAATTTGTATCCCCTTGATCTCCTTCAGTGGGATTATTGCTTTAACTAAGATTTCAAGTACTATATGCCCCACGAACTATTCTGGTTTCCATGTTCTTTCTTTGCATCACTTTCTTGCATTTTGGGGACATTAGTAATTAAAATGAACCCAAGCACCACAGTACTATATAGCTGATTCAGCCCAAGAAAGTAGTTGGTGATGAAATGGGCAGGTAGTGGACATAGCATGGAAACACTAGAAAAAAGGGATGACCCATGTGCTGAGCAGGCTGTAGCAAGAGGACAGTTAGAGTTTGTCATGCTGCTCAGAACAATGTGCAGTTTTTTAAATTATGCATAAATTATTTCTAGACTTTTCTGCTTTAACACTTTTGACTCCAGTAAACGAAATCTTGGAGAACAAAATTATGGGTAAGAGCAGCTACCATATATATTTCCATTAAAAATAGTGCTCAGATTCACAGCTCTCAAACTATGGTACTTAAAGACAAGGATCCATATGTTGTCCAGGTCACAGTATAGAGACCCTGACTATAGAAAGGCTGGTTGCAAAGTCTCTATTTATAGCTCAGACCCAAAAGCACCTGGAAAAATTAATGATTTTTTCAAAAAATTGTTTTAATTTTAAAAATTATATGCATGTGCATATGTCTGCCTGTGGGTAAGTGCATATGAGCACAAGTGCCTGCAGGTCAGAAAAGGCCATCAGATCCCCTGGATCTGGAGTTACAGGTCATTGTTAGCTGCTTGATGTGGATTCTGAAAAACGAATCCTGGTCCTCTGCAAGACTAGCATAGGCTGTTAGCCACTGTGCCATTTCTTCAGTCAAAACTTTTTTCTTTTCTTTTCTTTTCTTTTCTTTTCTTTTCTTTTCTTTTCTTTTCTTTTCTTTTCTTTCTTCCTTCCTTCCTTCCTTCCTTCCTTCCTTCCTTCCTTCCTTCCTTTCTTTCTTTCTTTCTTTTTTTGCTTTTAGAAACAGGCTTTCTCTGTGTAGCCCTGGCTGTCCTGGAATTCTGTAGATAAGGCTGACCTCAAACTCAAAGATCCACCTGTCTCTGCCTCCCGATACTGGGATTAAAGGCGTGTACAACTACCACCCAGCACAGCCCCAAACTTTTTATTTCCTAAATGTTGTTTAGAGTTTCTTTCATGTGTGAGATTAGCATTGGTAACCATTCATGTATTTCTTTAATAGACCCCTGAACTATCAGCAGACCAAAGATTCACCATGGCAACATGCACTGAATCAGAGCAGAGCCCCAGCCTAGATCAAGAGGACAGCTGGAGGGACAGTGCTTCCCTGGACATGGGGGAAGGCCTGGCTCCCAGGCCAGAGTCTTCCTACAAGGCTGTCAGAGAGGCGAAAGGGGACCAAAACAGGCAGGGAGCCTGGGCCAGGTCCTTGATGCACCCTATGGAATCCCATCCTCACGTGTGCAAACTCCACCAGGAAGCAGAGGCCCCAGCGTTGGCTACCTCTTTGGAAAAGGATATGAGACAGAACTGCTATTCTGTGTGTGATATCAGGAGACTGGCAAGGTAAGAGTTGCCTTATGTGCACGCATTTTGTAAGCTGTGTGTATTGTATTGCCAGCTGATTACAATAGCAGATACCTACTATAGAGAGGATTATTGTGCCCAGCACCATTCCAGGCATTTGAGGGGAGTAAGAAGGTATAGAAGCCTGTGGCTTAAGTTACTACAACCTGGAAACTTTGGGAAAAAGTCTTGTATAATATTAGAGGAACCAGCCTTAATATTATACATCCCAGGGGCTCAGGAGAGAGAACTACTAATGGCGAGGACTATTTTCAGGAAATAGAATCTCAGCACACAGAGCTCTATCGTCCACTTGCTTTAATTCCTCGGCATAACATCCTTTATACACAGCTTCAGTTATGTTCTCATGTCTAGCTCCTTTCTTGCCTGATTTCTCTCTATATTTATCTACTGTCCCCTCTAGGTTCTATCTTAATTCCTTCATCTAGTTCTGTTCCTTCTAGGTTCTCATCTATCTAGTTCTTTCCCCTATCAGCTCCTCTCTCATCTCCTCTCTCATCTGGCTCTTCCTCATCTTGTTCTTCCCCGTCTGGCTCTTCCTCATCTTCCATCTTGTTCCTCTAGTCCTCTCTTTTAGCCCTTCAATCTAGTTCTTCCCCATCTCAGTTCATTTCTCTCAAGTTCTTACCCATCTAGTTCTTCCATTCTCTTTTCTCTTCTCCACTCGTGCCCTGGAAGTCTCGGTATATAAAGGGAGGGTCCGAGCTAAATTGTGTAAAGCTATTACTTAACATCCACCTCTCCTAGGTGGTGTCTCCTTGTGGAATTTACCGTAAGTCAGGAGACTTGTATGTGGGCTGTTATCATTGTTAGTCCACCTGGGACTAACAATGGGTGCCCACCTGGGTGGTGTTTCCTGTAGTCCTTGAAAGTGGCCAAGGGAGATAATCTGATTCCAGAGAAAGCCTGTCCTGAGGCTGTTCTCCAAATACCTGGAATGTGTATGTCCAGAGAGTGATCAGTCTACACTGTTAGCCCTTCTTAGGGAAAAGTCAATTGGGAAAACTATGAAGGCACACATGATTTTCATAACAGAATATAGCTTATATATAACAAGCCAAGTAACACCAAAAACTCCTTGGGATTTGGCTTCCTCTGGAGGAATTCCCTGATTCCTACAGGTAGTGACTTTGCCATAACCAGCTGAGTTCTTATGATATATTCCTGCGACCCGCAGCAAAAAAGCGAACTCCATCCAGATGACAATCATCCCCAGTATGTCCTAGCGGTTGTTGATGGCAGGCCTTGTGTCCTCTCCCAGCACCCAGTGTGTATCCTGCACTCCCACGGCCTCTGTAGTCGCTGTGGTGCAAAGTGAGACCTTGTGCATATGCTCACCTCTATTGATGATATAAACCTTTATTACCAACACTACCTGGAAATAGATTTCTACCCCCCAAACCAAGGTGAAGCCTCCATTTCAGTTACTATTTTTTATTTAGTCTGTAATTCCGTGCCTACCCACTCTTAAGTATTTCTAGTTTTGATTCCTATTCTCATGAAACAAACTTTTCAATTCAGTTTGAAGGCTATTTATGATATACGTATACCTTGAACCTTGTTAGGGAGCAGAGATGGAGAGGGAGAAAGAGTAGTTCAGAGGGAGGCAGGCTGTGTTTCTGCTGCTAGGCATTTGTAAGCATGCATGGACATGAACAGGCGACAGTCAGGAGTAGTAATTGGTGTTTGAAACTATATAAAGCTGTTGGGATTCTGTGACTCTCTTTTCTGGTCATTGTCTGATGGGTAGCAGGATGCACTCAACCATCTGTGTCTATAGGTTCTGTATTTGTATGTCCAACCAACCCTAGATTGAAAAGATTAGAAAATGCACTGGTACTGCACATATATAGATGTTTTGGTTGTTATTTTCTAAGCAATATAGCATAACAGCTATTTATAAACCATTTTTATTGAACTAGTTACTATAAATGATTTAGAAACGAGTAAGTATTTACAACGGGATGTCTGTAGCTGATACACAAGCACATACTTCATTTATATAGGGGGCTCCAGCATCTGGGGATCCTGGTCTCTCTCTCTCTCTCTCTCTCTCTCTCTCTCTCTCTCTCTCTCTCTCTCTCTCTCTCTCTGTCCTAGAAGCAATCTCAGATGTGTATAGTGAGAAACCATTGTATGCCGCAGAAGTCAGGATGGCACAGCTGGGCTCTGGGAGAACTGTAGCAAACAGAGGCCAGGTTTACAGTACCTAAAGGCATCCAGAGACACCTTTTTAAAGAATGCTATGCAAGCTAAACAGAAACCAACTGCTTTGCCACATAGAAACAGCATGGGCAAGCACATCCATCCGTAACGTTCATTCTCATTATCTAATAATTAACACATGCTCCTTACAATGTTACAGTTACAGGTTTTTTGTTGTTTGTTTGTTTTGAATCCTGGGCACCATATGATAAGCTTGGTGAAATGATAAAGGGAACAACTTAGAGATGTACCCAGACATTAGTAAGGGACATATGAGAATTCTCCTTTCCTGTAGGCATAAGGCCATTTGTTTAGTTTTCTAAAGGTTTTAAAAACATGCTTGTACAGTGTGTGTGTGTGTGTGTGTGTGTGTGTGTGTGTGTGTGTGTGTGTGTGTGTGTAGAAGACACAGACCACCTGGAGAGTTAGCTCTTTCCTTACACTCAAACTCAGGTCATAACATTTGGCCGCAAGCCGCTTTCCCCGCTGACCCATCTCACCAGCCCCATGTCTAAAAGTTTCATTACCAGAAAGCTTATAAAGGGATCATTGATAACTGGATTAAAAGTTTTTCTGCTTTTAAGTGCAAATCTAGTTAGATCTAGATCTACCTCTGGATTACATGTATCTCTGGGCTTAAGTACAAGTCTAGATAGATCTGTATTTACCATATGGCTCTAACTCAATATAGCCAATGGTTAATAAAAACATTTAAAACTTCTAATTAGCCCAGGCCATCAGTGCTTCGGTATCACAGCAGATCTGATTTCATACAAAACACGGTCAACTCCAGCCTCATACTCCCCATGAGAGCGCACACTGCAGCTTCCTGCAGGAAAGGATGCCTGCTCTTCCCTGAATGTTTCCAGGACGCACAACTTGCTCCTGCACTAGGAGTCATTTGTCACCCACCCTGTGGGTCAGACAATGCTCCTTTACATCCTGGTGAGATTTACCTTTTATATTTGTTACTTGCAAGTCCTGACCCCCATCTCCTCTGATCTTATTGTTATTCACTTTTAGAAAATAATGTTTATATTTATTCTTTGAAAATTTCATGCCATGTATTTTGATCATATCCATTCCCCTCCCCCAACTCCTGCCAGATTCTCCCCCACTGCCCTACCAACACAGCTTCATTCCTCACCTCTTAAAAACAAACAAACAACGCTCCCCAGTCTGGTTTGTGTTGGTTAACTACTCCTGGGTATGTGGCCTGCTCTGGATTGTGATCAGTACACTAAGTTTTATTCCATTAAAGAAAACCGACTTTCCTTCACCTAGCAGCAATTAAATGCCAACAGCTTCTTGGCAAAGGGTGGGATTTTTTTTTTTTTTCACAAGAGAATCATTTATTTTTTTTTATTTCCTGAATCAGATTAAATTTGGCTTATTTGCAAGAGTACACCATATGTCCCAAACCTGTCATTCTTGAAGGACGTTCCCTTTTGAGGGTCACTTAGAGTCCTTTAGGTTTGTCCGGAACATTCTAGTGAAGCTTCTGATGCTCAGTTGCTATGGTTACCACCTCATTTTTTTTTCCCTCCCTAAGCTCCTGTGGCCATCGATAGCTGGCTAGCTGCAAACCCCTCTGGACCCACACACGCCTTTGCCCTGCTTCCGTGGTGGTCCTGGGAATGACAGCCTTCTTCCTCCCCTCACCTCCTGGTTTTACTTGTACCTCATTTTCTTCTTCCATTCAAGAATTTCCCTTCACTCTGAAATCAGCACACCAAGTATGGCAGCCGCTCCTGCACAAGACAGTCCTTAGCTGCCATTTATGCACTCAGAGCAACGATTTCCAAAGAAAGGAAAGTGTAGTGCATACCCAGAAATCACTGAAAGAAGGGTCCCCAACTTGCAAGTAGGATCCCAATTGGTATTCCAAAGTGAGACTGTGGTTATCTATGGGCTCCTTGGCAGCATCTGTAGGTCTGAGGTGGCTGTCCCAGCCAAAATGCCCCTTTGATTTCTGGCCTCTCTGGGTCAAACGTTCTGCAGTTAGGGGCCAAAGGCTCTAACCTGTGGGGCATGTGGTTTAGAGTCAGCATTACCATTTGTTAGTATGTGTGCCCGGAGAGCTGTCTTCCCTTAGCTGAGGGCTACCCAGTTGTGCAGCAGCACCAGGGTTCCCAGGCCACCGTGCAAGCCGGAAGAAACAAGACAATATGGTGTCTGGCACATAGATGGAACTCAGCACTGTTCTGTATCCTACTCTTTCCTGGGTAATTTCTTGTTAAAAGACAAGCCGTATCAATTGAAATTTCCAGCCAACTGCTAGAACTTACTATCTGCCAGGTGGCTCCGTCTTAACACCAGATGGCTGCCAACACCCCAGCAAAATCAGTGTGTGTTCAGATTAGATTTCACTTACCCTTCCTCATTCTCATCTGTATCCTACATCCGGAGCTTATGAAGCTCCCATGGTACATCGTCATGGAAGAGCTGGATTTCATACCTAATGAAAGAGGAGGGACTGGCTGAGGATACATTTTTATACAAGGCTACTTGCTAAAGTTTGGGCCTAAGGTGACAATCACATCAGGTCTCATTATGCTTAGGCATCACTGTAGGATATCCCACGTCATCTGTGATTTTGGTGTAGGGGCAGATCACTTTCTCTTTGGCTCATCCCACATCAAAGCTGGAGGTACTCCTTGAAAGGGTGGAGGGGGATGATGGTGAAGAAGATGCAGCGTAGACAGCCAGGCCGCTGTACTGGCCTGCAGACAGCTGTGCTCTGCACCCTCAGGGCCTCCTGTTTCTGCTGGGGCAGTGGATGGCTTTTCTTGCTTTGTGTCATAACTACCCATGGTTCCCTCCCTATGTTTAAAAGAAAACATAACTTATGCACATTTGACCAAGTTTATTACATTGTTAAACCAAATTTCCTCCCAAGTACTTGACAACTTCTAAATTGTTTTATAGTCTTGGTAAAAATCATTTCTTTTTATACACAAACCTGCATATACTCACATGAAATGCACTTGTATACACGTCCTGTAGCTAGCTTCCAGGACTGGAAATGATGTCCCTTCACAGCAACACTCAGGCTGGGGTACATACTGTCTGGTCTTTGTGGGTTTGCAGCTATTGGGGTATTCTAGAGTTGAGTTTTAAGAGAAAGGGTCATTATAGTAAAGGGAGCAAGGATGGGACCGTGTAAGGAAACTAACTCATTGATCTGGGTGTGGGGAGGGAGGTTGAGGAATGAGGATTCCTGTATTTAGTTAAAACAATAACAACTAAATCTCTGTGCTTTTCTCTTAGATTTTCCTTCTCATCTTCTCTAACCAGATTAGCAACAGATATTTTCTGAGTGGCTCTCTGCATGTCTGCAGTGCTGTGCGAAACCCCCTGCTGTCTGCAGTACTGCTCTGTCTCATCCAAGGCGTGTGTGGCTGTCCTGGGTCCTCCCTGGAAGGCTGAATCTCTCTCTCACATCTGTGTGTGCATCGCCAGATAATGAGCCTCGCCGGTCCTCTGCTTCCTGTGTCCTTCTTTTGACATGGGGACTAAATGTCGCTCCAGCAGGCTGCCTATCTAAACAGAGACTTTATCAGTGCTTAGAAAAGGACCTGATGTTTGCACAAAGTGCTTTGAAGGTCGCTCCTAGCTAGCCTCCATGGGCTCTTTCCTCTAATCTGGCTGCTGAAATAGTTCAAACCATCGGAGTAAAAATAACAGCATCTCACTGATGGCAAACTCACCCCATGCCAGGAGTCCTGGAAGGCATATAATGTATAGCAGTCGTTTAATTAAAACATTCTAACAATCCTAACAATTTCTCAACCTTCCAGTGTTTCAGATAAAAAAACAAAAAACAAACCTAAGATTGCAGACAAGCAGTAAACCAACCCAGGGTCTCAGTGTAAAAAGCAGGTTCCACAGCTGACCCCAGCTCACAGCTTGGCCTGCACTGCTGTGCCTTCCAGCAGCTCCCCGACGGGTTCCTGGGTTTCATATGCTGAACTGCCTCTGCTTGCTGCTCACGCTGTAATATTTCTGCACTGCTCTTGTTCTCATTAGCTTGAGACGTTCACCAGTTCAGGGACCATATTATGTGCTGTTTGCATCCTGATGCCCTGGGCATCCTCTGGGCAAGAGCTGTTTGAACCTGGCCAGGTCTTAGGTGATGAACTAGGATGAGGATTTTGAGAGGCAAGAAGAAGGGGGGCCAGGAATTTCTGGAGGAGGCTGCACGACACACAAGTTTCTGTTTTTTAGTCCTGGATTGGATACATGTTTTCTACACGAAACCTCTTCCCTCACCTCGGATGATGAAGAATACCTGACCCTCAACTCCACGTTCTCAGGCCAGCCGCCCTGTGAAGAATGTCTAGAGGCTGATTCGGAAACTATTCCTCTGCCGCAGTTCTGTTCCTGGGGTGCTCTTGCAGAGTCCTCGCTTCCAGAAGGATGCCATGGGAGTGAGAGTGACTGGGAGGATCTGGAGGAGCCTGTGGCTCTGGATGGCACCCTCAGGTGGGTATCACACTCTGTGTGGGATGAGGCTTTGCAGAGCTCACTTAGGCTGGAGTGATGGTCCCCATGGGTATCATCTGGAAGCCGTTTCTGCTGCGTGCTTACTGGGGTCCTTTTTCCATAATGACCACCTTACGAGCTGGGGACTGTTTTATCTGCTACATCAGAGGCTTCTCCAGAGATCTACAATGACTAAAGCCCAGAGGCAGAGTTCAAGCCTTTCTCTCCCTGCTCCTCTGCCCACATGTTGAGTGCCCGCTCGGCCGCCTCCAGCGCATGCGTGGACACACCTTCTCTCCCCAGGTTTAGCTCTTTGGAGATCAGCAAGCCAAGGGCTAGTTTCAGTCTTGTGTGCACCTGCCTGCCCCTCAGCTCCGTATGCTTCAGAGAACAGTCCAGGCGTCATGTTACTGGAGGCTGCTTATAGAGCCGTGGTACACATGTACTCATCAGAACATCAGGCATGGTGACGCACAATGGTAATTTTGTAATTTGGGAAACAAAGACAGGAGAATCAGAAAAGCAAGGGCATTCTTAGCTACATAAAAAGTACAAGGCCAGCCTGGGATACACGAGGCCCTATCTGAACAAAAATCGGAGTATTAATGCAAGCTCCTCCCCCTGAAGCTGGGAGTGGGGCTTAAGGCTGGGGCAGAGCATGCACCAAAGATAAGGGAAGAATGATTACAACATAAACTGTCAGACTGGGAGTAGAGGAGGTTAAGTTTCTACAGGTGGGTAACCAATCAATACCTTTGTAATGTTCTACCGTGTATAGATCCAATGTAAACAAACAAACCAAAACAAATGCAGAATATTCATGAAACTTTCCTATCAGCCTATTTCCAAGATGCACTAAAAGCTACCAGTCATTCACTTAGGGAGATTCTGGTATAGTTAAGACTACACTGCTCACTTTGATCCCACTGCGTCCCAGCCATTTTCCTGGCTGTACAAAAGGATGTTCTACCACCACAGGTGCCTGGACTGGACCCTCAAAGGATGATGGCAGGCAAGATGGGTGTTTGAGATTTGAATATGATGCTAAGCGTCCCGTTCTTACATGAAATGGCCAGCAAGTTACTAGGAGGATTCTGAGGCTTCAGGGGCAGCTCACATACATTTGTGGGGAATCTGACATCCTGACATGGAGGGAAGACACACATGAATTTGCAGAACCGTGAAGCCAGCACAGTGAGGCTTTTATGTGAAAAGCACAGTTCTAGTTGAGCTCCATGTGTCAGGAGAGCTGAAAGAAGGCCGAGTAATCTACAGGCCCCATAGGGATCAACTAAGAACTCCAAGTTAATGTGCATCTGGAGTGCCCCACCAAGAGCCACAGCACCAGGCTGCCTGGAGAAAGAGAGCAGTGGGGAAAGGCCATTCCAGTGGTACGACCCGGTACCACCATTCACTGCAGGAGGCAATGAAGCCCACCTGAGGCTGTCATTGCAAGGCTGAGGTGCCAATGCCAAATGTATAATGTGCTCTTGGTAACAACGAGCTGTTGTCTTCATAGACTTCAGGGGGATGATGCAAGCTTCTGAATGTACCTAATTCTGTTGTTTTTCCACATAGACAGAGGACTAAGCAGACAGGCTTGGGCCCTGACGTCAGGTTGGGGCATGGAGAAGTGCTCATCTATGGTTGAGGGTGGAATAGATGACTCGGTTGGCCCTCAGGTATATAGATAGTGACTTGCGGTATAGCTGGGATGAACCATGTCATTTTCTCAAATCCTATCCAAAAAGGAGAACAGGTCTCATCCTCTGCTGATAGAGGGTAGCAGTGAGGTGTTGAATGCTCATGGTGCCATGTGAACCACTAGGCTCTGTGGTTCACATATATGCTTCGTAGCACCCAGGGCTACCCATCCCTAGACAGTGTGATTCTTTTGGGAAAAGCACCATGAACAACCCTTAAATTTTCTAAAGGGTCAAGTCATCCAGGTTAAGTACTTCTGCATATTATTCTCGTTTGTCCCAGAAGCTGGGAGGGAGGGATACAAAGAGGACTTTGCTTATGGCTGAGTAGTGCATCCTTTAGAGCTGTATTCAAAATTGCTTTTGCTCTATCTAGATATAAATGATAGTAAAAATTATTTTCTGATGCTGGAGAGATGAATCCACAGTTAAGAGCACTTCCAGAAGATCCTGTTCATTTCCAGCACCTACATCAGGCTGCTCACAACCACCTGTAATCCAGTTCCTGGGGATTTGACTCTGGCTTCTAGCTTCTACAGATACAAGCACACAGGTGGCACACGGGCACACACACTCATGCACACACGCACACGCGCACACACACACACACAATTTAAAAACCTTTAAAAAAGGTATTTCCTATAAACCTTTCTATAAATAAATTTAATCAATCTTTGTGGTATTCTTATTTCTCTTCTATCAATAGGCTTAGTTATTTTATTTAATTTGTCCAGGATCACACACTGTGTGGCATACTTACAACTGTCAGGATCAGTTTTTGATGCATTTTCACGTTTTCACAGAATGCGTTTTTCTGCTTGAACCACAACACACACATCCTTCCATAATGTAGCAGGAGGACAACTTTTTTTTTAAGGACCCAGGAACACAAAAGTTTATTTAGTTTTTTATTTAGTTATTAACATTTTCATACAGTAAACCCCTTTATCCATACATCTTTATATGCAGGCATTCATCAAAAAGAATCATTGGTGTGGCCCAAGGCCCCTGGTCTCTGCTACATTATTGACACTGGGCCCTCACTGGCACTCTTCCTGGACATCCCATTGCTGCTCTGTGTTGTGGAGATCCTGTAGTCCTTGATCTGCAGGATCCCCTCCTCCCCCTGCAGCAGATCACAGATGGGGTGGATGTTGGGGTGGGTCAACACTTAACCCTGGTTCTGGGCCGGGGTAGTTGCAGGGTTGGTTAGCCTGCCAGCTCTCCCCTATCTTCACCAACAGAGTGAGCTCTCCAGCATTGCCCTGGCGAGTTCACCCTTTGCAGGGATAAGCCGGGGGGGGGGGCAGTTCTGCTGCTTTCACACCCTCAGGGTCAGTTTCGCCACACCGACACCTTCAGAGCCAGTTCTACCATGTTGTTCAGTTGAGGTGTAGAGGCCACTTCCCCGAGTGCTGCAGCTGATGAGGGGCAGGGACAGCTCTCCAGCTCTTATGACCTCAGGGCCAGCTCTGCCACGGGGCGGGATGTGGGTGTGTGTGTGTGTGTGTGTGTGTGTGTGTGTGTGTGTAGATGCTCTCCCCTGCCCATGCTGCTGCATGACAGATGGATGAGTAATGAGGACAGCTCTCCCTTATTCACAACTTGGGGGCTGGCTCACTCACACCTCTGCCAACAGGGTTGACTCTACTGTGCTGCCCAGGGAAGGTGCAGGGCCTGCTCTCCCGAGTATTGCAGCTGGTGGGGGGCAGGGGCATCTCTCGCCTGCCCATGCCTCACATGACAGATGAGTAATGGGGACAGCTCTCCCATGGTCACAACTTCAGGACTGGCTCGCCCCCACCTCTGCCGTCAGGGTCAGCCCTACTGTGCTGCCCAGGGAAGGTGCAGGGCCCACTGTCCCCAGTGCTGCAGCTGAGAGCCTCAGCTCCCTCATCTGTTTCAGGCAGTGAGGAGTGAGGGGTAAGAGGGGTACCTCTCCCTGCCCACACCACTTCAGGGCTGGCTCACCCTCCCTGCCCACACCACTTCGGGGCTGGCTCACCCATACTCCCACCGACAGGCTTGGCTCTATTGTGCTGTCCAGGCAAGGTGCACGGCCTATGTTCCCAAGTGTGACAGCTGGTGGGGGCCAAGAGCAGCCCTCCTGCTCTTATGACCTCAGCGTCAGTTCTCCCATGCGCCCCAGATGTTGATGGGGCCTGGGGGAGGGCATCTCTTTCTATCCTGTGTCACCATATGGCAGATGAGGGATGGGACCAGGTCTCCCCCACTCACGTTTTCGGGCCCAGCTCACCTGTGTCCTTGTCCACAGGGTCAGCTCTGCTGTGCTGCCCAGACAAGGTGCAGGGTCCGCTTTCCTGAGCGTTGCAGCTGGTAAAGGGGTCAGCTCCCTTGCCTGCTTGAGGCAGCAGGGCAATGGGGGGAGGGCATCTTTCCCTCACCCACGCTACCACATAGCAGATGAGAGAGGTGTGACCTGCTCTCCCAATCTCATACCCTCAGGGTCAGCTCACTTATGCTCCTCCGAACAGTGTCAGCTCTGCTGTGCTGCCCAGGTGAGGTGTAGGACCCTTTCTCCTGAGTGCTTCAGTCAGTGCGGGGCAGGACCAACTCTGTACAGCCCTATCCTCTTGGCCTTTGGTGACATCAAGGACATCAAACATGAACACAGACCTTGGCTGCCTCAGGGCCATGAACCTAGGCATGGGCCCTGGCAGCAGCCCAGGCTGAGACATCACCATGTCACTGAGTGGCAATCAAGCCACCCACTTCAACCCACTCCTCACTGCTTTCACTTCTTAGGATATGCCTCTGTCCATGGGAAATGACCCATTCTGTCTATGCCTCTGTCCATGGGAAATGACCCATTCTGTCTATGCCTCTGTCCATGGGAAATGACCCATTCTGTCTATGCCTCTGTCCATGGGAAATGAACCATTCTGTCTCTGTCTCTCTCCAATAACACACTGTACATTTTCTCGTCATAACAGTGCCCCATCTGCCCGGTGCCTTGTGGTGCTAGGGAGGCCTATGTTTTCTCCTTGAAGCCTGGCATGGGCTTGCATGTGGATCTCTGTCCTGCTCAGTCTGCCATGGCACTGGCTGGGTAGGAACATGCTTGTTCACAACTTAAAAAACAAAACAACAAAAAACAAGCTTTTTTTTTTTTTTTTTTTTGGTGAAGCCAAAACAACAATAACAAAAACCAGTAAAAATAAAATCACCAAACCACAGATCGGGGGATTGTAAGAACAGGGTTGAATTATGTGATTTAGAGAGTTTTCTGCCCAAACAATGAGCCCCCTATTAACAACTGCTTACTCTCTTAGGTGAGCACACTGAGCGAGGCATCTCCTGGGACAGAACCTGAAGGTTTCTGCGTGGGCATCCTTTTGGTGGAAGATCCCTCAGCTGACTTTGGTCCAGAGAATGTACCTACTTTCTCGACTACCATGGAAGAAGCATCCCCAGGGGTACGGGCTGGGATGGATTCCTGCCCAGCTGTTGAGTGCTAACTTCTAAGAGCTCGTGCCTAATGTTTCTGGGGCTAATCATCATTAGTAGCCATGACTTCCTCTTCGGTTCTGGGGTTTAAATGCAGCAAATCTTTGTGTGTATGGGGTGGGGTTCCCCTCATGAGAGGAGCCGGGAACTTATTTCTTAAGTAAGGTAAGCTGGGGCAGGGGAAAGTTCTGGTTGCCACACTGGCATACCCTTTTCTAAGATGTATGATGCCACATTCCGGTTTGCACCGTTGAGTCCTCATTGGTCAAAGAACTCCGTGCTTATCAAAGTGTCCCCAGTCTACTGGACAGAATCTGCCAAGGGGCCGGGCTCAAAGGCCACAGGGGAATATCTTTCTGTGTTCTTCTGTTTTGGTTTGTCTGTGTCTCCCTTTTAGCTTTAGTCATGTGTTCTTTTTAAATGATTTTTTCCCTTTTGGTCTTAATGCTTGATTCTCATTATACGAAAAAATAAACTATAGCAGAGCTAACACTTCTTGATGTTGATATGTAGATGCCACAATCAAAAATTAAAACTTATGGAATTAGCAAATACATAAAAGAAATAGACCTGGTGGACCACAGTGTAAGCCATTGGTGTGACACTGTATAATGGGGACCATATAGCAGAGACAAGGTCTTATATCAGGGAAATGAACACAACCTAATCATATGATGAGGGTCTGTGTTTATTGGAGGTCATGCTTGTTCTACTGATTATGGAAAAGAGTTTTTCAGTAATTTGAATCATCTTGTTTCAGACCCTGCTACAGCTTCGCATGTTGCTGCACAGTTTTGTAGGCCTCAAGTTTGGAGAATTAATTAACTATGAAATAAAATGACTAAATAACAACATTTTCCAATCATCTGAACTGTGGTTGCTTCTTCCATACTTGGACTAGAAATGGGCAGATACACAACCAAGTAAACACAGTCTTCCTCCCTGCAGGACAGGGCACTTTCTCCTCAGGCACAATGTTCAGGCTGAGACACTTCTCATGAAAACATGTTAACTTGCCTTAAGGGCTGGATTGCAGCTGCCACTAACTTGATGTCAGGGGGAGAATGAGGAGGAGGGGTTCAGTCCTATGAATTCGTGAGTGAGCTCTGGCACTCAGCACTCAGCTGCAGACTTTCAAACTTGCCGATGCTTGGGGGTCTGAAGACACAGACTCACTGGCCTTACCTTAGAAATTCTGAATCACTAGAGCTGGGTGATGCCAAAGGTCCATACTATCACCTAGCTCAGCAGATTATTGTCTATATTGCCAGCTTTGGGGACAACTGACCCAGAATCGTTGAGGTTTCTCAGTGACTTCTCAACCCTCTCATCCTCACTCCTTGCCAAAAAATTTCAAGCTCTCATATATGCTGGACGTTGCTGAAATATATGCATATCTAGCCCTAAATGCAATGTAAAGTTGGCTAACTCATTCAAAGCAGTAAAGATATGAAAGTCTCCCCAAATTATTTGTATGTCTACTGCAGTTCCTATCATAATCCTGGCACAATAATTTGGAGCTGTAGAAAACTCTATTCTGCAATCAAAATTCTGTTTTATGTTTATAATATAATTATATGAAGAAAATGTATTCTGAAATTTACATTAAAGGTGCAGGCTCTAGAATAGATAAAGTATCTTTTAAAAAGAAAATAAGGTGGAAGAAATCACTGTACCTCAAATTAAAGTTTGCTATATAGTGATGTAGATATAAACAGAACTATGGGACAGAATGCAGAACCCAGAAATATGTTCACATACACATCCTCAATTGATTTTTTTGACAGAAGTACAGAAGAAATTCAGGAGAAAGAATATTTTTTAATAAATAGTATAGGGATAGCAATGAACAATTATCTAAACCTCACACTTTGTGTAAAACAAGTAATAGACTTAAATGTAACTGTAAAAGGGTAAGTATTGGAATTTTCCCAGGGGCCTGCCCTGAGAAAGTCCTTCCCAGACTTCTGGGGAAGATGATTTGTCCTGCATGGGGTTATCTGAGGGAAAAGAATATGTACATCAAACTCTTTTGTCCATTTACTTTATTTCTCTAGGACAAAATTCTGTCTATACAGCTTCAGTTCCATTCTGACAATCAGTTCCTCTCTGTCCCTTCTTTTTCAATCCTCTAATAACTAAGCTCTTGTGCTTTCTATCTCATCTTCGTCCCCTGTTCCTTTGCTCTCCATCTTTCCTCCCTCTTCTCCTCCCCTGACCTGATTCAAATCCACCTACAGTCTGCAAACCTTTTCCTTGCTCCTCGTTCCTCGGCCTGCGCCAGTCTCCACAAACACTCTGCCTTCCTCCTCTCTCCTCCAGCCACCCGGCTCTGCTTGGCCCAGGATTCTGCCCCTCTTTCACTTGTACCTGGATTTGCAAAAAACCCCTTTGTTCTGAGTCAAATGCTCTGGAATGCCATGTATCCTGGGGAAGGAAAGTCTGAACTTTATTTGCACAAGAAACAAAGCTAAGCATCTATAGTCCACCCATCTCCTAGGCTCTGTAGGGGTGTTACCTAGTAGATCAGCAGAAGGTCTGAGAAGCTTAAACTGTTTGTCATATGGCCTAGTAGTATATGAGCACACAAGAAATTCATAGCAAGAAACAGCTGAATATTAAAAGCTGAATAACACCAAATATTCCTTGATAATGGCTTCCCTCTAGAAAAGATTCCTTAATCTTTCTAGTTATAGCTTTATTATATATAGATGAATCTCTGTAATATATTCTTGCAGCTTGCAGCAGGTAAGACTTTTAGAAAAGGAAAAAAATCTTTGCAACTTATGATTAGACAAAGAGATATTAGACTTCATGATTCATAAATGAAACAATTGACATTTTTCCCCTGTAAAGACTTTGGTAAAAGGATTGAAGATAAACTTCAAAATGAAAAAAGGTAGCTATAAATTCAACAAATAACTAGTACCCAGTATATAAATAGAACTCTCAAAGATCAATAGCAAAAAAGAAATCCAAATAGAAAATTGATATAAATCATTAGTAGACATTTCTCTGCAGATGTTATACAGATTCATATAAACAATCCAAAGATGCTGAATTTCATGAGCCACCAGGGAAATATAAACTAACGTTACAATATCTTTACATGTCTCTACACGGTAAAATAAAGTCATGCAGACAATACCTAAGGCCAGTGAGAATGTGGGGAGACTGCACTGTCTCTGTGTTGCTGCTGAGAATGTAAACGAGCGCATCTGATCCAGAAACACACAATTAACCACAAGTTCAAGAAGTTGAACACTGCACGTTTACCCCAGAGAAATTAAAGTTTATGTTTATACAAATATTCATTGTGACTTTATTTGTAATAGCACTGAACCAGAAAAAGCCGTGCCTTTCAACAAATGAATGACTAAACAAAGGGCAATAATTCATATAAAAAATGGGCCATTAACATATACAACCAGGTAGGGTGGAACTCCAAAAAATTACACTAAGAAAAAAGCAGTCCAAAAGACAGCAAAACCTGATTCCACTTGTATAACATTCTTTTTTCCCTCTTTTTAAAAAAAAAACAATTATTTTTCTCTCATACAATACATCCTGACTGCAACCTCCTCTTCCTCCCCTTCCTCTCCTTCCTCCCCTTCCTCCCCTTCTCCCAGCCCCCGCCCCCCAACCCACTGCTCCTCCATTTCCCTTGAGAAAAGAGCAGTTAATATCAACGAACATGGCATAACAAGATACAATGAGACTAGGCACAAACCCTCATATCAAGGCAGCCCAGTAGGAGAAAAAAGATCCCGTGAACAGGCAAAAGAGTCAGAGACACCCTCCACAAAACACCCCAGCTACAAAAACCACAGCATGTATTCAGAGGACCTAGAAGAGACTCATGAAGGCTCTATGACTACTGCTTCAGGCTCCGTGAGCCCCTAGGAGCCCTGCTTAGTCGATTCTGTGGGCCATGTTCTCCTGGTGCCCTCCATCCTCTCTGACTCCTACAGTCCTTCCTCCCCAACTCCTGTGGGGTTCCCTGAGCTCTGCCTAATGTTTGGCTGTGGGTCTCTGTCTCTACTCTCATGAGCTGCAGGAGGAAGCCTCTCTGATGATGATTTGGCTAGGCATGGATCTATGAGTACAGCAGAATATTATTAGGAATTATTTCTTCAGCTTTTTTTGTTGTTAGTTGTGTTTGGTTCTACCCTAGATCTCAGAGCTGTCCAGCTTCCAGATCCTGGCCATCTAGGCAGTGTCAGGTGCGGGCCCCCTCTCTGGCTTGGGCCGGAAGTTAGACCAGTCTTTGGCCACTCCCACCAGCTCTGATCCACCATTGCACTGGCATTGTATAACATTTTTAAAATGACAAAGTTCTATAAAAGGTGGATAGATGAGACATTAAGGAGGACAGAGAGAAGAGTAGGTACAGTGGGAGAGAACATGTTATGAGATGTGAGGCATCAGCCCCAGGATGATGTACTACCCTGTAATATTGATTTTTAGTACAGTGAGTGTGGAATTCAGCACATGAATAAAAAAATCAGAGACCTGATCAAGATAGACTGATTACTATCATGATTATGGTATTGTCCCAGTTTTGTAAGATGCTACCATTTGGGCAAACTGGGTAGAGAGGATTCTCTGTGTTGTTTCTTTTAATTGCTTGTGAAAATACAACCATTTCAAAACAAAAAAGTTTAATTAAAAAATGGTGGGATTCCCACCTCTACTCGAACTACTCCATGGTTGCCCTGCATACTGTCAGCATGGGCTCTACAGAAAGCTACAGATCTATAGACCGAGGGCAAAGATGGAAAGCCTCAGAGGCCTACTGCATCTGAGTTGCCCACGACTGCTCACCAGCCTGCCTGAATAGAGCCATCACTGTGGGACTTGTAGCAGTTTTTTTTTTTTTAACAAATTAAAATAATCTAAAGCATTTCTTTCTCTTAGTTACATAAGCTCTGTTGCAGAATACAACCACAGAGACAAAAAGGAACCGAAAGGATATTGGAAAATCATTTCATCTTGATACATACTTATTGAGCACTCACCACATAGCTAGGCCATGAGGATGGAGATGAATGTGGATGTGGATTGTCTTTGGGGCTCCTGCTTCCTATGGAGGAGATCAAATGTAAACACATGATAGCACTGTAATCATTGGGACTGGTGCCAGAATGATGGTACAGAAACCACCATCTAAACAACAGATATCTTTTTAACCTCAAAAGAAAGATTAACCCTGTCAGAGAGACAGACCTTGAATGAGAAGAGAGGTGTATTACAGGACTCGGCGTGTCGGGCATGAGGTGGTGGCAAGTTGAGGTAGAGGAGGAGCCAAGGGCTGGTTGGATTGTGAGTGAAGAGGCTTGGCTTCTCAGTTATGTTTGTTAGAGAACTCGTGTTGGAGAGATTAATCTGGTCTGTGGGGTAGGGCAACGATTGGCTCAAGGAAGACAGGCCCACATGCAACCGGACCAAACAACAGACTGACACCATTCAAACTGAGAGTCTAAATAAACATTTCCTCTTTTTTAAGCTGATAATCTCAGCTATTTTGTTACAGCAGCAGCAAGCTGACTAATGCAGGGACTATTGAGGATAATCTATTGGCAATGTTTGGTTTGGCTCACATAGAATTTGAGATTTCTCAAGATATAGAGGATCACAGAAGGACATTTTTTTTTTAAATTAAGCTGAGATTGTATTGTACTCTTTTGCAGAGGATGCAGTTGCTAAGGCCTCAAAGCAACATGAGCCATGGCTTTCTCTACCAGAGACTGTAGAAAGGACTCTAGAGATAGATGTGCTACACACACTGATAAACTGTGAGATCAACAGTAGGACCATAACATAGGGTGTGTGTGTAAGTAGACACAGTTGAGGGCTATCAGGGGCGCAGGAGAGGAAATGATGGAAAGCTGTGGATCCTCTGCTCTGTTTTATTACAGTCATCCTTGGCTGACTGACCCGATGACCCTCCCCTTTGATAAGAGTTTGTTCAAGATCAACAGGCTCCAAACTCTTCCTGACTCCACTCTCAACACCAGTCCTGTGCACTCTCAGTGGGCATAAGGAAGTCTGTGATTGGCTTTTTCAGCATCCTGCCATCCTCCTTCCTGCCTGGGTATGCCTGGCTGGCTGGCTTCAGAGAATGTTCCTTTGGTAGTAAAAGAATGGACCGTTGTATTTAATTCAGGGGACACATAGATATTTGGGGGTGTGTCCCTGCATCTATCAAGGAAATTTGCAAGTAGATATTTATGCACTCCACTGGGCAGATTCCGATGACCTTTCCAGGACTCAAAGAGTAGAATCAATCTTAAGATTCTGTCAAATGAAGTCAGTGTTAGGGATGCCGGAGCAGGAAGATGGAGGGACCCTGCGTCTTTGGTGCTATATCACCTAGTGTAGCTCAAATCCTAACTGGTCTTATAATAAAAACCTGGAGCCAGATATTAGGTTAAAAGCGGAAAAATCAGAGAATCAGAACAGCTGGCCACTAGTTCTTACCTCTGGGTCCTCAGCCTGAAAGGGGGCCTGAGCTCCTGTCTCCTCCCGCCTTATGTTACTCTCTCAGCCCAGCTGTATCACGCCCCGTCTCAACATCTCTAGTGCTGGGATTAAAGGCATGTGTGCCTCCCAAGTACTGGGAACAAAGGCATGAGATCTCAAGTTCTAGGATTAAGGGCGTGTGCCACTAGTGCCTGGCTTCTATGGCTAACTAGTGGCTTAGCTCCACACTCTGATCTTCAGGCAAGCTTTACTTGTCAGAACACAAACAATCACCACAACTGAGCTTCTGAGCCAATATGTAGGAGTCCTGCCCTGCAGTGGGTGCCAGAGATCTCATGGGGACAACTCTGTGAGGGTTAATTACCACAGTGGGTGGAGGTTAGGTGCCATCACACAGGCTGTGAAGTTGGATGGGAAATCTCTGAGAAACAACAAGCATCTTTCACCCAGCTCAAAATACCTGCCTGGACAGTTCTTTGCTGAGAAGGCCAACTGCAGAGGTGCCATAGCTTGAGTCTGGTGGGTGGGGCATGTGTGTAAAGCTGGGTGAGAAAGGAGAAGACATGGGTGCGCTCTCACTCTCCCGGCAGGAATACAGAATGGGGACCAGCAATTAGGTAAGCCAGAGTGAGCCTTACACAGATGTGGGACTGTCCTGGGTGCTTCACACTGTGGACTGGCCCAGGATTTCACACGTGAGCGCCCAGTGGAAGAAGACACCAGGGCAAGTGTGAATGACATTGGAAGGACACAGAGGAGTTGCACTCTATTAAGTTCAATCAATTAGATGCAATAACATGGCGACATCTGTATTCCTTCCACAAAGCTCAAGACTTGGCATGGACCAAGTAGTGACACTAGGACCGAAAGCTCTGAGTCCAGCCTGTCTCTTAGAACCTGGAAGTCCACACTGAGCGTCCTGCCACATCGCGATTTTATAGTTAGTAAGTAGAACTGAGTGTGGATGTGCAAGAGTCTGTGGCAGGCCCTCACGCCAGCTTAGCAGTTATCACGAGGCAAAGCCTGCAGCCTCTCTTCCGAGGCATCACTTGCAGGGCAATGGGTACATCTCAGCTGCAGACGAGTTAGCAGCCACCTAATGGAACAATCATGTTTGGGGGGTATCTGCCATCTGTCAGGCTCAGGGACTGGGCATTTATTATGAAGTAAGTGCACGTCCTTCTGAAGCTCTTGAAATAAAGTGATTTTCAGTCTCCACTGGGACATTTATTGGGATTGGGCTTTGCTCAATTTATTTTTATAGAGTCTTTTATGGCAAGTGTCTCAAAGTCGGGCAGAAAGAAAGCAGCACACAGAGAGGCCACACAGCTTCTTTCAAGCTCATGGTTCTCATCAACTCATATTTAATTCTGGCTGTGAAAAATTCCATCCCAAAATAAACCGAGCAGCCAAGCAGAGGCCTGCACCAGGGGTGCTGTGGAGGGGAAATGTCACTCAAGGGATTATTCTGTTTCTATCACTGTTTTCCTTTTTTCTTTTCCTTTGACAGGCTCCCACACTGGTCTGGAATTCATTATATAGCCTAGTCGACCTTGAAATCTCTCTCTCACTCTCTCCTTCTCTGGGCATGTGTGTGTGTTGTATTGTGAGGTGTGTGTGTGTGGTATATGTTGTACGTGACTGTTAATGTGGGTTTCTAGTGTGTAGCTTTTTGTGAACATGTGTGCACACATATAGAAGGCAGATATAGATGGTAATCATTCTCCGTATGTATGTATGTATGTATGTATGTATGTATGTATGTATGTATGTGTGTGTGTATTTTTGAGACCAGGTCTCTTACTAAACCTGAAGCTTATCTACTGGGTGAAGCTGGATGGAATGAACTTCAGGGATCTCTCAGTTTCCACAGCCCTCTCCTAGTGTTAGTATTACAGGCATGTGCCACTGTGCCCAAAGTTTCACTTGGGTTCTGGGGATCTGAGCTCAGGTTCTCACACTTTTATGGCATGCACTTTACCAGCTGAGCCACCTCTCCAGCTTGGCTACAAACTCTTGATTCTCTTGTCTGGGATTCCTGAATGCTGGGGTTCAAGTTGTGTATTACTGTGTTTAGGTTTCTGTCAGAATTTCTGTTTTTTGTTTTTTGTTTTTAAATCTGCTTTTCCAGGCCCCAAGTCTTGATGGAAAGCTCTGAACTTGAGCTTAAGCCTGGGCCTTGGAGACTATGAAGAAGTAACTTTGCCAATTACTTCTTTTGGACTTTTGGCCCAGTTAATGGTTCCAGGCATGGGGTTTCATCTTGTGATACAGGATTTAAATTCAGTCTGAAACTCATTCTATTATTCTGCTGAATGGACAAAGTAATAAACTGATCCTTGAGCTCTTATCTTTATAACCATAGATTAGTGCGCATCTCTCAGTCCTCATCAGAGAAAGTCCTTACTGTAGTAGATGACAATACAGAGACCCACAACTGGTCACATGCAGAGAATAAGAGACTGCAGAGTGCTCAGTTCTAAATGGGACATCATTCTCCCTGCCACCAAGGCTTAGGGATCATCTAGGAAGGGAGGCCTGAAAGATTCTAAGAGTAGGAGGAAATAGATTCCCATAGCAAAACAGCATTTTCTGGATATGACAGTGCAGTTGTGAATATAAACTCACAGAGTTTGTGACTGAATGTGCAAGATCTGCACAAGATCAAGCCAGCCAAGTGAGATGAGACTCAGGAAGGAGCTATTAGCAACTTATGGTTACTTGGGGGGTGCAGTCAGTTTTCTTCAAGGATGGGGACCCTCAGAGATGGCTCATGCTCCCAGTATATGGTTCTATACCCATGTACATATAAGCAGCACTGAATGGACTCAGAAATAAGAGTGAGTACACAAAATTGGAAAGGAACAGTGATTGGAAAGAATAAAGGAGAAATTGCTGGGGAGGGAAACAGAGTAGATTCATAACTGTATGCCTGTGTGAATATTAAATAAAATATTTTCAAGGCAAAATAAAAATAACTTAGGATCCTGAGGCACTGGCTCTTGGTACCCACTAGGGTCCTTTCTAACCCATAGCTTGGAATGAGAGGCTGAATACCTCCTCAGCAGACAGTAGACATTGCTTAGTTCTTAGAGGCCATCCCCTGAAAGGGATTCTGGGTACCCAGATTAGGGGCAGGGATGGCCAACCAATTTACCCACCAAGCAAACAAGCAACCAACCCACCCACCAACCCACTCACCCACCCACCAACACACCAAAATCCCTTAAAACATGAACCCTCATGCTGGAATTTGAGTGCCATTGGGCCTTGGAACTCTGCCCTCATGGGTAGGATTGCTGGCACTATAAAATGTATGGCTGTTGCCCCTTTTCCTTCTTTATCTTTTTGCCTTCTGCCAGATAAAGAAACAGTGCTTATCCTTTCTGGAGGACACAGCACAAAGGTCCTTGCCAGATCCCGGCTCCCTGATTTTGGACTTCCCATTTTCTAGAACTGTAAGAAATAAAGGTATTCTTTATAAGTTACAGAAGCTCCCAATTATCTACAGTTTTGATTTTTTTTAAGGTTTTAGTTACCTGTGATCAACTGTGATAAAAAATTAATGAAAAAATCTCCCCAAATAATGTATTGGTTTAGCATTAAAATTCTCAGTATGGTAGAAGCCCAACCTCTCCTACTTCATGTACCTGAGCCATGAATCATTCCTTTGTCTAGCATATCCATGTAGTATATGCTGCCCACCCATTGGCCAAATAATAGCCTTCTTGGTTTTCAGATTGACTGCCATGATATCTCAGTACTTTGTTCTAATAACTCTTATTTAATAATGGCCACAGAGTGTAAGAGTAGTGATGGTGATAGTCTTACAATAAAATTTTACAATTTTCCTACTTTACTATGAATATTGTCAACTATGTCTTACTGTGTTTCATTTATAAATTAAGCTTTGTAATATTTATGTGTATGTAGAAAGAAGAGTATATATGGGTCTGGTACCTTCTATGATTTCAGGCATCTATGGTAGTTCTTGTTAAGTATTCCCATGAACGGAGTCTACTGTACTCAGCCTTGGGTATTTTCTTATAGCACCAAAAATAATAGGGTATGTATCCAAGGAATAGCAGGCCAAAGATCAGCAGAGACATTCGCCTGTCAGGTCGAAGGGGGATGTGGAAGAACGGACCCACACAGGCTATGCCGAGACCTGGGCTGGCAGACTAGAACCACATCTGCAGTGGGGAGCAAGGGTGTGGAAATGCGGTGGGAAGCCCTGAGGTTAAGTTCTGTCAATGAAAAGGGGGACCTTAGTAACTAGGTTTTTGGCCTCTGTTTTGGGATCACTGTCTGGTTCTCCAGGGGATCCAGCCCTACTTTCAGAAGGACCAAGGGGAGATAGCAGTGGTTGTTGTTAGAAACAGAAAGGGAAACTAGGGATGTGAGCACAGAACTCTGGCCAGGCACTGGGGCTGAATGCTTCTGTCTGACGTCTCAACAAACACCCATAACATTCTGTCTTGTTTTTAAAAATTGAAACAAAAGTTGGAAAGTTTCTAGAGGGAACCTGTTCTCTGGAAGCAAAGTCGTCACAAGTCGTCACCCGTGAGGATGCTTCTCATTACTGGTGAAACACAGGTTTAGAATGGTCAGTGAAGAGAGGATATCTCCCAGCCCTGGAGCCCGGAACAGGAAACTCACTGCTCTGTACCAGGATAAAGGGTAACTCTTGCTACTGAGCTACATAGCAGCCCAGACATGTGGCTTTCTTCTGGGACAAGCATGAAAAGCTGGGGCTAAGTGCAACACACATATTTGTCATATTTTCAAGGGAACTGGACCAAATGGACAGACATACTCGTCAAGACAGAAGGATTCTGGCTTCACATTTTCAGGCAATGTTCACTCCTTGAGTTCCTCTGATATGACCACTCTAGCTGAAACTGTCTCAACCAATGCAGTCAGTTAACTCCCTATTCTGGCAAAGACTAGGAACTTCGTTTGCACGAATCTGTCTGCCTTGCTCTGATCTTAAATATAAAGGGACTCCTCGTCTCACCCCCCTGGGACTCAGTAGGCGGCTTAGAGACTCCTCCCACGGAAGGTGGGGATGCTTCACACAACAGTTGGCTTCATGAGCCTGGCCTGAGGGAAATAAAACACACAACACAGGCTACAGGCAACACCAGGGGAACTACTGCGGGTGCTCCGGTGGGCGCTGCAGTACCTAGAACGACCAGCAGGGGGGAACACACTGCCCGCTCTGACCAGGCTCACACTGGCCCAGCCTAAGACTGCAGTGCGCAGGCTCGTGGAGAGTCTCCGGGATTGGAGGCGTCGAGGCTCTGGCGCGAACCTCCTGGTAGGCGGTTGGGGCCGCGGGCCCAGGTGAGGAGAGGTCGGCCAGGTCAGGTGGCGCTCAGGCATGAAGGGGCATCCTTCTCCTGCCTCACAGGGAAGAGAAGGAGCTGTGGATGCGCAGAGGCCCGGAGCGCAGGCTGGACCCCGAGGGCCCCCTGGTCTGTGGAGGGAGCCTGACCATGGGGGCGGGGGGCGGGACAGGCCTCGGGCTAACCTTAGGGCGACAGGTGACGGGGTGACAGGCTGGGCCTGCCAGCCCTGGCTGTGTGGTGGGGGAAGGTTTGGGGGTGCGGTGGAGGAGCATGCTTCTGTTGATGGGTTTGGTGACACGCCGCCCTGGGCCTCTGAGACCTGGCTTTGCTGACCAGGGAGGTTTGGAGACCTGGGGTGCCATGGGCACTCAAGAACCAGGGAAGGTTGGGGTGTCTAGAGAGAACACCGATGAACCAGCCACTGCTGGGGGAAAGTCTCCTGTGTGCCCGGCACTGTTCTAGAAGCTAGGCGCAGAGGAAAGCAGTATGCGAGGTCTCCTGCCTCATGTTCCAGGTGGGAGGTCCCCAGTCAAGGTTGGCTCTGAGTCCGGGAAAGCTGGGGGAGAGGAGGAGGTTTTCTGTTTGGAAGTTGTTTTTGACGTTGGGTTTAGCTACTTTTGTGTACAGCACACCAATAATGTACTTGGGAAGAGCTCTACAGTGAACTCCGCACCCACCATGTTGTTTTTTCATATTATAGTCATTTGTTCCAAACCATCTATCAGCCACCAAGTAGATTTTTGTTGTGACAAAACACAGTATAAATCACCTAGTGGATTTTTTAAATTGACATCAGATTTAACTCGAAGTCAAATGGGCCAGTGTGAATTTGGTTCTAAAGCCCTGGAGGGTGTTAGGGCTAGAGTTACCTACCCTTTGTAGCCATTACGTTGTATTTAAGGAACTGAGTGAAACTGAGAGTTCCATAAAGAAGAGGGGGGCATCAAATAAACGAGGGGAAAACTGGTGGCCACCGTGTTGGATGCTACTCTGTAAGATGTTTGTGAGGGAGGCTGAGACAAGATTGTCTCAGGCTAGCCTGCCTTAAAACAACCCCAAACTAAAAACCAAGGCCAAATGGAAACAAAATTCACCCCCAAATGTTTTTGACAACTATGAAGATTTTAATAAACACAGCTTTAGCGTATAAGAAAGAGGGACCTGTTGGTCATTTTTTTTTTTAATAAGAGAAACTAGAATTTGTCCATATGCTAATGTAGTTGAGATCATAGGAAGAGAGAAATGATACAGATAAAGGAGGAGAGCTTTGCCTGAGGGAGTCCTTGAAAATCTGAGAGGAGAGTTACAACAGACTGTTCTACATTTTAAACCAGCTACCAGCTGGAAGGGGAACGGAGGCAACAGGTGCAGATGGTGTTGGTGACCGAGGAAGGCCGTGTCTGTGGGCAGTCAGGGCAGTGTGGGATAGATAAGGTGTTGCTGGAGGACCCCTGTGACATAGTCCTGAAGAGTGGGAGAGGAGGCTGGGGTGGGGGAACTGAATTGCCGCTGTGTTAAGGCCTGTTTGCAGTCATGAGTTTGTAAGGTCAGCCAGTATGGTCTTACGATTTTTCTGTAGGTGTATTCAACACTGGGAAGGTTTTACAAAGATTAAATTAATTAGATTCATGAAAAGCATCTAATTCATTGCCAGGCACATTATAATATAACCTCTGTTTGAGTTCTTGTTTTGTTTTCTTTTTCTGTTTTTACAAATGTGCATAAGAGGGTGACATTTAGCACTGAATAGGATCTTCTCCTTTGGTGCATTCATTCTTCAGTGAGACCCGATTCAGCTGACATTTGCAGCTGCCTTAGACATCCAGCCTTGATGTGGTTATGGTCATCTGGCTTGGTGACTCGGCTGCTTGTGTTTTGGAACTGTTACCCTGGATGGGTTGGAAGTTTGTCACAGTGACAATTATTAAGGTTTTGTGAAAAAAATTTTTTTTTTTGATTTTTTGAGACAGGGTTTCTCTGTGTAGCTTTTGTGCCTTTCCTGGAACTCACTCTGTAGACCAGGCTGGCGTCGAACTCACAGAGATCCGCCTGCCTCTGCCTCCCGAGTGCTGGGATTAAAGGAGTGCACCACCACCGCCTGGCACGTGAAAATATGTTTTTATTACTATATTTCCTACTGGATCTAATTTACCCATAGTTACAAAATGTACAGCTCTAATATGACCAAGGGGAAAATTCAGTTTAATAGGCTATTATCCCTCCCTGGCTACTTGGGCTGTATTAAATACAAATGTAATAAAGGCTGATATTGAGTGAGCTCCAGTTCCTGGCTTTGTTTAGACTTTAGCTATATCCTTTTTCAGCTGCTTGGCCATAACTCTCTATACTTCAGTGGAATATATAAAAATATTTGACTCCCAAGCCAGATCAGCTGTATCCTATACTGCCTAATTGTGTGACTTTGGGCAAATCATTTAACTACTGTGTTTCTTTCTTTTTTCTTATTCATGATGTGGGAATACTAATAATAGTTGCTTACTGAGGTTATTGTAAGGATCAAAGGAGTTAATGTGCTGACACCAGAGAAGTAGTTTTACTGGTTGATTAGTTCCATTAGAATTATCTAGCCTTGTGTTTAGTTAGAGTCTAGGCACTGTATTATTTCTTCTGCCTTGGGGCTTGCTTACTTTTTTATGGCTGTATTGTCTGCATGGGGAAACTAAATAGATATGAGTTTGCTTAAAAAATAACTTACTTCATCTGGATTTATGCAGGTCATCAATAGGGTATATATATATATATTTTTAGTGCTGGCATTGCCTTCCACAAGGGCTTGGGAAGTGAGTCCAGTTTTTTGGTTCCAAACTGGCAGACCACTGAAGATACTTGGTTAGAAAGATCAGTGATCTACATGGCCAGTGCTGGGTACAGTGCATGGTAAATGATGTAGGCTATTTGGTGCCACATAAGAGACTAGAAAAAAAAATCTATAAGGTGAGAGGGTTACTATGATTGGATGCATTTGTTACTGATTGGAAGCAAATGACCAGGCTTAGCATTTGAGACCAGTGGAAATTCCAAATGACCTTTGCTGATACAAAGTGACAGGGAGAGTAATGTATGCTGTAAAGTTGTGACCTAGTAAGTCTGTAGTGAGAGCTATATGAAAATTTGCAGAGTGATGTGCTCCATTTTCACAAATTTAGAATCAGTAAGTCATAGTAAGGTTCTGGAATTCATCAATTTTTAAAGAATTCCATGAATGACTTAGATGTACAATTCGTTTGGGATCTCATTAGTGCACAAACCAGTACTTTTCAGCTCTCATTCTGTTTCATAACCACCTTTTAATCGGCTTTTTAAAAACTATCAGTGGTTTGGTGCCACCCCCAGGAATTCAGATTTAATTGGCTCGGGTAGGGTCTAGACATTGGTACTTTAAACATGTCCTCTGGTGATTCTCCTGTGCTGCTGGGTTTGAAGATCACTGCCATAGTCAGCCAGATTTCCTTCCATAGAAAGAATTTAAAAAGAGGCATAGCTTCAGGTGGCATATTATCAGGAAAGTGAAAAAATAGCATTTCTGAACTCCTCAACACAAATATTCAATCTAATAATCAAATGACTGAAAATGGGAATTGATGATTGAATTGGCATTTCTCACACTTACTAATGGAAATTTATCAGGCTCACTCTGGAAAAGAGAATTGACATTTATCAGGAATTTTATGTATAATCTCAGTCTTACAGCAACTCTGGGAGATTGTATATTCCTTCCATAATTTAGATGACCATTCTGAGGCTGAGGGAGGGTTAAGTTAACTTGTATATATTTTTATGTCTAGGTATAGATGGTTACAAGTCTAGATTGATTTCTTCAGTGCTTCTCAAATTGGAGCTCACTCTGGGGTAACCAGAGAGAACTTAAAAAACAACCCAAGTGTTGGGATCTCATTCTCATAGATACTGATTTTGTTATTCTGGGGTGGCCAGGCATTGGCATTTTGCAAAACTCTTCAGCCAGTTCTAGTATGCACATGAGACTGGCAGTCAGGATGTGCATGAAAGCTTTTATTTATTATTATTGTGGGGAGTTATATGTGCACATGCCATGGCACATGTGTGGATGCCAGAGGACAATTTTGTGGGACCAGTTGTCTCCTTCCACCTTTACCCATGCTGAGAATTGAACTTAGGTCGCCAGATTTGATGGACGTGCATCTTCATCCACTGCGCCGTCCACCAGTCTACTGTGCACTTCTGTAATGGCTTAATTCTATTTATACTGGCTTATTGTCCTGCCAGGTTCCCTGCCTCCATGCAGTCACTCAGTTTTCTCAGTGTTCATTTTCCCCACCTTCTTGCCTTTTAGTAAATATGTATTAAGTGTCCACTTTGTACCAGACACTCTGTACTGGGTGACACAATGGTGACAAGAAGGACCAAGTCACCCGCGTTATAAATTCACATTGAGGGACATAGACAGTAGATAGAAGGATTTTCATATATGAGGAAAAACAAAGCAGTGGAGATGGAGAGATGGCTCAGTCAGCAAAGAGCTTGCTGTGCAAGCAGGAGGACCCGAGTTTGAGCCCCAGCACCCAAATCACAAGCTGCATGTGGTATCTGGAACCCCAGGGCTGGGGAGGTGGAGAGAGACAGATCCTGAGGCTCTCTGGCTAGTCAGTCTAGCTGAGTCGGACTAAGGTGGAAGCGATCGAGGAAGACACGCAGTGCTGACCTTTGGCCTACACAGAGAGAGAGAGAGAGAGAGAGAGAGAGAGAGAGAGAGAGAGGGGGGAGGGGAGGGTAGGGGAGGGGAGGAGAGGGGAGGGGAGAGGAGAGGAGGGGAGAGGAGAGGAGAGGAGAGGGAGAGAAGGGCAATGATTAGTGATCCCAGCAGCAGTGCATCAAGAGTTGCACTTGCTTCCCATCCTCTCTAGAACTACTTTATGTTGTTGTGTGTGAATGTGGCTATTCAGTGACGTGCAGTGGGATCTCATGAATTTTTTCTTCATCTTTCTGTTGACCAACTGTGACAAGCATATTTCTATGTTTGTATTTGCCATCTGTATCTCTTTGGTCATGTGCTTGCTCAAATATTTTCTGAGTCATAAGAGTCTACATATGTAGGGTACAGGTCTTCTTCCAGTAAACATTTTTTAAGCATCTTTTCTCTAGGACTTAGTGTAGATGTAACCAACCGTCTTATTAAATAAGAAACACAGAGCCAATGTAAAAGAGAAAGCCAAGAGATCAGAGCTTAGAGCTAAAAATCTCACCCTTTCTCCTGCCGTGGTTCCAGCTTCCTGAAAGAGCTATTTCCCTGTGTGTAAGTCGTTTCATAGTCATTCTGCCTTCTCATTGGTTGTAAACCCAAACACGTGACTGCCTCGTCACTGTCTATAGGTACAGCCCCCCAGGTCTTAAAGGCATATGTCTCCAATGCTGGCTGTATCCCTGAACACATAGAGATCTATGGGGTTAAAGGCGTGCGCCACCACCGCCACACTCTGTCTATGGCTCTAATAGCTCTGACCCCTGGGCAACTTTATTTATTAACATACAATCAAAATCACATTTCAGTACAATTAGAATACCACCACATTTCCCCTTTTCTATTTTAATAAAAAGAAAAAAAAAAGCAAAAGGTTATAACTAACATAAGAAAAACTATATACAAAAGTACAATAACTATATACAATATATACAAGTAACAAATACCTAAACGATGTCTAGTCCATTTGTATTTGACAAATCAGAGAAAATAATTCCCTTATCTATCCTATTTTGGTAAGTCCAAAATGTATCTAATTCACTTTCTGTACTAATTAATCTTCAACTATAACTAACTAATCTTCAAGCATAACTAACTAATCTTCAACTCCCTCAGAGACCCAAGAAGGAAATAATATTAGCTAACAAAAATAAAAACAGGAAGTGCATGCAAGCAACTTCCAAAAAATTTGTGAGTTGACAGAAACTGCCAGCTGCCTGGACAGTCACCTGTGGTTTCCGCAGTGTTGGGGCATCATCTTCAGCCTATAGGCTTAGCGTATCTGACAGACTCATTTGTGAAGTAGGATGTACACAAGGTCAACAGTTCAACCTCACATTGGGTGAGAGCAGTCCATGTACCAGAAACACCTGAATTTTACTAGTGTCCTGTCATGATTCAGGATTTTAGATTCTGGAAATTGTTGACAGTTTTTGAATTCAGCTGTCCATTCTTCTTGGCTGTGTATATATGGCTTCATCTCAGCATCCCCTTCTTCTCCACATCCCTCTATTAAATGCCAGTCTACTATCGAGAGGCATGAGCTTTCAGCTGCTGTTCCATTGCACAACAGAAGCCATCAGCCCTCTGCCTGTTAAGCTGCCTTTGAAGAAAAGGGCACTGTACCTTTTCCGGATTGCGAAGGCCACTTCAGGGATGGGGCCATATTGTCCTGGCCTCAGAAGATGCCTTTTGATAAAGCCATAACCACACTTGTTTTGGCAAGAATCAGTAGTCCTTTGTTTTGTGTTCTGTCTGTCCATTTTGTCCTGTTGATTCGAGGATACTTTGTTGTCCAGTGGCTAACTTATGCCACAATGAAAGTTGACTCCATATGCGGTTTCTTCAATGCCCATATTTTCTCTGAAGTAGATTGGTACTGCCAGGAGCTGACATGTCTCAAGAAAGAAAAATTTTCTAAGTTATTAAAACATTTTAAATGCCATATTCTGTAGATCTCTGAAGGATTTGAAGATGACCTGTCTAAAACATCTCTGCTCAATTTTTAAAACATATCTAATATGACTACAAGTTCTATTATAATGTCTAACTACTAACTTTCATTTCTTTATATCCTAATAGTTGGTAATAATAACATTCAAAGATCAGAAAATTGCATTACATTGTTAAATGAATGGTATAAATACAATTAGAAATATACATATAGCATTTTCTAACAATATCAGTTTCAAATTTGTATACAATATAAAACAATGCAATCCAATGTAAAGTATTTAAAACTAGTAATTGTCTTTTTCTTTTCTTTCTTTCTTCCTTTCTTTTTTTAAATAAGAACCTTAAGTCTAATCTCCTTTGCTTAGCCTTTTTCCTAACCCTTGACAACAACTTGTAACCAACATTATTTGTTGAAAATAATGTCCTGTCTCCACTGTCTTGATACCTTTCCCACAAATCAAATGATCCATGCCAATGACTTCTACCTTTTTGTTCTTTCCTGCTTAGGTGTTGTATTTCTGTTCTTACACCAATGTCATGGGGTCTGGATGTTTCACCATTTCTAGTCATTGTAAAGAGGTCCTTACAGCGGACAAATATAAGTTTCCATATGAAACATCTAGATGTTTAGAAATGCACAAAGTATGTTAAAAGTAGATGCAGTAGGTAATACATATTGCAGATACTCTTATTAGAACTCAGAGTGAAATGTTGTCCTTTGGAAATGGGATGATGAAACTGCTTTTATACAATACAGACTTGTACTGGCTTAAGGAGGGAGGAAGAATGGAAAATTATGAAGGACCTAATGCTATATAAGCTTTTGGTAAAGTAAAAAGGTGAAACAGATATAAAAGTATGCAGATTTTTAAAAAGACATGAAAATGTATTTGTGGACATTATTATATAGGAAATTCCAAGGAATCTATAAAAAGCTGTTAGAAATAGTGACTGTAGCAAAGACATAAGACATGAGGTCTGTATGCAGAAATCAGTGGTATTTTTTAATGTGGCAGTGGATGACTAAAAATTAAAACAGTTATCATTTACAGTGGCATGAAGAATTACAGATAGGTTTAATGCAGTTCTGCAATATTTGAATGTTTGAAACTATGAAATACTTATGAAGGAAATTAAAAAAAACCAAAATGAATAGAGCAATATATTTGGTGTTATTTTGTTGAATACTCTTTACATCTAATTCTTGATAGACACTGGCTTGTCAAGATATGTCATTGATTTTGATATCAAGGTTGATGGTGGTCTCATAAAATTGTTATTGTTTCCTCTTTTACTTTGTGGGCCATTTGGTATAAATTGTTACCCTTCTCAAGGTTTGATAGTGTTTCGCTGTTTTCCTTGTGGATTGTGTGCTGTGGTTCATTCCCCTTCACAGAGCCTGTGCAGGGTCTGTGTGTCCATTCTCGTGAGAGAGCATCAAGACTCTGTCTCCCTGGAAAGAGTCCTTGCTATCTGTGTTATAGATCTGGGACACAGCTGTCTTAATATATGCAATCGTCTAGGTTACACTGAGACGGTCATTTCCTTTCTTGTTTATTTGTTTCCTCACTCTTTCCCTCATCCTCCTCATGTTCTCCTTCCCCTTCTCCCTTCTATCACTCCCTCCCCACCCATTTTTACTTTCAGTATGTAAGTACAATCTTTTATCCAAAGATTGCCACCAGCCACACAGCTATTTAGGTGTAAGTTAATTCACATTGAATTAAATAAAAATGAAATTTCTCAGTCACACTGATCCCGTTTTAAGTGATTAGTAGTCAAAAGTAGTTAACTGTTTTGGACTGTGCAGTTACAGGATGCTTTTACCACCATACAAGTCTCTGCTGGGCAGTGCTGGTCTAGAAGATAAGAGTTTTCTTGATTTTTTTTGGATATATTTCTGAAATTATTGGTATTTCTTTTATTTGTCAGCTTTGTTTTCATTTTCTGTGCTTTATTTCATTCTTTTGCTTGCTTTGAGCTTCATTTCTTAGGCCACAACACAATCATCAACTTGGGATTGTTATTTCCCAGTGTAAATATCCAGTACTGTACATTTAGAAGCATGATTTCAATTGTGTGCCTAAAGTTTTTTGATGTTCCATCTTTATTTATATTCAATTAAAATAATTCATTATTTCCTTTGTCACTGATTTGAGATGACAGTTATTTAGAAATGAGTTTTTTTTTAAAACTACCCCCAATTTGAGGACTTTAGTTTTGATTTCTTTTTTAACTTCAATCTTATATTCCAGCATAAGATTTTTAAAATTGGATTTATTTATTTATTTTATGTGTATGATCCATATATGTATGTCCATCGCATGCATGCCTGGTACCCATGGAGGTAAGAAGAGGATGTTGGATCCCTTGGAACTGGAATTACAAATGGCTGTGTGCCACCATGTAGGTGCTAGGAACTGAACCTTGGTCCTCTGCAAGAGTAGCCAGTGTTCTTAACCACTAAGCCATTTTTTCTAGCACCTCAGCATAAGATTTTTAATTTTTTGTGGGAGTGGGATGGGGATCAGAACAATGACTTAACTTTGTGGAAGCCCTTTATCCACTTAAAGATAATGTTTATTTCTTTTGATTGAAGTGTCCTTGAAACTTAGGACAAATTAATTCACGGTATTATTCATGTTTTCTGCATCCTCATTGGTTTTCTCTTTGCTTGTCTCCACCTATTCTCTGCATTTTCCTTTTCCTTGTTTTATGTTTTAAAAAAGATTTATTTTTTAAAAAATTGTATATGTATGAGTATTGCCTGAATGAATGTATGTAATGTATGTGTATCACACATGTGCCTGGTACTGATGGAGGCCAGAAGAGGGCATTGGATCCCCTAGAACTGGAATTATAGAAAGTTGTAAGCCACCATGTGTGGGCTGGGAACAGAACCCAGGTCCTCTGCTGGAGCCAAAAGTGCTCTTAACCATTGAGCCATCTCTTCAGCCCCCCATTTATGACTTTTTGAAGCAATGTTCCTTTGATAAATATACTTTGAAGTGGCTGTATGTTTTTATTAGGTAATACATGTCTTTATGGAACATTAAAAAATTGGAATTTGTGCAGTCTGATGCTTACATTTACCTTTCTTTTTATCAGCATTTGCATGGGTTATCTTTTTCCAGTACCTTTATATTTAAAGTGGGCTTCTTGCAGACTGTATATAATTAGATTTTACTTTTTTAATCTTAACCATTTTTTCTTCTTGATTTGTATGATATGATCATGAACATTTAATGTAATGGTTGGCATGGCTGGATGCTTTTCTGCAGTCTTGCCAGTTTTGTTTGTCTGATTTAGTCTTTAACCCTACTGTTTTCTTTCTCATCTTCTTTTTATTGAAATAGGGACATTTAATGAATCCCTTTAATCTCTCCTTGACATTCGCTGCTGCATTTCCTCCTTTCTGCCTCTTTCTTCTCTTCTTGGTTCTTTTTGTCAACAGTTATTATAGACTTCCACTGTATCACAGTCTACTTTTAATAATGTCTCATTTCACATAGAATGTAATGAGTTTATATCAGTGTGCTACCATCGCATCTCACACATACTTTGAGGTATGCTTCTTATACATTTTATTGAATAGATGTTATAAATTCGACAGTGTAATTATTATTATTGCTTTAGTTATCATAAAATTCCTAGTCTCTTGTTTAAACAAGGCTTTTAAAAAAGAATTTTAAATGTATAGAAAAACTGAACAACAGTACAGAGTGCTCATATATTTCTTCATTCCACATGCTCTCCTATTATCTTTTACTACTTTGGTACATTGTTACTTAGAGAATCACTGTGCATTATTACCAGCAAAAGGCTCTCTACTTAGCACTAGGGTTTACTCTTTGCATAGCACATTTCTCTAGAATTTGAAAAATATATCATCTTTCTATAATTACAGTATTATTTCTTTAAAAATCCCTGCTGCTCTATTGATACATTCTTGTATTTACTCTTCAAAACCCCTGCCAACCACTGGTCCTCCTTTTCATAGCTTCACTGTTTTTACAGTGTTCATCAAATCATCACATTTGTTTCTTTCTCTTAGTAGCATTCATTAAGATTGCTCCATAGCTTATATGGCTTGATAGCTCATTTGTTTGTTATTCAGTAATATTCCGTTGATGGGAATATCACAGTGTATCCATTCAAATACTGAAACATATCTTAGTTGCTTCTAGATGTTGATGATTGTGAATAAGATAGCTACAAATATTGAGAGCTGCAGTGAATGATTGCTGAATCTCATGGTAGATAATACTGTGTTTAGCTCTGTAAGGATCTGCTACAACTGCCTACCGCAGCGGCTATACCATAATCCCTTCCCACCAGGAATGACTTATTCCTGATGTTCTGCATTCTCACTAGTGTTTGGTATTGTTAATTAGCCACTATAACAAATAAAAGCAGTATCTGGTTTTGATTAGTAATTTTCTAATAATGTAGAATGTGAAACATTTTTACATGATTACTTATCTGTTTATTTCTTTGGTTCAGTTCATTTATTTATTTATTTTAAATTGGTTTTCTTGCTGAATGTTCAGAGTTCTTTATATTTGGGGTTACAAATGATCAGATATCTGATTTGTAAATATTTTCTTCAGGTCTTTTTTATCTCCTTATTCTCAACAATATCTTTTGCACAACAGAAGGTTTTTTAAAATTTTAATAAAATAGAAAAACTTATTGCCAGCTGAGTGTGGTGGCAATGTCTATAATCTTAGCCCTTTGGGAGAGTGCTGAAGGAGGGCACCGCAGCTTAAGGCCAGTCTGATCTGCATATGGCCTCCCAGGGCATCAAAGTGCATGTAGTGAGACTTTGTCTAAAACCAGCCAAGCAAGCAAATATAAAAATAATAGAAAACAAAACAAAACAAAATTTGCCAAAACTTAGGTTAACTATATTTTATCCTTGTAATTGTCTTGTTTTGAAGTTTTGACTTCCCAAAAGATAAAGTTCTAACCCTGCCATTGATGCTCTGTTCTTATTTAGGCCTTTGCAGAAGTGAATAAATGAAATTAAGACCCCAACCAATAATTCGTGTTCTTGTGGAACAAGAGAAATTTGACTGTAGGCACACAGGGAGACTATAGTATCACAGTAGAGGCCGAGATTGAAGTGCTGTGCCTCCACACCAAGGACACCAGAGACTACTAGTGGACAGCATGTGCTAGAACAAAGCAAGACTCCTTCCTTCTAGGTCTCTGAGTGGGGGGTGGCTCTGCTGACACTTGAATTTCGTTCTTCTGTTTCTAGAACTGTGAAATGATACATTTTCCATTTTTTAAAATGCCATCCAGCTTGTGGTATAGCACTTTGTTTTGGAAGCCCTCGGAAACTAACCATATCCTGGCATAGTTTTTGGAATTGAGTATCAGGTGGGTAGACACAGAAAGAGTCTTGAGGCACATGACATAAAAGCTCTAGTCAAGTTTGACAAGACTTGGGTAGTAATATGGATGTTATTCTGGAAAAGGCTCACAAGAGAAGGGAATTGTGCAGAACATGTTTGTTTTAGAGAACACATGTATCATCATGAACAGAAGTGTATTTGAAACGTGGACTTCCAAGGAGCTTCTTGTGTGATCTTCAAGGAGTGGCGGCTCCAATCCCTGGCACTGAGGAAAGGTTATCCTCGTCAAGAGTGCCAGCAACAACTTGCCTGGATTGTGCTCAACAGCTGGGTGAGAGGAGAACTTACAAAAATGAGTTTGCACGTTTGCCTGAGGGCATTTTAAAGCAATTATTGTGGGGCCATAATTTATCTTTACTGCTCATAATTAAAATGTAAAGGGGGAGGAACTAAGTTAAGGAGAGACTTATTAAGCAAAAATTAATATGGCTAGAAAAAATTTCAACCTATCCAGGAAATCTGCTGTGGAAACAGGACCAAAGTGTGGCTTTGAGATTGATTAGGCAGACCCACCTTGTTATGACACAGAGTAGATGTTGAGCATTGTTAATGTACTGCTAAAAGTCAGTATTGGGCCGGGCAGTGGTAGCACACACCTTTAATTCCAGCACTCAGGAGGCAGAGGCAGGTGGATCTCCGTGAGTTCGAAGCCATCCTGGTCTACAGAGTGAGATCCAGGACAGGCACCACATAGAGAAACCACACATAGGCACATAGAGAAACCCTGTCTCAAAAAAAAAAAAAAAAAACAAAAACAAAAAAAGTCAGTATTGGTTGATGTTAATGCATTTTTAAGCTTTATATTCCTGTGTGTATGAGCATGAATGCATGCATGGCACTTGGTAGATGACTTGTGGAGTTGGTTTTCTCCTTCAACTTTTACATGGGTTCTGGGATTGAACTCAGGTAGCGGGGCTTGCGTGGCATCTGCCTTTGTCCACTGAGCTGTCTTACTGCTCAAGAATGGCACCCCATCTGATGTTTATTATCCTATAAATAAATCTGTGGGGGATGGGACAGTCTGCTGCTTAGTGGAGAGCTGCCAGACTCTTTCCTGGTGTCCTGGTGACTTGTGCAGTGACTATATGCAGAAGCTAGGTGGATGACCCCATGCCAGCACCATCTTAAGGAGGTCACATAATGATCACAGCTGCTTGCTCCAAGTCCCAACGGTGAAGAAGTCACAGCCACAGTTGTTTCAAACAGCTTTCACTGGGCTTCCCTGTAACCCTTCCTGTGTAGGCCAGAGGGGGCACTTCTGTTGGCACACAGAGGGTCTGCTGTGACGGGAACAAAAACCAAACACTCCCCCAATAGCATCTACAGTTATGACTGCATGGGTGTTTGCTGTGACTGATGCAAACAGCCGTTTTATGCAAACTGTGTAACCAAGTAGGTCAATTTTGTGCTGTGACTTGGAGATGCCTTCTGTGCTACTTTGCTTGATGTTGGCAGCATAGGCCCAGTAAGAGGCTTTTCTCAAGTGAACCTTTCTTGCCTATGTTTGAAATCCATTAGTAGAGCATACTGTGCTGTTAAAGAAAAGGTAGCCAAATACAGCTCTGTCTACCTATAATCCTAGCAGTTGGCAGGTGCTTCAGGAATTCAAGGACAACCTGGGTTACATAGTTTGGGGTTAGCCTGAGCAACATGGTCAAGAACAAACATTAGGGGGTTGAAGAGATGGCTCAGCAGTTCAGAGCACTTCTTGCTTTTGCAATGGACTTCAGGTTCAGTTTACAACCACCTGTATTTCCACTTCCAGGGGATCCAGCACCCTTTTCTGGCCTCTGCAGCACTAACCACACACACAGTACACATACATACATTCAAGAGAAACACTCATACACATAACACAAAAATAAATCTTAGAGCAACGCATAGCAACGACAACAAAGAAACACAGAAAAGGTGGAGACAACAGCAGTGTGGCTTCAGTGTGAGCACAGCGAGCAGTTGGCAAACGTCAAAGTGGTGCAATCAAAGAGTGGACAGTGGCTTACAGCTGAAGACGCAGCTGACCTATGGAGAGTGACAGACAGACTGAGCCACAGAAGTGACGCGGTGAGTGGCCGAGGCTCTAACGGCGGCAGGGGAGGCCTTGGCAGCAGCAGCAATGGAGTTGCAAGAGTGACCAAAACCGGAAGTAGCAAAGCCGTGGCAGTGACAGGAGCCAACAGTAGAGCTGTAGCAGAAATGGCTATGACATCAGCGGTTACAGTGGTAGGCATGGCCTTATGGGTGATGATGGCTAATCTTGATTGCCAAGTACATCTGCAATCAACTGAAGCGCATCCAGCTGGGCATACCTGTGATTTTTCTTGATTGGATCCTTTGCGGTGGGAAGATCCACCCAAAATCTGGGCCATACCTTCTGATGGCAGCCTGTCAAAAGGACATGGAAGAAGGAAGCTTTGCATTTTACTGACTTGCCTTCACTTGTGCTGGCAAGTTAATCTGTCCTGTTGCTGAGACTTTCCTTCACTGGTATTAGAACCCACTAATCAGGATTCTAACATAGACTGAAGCCCAGCAGCTTTCTAGGACTCCAGCACCAGACTGGGACTCCTGAGACATCCAGTTTCATGGAATGAATGACTGCTGGATCCTTGGCCTTTCTGTTGGAAGACATCTATTTTTGGACTGCTTGAACCATAGCTTGTAAGCCACCCTAATAAATACATGCTCACACTTTTTTTTAAAAAATCAGTTCTGTTCCTTTAGAGAACCCTGACTAATACATGGACCAAGGGTATTAAGACATTCTAGGCCTTAGCACTATAACACTAGCCAGTATCAAGAACTGGAGAATCCCAACTTCCTAGGCCCACACAAAAGCTGTAACACTTGTCACCATAAGGCTAAGCATCCCAGCACCTGCCCGAGGCTCTCATCAGAGCTGTGACATTAGAAGGCACTACCTGCTGCTGCCTCAGGCTATCTGCTGTTGATGCTTACAGCCATCTAATGCCAAGGAGTTCAGAAGCTTCCCATGAGGAGCACGAGAAGCACTAGCTTTACTTTTCCTGCCTGCGATTTCTGTCTAGGTAGAGGAAAACTACTCCAGCCACCTGACTGTTACTGAAGAGATTAGGTAGGATCCATAGCCCTTCTGTTGCTTTGTTGAAGGTACTGGCTGCTCTTTAGTCCCACCACTTCTTAAGCTTGACTGTTAACACCCCAACAACCTTTTTAGGCAGTTTATTCTGGAGAGAAGAATGAAGGTTGTAAGACTTCGATATTCTGCAAGTTGGAAACAGGTTGGATGGTAGGATGGGTCATGACTCCTGGAAATGATGACATGGTGTATGTGTTTTAAAAGCCCAAGGTAAGTATTTGTGACTTTGGGAAGTTGGGAAGCAAGCTTTTGTGGTTTTAATTGTGCCACCAAGTTGAAGCATGCTTCTAAGGATTTCTGGGATCCAGCAAAGAGTAAGAAGAAACAGGGAAGAATCTTTGTGTTGAGCTTAATAGAGAGCATGCCCTGCTGATGCCTGGTGTTCAGAACAGTGAGAGAACACAGTTCTTTTATGGTACAATTTAAGCACAGTGGGAGCCTGTGAGTATCTCCTAGGAGTTATAGCTTTGTGCTTTACATTTAGGACTGTGATCCATTTTGAATTGTGAGAGATACAATGCTTATGTCTAGATTTCCTGCATGTGAATGTCCAATTAGTCTAGCACCATTTTTTGAAAAATAATATTTCTTCCACTGAATTGCTTTGCTGCTTTATCAGTGATTACTTGACTCCATTTGTGTGGGTTGATTTATTGGCATCTCTATCCCATCGATCTGTTTGTCTATGCTTTCAGTAGTCCTATGTAATCTTGATTATTCAAACCTTATGGTAAGTCTTGAAATCCCATATCAGTCTTCTAACTTTGTTCTTTAGGATTTTTGGCAATTCTGGCTGTTTTCTCCATAGCCTTAGAAGGGGTGCATTGTTATTCACAAAACAACTTGCTAGGATTCTCATTGGGATTACAGGTCCTGTAAATAAAACTGGGAAGAATTGAAATCTTAACAATAGTGAGTCTGTGCATGAACATCAAAACATCTCTTCAGTTATTTAGGTCTGTGGGAGTCCAGCTCTCACCTTTTGAAGGGTTCTTAGGTAGAGGAGAGAGGGATAAGAAAATATCAGGTAGAAAGAGAGACCTAGACAACGAGAAGAAAGACAGAGATATGGGACAGCTTTGGGAGGGCCTGGGTCAATACCCAACAGCCGCTTTATTTATTCAAAAGAGCTTTTTATAATATGCCAAGGGGAGAGGCAAAAGACCTCACCTTTGCAAGATCAAAGCATACCATACAGCCAAGTGTAGACCCTTCTAAATACCTGGTAAACACATCCATGGCCGAATCATCTCCTTACACAGCCCTGCTGGGTAAAGCCAGCTCAGATTCTCTTACCCTAAGTTCTCACTAGAAAGTCTCTCTGGGTCTCCACCTAGATCTTTGTTTTTTACCAAAGTTTTGAAGAGTTACTACTGCTGTGTTGCAAAGGAGTTGGGTTTTATACATTAGCTTAGTATTCTTTAGATGTTAAAGAGTTTTGTTACCTTTATGGTGCTGAGGCTTGAATCCAGAATGCTATGTTCTGTTCTAATATGAATTTATCTTTCTTCTAGTGTCCTAATGCACATGCTCTCTTGTCTGTTGGTGATACTGATTTTTTAGGGGACTTCTGTAAGAAGGATTTTTACTCTTGTTTATTCTTTGATGTATTTTATATAGGTAATCTGCCATCTAAGAAGCCAGAGTTTCTCTTTTCCACAGCTATTTATCTCTGTATTTTTTCTTGTCTTGTTGTTTTATAGTATCTAGGATTTTTCATCATTAGGTTACATATATTTGTATATAATTAAAAAACTTAAAAATTTCATGTATGTGTACTGTATTTATATTATTTTTCCCCTCTCTCCAACTCCTCTTTGGGCTTTCCAACTCCCTCTTAAATTTATAACCTCTTTTCTTTAATTATTACACACACACACACACACACACACAGGAATTTAACCTCACAAAGTCCTTGTATACTTTTGTAAATATTCTTTAACCATTTAAGAGAAGTTTTCCTCTGGTCTTAGTTTTCTGATCATTATCAAGAGTGAATTTTGATTTTGTCAAGTGCCTTTTCCTGAATCTGTTGATATCATATGAGTTGTCAAGAATCAGTGAGTTACTTTGCTCTTAGGCACTGGACATCCTCTCTGTAAGAAATTAATAAGTGAAAATTGGCCTTCTAGCACCCATGGTCAGCTTGTGTTTGCTGGTGGCTAGATAAAATAATAAAATTGAGATGTGGAGCTTTGTGAGACCTCCTGAGAGATGGAGGGGGGGGGCGGGAGGTAGGGAGGGAGAGAGAAAAAGAGGGAGGGGGAATGTGTGTGTGTGTGTGTGTGTGTGTGTGTGTGTGTGGTGGGGTTGTATGTGTATATGGGCACATGTGTGTAGGCCAGAGGTCAATGTCAGGTATCTTCTTCTCATGCTCTGCACTCTATTTTTTGACACAGGGGCTCTCACTGAACTGGAGTTTACGGTTTCAGCTAGACTGACTGGCAGCAAACCTGAGGGTCTCCCTATCGAAGTATGCACAACTTGCAGTATATGTAGCCATGCCTGGGTTTTATGTGGGTCCTAGAGACCTGAGTGCAGGTCCTAATGCTTGTGTAGCAAGCACTTTCCTGACTGACTTTTCTCTGAATAAAATGGATCAACTGAGGCTAAGGACTTGTTTTCTGCTCTTCATCTCCCATTTTCTTTGTTCCTGAAGTAATTCAGGGGCAACTTTAGTTACTTCCTAATATTCAAAACCCTTCAAAGCCCGAGTCCATTTGAACATACTATGTAGACCAGGCTGCCCTCAAACTCATAGAGCTCTAGCCTCTGCTAGGATATTTTTTATGAGCAGGTTTGTTTCCAGAAATGGGTTGTCCCTCCGTCACTCCCTCCTCTCAGTAATGGCTTTACATTTCCACCCCATACCTGTTAAGAGACTGTAGAGAAGGAAGAAAGGTTCCCTGGGGAGTGGGAAAGAGAGAACTTGCCTTTTTTAGCCTTAAACCAGTTCATGGAAGTGTTGGGCCTACACCTTTAACTGACAGCTTAGGCAGATGTTGGCTTTTCTCTTCTCCCTATTAATTTCTCACAGAGAGGATGTCTAATGAGGACTGAGGTGCACAGCTTGCCTTTGCTTTATTTTTCTGTGTCAGAGTGTGTCAGTCAGAGAAGAATATTGTGGGCATAAGAAAGATTTTCAGTATTTTAAGGCCAGACTTTATGAACCTTAAAATTGCATATGGAAAAGGCCCTCATTACTGATTGCCTGTCTGAATCATTTGTGTGATATATTAGATTGGGGCTTCTTAAGCCTTTTGCTCTTGTGGCCCCTCTTTATCTGAGGATTTTTTATGTGATCTTAGGTATAAGTATATACAAAATAGGCAGATAAATAAATTACTTACTGATAATCATGAAAAGCAATGTATACAGTTGTTTGGTATACATAAAATTTGACCATTTGAGATGAGATCAAACTTGCATACAACTAAAATATCTGTGCTTGTGCATTTTTGTGTAAAGAGGTAAACCTTTCTGATATTCAGTATTGCAGAGTGCAGAGAATCTTTAGCATTTTTCACAGTTGGTTGATACTGTGATTTTATTATTGTTAATGCTGAGAATACCACTACACATAAATATGTAACACAAAATGGCAGAAGTATAGTTAGGCCTTTATAGAAATAGTTGGAAATTCTGGCCTAATCCCAAGCCAAACTTCATTAATTAATATTTATGAAAATGAAGTTAGCAACTAAACAAAGCAGTTTTAAAAATCAAGCATCCTAACACTATACAATGCAAAAACATATTAATACTTTAATACTTAGGTGCCGAGGGATGATGGAAACTATTGGAAGTCTTTGTCCTGTAGTTAAGCCATCGTCTGTCTATAAGAGCAGAACATGAGTACTGCAGGTTGTAACATACAGCGCTTCCAGTCTGAGACGAAGTGCTTCAGGCAGTGTTCATTGGCATCACACAGTCTGAAAGCATGTGCAGTACGAAGGGCACATGTTACATATTCAGAACCAAGGATGCAGTGAATTCCTCCAGCTCAGGTGGCCTCTGATTCATTATGATTTGATTTTGAATTACTTTTTAGTCATTGCTTGCTCAGAAACTTTTTGGTGTTACCAGTTTTTCATAGCTCACCTATGCACTTAGGCAGCCCCATATTGGGTAACAATCCAGCTTAGGAAGCTAAAGATTAATAATGTTGCTAGCCTTTAGGGATGTGTGGACATAGTGACTATGGCCAGCAAGTCTTACTCATGCATATGCTTGTACTTGAGGTGACTTGCTCATGTTTATTTATTTTTAGGAGACTGTAGTGAGAAGGCTTATATTTTAAAAAAGAGTCAGAGTCTTGGAGAATAGGCAGGACAGACACAGTACAGGAAGAGTCTGAGTATCAGCTGGGAGAGACAGTAGAAGAATCTGAGTATCAGCTGGGAGAGACAGTACTGTTTTACAATCTATATAGGATCTGTCCTCGTTTAATCTTTTGTTGAGTTTCATATTTTAGAAATTAATCATATGTACTCATAGGCCACACATTATGAGGCATTTTTCTGGAGTCTATCTCTTCATAGTAGAGTAAGTTGAAATTTGTCAGATTGATATATTTTTATACTAAAGAAATAGTAGCTCATTAATTCCTAAAACATTTATATGAGAACATCAGCAATAATAAATTTCAAAAAAGGCTGGGTGTGGTGGCTCACACTTTTAATTCCAGCACTCGAGAGGCAGAGGCATGCAGATCTCTATGAGTTTGAGACCATCTTGGTTAGGGCTACATAATGAATCCCTTTCTCAAAAACAAAACAAGAGAAAAACAAAAAGATGTTTTAAGTGACCATTTTTAGTTATGCTATCCTAATCAACTAGGAAAGTTCAGAGTCTGGCTCATAACTATTAGTCCTCTGATTATAATTCAACTCAGCATTGTTGACATAGGATTCTAATGCTTTAGGAATCTTAAATTGTTCACTGTTCAAAAGGATGGTCACAGTACTTCTCAATAAACTTACTATTGACATAGGGATAGCAATTTGCTTTCATATCTGTAATTGGGTCATAACTCTTTAAAAATGCTTTTCATCAGTAACTTGACAATTGTTTTTATGCACTTGTTTCTATTTATTTGACCTCAATTTTATTGAAATATATTATTATTGCATTAAAATAACCTTTTTTACAGTATAATCACACACAAAAATCTTAGTCCTGTAAATAAATGTGATATTCTTACTTTCTTTCTAATTTGAATTGTTTCCTTTCTCCTTCTGATAATTTTTCCCTGATAGTATAAGACAGAGTGTTGACGCTTAGAAGGCAGTGCCTCCCCTCTACTGTCCCTGTGCTTCCCTGGTAACCCTCAACACTCACACACTTGTACTACAGAGTAATTAATAGCCTGCAAAATGCAGTATACCCATGGGACACTTACTTTCACTGTGAATATTGGTTATCTTTTTTTTTTTTTTTGAGGCAGGGTCTAATGTAGCTCAGATGGGCCTTGAACTCACTATGCAGCCCTAGGATGACCTTGAAGTTCTCCTCCCGCTGTCTCTAACTTCCTGAGTACTGCGGGTGTGAGTGTGTACCATCACACCTGTCTTATGTGGTGCTAGGGACTGAACTCGGGGCTTTGTGCAGACTTGGCAGACACCCTGACACCTAAGCTACATCCTAGCCCTGGTTATTTTTGTAACTAGATAAGGCAATATCATTTACTTTTAAAAGAACTCCAACTAAAATAAAAACAACTCTTAAGATATAATTCATATCAAGTAATACAGCTTAAGAAACTTGTATTGGGAATTTCTTTACAGGAAATAAAGTTGTGGGTTTTTTTTTTGTTTTGTTTTTTGTTTTTTAAGAAAGAACATATCTTCAGGTAACTGTAGAACATCCAGAGTCCATCAGTTTTGAGTTCTTGGGGTTCCTTTCATCCTCTTCTTTCCTGGCGAGTATAGGTTTCTGAGAATAGGGCATTTTAGTAGTCGTGTTCCAAGCAACATCAGCCCCAGAAGTAACTGGCAATTTGCTGAGTAGGTCATTTTAAGTAGTAGTTGGCATCTTTGACCCAGACTAAAATCCATGATGCAGAGTTGGTCTTTCCATTGAAAGAGTGAGCTGGGGTGAGGACAGCACCTCAGCTCAGGATCTTTGTGGCCAGAGCATCTCCATGGATGAACTGGCTTCTGTCCCCCTGAAGGCATCCTGTACCATAGAGGAAACAGCAGTGACCTCTGTTGCAAACAGCTTGCCTTCCCATTCTTCTCAAGGGCACAATACTGTCAGTGCACTGAGCTGCATGAAGTCCAAAGCTGCTTGTAAAAGGAAACCTCTTCAGGGACTTCACGGTGTGAAGAAGCATTGTTGTACACAACACGTAGTAATGTAAGAGCAGCGCATAGCTTGATCTCAGCAGTGGGGAGTTATACGTCCTTTCAGTCCTCCTGTTCATTACCAAAGCTGCCGCTTGAAAACCGAATTAAATGGTCATCAGCTTTATATTAATTTTTTGTTTTTCACCCAGTTTGATTCTTGTTTCTATAGGATTATCTCTGACTCAAGGCACTGGAGTTTGGGAAAATATTAGAAATATGTGTGCTTTTTAAAAATGGAATGTACCAGCAGTAACTTTATTTTCAGTATGAATATTGGTTATCTTAATAATTAGAAAAACAAAATTTCTTATATTTTTGGTTGTGAGCCTAGCCTTTCTTACGGGAGCGGGAGATCCCAGCTCGATCAAGAACAGAGAGGGAAAACACGGAAAAAGAGACCATGATAAATGAAGACCCTATGGGAATAGGAAGAAGCAAAGTGCTAGAGAGGTCCCCAGAAATCCACAAAGATACCTCCACAATAGACTACTGGCAATGGCCGAGAGACAGCCCAAACTGACCTACTCTGGTGATAGGGTGGCCAAACACCCTAAGTGTCGTGCTAGAAATCTCATCCAATGACTGATGGAAGCAGATGCAGAGATCCATGGCAAGGCACCAGGTGGAGCTCCAGGAGTCCAATTCACGAGAAAGAGGAGGGATTGTATGAGCAAGAATTGTTGAACCAAGATTGGAAAAAGCACAGGGACAAACAGCCAAACGAATGGAAACACATGAACTATGAACCAATAGCTGAGGAGTCTCCAACTGGATCAGGCCCTCTGGATAAGTAAGACAGTTGATTAGCTTGAACTGTTTGGGAGGCACCTAGGCAGGGGGACCTGGACCTGTCCTTAGTGCATGAGCTGGCTGTTTGGAACCTGGGGCCTATGCAGGGACACTTTGCTCAGCCTGGAAGGAGGGGACTGGACCTGCCTGTACTGAATCTACAATGTTGAGCTGAATCCCCAGGGGAGTCCTTGCCCTGGGGGAGATGAGAATGGGGGGTGGGCTGGGGGAAGGGGGAGGGAGGAAGGAGGACAAGGGAATCTGTGGCTGATATGTAAAATTAAATCAATTTATAAAATAAAAAAGACACCCCTCCCAAATTGGGGCATAGTATGTAATAAATTTGACAATCCAGTAAAAAGAAAAAGAAAAACAAAATTTATTTTTTTAAAAAAACCTCCCAGCTATTTTAGAAACAATTTTTAAATTTTTAATTATTTATTTTATGTTCCAACCACAGTTTCCCCTCCCTCCTCTCCTCCCAATCCCTCCCTCACACCACCCCTGGACCCTTCCAATCCTCTCCTCCTCCATTTCTATTCAGAAAACGTCAGACCTCCCATGGATATCAACAAAACACAGCATATCAAGTTGCATTAAAACTAAGTCTCTCACCTTGTATTAAGGCTGAGCAAGGCAACCCAGTATGAAGAATAGGGTCCCAAAAGCCAGCAAGAATCAAAGACAGCCCCTGTCCCACTGTTAGGAGTTCCACAAGAAGACTAAGCTACACAGCTGTCACATATATGCAGAGGGCTTAGATCAGTCCCATGCAGGCTCCCTGGTTGGTGGCTCAGTCTCTGTGAGCCCCTGTGAGCCCAGGCTAGTTGATTCTGTGGGTTTTCTTGTGATGTTCTTGACCCCACTGCTCCTACAATCTTTCTCCCTCTCTTCAGCCGGATTCCCTGAGCTCGGTCTAATGTTTGCCTGTGGGTCTCTGCATCTGTAGAAATAATTTTTAAAAGGCGTAAAACATTGTCTGGATGCATGTTGACTTTTATAGATTTGGAACTAGTGATTATTGGATATAGATTAGTAAAGATTTCATTCTACTTATTTGTGTTCTAGAGAGATCCACTTTATGTGTATTTATATAAAAAGAACAAGTCATTGCATTTGAGTTTTTCACACATTTAGTTGTCAGGTGTGGTGTATTTAAACTCTGATACGTAAATAAGAAATTATGTCTCTGCTTACCAAGGAATAGTTAGAACTTAACTGACAAAATTCCAAGGGAAATTAGCTCTGGATTTAATTAAAAACAAGCTTTTGAACATATTTTCAAGTACATAGTTGGAAGGATGAAAGACTGATGTCATTCCGAGAGGTTCTTAGCACACAGTCATAGTGCCTGTGCACTCCTGTGCGAGTGCTCCTCAGGTTCGTCCTTTGCCTCACTACCAGCTGCAAGGCTTCTATCAGCTTCCTTCCATATAAAAGATACTTTCTTTTTTTCTATATTAAAGTAGAATTTCCAAGAATTAAAAATGCAACTCATGTAAAGTAGAAATCGCACCTAGGATCTTAAACTTGTTAATTACTGAAGGAAGCAGGAAGGTAACAAAGGTTGTTCTGAGACAGCTGGAATATCTAGATTCTCACTGGAGTTTGAACTAAGGTTATAGTCAGTACTAGTTGCATTTAAAACACTGGTTTCACAACCTTGATGCAGAGGGAGGGCCTTGGACCTGCCTCATCTGAATGTGCTGGGCTTTGCTTTCTCCACATGGGAGGCCATACCTTTTCAGAGGAAGGGATGGGGAGTGGGCTGTGGCGGAAGGCTGGGGAGGGGGCGGAAAGAGGGGTGAAGGAGGGATCTGTGGTTAATATGTGGAATGAATAAAACATTTCTTAATAAAACAAACAAACAAACAAACAAAACCAAAAAACCCCCCACTGGTTAAGGATTAACACAACAGTAAATTCTGTCTTGGGTGTTATCTTTTCTATTAGAAAGACAGTATTTGTATCACAACAAAACAAAAGTGCACAGGTTACTATAGAAGTTCAACAAGTCTAGAAAACTTAGTAGTAAACAACTGAACAGATTATAATTTTCTTGTATAAATAATCATTGGAGTATTTTGTTATCACAAAACATTGGAAGAACATTCCACCTGTCTTCTTGCCTTATCTCAAATTTTAAGTAATTTTGCTTAATATATTATCTCTCCATTTAAAAATATTTCTTTATCAAGACATTCACTTTAAATTCAGATTAATTTATTTTCAGGTAGCTAATGAAAAAGTATCTCAATGCTTAAAATTCCAGAATTTGAGAGGCTGAGGCAGCAGTTTTACTTTAGGTTCAAGACCAGCCTGGGTTACATACTGAGTTTCATGGAAGCCTTAGTTATAGAATGAGACTCTAGCTCAAAACCATGAAACACGCACGTTTTAGCGGATATAAACAATGAAAAATGATATTATGGGGCAATCTTATGGCAAAGATTAGAAGATTAAAAAATACTCATGTGAGGACTTTTATAGATTGAATGAACTTGAACACCTCGATGGCAGGCTTTGCATCTGATTCTTTTTATTCCATGTTGAATTCCCAGTGCCTAATTTAGCACTGATATGCATTTAAAGAATTGAGTGTCCTTTGAGTGGTTTATTTGGCTTACACTTCCATATTGCTGTTGATCATCAAAGGAAGTCAGGACAGGAACTCAAGCAAGGCTGGAATCTGGAGACAGGATCTAATGTGGAAGCCAATGAGGAGTGCTGCTTACCGGCTTTCTTCCCCTGGCTTGCTCAGCTTGCTTTTTTATAGAACTCAGGACCACCAGCCAAGAGATGACATCACCCACCATCGGCTGGGCCCTCCTTCATTGATCACTAGTTGAGAAAATGCCTTACATCTGGCTCTCATGGAAACATTTCCTCAACTGAGGCTCCTTTCTCTCTGGTGACTCCAGCTTGTGTCAAGTTGACACACAAAACCAGCTAGTGCATTTTTATTTTTTGGTGTGTAGTAAGTACACTGAAAGTCTACACTTGTAGCATATTTCAAGTTATGATGTCAGTATCATTAAATGTAGGAATGGTGCTGTACCTTCAGGATTTATTCATTTTATGTAAGTAATACTTTATATCCTTTTACCAACAACACCCTACTTGCCTTTGGTAACCACCATTCTCTTGTCTATTTCAATGCATGTGATTTTGGATTTCATTTGTATTTGAGATAAATACAGTTTTGTCTTTCTGTGTCTGGCTTACTTCACTGCTGCATGGTTCTCAACAGACAAGATATGGAACCAACCTACATGCCTGTCAAAGAAGAAATGGATAAATAAAATATTGTTAACATAAATATAATGCAGTAGTCACCATAATAAGAAGGAAATTCTGCCATTTATAACATAGATAAACCTATCCATGATCATGGAATGCATATGTTCTTTTTAGATATTTATTTCATTAACTTTGAGTGCAATAGACCTAGCAGTTGGGATTTCTGGGCTTTATGATAGTTCTAAGTTTTATATGGAGACGCCATACTGTTTTCTATAACAGGTGCTTTCCAGTATGTATCCTTGCTAACAGATAACAGCATTTAACTAGAGCTTTCTCAGCATCCTCTCAACGCTTGTTATCTTCTGCCTTTTAGTGGTAATACTCTTAACAGGTGTGTGGTCACACTCATGGTGCTTTTGACTTTCATTTTCTTACGTATCACTGATTTGAGCACCTTTTCATACATCTGGTCATCAGATTTATTTCTTCTTTTGTCAAAGTGTCTAAATGTCTAAATTTAGCCTTCTACCCATTTTAGAATCAGGTTATTTGTCTTCTTTCTTTTTGAGTTCTTAATTCCTTATATACTTTGGATATTAGCTCTTTATCAGAGATGACTTCCAATAGCTCCTCATTCTCTAGGTTTCCTTTTCACTCTGTTTTTTGCTTTTTGGGTACTCTAGCTTCATGCCTAGCTTATTCACTTATTCTCTGCAATATGACCAGTTGTTGATTTCTTTAGTAGCTTCTATCTGCTGCAAAAAGAAGCTTCTTTGGTGAGAGGTGAGAGCTCCCTCCTCTGTGGGTTTAAGTTAAGTATTCAGATATTAAGTTAGATATTTATTATTTATGAAAATAGCAGTAGCAGCTTCTCTTCTAGAGTCTTTGGCCTCTCTAGTCATGGGTGGTTGACTAGGTGTACAGTACCCGGCATGAGAGACTACCTTTTTCTTTATTGTGTATTCTTGGCCTCCTAGACAAAGATCAGTTGACAGTAAAAATGAGGATTTATATCCATATTGAATATTACGTTTCATTAGTCCATGTGTATGTTTTTATGCTGGTACCATACTATTTTGATTATCACAGCTATAGCTCTGGAAAATCATTTGAAATGAGGAAGTGTAATGGCTTTAGCTTTTTTCTTCTTGCTGAGGTTGCTTGGACTTTTCAGGATCTTTTGTAATTACTACCTTAGTGGTATAAGCTAGGTTTTGTGTAGGGTAGTCATTTCCTGACTTTGCAGCTCCAACTCTAGAAGTCCTTCTGGTCCCCTATACTTGGACAGTCCAGGAAGCCTCTTTCACCCTCTTGGCACATGTATTATTCTTAGCTTTTCTCTTTTACTATAGGCATGCTTAGCACATATATTATTCTCAGCTTTTAATATAGATATGATATGACCCACATATTAATAATTATAACTTTTATTTTTGATTGAATTACTGTTTTAGAATATGCAGGATTTGAAAACTAGACACAGTGCTGTTGTTTTCACCTGCCATATTGTTTTCCAGAACAGGCTATAAGCAATTTACCAGCATTGTGCCACCTAACACTGTGAAACCCACCATCATTTGTGGAATCATGGCAAAAATAAATGTTACTAATTTGTTGTAAAATCACCACCTTGTGTTACTTTTGGCTTTCATTTCTCAAACGCCTATGATAATTTTTTTTCAGTTGTTTTAGCTCAACTTTTTGAGACATGGTTTCTCTATCATGTAGCCCTGATTGTCTTGTGTAGAACTCTCTGTGTAGACCAGGCTGGCTGTAACTCACAGATATCCTCCTGCTCCATGGGCTCTGAAATACAGAATAATTTTATTTTATAGTTCTCAATGCATAGGTACTATAGGTTATATATACTTAAATTTTACTTGAAGAATATTTTCTTGACTAATATGGCAATTAAGAAAAAGGAATTACCTAGAAATAAGCTTCTTAAATATAATATTAAGAAGCAAAATGTTTTTTGACGTTGGTTTTTCAAAGCAAGGGGAAGAAATGATGAAAGATAAAGATAAGATGATTTGAAAGGTAGTTCCTTTTCTCTCATATAGCTTGACTTCTCTCAGTAAAATTTCAACTTCTCTTAGTGCTTCGCATATGATCAAGTCTTTGCTTCTCTTTGTTCAGGAAGAGATAATCATGATGATGATGAATCTGATTCAGATGACCTGAATTTCCAGAAGACTTTGCCTTCATCAAGTCAGAAAGAGACACCTCCAAAAAAGGTATAACTACAAGGGGAACGTTCTCTGCTAACTGATGGTGGTGGTACTTAGATCATTGGCTTCACTCTTGTAGGAATAGGTGTTTATTTAGTTTTTCTCACCACACTTATGTCCTATTTAAAAAGAATACTTCTGATGCTAAAAGTGACCAAAATAGGGACTGAGAAGACTGGAGAGTGTAGCCAGAGTTTCCTGTGTCCAACAGGCTCCTGAAGCCACTCAGACCCAATCAAACACACAGAGACTTATATTACTTATAAACTGTATGGCCTAATGGCTCAGGCTTTTTGATAGCTAGATCTTATATCTTAAATTAACCCATTTCTATAAATCTATACCTTGCCATGTGGCTGGTAGCTTACCTCTTACTTCTCATGGCAGCGGCGGCTGGCAGCATCTTCTGACTCAGCCTTCCTGTTCCCAGCATTCTTCTCTCTCCTTATCCCACCAATACTATACTTTCTGCCTGGCTATGTCCAATCAGCATTTTATTTATCAACCAATCAGAGCAACACATTCCCAGCATACAGAAAAACATCCCTAGCACTTCCCCTTTTCTTTTTTTCAAAAAGGAAGGTTTTAACTTTAACATAGTAAAATTACATATAACAAAACAATTACAGTTACAATATCTATCTGTTTATAATATCTAGTCTATTTGTATTTGGCAAAGTTAAAGAAGATATCCTATCTATCCTATATTTGTGAGTCTAAAGTTTTTTATCTACCTTATCCCTTATCATAACCAAGAAAAAAACCATAATTATAACAATCTAGTCTTCAACTACATCAAAGGCCTCAGAAGGATATAATATTACCTGAGAAACAGGAGAAGGATGCAAGCAACTTTTGGGAGGCTTGCAAGAGTAGACAGAGACAGCTGGCAGCCTGGACAGTCATCTGAAGTTCCTCTGTAAAGTTGGGGCATCTGTCTTCAGCCCACAGGCCTAGAGTCTCTCAGTCCTCTCTGTGTCCTGTAGAATGTCTGGCAGTTTCCTCTGTGAAGCAGGAACCTGAAGGACCATTTTGCCAAGCAAAGTTCAGTGGTCACCTTCCTATGGGTCCTGCATGTCCAGTCGATCAAGCAGTCTAGGCAAGAACAGTTTCTTGCCCAAATGGCTATTTTTGCCAAGAAGAAGATAAACTCCACATAGAGTGTCTTTGATTTCTATCCTCCTCTCTGAAATAAATCAGTGCAGCCAGGAGCAGACATGTCTCATTGTCCAGAAAGTCTAAATTTTTAAAACATTTTAAATGCCATATTCTGTAGGTCTTTGAAGTGTTTGAAGATTACCTATCTAATTGAATTATATCTATGTATACCTATAAAACTTAACATGACTATAAGTTTGACTATCATAGAAGACTAATTATTAATCTATATTTCTTAATTATCCATTACAATTTCAAATGAGCTGTACAAACATAATACCTTAAACAAGAGTAGAAATATACATACAGTATAACAAAATTACGTTTAAACTTGTATCAATAAACTAAAATCTATACCAATGTAAAATATTTTAAACAAGTTGCTCTTTAAAAGTAGGTTCAATAATCTACCCTTTTATCCTATCATAGCCCAGAAACCCCTTTTTTCCTATACTAGCTAAATCTACCACGAAGTATAATGTGCGGCTTGCAGACACCTCATTCCTGCCATGCTGTAGGTCAAGCCCATACTCCATGAACCCGCCATAGAGTAGCTCAAGCCTGTAGGCTGCTGCTAACTTGAGAGCGACAACTAGGAAGCTGTTTTTAGCTCCTTTTAGAATCTTCTTTCTCAGTTTTTAGGTGGAAATTCGTGCCATTTGCAGCTGGAGTTTCCTGTGTCCACCCGGCTCCTGCAGCTGCTCAGACCCAATTAAACATACAGAGACTTATATTACTTATAAACTGTATGGCCTAATGGCTCAGGCTTCTTGCTAGCTAGATCTTATATCTTAAATTAACCCATTTCTATAAATCTATACCTTGCCATGTGGCTGGTGGCATCTCCTGACTCAGCCTTTCACTTCCCAGCATTATCTTTTCTCCTTATCTTGCCTGTACTTCCTGCCTGGCTACTGGCCAATCAGCATTTTATTTATCAGTCAATCAGAGCAACACATTCACAGCATACAGAAAGACATGCCTAGTGGGAGGGTTTTGTTTTTGCCAATCTAAAGGAAACTGCTTTCATTGTTGCCCTGGAAATTTTACTTGTTTTGACATTCATGCCATTTTGTGTTACTACCAGGTACAAAATAAAAATCTCATGAAGTATGAAGCACACTTAGATACATTGATGTTAAATTTTTATTAATAGGAACAATGTGATATATTATCTTCAAATTATAGAAAGACAATGTTACAAAGAATCTAGCAAGATCAGTATTCTCAGCATACTGCCTTCCTTGGGGAGCTGCTGCCAGGCTTAGCACAAAGAGGGAGGTATATTTTAAGCTTATAGAGTCTTGCTAGAGAATTAAGGCTTGTGTCTATGTATCCTCCTCCCTCACTGTGCTAGCTGCATTTTCTTTTTCTCTTATCCAATCAACTGGAGCTTGGGGACTTTGATGATGGTGCCACCCCCTCCTTCATCTCCTAGAAGTTCCAACAGAAATAGAAAGATCTGTACCATGAGCAAGTACTGCTCTTCACACTTCCCTTCCATTTCCTTCACGCTTCTGCTTCTACCTCAGGCTGACAAGAGTTCTGCTTTAAAGAGTAATGCAGCTTGGTTGCAGTCTATAGTGTTGTCTACCCTTCCATTATATGTGAGGTAGATACATCAAGGTCATCATCATATCTGGCTTGGAATCTCTAGCTTAGTGTAGTGTTTGTTAGTCCACAGAATGAATGATATTTTTCTCTAGTAAAGATGATTTGAAAGTAATCAACTTCACAGAATGTCCCAAGGAGCTTCCTATTATTAGCATATATTAATTATACAGAGTAACGGTTTCATTATGATATTTTTATGCATGTATATAATGTATTTTGATTATGTTCTATCTCTGTGATTTTTTTTTTCACAAGTTGGAAGCTTAGCCAGGTGGATCTTTCCGAAGCACTCTTTTTGTTGTTTCAGTGCAGATTAGGTTTCTCCTTGATGACACTAATCTCCTTAGCAACTACATCCTCTTTTCTATAGTAAGCCTCAGGGGCAACATTAAGCCTACTGGTACTTCTTTTCTCTTTCCATACTGTACATTTTGTATTTTTCTCTGTCTTACTTGCTCTTTTTTCATTATAGACCTATTAAGAGTAATCACTAGTAATCACCATTCCATAGACTCAGTGTTATACAGACTTGAAATTTCTCTGGCCAAATAGATCAGACTTTTACTTTAAAATTTAGTCTTAGGTAAGTTCTCTAGAAGACTAGGTTTTTGCCCAAATTTGTGGAGACCCACAGAAGTTTCCTAGTGAGAACTTATTCAGGGTCAGAGAATCTGGGCTTGTTTTACCCAGCAGTGCTGCATAATGGGATGATTTGATCATGGACCTGTTTACCAGGTGTTTGGAAGGGTCTACACTTGGCTGTACAGTGTGCTTTGACCTAGCAAGAGTAAAGTCTTTTGCCCCACCCCTTGGCATTGTTATAAAAAGCCCTTTTGAATAAAGCCTTGAGGCTGTTGGGTATTGACCCAGGCCCTCCCAAAGCTATCCTGTGTTTCTGTCTTTCTTATCATTGGTAGGTCTCTCTTTCTGTCTATCATTTCCTAAATCCTCTCTCCTCCATCTATGAACCCTTCAAAAGGTGGGAGTAGGCTCCCACATAAATATTATAGGAATGCCCTCTATCCCAGGTCCAAATACAGTGTTTGTTCCTCTCAGAAACTTCCTCACCTGGGCCTAACCCAATGCATTACTCTCAGTGCTTCTGTCTTTCAGGATCCTATGAGAACAGCCTATTAATTCTAGTCCAAAGTTTCATAGCCCTCCACATTCTTTCAAAGTGACCATGGTCAGGTTCTTCACAGAAACATCCTACTCTGGTAACAACTTCTGTATAAGTAACCTTTTTGTTGCTGTGATAAACTATCATGACTAAAGGCAACTTAAGGAGTTTATTTTGGGCATAGAGTTCCAGGGGGATACAAGACCTTAATGGTGGTAAAGGCAGCAGGAGCATGAAGCCAAGAGATCACTATCAACTGCATACACAAGAAACCAAGAGCAAACCGGAAGTAGGGTGAAGCCATACACTCTCAAAGTCTGCCATCAGTGACATATTTCCTCTAGCAAGCCTCCATGTCCTAATTGTTCCATAACTTTCCCAATCAGCACCACCAACTGGGGACCAAGTGTTCAGATACATGAGCCTGTGAAGACATTTCTCTTTCAAGCCACCATACCAACAACCATTGAACTACCTATAGATCCTCATGGAGGGGTGGGACCTTGTGAAGCTCATGCCCCTAGTTAAAGTTAACTGCCTAAAATCCCCAGGGAGGGACTAGAGAGATAGCTCAGAGGTTAAGAGTCCTGATTGCTTTTCCAGAGGACCTGGGTTCAATTCCCAGTACCCACATGGCAACTCACAGCTGCCTGTAACTCCAGTTCCAGGGTACCCGACACCCATGGCAAAACACTAATGCACATAAAATAAAAATAAGTAAATTAAAAAATCAACCCCCCTTAAAATCCTCAGGGAAGGTGAACCTTGTTATAATTTCCTCTCCCATGACAGGATGCTGAGTGTCCAGTCTTGTGCAGGCTATTATAGTTGTTGTGAGTTCAAGAGTGCCATGTCTGTGTCATGCCCAAGAGACAGTGGTCTACATGGATTACTTTTATCTTCTGGTTCTTTCTGTCCTATCTACTACAGTGTTCCACTCCCCAAGTCTTAGAGAACATTGTGATATAAAAGTCCCATTTATGGTTAAACATTCAACAATCACTTACTCTTAGCACTTTGGCCAATTATGAGTCTCTGCTGTTTTTACTGCTCATTGCAAAAAATGAAGCTTCTCTGACAAAACACAACAGCAACACTAATATATGGGAAGAAACATAATTATTGAGAAGATAATTTGATGAACACATTGTAGACACTTATCAAAACAATAGCTGTAGCTTCCTTACTAGGGTCTATGACTTCCTCAGCCACAGGCTTTTGACCAGGTTTATGAAAATAGAATTGTTCCTATGGAGTAGGTCTTAGTCCTAATTTGTAAATGGTTAGCTGCCCCAGAACAGACTTGCCACTGCTGTACCAGTGGACACATCTTGATTGACCGGTCCGAAGAATAGCATGTGGTGTCTGTGGCTCAGCAAGATTATTGATGGCATCCCTCCCCAGCATGCTCATTATAGTTTTCTAGCATTGTGAGGGCTAACCAGCAGGTAGCTTCCATCTCAGCTTGATTTCTGTCTGTTTTAAAACCAGAGCATTTACTTTCTTAGCAAGAGACACTAGTGTCTTCTACTGTCTAGTTGTAGTGAGCAACCAGCCACAGTGGCGATTGCCTGTATTGTTTTAGGGTCTCAGGAATGTCCCTGAACAACAGCTTGTAGGGAAGTAGCCCAGCCCTGGCACTGGCATCATTCAATAACTGTGGTTTCTGGGATCAATTTTAGCCATCCATACAGGATACTTCTGTTCAAACTTCTGCTGTTGTTTTTTTAAATTTTATTTTAAAAATTAGCTTTATATAACTTTGATATCTGTGTACATTTTTGTTTTGAAACAGGGTCTCCCTATGTAGCATAGGCTGGCTTTGAACTCATGATTCTCCTTGCTTCCCATCTCCTATATACTAGAATTATAAGCATGTACCACCATGTCAAACTTGGTTCCTTCTAGAATGGAATGAATTTTGTGACTCAGTTTTTGTTTATCTTGTCAAATTTTATGGCATTGTTTACCTAAGAAGAGTTTTGATATGTTTCATACTTCTAAGTAATATCTCATAACATTCCTGGATGGCTTTTGGAATATGTAATGGGAGATTAACTAATTTTAACAGAATTTACTTAACTTATATTTCATAAGACAATTTGATACTGTAATTACTTGCTTTCTTTTTTAGTATGATGTCTCTTAGAGATTTTGTTGTTTATAGATTTACAAATTTAATACTAAAAGATGGTTAAATATTTGTGTGTACTCATTTTAGTTACGAAGAAATCGACACTTACAAGATGAAGTAATTGGGTAGTGACTATATGGCTCTTCAGGAACAGAGAAAAGACCCTGCCTCCTAATATTACTACTTTCACTATATTTTGTCCAGCAAGGATATCCTTGTTGTATACAGTATAGAAAAACTTAGGTCCTTCAGAAAAAATTACCCAACCCTTTCTTTAATTTGCTATTAATTTTATTCACTGAGCAATTGCCCAAAGACCTGGCATCTTAATAATGTAGTGTGTTTCTTCTTGTGTTGGTATTGTTAGCTAATCTCATTTTGTTCAACCAGAGACATGATAGAGGCTTCAGCTTGAATTTCAGCCATCTAGAATAGTTTGCTTTAAAATAGTTTTAAAAGATTTATTTATTTTGTTTTATGCATAAGAGTGTTTTGCCTGCATGTATGTATGTGATCCATATTCATGATTGTATCCATGGATGTTAGAAGAGGTATTGAATCATGTAGAATGGAACTGGAGTTGCAGAGGTTGTGAGCTCCCACATGGGTACTGGGAACTGAACCTGGGTTCTTTGAAAGAACAACAGGTGTTCTTAACCCTGAGCCATCTCACCAGCCCCTAGAATAGTTTACTTCTTTAAAAATGTTATTGTATTGATTTTAAGATATGATTTGAAAAGCATCTTTATATGATTTTTATCCTTCTACTTAAATTCAGTGTTTGCAACCAATGAGCCATATACAATACAGAATGTTACAAGTATATGAAAGAAGAATAACAATTTTCTCTTAGGCAGTGAAAGACTTCATGGTGAAGACACATGTAGAGTTGTTGAATTTAAATTGTGAAAGTACTAAAGTAAAGATAAATACAGTGTTAAGAATTTTATATTCACAGTAAATAGAATGTCAAAAGTACTTACATAAATTTCTTGTAGCCTGTAGTAATAACCAATTTTTTCAAATAAAGCTAATTTTTATTAGCTTTAGACAGTTGAGTATCCAATGAATATTATTTGTATTTAATGTAATAAATATTAATTATAATTAATTATTTAAAATCAAAATATTCAAATATAAAGAAAATATATTATATATAATGAATAAGTATTAATTATATAATGATATTTATAATCTGCACTCTATTTTGGAAAATTGGAGACTATTTACTAAGTTAGTGTACATTTGAAGTGGTTTTTCAGAGAGTTAAATAACACTGTGTGGTTACTATTTTAATTACATCATTAGAGATCTTACTATTTTTAAGACTATAGCAACAATACTTCTTTTAACTATATTTTCCTAAAATTGTGTCTTAATTTGTTTCCTTCCTTATGCCTTTAGGGTTTTGAGGATAAAGTTAAATCAGAGAAGGTGAAATCCTCTCCTCTGACATTCTCAAGTAAGAATTATGAGTATCTTTTTCAAGAGCCTTCAGAAAGGTAAAAAAAAAAATATTTTTTGAGTTTTCTATTTATTCTCTTCATATTTATCCTGGCCCTCTAAATGGAAGTGGTGATCAAGAACCCTTAACATCTGATCATTTTTCACAATGCAGTTCTTTTAAAACCCAATTTATCTTTCTTAGAAATAAGTTTTTTTTATCACATCATAAATGTAGTATTAACAATAAAAAGAAGTTCTCAAAAGATTTAGTATCTGTATTATCTCAGTAGGTACAAAGTGTAGACTGAAGTTTCTCAGTCCTACCTGGTCCCACCTGGGTGGCAGCCATTTTTATAAAATAATCATTCAGAGGCTTAATATTAATTACAGACTGTTTGGCCTACATCTCAGGTTTATTGCTAACTAGCTATTACATCTTACATTAACCAGTTACTTTTTTTTAATACTTTTTTATTTAAAAATATTTTTCTTTCCTTTTACATACCACCCCAGTTCCCATTCCCTTCCCTTCTCCTGCTCCCACCCCCACAAACTTACTCCCATCCCACCCCTATTCCCTCCTCATAAAGACTGGCCTCCCTTGGGTAGTCAACACAGGCTGGCATAACAAGTTGGGGCTGGACCTAGCCCCTCCCCACTGCATCGAGGCTGAGTAAGACATTGCACCATAGGGAATGGGCTCTAAAAAGCCAGTGCGTGGACCCGGGATAAGTACTGGTCCCATTGCCGGGGGACCCAAAAACACAACACGCAACTTCCACCCACATTCAGAGGGCCTAGTTCGGTCCCATGCTGGCTCCCCAGCTGTCATTCCAGAGTCCTACTAGCTTAGGTCAGCTGTCTCTGTGGTTTCCCCATCATGATCCTGACCCCCTTGCTCTTATAATCCTTCCTCCCTCTCTTCAACTGAACTCCAGGATCTTGGCCAAGTGCTTGGCTGTGGGTCTCTGCACACACAGTCACTGAATGTAGGTTCTATGATGACATTTAGGGTAGACACCAATCACCAAATTAGCAGGGGAAGGCTAGTTCAAGCATTTCTGAGACTTAACTGGGGACAATCTTGTGAGTTCCTAGGGTTTTCCCTAGCTGCAGATTTGACCTCATCCCCTTAATGGTACACTGTCAAGACATCTGTTTCAGTGCTCTCCCCCACCTCCATCTCCCTCCAAACTTGGCCATCTCTAGACCTCATGTTCCCACCTCCTATCCCCTCCCCTCTATTACCCTCTCCCAGTTTACCCAGGAGATCTTAACCTTTCCCTTCCTAGAGTGATCCATGTGTGTTCCTCTTAGTGTCTTCCTCTTTACCTAGCTTTTCTGGTGTTGTGGATTGTAGCCTGGTTATCCCTTTGTTTTGCGAGTATATACCATGTTTGTCTTTCTAGGTCTGGGTTACTTCACTCAGGATGATTTTTTTCTAGTTCTATCCATTTGCCTGCAAATTTCATGATGACATTTATTGGGAGTGTAATACTCCCTTGTGTAAATGTACCACATTTTCTTTATTCATTCTTCGGTTGAGGGGCACCTAGGTTGTTTCCAGGTTCTGGTTATTACAAGTAATGCTGCGATGAACATAGTTGAGCAGATGTCCTTGTGGTATGGTTGAGCATCTTTTGGGTATATGCCCAGGAGAAGTGGATCTTGAGGTAGGTTGATTCCCAATTTTCTGAGATACTGCCATACTGATTTCCAGAGTGGCTGTACAAGATTGCATTCCCACCAGCAGTGGAGGAGTGTTTTCCTTTCTCCACATGCTCTTCAACATAAGCTTTTATCTGTGTTTTTGATCTTAACCATTCTGACAGGTGTAAGATGGTATCTTAGAGTCATTTTGATTTGCATTTCCCTGATGGCTAAGGATGTTGAACATTTCCTTACATGTCTTTCGGCCATTTGAGATTCTTGTGTTGAGAATTCTCTGTTTAGCTTTGTAGCCCATTTTTTAATTGGATTATTGATACTTTGCTGTCTAGTTTCTTGAGTTCTTTATATATTTTTGGAGATCAGCTCTCTATCAGATGTGGAGTTGGTAAAGATCTTTTCCCATTCTGTAGGCTGCCTTTTTGTCTTATTGACAGTGTCCTTCACCTTACAGAAACATCTCAGTTTTAGGAAGTCCCATTTATTAATTGTTGCTCTCAGTGTCTGTGCTACTGGTGTTATATTTTGGGAGTGGCCTCCTGTGCCAGTGTGTTCAAGGTTACTTCCCACTTTCTCTTCTATGAAGTTCAATGTAACTGGATTTATGTGAGAGGTCTTTGATCCATTTGGACTTGAGTTTTGTACATGGCAATAGATAAGTGTCTATTTTCATTCTTCTACAATGTAGTTATTCAGTTATACCAGCACCATTTGTTGAAAATGTTGTCTTTTTTCCATTGTATAATTTTTTTCTTTTTTGTCAAAAATCAGGTGTTTGTAGGTGTGTGGATTAATGTCAGGGTCTTTGATTCGATTCCATTGATCCATGTATCAGTTTTTGTGCCAGTACCAAGCTGTTTTTATTATTATAGCTCTGTAGTAGAGCTTCAATTCAGGGATGATGATGACTCTGGAAGTTCCTTTATTGTATAGGATTGTTTTGGCTATCCTGGTTTTTTTTGTTTTTCCATATGGAGTTGAATATTGTTCCTTCAAGGTCTGTGAAGAATTGCATTGGGATTTTGATGGGGATTGTATTGAATCTGTAGATTGCTTTTGATAAGATTGCCATTTTTACTATGTTGGTCCTACCTATCCATGAGCATGGGAGATCTTTCCATTTCCTGATATCTTCTTCAGTTTCTTTCTTCAAAGACTTAAAGTTCTTGTCAAATAGGTCTTTCACTTTTTTTGGTTAGAGTTACCCCAAGGTATTTTATGTTATTTGTGGCTATTGTAAAAGTTGATATTTCTCAAATTTCTCTCTCATCCCATTTATCATTTGTATATAGGAGGGCTACTGAGTTTTTTGAGTTAATCTTGTATCATACCACACTACTGAAGGTGTTTATCAGCTGTAGGAGTTCCTGGTAGAATTTTGGGGGCTACTTATGCATACTATCATATCATCTGCAAATAGTAAAAGTTTGACTTCTTCCTTTCCAATTTGTATTCCCTTGATCTCCGTTTGTTGTCTTATTACTCTATTTAGGACTTCAAGTACTGTATTAAATAGGTATTCAGAGACTGGACAACCTTGTCTTGTTCCAGATTTTAGTGGGATCACTTTGAGTTTCTTGCCATTTAGTTTGATGTTGGCTGTTGGCTTGCTGTATATTGCCTTTATTATGCTTAGGTATGTTCCTTGTATCCCTGATCTCTCCAAGACCTTTATCATGAAGGGGTATTGGATTTTGTCAAAGGCTTTCTTAGCATCTAATGAGATGACCATGTGTTTTTTTTCTTTAATGTTTGTTTATATGGTAGATTACATTGACAGATTTTTGTATGTTGAGCCATCCCTGCATCTCTGGAATGAAGCCTAATTGATCATGGTGAATGATATTTTTTATGCATTCTTGGATTCTGTTTGCTAGTATTTTATTGAGAATTTTTGCATCAATGTTCATGAGTTGACTGGTCTGTAATTCTCTTTCTTTGTTGCATCTTTATGTCATTTGGGTATCAGGGTAACTGTAGCCTTGTAAAAGGAGTTTGGCAATTTTCCTTCTGTTTCTATTGTGTGGAACAATTTCAGGAGTATTGGCATTACTCTTCTTTGAAATTCTGATAGAATTCTGCACTGAAACCATCTGGCCCTGGGCTTTTTTTTTGATTGGGAGACTTTTGATGACTGCTTCTATTTCCTTAGGGATTATAGTTCTATTCAAATTGTTTATATGATCTTGATTTAATTTTGGTATGTGGTACCTATCCAAAAAATTGTCCATTTCTTTCACATTTTCCAATTTTGTGGAGTACAGGTTTTCGAATGATTCTCTGGATTTCCTCAGTGTCTGTTATTATGTCTCCCTTTTCATTTCTGATTTTATTAATTTGGATATTTTCTCTCTGCTTTTTGGTTAGTTTGGATAAGGGTTTGTCTATCTTGTTGATTTTCTCAAAGAACCAACCCTTTGTTTCATTGATTCTTTGTACTGTTCTCTTTGTTTTTATTTTATTGATTTTAGCCCTCAGTTCGATTATTTCCTACCATCTACTCCTCCTGAGTGAGTTTGATTCTTCCTGTTCTAGGGCTTTTAGGTGTGCTGTTAAGTCACTAGTGTGAGATTTCTCCAAATTCCTTATGTGGGCATTTAGTGCTATGAACTTTCCTCTTAGCACTGCTTTCATAGTGTCCCATAAGTTTTGGTATATTGTGTATTCATTTTCACTGAATTCTAGAAAGTATTTAATTTCTTTCTTTTTTTTTCCTCCTTGACCCAGTGGTGATTCCATTGAGCATTGTTCAGTTTCCATGAGTTTGTAGGCTTTCTGCATTTTGTGTTGTTGAATTCTATCTTTAAGCCATGGTGATCCGATAAGATACAGGGGTGTTTCCAATTTTTTTGTACCTGTTCAGATTTGTTTTGTTACCGAGTATGTGGTCAATTTTAGAGAAGGTTCCATGTGGTGCTGAGAAGAAGGTATATTCTTTTGTGTTTGAGTGAAATGTTCTATAGATGTCTGTTAGGTCCATTTGAGTCATAACATGTAAGTTCCCTTATTTCTCTGTTAAGTTTCTGTCTGGCAGACCTGTCCAGTGGTGAGAAAGGGGTGTTGAAGTCTCCCACTATTTGTGTGTGGGGTTTGATGTGTGATTTGAGCTTTAGTAATTTCTTTTACAAATGTAAGTGTCCTTGTATTTGGGGTATAAATGTTCAGAATTTAGATTTTTATCTTGATGGATTTTTCCTTTGATGAATATGAAATGTCCTTCTTTATCTCTTTTGATTGATTTTAGTTTGAAGTATATTTTCTTAGATATTAGGATAGCTACACCAGCTTGTTTCTTAGGTCCATTTGATTGGAAAGTTTTTTCCCAGTTCTTTCCTCTGAGGTAATGTCTGTCTTCTAGGTTGAGGTGTGTTTCTTGTATGTAGCAGAAGGATGGATCCTGTTTTTGTACCCATTCTGTTCACCTGTGTCTTTTTATAGGTGAATTGAGTCCATTGATGTTAAGGGATATTAATGACCAGTGATTGTTAATTCCTGTCATTTTTTTTGGTGTGTGTGTGTGTGTGTGTGTGTGTGTGTGTGTGTGTGTGTGTGTGTGTTTTCCTTCTTTGGGATTTGCTGGTGTGAGGTTATCTATTGCCTATGTTTTGGTGGTTGCAGCTAACCTTTGGGTTGGAGTTTTCTTTCTAGTACTTTCTGTAGGGCTGAATTTGTGGATATGTAATGTTTAAATCTGGTTTTATCATGGAATATCTTGTTTTCTCCATCTATGGTGATTGAAAACTTTGCTGGGTATAGTAGTCTGGGCTGGCATCCATGGTCTTTTAGTATCTGAGGAACATCTGTCCAGGACCTTCTGGCATTCAGAGTTTCCATTGAGAAGTCAGGTATAATTCTGATAGGTCTGCCTTTATTTGTTACTTGACTTTTTCCTTTGCTGCTCTTAATATTCTTTTTTATTCTATATGTTTGGTGTTTTGACTCTTATGTGGTGAGGGGACTTTTTTTTGTGGTCCAGTCTATTTGATGTTCTGTAAGCTTTTTGTCCTTTCATAGGCATGTCTTTCTTTAGCTTGGGAAAGTTTTCTTCTATAATTTTGTTGAATATATTTTCTGTGCCTTTGAGCTATAATTCTTTTCCTTCTTCTATCCCTTTTATTCTTAGGTTTGGTCTTTCCATGGTGTTCCAGATTTCCTGGATATTTTGTGTTAAAACTTTGCTGGATTTAACATTTTCTTTGACCAATGAATCTATTTCCTCTATTGTATCCTCAATGCCTGAGATTCTGTCTTCTATTTCTTGTATTTTGTTGGTTATTCTTGTCTCTGTAGTTTCTGTTCATTTACTCAGATTTTCCTTTTCCTGAATTCTCTGTTTGTATTTTCTTTATTGCTTCTATTTCAAAATTTCAAGTCTTGAACTGTTTCCTTCACCTGTTTGATTGTTTCTCTTGGGTTTCTTGACTGTCTTTAAGAGATTTCTTGATTTCCTCCATTTTTTTTTGTTTGTCTTTTCTTCCATTTCTTTAAGGGAATTTTTCATTTCCTTTTTTAGGGCCTCTATCATCTTCACATAGTTGTTTTTAATGTTGTTTTCTTCTGGATCATCTGCTTTGGGATGTTCAGGACTTCCTGTTGTATCACTAGGTTCTGGTGGTGCTGTATCTCATTATGTTGTTTAATGTGTTTTTACACTGTCATCTACCCATTTCTTCCTTTAATCCCAACAGGTAGAGCTCCAGGTTGCTCTTCTTCCAATTGGTGCAGGTGGGGCCTCTTGCTCCTACTGTTGCTCTTATTCTCCATCAGTCCAGGAGTGGGTATGGCTTTGGTGGTCGCTGGTGCAGCAGGGGATGGTTGGCAAGGGGATGGGGTTGGGAGGAGGCCACTGCCTAGTCTCTGGGGCTGCACTGGTTGTGGGGGAGGGGCACAGAATGTGCTCCCAGGGCCTAGGGGCTATAGAACTGGGCTGACCAGTCCAGAGATAGGAGCTCTACCTGTTCCCAAACAGTGTAGGGTGGGTGAATCACATTAACCCATTTCTATTAATCTATGTATCGCCATGTATCTGGTGGCATTACCTGTATTCTCTTATATCTTGCTCCCCTAGTGGCTCTCAGTGGCTCCCTCGACTCCGCCTTTCTTCTTCCAGTATCTTTGCTTGGTTTTCCTGCCAGGCTATAACCTGTCTTGCTATAGGCCAAAGCAGCTTCTTTATTAACCAATGGTAGCAACACATATTCACAGCATACAGAAAGACCATCCCATAGCATACAAAGTGTTTGAAAATGTGTATAGTGCTCCCAGAGGGGAGAGTGTCCTTGAAGTAGCATAAAACTCAGGGCATATTCAGATTTGTTAAATAGTTGATCTGTTTTCAGAAAGAAAATTATATTTTTTAATCAATGGTACAACTAGAATGGTGAATTTTTAGTACTATGTCTGAAAAAATTTGAAGAATCAGAAAGAAGTAAATTTCTATTTCAAAAACAAAACTAAATAAAGACATGGGAGTTGTTGTTGTTGTTGTTGTTTGTTAGTTTGTTTTTCAATGCAGACTTTCACCTGTGTACTATCTCTGGTTGTCTTGGAATTTGCTTTGTAGACCAGGCTGGTCTTAAACTCACAGAGATCTGCCTTCCTCTGCCTCCCTAGTACTGGGATTAAAGGTGTATGTCACCACACCTGGCCATAAGAATGTGAGTTCTTATGTTTATAAATGTCCAATTTTAGGTACTAAATATTAAATCAAAATCTGTTTGATTAAACTATGTTTCCAGAAAAATTTACCAATAACATTAGCTGTACTCACCAGAATAGTATTGTATAATAGTGTAAATATTTTTATATGTGTGTATCTGTGTAAAATGTGTATAATATTCAGAAGTTCATTAAAGGAACAAAAAAATAAAGTTAATTATAACTATTTTGAGACCCCATTGTCTGGTGAGTTCTATACTCCAATATGAAATACTACCTTTGCCACTCAGATCATAGCTTAAGTAGGCAAATAGATGTAGAAATGCAAGTGGTTGCATAGTGAGTATTACATAGTCAAAATCCAAAGACTGTGCTGCAGAAGGCTTACAGATATTTATAGGGAGGAGTTTTCACAAACTTTACAAATAGGATATATTTAACTTTTAATTATGTATGTGTGTGTGCATCTGTGTATGTGTGTACAGGTGCCCATGGAGACCATAGGTGTCAGGTCCTTTGGAGGTGAAGGTAGAGGTGGTTGTGGGTACTAAGAAATAAGTACCCTACAAAAGCAGTGTACATTTTTAACAGCTGAGCCATCTCTCCAGCTCCTCACAAGCATTTTGAAAAATATATAACTATTATTGGATTTAGGATTCAAGTAAATAGAAAAGCTAGCAGGCGAAAGGGGGATTTCAAGATGAGAGACGTTTGAGAAAAGTAAGGGCTTACGAAAATATCTTACTAATGGTGAGGAGGATGTGTCAAGATGAGATGATGTATGTGGGTTGGGATGACAGCAAGCTGGAGAGAGGAGAATTAAAACTAAAAATATAGTTCTGGCTGGAGTTAGGGAACTCAGTGTGTATGAAGCTAAGCATACATTTTATTTGGCCTATTAAAATTAAAATGAAGCACAGTTAGTTAGATTTCTAGTTTCATTCCTCTGACTGTCTGCCCATCCATCCATCTGTATTTTCTACTCCTCCCCCAGCCTTGAAAGGAAAGGTGAGGATAGCTTAGAGTGCTAGGGAATGAACATTAATAACATGTTTACAAGGGTTCCAACAAATGAGGAAAAATAGTAAAAACATCAAATGTTTCCACAGAACCAAAGAAAAAGACATGGTTCAAGCATAAAGTACATGTGAAAAACAGTGGAAATCATGGTGAAAAATAAGCAGCTGCAAGAGTTTATGTGTGCAACAAAGAGTCTTTATATTGAAGTGGTCTTGTAATCATAATTTTAGGGAGAATATTTTCTAGACATTGCGGAGAGCTTTCTAAGTGAGGCCGCAAATGAAAGGGCAAGAGCCAGGTACATAGACTAAGTAAACTGAGTAGTAAGAAGTCAGAAAGGGAACAAGAAGTCAGTACAGTAAGTTATAAAAACCTAGAGGAATTATTAGTTAGACAGATGAGGGAAAATTGAATATTTCCGGATATGGAAGAATATATAGATAATGAGTTGTTAAAAAACAGACAAGTCATAGTTGATTAATTCTGAACAGGGGACAAGTAAGAGTGATGAGGAAGGTTGATAATCTAAGTACTTGTTTTCAGAGAGTTAAGTTCTGGTTTATATTTTCTAGGAGTGGTTATTGCTTTTCAGGAAGGAAGAGGATTAGCTAAGGACTACACGAGGGGAATGGTTGCGGTGAGCTCTAGTGAATGGATGGTAGAAATTGTCCAAGAACATAGTAATGGCTTCTCAATTGGTGTTCAGAATCCCAGTTGTTCTTATACTTCTGCCTAGCTAAGAGAGAAGAGAGGATGATTGGTGGGTTGGCCAAAGGGTTTGCAAGCCCAGTGTGAGGGGAGATGAAGTTTGTGTTAAGATTTGGAAGTTTAGAATTACCTTAGAAGGGAGTCAGTCAGAGGTGACGAGAGTAGGAATACTGTAGGCTGAAATGAAATGAAGGTGGCTGTCTATTGAGCAATGAGGTTAGTATAGCTTCTTTTCTAAACGTACATGTTATATGCTTTTCTAAATCTCGTGTGTGTTTCTTTTCTAGTGAGAGTGATGCCAGTGACTTCTCACACAGAGACAGGTGGGACAGTGTGGACACAGAGCCTGCAGGGCCGTCAAAGACTGTCTCCCCAAGGCGTCCTGGTACGGTATTGCACCATTGGTGGTAGTAAGTTCTCAAAGGGTATGCACAAAGATGTTTTTAACAAGAAAGGAAGGAAGGAAGGGAGGGAGGGAGGGAGGGAGGGAAGGAGGGAGGGAAGGGAGGGAGGGAGGAAGAAAGGAAGGAAGGAAGGAAGAGCTGCGGTAGATTTTTAATGTGAAAATAATTTTTTAAAGATTTTAGTTTTTGTTTTCTTATATAAACTGTTTCTATTTTCAATTAAGTTTTTAAAGTTTGGATTCAAAAATGGGTTTAACTAAGGTATTCTCATAATGTTTTTATATCACCCTCCCTGTTACCTTTTTACTTCCCTTGACCCCATCTTGCTGGTCCCTTCCTCCTTCACCAGGAGTCCTGCTTGGGTTCTCATGCCGTATCTGTCCTGCTACCTCATCTGCCCCTCTCGATCTCTTCTTCCCCTTTCCAGCTTCATGACCCATACATACATACTTTAAAAATATAAACACTAACACCTCATATTTATGAGAACATTTTCTACTCTTCAATCCATTTGTATTTCCGTGTGTGTGTGTGTGTGTGTGTGTGTGTGTGTGTGTGTGAGATACTGCACCTTCTCATAGTATCCCTCTCTGCCTAGTGTCTTTGGCAGTTCTGTGGGAGAAGGTTTCCTGTCCCCACTCAGTAAGGAGATTTGTAGCAATACTGGCCTGTTTAACAGTGGGCCCAGCACTGCTTCGTTTCTATCTGCTTGGAGTACAGCCTTGGTTGGGTTCTCTTCTCCTACCTGCAGTAGGTCTTCACTTTGCTACAATAAGATTGGCTGCAATTCTGTCCATAGTTAAAACCTTTGTTCTGGGGAGCTAGATCCTCCTCAGGCATATGTATTTTCCGCAGTGGTAGTATCTCCCTCTCCCAGGCCTGGACTACTTGGGAAATGACCCTTTCTAATCCCCGCAGTGCTCCAGGCCTTCTGATGAGTACTTGCTGGAACTCTGTGGAGTTGAGTCCGTGAGTGTGTGCAGACTCTTTGTGCCCTTGACTTCTTGGGATTTTGTATTGTCACACTGCCCCTCCCATGTTTGGCAGTACACTGCTTGTGTCCGAGTGCTTGTTTCCCAGACATGCAGTTCTCCGTTTCTCTCCTTCCCACTAGCCACTCCAAGTGAAGTAGTGTTCCAAATCCTGTCATTCTGTAGAGGACTCAGTCTTACCTTAGTCTTCTGATTCTTCAGTTGTCCTGGCCTCAGCCATCTGATAAGTTCAACAAAAGGATAATTTAGGGTGCTTAGCAAATTGTATATATTATTAGGACATGAATGATGCTCATCATAGCTTTCTATATATTAGGCAAAAATAGAATTTGTAATATAAGTATGTCTATAAGATATGAGTAAATTCCTTTGTAAACCTATCTTTTTCAAAACAAATAGCTATGTACATCACAGTTTCTTTTCAGGATAATTAATGATAGTCCGTTGTATGACTGTACCATAATCTATATTATTGATTTCTTGCTGGATATGTAGATGTTATGGTAAATATCCTTGGGGCTGAGTCTTTAGTAATACTCTTAGGTTGAATTTTAAAGTAAACAAATACCCTTAGATCTGCACTACTCTAACAACCGCACATGTCCACAAGCTCGGTTCAGAGGTTTTAAAAGAAGGGGAAGGAGTTGTGAGCCATAGAAAAATGCCACGCTTACCTCCTCTGTATCTAGAGCTGATGTTTTTAGCTCTGCCAGCACTCAGACATGACTTGTTTTGTTTTATTGTGAACTCGGAGTAACAACTCATGTTTGTGTGGCATGAAATTTATTTATTTCCACCAAGGACTGTTGTGACCTAACTGTTATAGCAAGGTAAATTCTCAATATAGCCAAGGTCGATCTCAGTCCTCGGGGGTGGCCTTGATCTGGAGGTGGTGGGAATGGGGGTGGGCTGGGGGGAAGGGGAGGGTGGCAGGAAGTGGGAGAACAAGGGAATCTGTGGCTGTTATGTAGAACTGAATAATATTGTAAAATAAAAGAAAAAAAAGAAAATATTCTTCCTATTCAGAATAAAGAGGCTGCTTTTGAAATTGGTAAAAAAAATAAATAAATAAATAAAAAAAATTCTCAATATAGCAAGAGATCTTCCAGAGAAGTGAGTCATTTCTAGGTGCTCTCCTCAATTTCAGTGTAGATGAGATTAGAATCCTCCAAGAGTTGACTAGCAGAGCCATCATGACAAAAGGTTAATGCTCTTAAGATATGGAGAACTCTATATTAACAAGTAAAGGACCACCAATAGAAAAATGGGCTAAGACATTGATAGGCACATCACAGAAGAGAATAATGAAAACGTGTTTCAATCTAACTGTAAATCAGGAAAATAAAAAATTAAATAACAATGAAATAATTGTGTGAACTGTATGAACAGTATAAGCTGATTGGTTGTTTTAAAATGTAAAATGTATAAACATGATAAACATGTCTCATGATGGAAATAATTTTCAATTGTACACAGGGCATTTATATTCTTTGCCCAGAAAATGATTCTACCTCCTTGGTCTTCTCTAACTTACTATTCCTTTATTATCTTATAAAAGAGAAAGGCGATTTATTTTATCTTACATTCATATTGAAGAGGGAAAAAAATCTCATAGCTGTTATATTTATTTGTGGCTGTATCTGCTCTCAATAATGACTCTTTTTTCTTTCAAACAAAGCTTTTCACTTATGTGAGCACCTCATTTGATTGTGGGTTTTTTGTTTTTTTTGTTTTTTGGGTTTTTTTTTTTGGTCTGATAAAATGATCACAGCATTCATTCCTCAATATCTGAGCAATGGCAGTTCTGCTTAAATTGGATGGCTGTGGTTTTCTTTATTTTTAAGATTTGTTTATTTTTTTATGTATAGTGTTTTGCCTGCATGCTAGAAGAGGGCACCAGATCTCATTCTAGGTAGTTGTGAGCCATCATGTGGTTGTTGGGAACTGAACTCAGGACCTCTGGAAGAGCAGGCAGTACTCTTAACCCCGGAGTCATCTCTCCATCCACATGGCTGTGGTTTTCTATTGCCGTCAGTTGTCTTAAGCATACCCTATAGGGTCATTGACCATGCTGCTTATTCCCATTGGATAGGGGTATCCCCATTTTCCCTTGATAATTACAATCTATCACATCAGGCAATTTAATAATCTTCTTTTACTTGTTAGTGGTATACAAGGAGCACAGAGGGCCTGGCGGCATTGTCAGCTTCCAGTTCAATAATCATTATTTCCCACAACAGACTCATTTCTCAGTCTTCTTAGATCTGCATTGATTTCTTTCATCAAGTTTTAGTTGTTCTGAAATTTTATCATACAGATTATATACATTCTTTTTAGGTCTGTATCTTAAATATTTCATGTTTTGGTGCTATTATAAATGAGACTTGTGTGATTTTTTTTTTTTTTTTTTTTTTTTTTTTTTTTGGTTTTTTGAGACAACGTTTCTCTGTGTAACAATCCTGGCTATTCTGGTACTTGCTTTGTAGACCAGGCTGGCCTCAAGCTCACTGAGATCCACCTGCCTCGGCCTCCCAACTTCATAGACCATTCAGTGCTAGTATGTAAAAATATGACTTACTTGTAAATTGCCCTTGTAGTTTTTAATGACTTTCTTGAACTCATTAACTCTGGGATATGTATGTGTATATATACTGTGGTGTAGCTGAAAGTTTTCCTGTGTCCCACAGATCCAAGTAAACACACAGAGGCTTATATTAATTAAAACTGCTTAGCCATTAGCTTAGGCTTCTTACTGACTAGCTCTTAAACTAACCCATTTCTGTTCATCTGTATACCCATTTCTGTTAATCTGTATATTGCCATGTGTTCCCTGGCTTTACCTTCGTGCCATTACATGCTATTCTCTGGATGGTGGACTGGCATCTCCTGACTCAGCCTTCCTCTTCCCAGAGTTCTCCTAGTCTGTTTATCCCACCTACACTTCCTGCCTGGCTACTGGCCAATCAACATTTTATTTATCAACCAATCGGAGCAACACATTCATAGCATACAGAGCAATATTCACAGCACTAATTCAATTAGGTAGGTAGTCTTCAAACACTTCAAAGACTTGCAGAATATGGCAGTTAAAATGTTTTAAAAACTTAGACTTTCTAGACAATGAGACATATTTGCTCCTGGCAGCACCGATTTACTTCAAAGAGAAAGATGGGCATTGAAGACATTCCATATGGAGTTTATCTTCTTCTTGGCAAAAATAGCCACTTGGGCAAGAAACTGTTCTTGCCTGGACTGCTTGACAAAATGTTGCATCAACTGGACATGCAGGACCCATAGAAAGAAGACCACTGAACTTTGCAAAATGAGATGTCCTTCAGGTTCCTGCTTTGGAGAAGAAACTGCCATATATTCTACAGGACACAGAGGGGAGCAACTGAGAGACTCTAGGACTGTTGGCTGAAGAATGGATGCCCTAATGTTATAGAAGAACTCTGGATAACCGTCCAAGCAGGCAGCTGTCTCTGTCATTCTGAATTTTTGGAAGTTGCTTACAATGCTCTTCCTGTTTACTTAGGTAATATTGTATCCTTCTGGGGTCTTTGATGTAGTTGAAGACTAGATAGTTATAATTTTCCTTGGTTATTATGAAAGATAAATTGAATATGAGACTTTAGACTCACAAATATAAGATAAATAGAATATTTTCTTTGAATTTGCCAAATATAAATAGACTGGATATTATAACTGTAATTCTTGCTTGATAACTGTTTTGTTATATATAATTTTGCTATGTTGGATTTGAAACCTTCCTTTTTTGAAAAAAAAGAAAAGGGGATGTGCAGTGGACATCGCTCTGTATGCTGTGAATATGTTGCTCTGCTTGGTTGATAAGTAAAACTATGATTGACCAGTAGCCAGGTAGGAAGTATAGGCAGGATAAACAGACAAGGGGAATTCTGGGAAGAAGAAGGCTGAGTCAGGAGATACCTGTCTGCCATCCAGGGAGCAGCATGGAATGACACACAGGTAAAGCCATGGAACATGTGATGACATACAGATTAACAGAAATGGGTTAGTTTAAGTGTAAGAGCTAGTCAGTAGGAAGCCTGAGCTAATGGCCGAGCAGTTATAATTAATATAAGCCTCTGTGTGTTTACTTGGGTCTGTGGGACACAGGAAAACTTTTAGTTACACTGTGGTGGTTTGAAAGAAAATGGCCCCCAAAGGGAATGGCACTATTAGGAGGTGTGGCTTTGTTGGAGTAGGTATGACCTTGTTGGATGAAGTATATGGTGATATTTTATTTGTGTTCTACCAAATAAAACTTATCTGGGGATCAGAGGACAGAGCCAGCCACTAGATTAGACATAGAGGCCAGATGTGGTGGCACATACCCTTAATCCTATTACTCAGGAGTCAGAGATCTGTCTGGATCTCTGTGAGTTCAAGGCCACACTGGAAACAGGGCCAGGCATGGTGGCACACACCTTTAATCCCAGGACTTGAGATATCATGTCTTTGCTTGGGAAGGACATGTGCCTTTAATCCCAGGAAGTGATGGCAGGAAGCAGAAAGGTATATAAGGCTTGAGGACCAGGAACTAGAGGCTTTTAAGCACTTCAACTGAGACTCTCAGTTGTGAGAGTCTTTAAGTTAAAATCTTTAAAAAAATATATGCGGCCAGGCACAGGAATGCTTATCTTTAATCTCAGCACTCAGGAGGCAGAGTCAGGTAGATCTCTGAGTTCAAGCTAGCTAGTACAACATAGTGAAACCCTGTCTCAAAAAAAGCCTCAAAGCATATATGAATGTACATATATGTATATATGTGTATGTCTTAGTGTTTCTATTGCTGTAAAGAGACATCATGGCCACGGCAACTCTTATAAAGGAAAACATTTAATTGTGGTGCTTACATTTTCAGAGGTTTAGTCCATTATCATCATGGTGTGACATGGTGGTGTGCAGGCAGACATGGTGCTGGAGAGGGAGTCAAATGTTCTATATCTTGACTTGTAGACAACAGGAAGTGGTCTTTCAGTCTGAGGATTTGTGGAAACAGGATCAGCTGAGGAGTTGTTGAGGTGAGGTTGACTGTGGCTTGTTCTGCTTCTTTGATCTTTCAGCTTTCACCCTAATATCTGGTTCCAGGTGTCTTTTATTTATAGACCTTTTAAGATTCGTGTTACAGAAGTGTATTACCGTGGAGGCAGGCTTTAAGGTCTCTTATATGCTCAAGCCACACCAGTGTTTCAGACAACTTCCAACCATGGCATATCAGGTTGCAGTAAGACTAGACACCTCCTCTCCTATTAAGGCTGGACGAGGTGACCCAGTAGGCTGAAAGGGTCCCAAAAGTAGGTTAACAGAGTCAGGGACAGCCCCTGCTCCCACTGTTAGAAGTCCCACAAGAAGACCAAGCTACACAACTGTGTACAGAGGGCCTAGGTCAGTCCCATGCAAGCTCTCTTGTTGGCAGTTCAGTCTATAAGCCCAAGTTAGTTGATTCTGTGGGTTTTCTTGTTATATTTTTGGCTCCTTGGGCTCCTATAATCCTTTCTCCTTGTCTTCCTTGGGATTCCCTGAGGTCCACCTAATGTTTGGCTGTGGATTTCTGCATCTGTTTCCACCCGTTGCTGGGTGAAGCCTCTCTGATGAATGACAGTTGGGCTAAGCAATGGTCTATGAGTACAGCAGAATATCATTAGGAATCATTTCATTGACTTTTTTTAAATTGCCAGTCACGTTTGGTTCTATCCCAGGTCTCTGGTCTGTCCTGCTCTGGGTCCTGGCATCTCAGGAGTTTCAGGGGTGTGCTCCCTCTCATGGTATGAGTCTCAAACTGGACCAGTCATTGATTGGCCATTGCCATAATTTCTAAGCCACCTTTACCCCAGCATATCTTGTAGGCAGGACAAATTGTAGGCCAAAGGTTAAGTGGCTGGGTTGAGGTCCCAATCCCTCCACTGGATGTCTTGCCTGAATTATGCGACATGTCCAGTTCACTCTCTCTATCTCCCATTGCTAGGAATTTTAGCATCAATCTCCCTCATAGATTCCTGGGAGTTTCCATTGCACTATGTTTCTAGCTCACCCCAGAGCTAGATTCCAGTTGTCTTTCCCACTACTCCCACCCCTCCACCTGATCCCTACTATTCCTATCCTGCCCCCCATCCAGACCCCTCCTACCATCAGCCTGTGTTGTCTATTCTATTTCCCTTTCACAGTGAGATTCATGTGTCCCCCCCCCCTTGAGCACTCCTTGTTACCTAGCTTCTTTGGATCTGTGAATTATAGCATGGTTATCCTTTACTTTATGGCTAATATGCACCTATAAGTGGGTATATACCATGTTTGTCTTTCTGGGTCTGAATTACCTCGCTTAGGATGATCTTTTCTAATTCCATCCATTTGCTAGGAAATTTTATGATTCCATTGTTTTTAACAGCTGAGTAATACTCCATTGTGTAACTATACCACACTTTCTTTATCCATTCTTTGGTTGATGAGCATCTAAGTTGTTTTCAGTTTCTGGTTATTACAAATAATGCTGCTGTGAACATAGTTGAGCAAGTGTCCTTGTGGTATGGTAGAGCATCCCTTATGGGTATGTATGTGACCAGGAGTGGCATAGCTGGGCCTTGAGATCTTGAGGGAGTGTTAGCTGGCTGTGGGCAGTTTCTTACCTTGGGAACTTAGAATTGGCCTAGCCTCTGGTAAAGCAAAAGTCTGCCAAAGTTGTGGGCTGGAATATAGAGCCTGGAGAGGGGGTACAGCCTGGGGTTATTGGGAGAGCTTAAGGCTAGCTAAGGCTTTTTAAAAAAGATTTATTTATTTTATGTATGAGTGCTCTATGTGCATATACAACTTTATACCACAAGAGCATCAGATCCCACTATAGATAGTTTTGAGCCACCATGTGGTTGCTAGGAATTAAACTCAGGACCTCTGGAAGAGCAGCCAGTGCTTTTAACCATCTTGAGCCATCTCTCCAGCCCCAAGGCATTCTTAAGAAGAAAGTTTATATCTGTAAGTACACACACACACACACACACACACACACACACACACACACACTAGAGTTCTAGAGATGGTTCAGTGGATTTCCTAGTTTGCTTTATCGTTGTTATGATAAACATCACAACCAAAAGCAATACAGGAGGAAAGGGTTTAGGCCATAGTCCATCACTGAGGGAAGCTGGGAAGGAGCCCAAGGAAGGAACTCTGAGGCAAGAACTGAAGCTGAAACCATGGAAGAATGCTGCTTCCTCAGCTCCCTCCCTTAGATAAATAACCCAGGGCCATTGCCCCGGGGTGATACTGCTTACAATGGCCTAGGTCCTCTTTCATTGAATAAAACAAAGGGAAAATACTTCAGAACATAGATATATGCAACAAATTTCTGAATAGAATCCTAACATCACAAGAACATTCCCCCAAAGCTGACAAATAAGATTACATGAAGTTTAAAAAGCTTCTGATAACAGAATACACAGCCTATGGAATGGTAGAAAATCTTTGCCAGCTGTACTTCAGACAAGGTGTTAATATCTGAAGTATATAAAACACTGCAAAATATTAAATGCCAGAGAAACAAAGCTGCCAGTTCATAAATGGGCAAATGATCTACATATATTTTAAAAACTGTCCAGCCCCAGCTGGTATATCTGCAGTGCACCTCTGCCCTGAAGGCTCAGGGAGCATCACAGAAGTGGAGGCAGAGAGTGTGTGAGAGCAGAGGACCGGGATGCCTGCTGCTAGATAGCTCTCTGGACACGGCAGGGAAATCACCATGAGCTCTCAGCAATGCGGTTGCTTGAACGAGACATATTGACACCACCAGGTGATAGACCATCATAGATGAGGGAATTCCACAAGGTCCCGTTTCTAGATGAAAGGCTCAGGTGGTCAGTGGCTGCAGAGAAACAGAGACCAAATTTCCTCCAGAGACAAGCTTCCATGCAGGTTGATCAATCACAAGTGGTCAGTCCTAGACACATGTACATAACAGCAACATGGAGTGGACTCAATGGATTATATATGTATGTGTAAAAATAATAAAGAAGAGGTCATGAATTTGGGAAAGAAGCAGGGCATGGGAGGAGCTGGAGGGGAGGAAGTCGTGGTAATATAGACCCAAAACTTATGTCTCAAGTTCTTAAAAACTGTTTAAAACTATTAAATATCTGTAACAGTTAGAGAAATGCAAAGTAAAGCAACTTTGCATTTCTATCTCATCCCTGGGAGAATAGCCACTATCAAGTAAACAAATGATAACGAATGCTAGCGAATTGAGGATAGAGAACCCTTATACACTATTAGAGGGAGTTTAAGGTAGAGCAGCCACTATAGAAATTAGTGTGGAGGCTTTTTAAAAAAGCACTATCATATGATCCATTTCCCCCTCTGGTTCATATACCCAAAAGACTCTACATTCCACTACAAAGGTGCTTATACATCCTGTTCACTTTTTCTCTTTTCACAATAGTAAGAAAATGGAATCTGCCTAGATGGTCATCAACAGATGGATCATGAAAATGTGGTATATAGAAAGAAAATTACAAAATTTTCAAGAAAATGAGTGGAATTTGTTTTTAGGTGAGGCAGTCTAGGTTTAGAAAGACAAACACCGTTTTTCTTGTTTGTAACCTCAAGCTATAAAATAATGCATATCCAGGTAGGAATAAATATGAGTGAAGGCCAGGAAACTAGAGAGAGACCTGTGTGTCAGGGGAAAATGAAGTTTTAAGGGGATGGTAGTGAAAGGGTGAAGCCTGGAAGAGAGAACAGGGGGGTGAAGGGAGAGTTGGGAGAACAAACGAAAACCGATTTGAAACCCCCAAAGGAAACCTATTTGTAAGTTAGTCTAAAAAACCAGCCATTGGGGATGGCTGGAAGTTTTAAAATACTTTCTGTAATATTTTTCTTTTGTCTGTTAGCAAGGTTGGCCACTTAGGGTGATTTTTAAAATGCTTAACTTGATTGCATTCCTAAGATGAGACCAGCTTGGTCATGCTCTATTATTGTTACTCTCTGTGATTTGGCAGCATTTTTGTGAGGCTCTACCCTTAACTATCATGCTAGACAGTGTGGTGGATATTGTGCTGATGAACTGTCCTGTGCCATTTGAGCTGACGAGAAGCTTGTCTTATAGTGTCCCCTGAGAACTCTTGTCTGGATGAGCTGCACCCCACCCCCATGACAGTGGGGAGGAGAACAGCAAAACAGCCCAAGCAAAAACAATGTCACCTTGAGAGCAGCTAGAATATGAGCCATTTCCTACAGATGTTTTATCGCATGATGTGAAAGTGACTGCAGTAGGGAAGAGAAACCAGGAGAAATTCAGCAATGGGAAGATCAGCCGTGGAGAGAGCTCAATTGGGGACTTGAGCTATCTCACCTTCTATAGTTTCTGTTGATTATGAGCCCTGGTTTGATGGTTTCTCTACCTCTTGTTATTTATTCTTTTACAAGGGGACACTGCTTTGCCCAGCATTCCTTTTTTTAAAATATAGTAGTTTCTATTTCCTCCCTTCTTTTCCAGTTCAGAAATAGATGATAGATTTCCCCAAGAGAAAGAAATAGCATGTATTATACAGTTCTTCCCCAGGTTTCAACAAAGGCAGATGCCATGAGCATCAGTTGGAGCGAGATGGCGTCTTGTATTGGGGTTTTATCATTGTGACATACATCCTGTTAACTCCTATTGGATATGTGTGGGTAGATAGTCCAGTAATTTAATAGATTGCCCTGTTATAGACTTGCAGAGTGACTAGGTTACATTGGACCGAGTTGCCCAGCATTCCTAATGGGGAACTACAGCTGTCTGTATATTGGGCTTTCCCAGTCAATTTCTGTGGGATGTACCTGACTTGATTATGTTTCTCTATCTCTGTCTTTCTCATGCACACACATGTGCACTATTTACTCTTCTACTTTAGCTAGTTGTATACGGAATAAATCCATTCAAAACCAAAAGTATGGATGTCTTTGATATTCTCTGAACTTTACAGAACAAATATTTATCTCTTCAAGTTTGATGATGTCTTTGTCTGGATTTAATTAGGGTACTGCTATCCTCGATGAGATGAGAAGCTTTCTTTTCACTTCTGTTTTCTTGAGGAGTCTATATAAAATTGCCATCAATTGCTTCCTTAAAGGCTTGGTAGAATTTGCCAGTGAAGTCATTCGGGCCTAGAGTTCTTGCGAGGTTTAAAATACATATGGGTGTTATTATTTTTCTATAGTTTCAGTGACAAAAAATCCTATAGTAGCTGGCTTGGTCAATAGACATTTATGTCTTTACAGGTCAGGGAACTAAAGTCTTACAATCAAGGTGTCAGCATGACCTCTTTATCTCAAGGCTTCTCTGTTGCTTGTAGAGGACTGTCTTCAAATGCCTTCTCTTTAGTGTCTGCATCCTCATCTCTTCTTACAAGGGTACTAGTCATGTTGGATTGTGGAGCACCCTGATATTCTTATTTTAATTTATTGGCCTATTTAGAGATCTTTGTTTCCAAATATAGTAACATTCTGAAGTTCTGAAAGTTAAGGCATTAACATGTAATTTTTAGGTAGGTTTTTCTACTTCTGTGAAAGAAGTATGACATTTGTAAAGAATGAGAATTTCTTTCTTATGTTCCATTATGCCAAGATGGTATACATCTGTAATTCCAATCCAGAGGAAGTAAAGACAGGAGGATCAGTAGTTCAAGGTCATCTTTAGTTACATATTGAGTTAAGGGCCAGCCTGAGCTAGGTGAAACTACCTCAAAACAAATAAGCAAGTAAAAAAATTACATCAAATCTGTAAATCACTCAGTATCCTTACAAAGTTGAGTTTTTCTATCATATCACATATCTTAATAGAATTTTCTTCCTAGATTGTTATTAATGTATAGAACTGCAACTGATTTTATATGTCTAATTTCTATGTTGCTACTTCACTGTATTTATTAGTTCTAACACGTTTTGGGGAGTGTGCATGTGTGTTTGTGTAGTCTTTGAAATTTTTGATACATGGTCATATTGTTTATTAACAATGATAATTTCACTTTTTGTTTTCCAGTTTAGTTATTTCTATTTTTCTTCCTAATTTGTATTATTTTTGACAGGGTATCAAGTATTATGGTGAACAAAAGTGGCAAAGATATTACCTTTGCTAAATTTATAATTTCAGAGGAAAAGCTTGTAGTTTTTCACTATTTCTTGTGGTTTTTCTGTGGGTGTTTCATATATGACTTTAATATAATTATATTTTAAAGATACTCCTAGATTATTGAATTATTTGATGTTGAAAGGTATTTCATTTTGTTAAATGTTTGTTCTGTATAACTTTCAGTGATCATGCATTTTCTTTTCTTCATCCTGTTAATGTGTTGTATTATTTGAAGCATTTCTAATGGCAAACGATACTTAAATTCTAGTAATAAATCCAACTTAATTATCATCTTTTTAATGTGCTGTTGAGTAACTAATTGGCTACATTTTGTTGAGGATCTTCACATAAATGTTCATAGTGATATTTGTCAGTGTTTTTCTTATGGTGTCTTTATCTGGCTTTGGATCATCAGGGTATTCTACCCTGCTTGAAGTTTTGGAATATTTTGAGGATATGTGTTATTTCTTCTTTAACTGTTAGGGACTATGTGGGTCCAGCCCCTCGATAGTCCCCTCCCAGGGTCCAGGAAGAATCTACAACCAGCTGATAATTAATCTTTGATATAAAGAAATGAATCTATGTACACGAAACTCCTTAGTCCATATACTTTATTATTCTGTGTCAGTTACAAGCTTATATTCTGCTCTCATATTTAGCTCCTTTCTTGCCTAATTTCTCTCTACACTTATCTGCGGTCCCCTCCAGGTTCTATCTTAACTCCTTCATCTTAGTTCTGCCCCTTCTAGGTTCTCATCCATCTTGTTCTTTCCCATATCATCTCCTCTCCCGTCTCAGTTTGTTTCTCTCAAGTTCTTACCCATCTAGTTCATCCACTCTCTTTCCTCTTCTCCGTCTCCCTACAGGAGTCCTGGTATATATACACTTACAAGGAGTAATCACTTGGCAGTGCAAAACCAGGCTTCCAGGGTCAAATGGAGGGGTGATAAGAATCACATAGAGAGGCAATAACCATTAATTATCATTTGCAACCCCAAAGAGAAGTGACCAATGGGGAAATGAATTAACTAAAGGCTAAATTCAGGTAACATCTAAGAAGAGGACTCTTATGTGCTTAACTATAGTCTTAAACGTGATTAGTAGAAAATGTTAAGAATCTATAAGTTGCTAGGTCAAAGGGAGAAAATAAAACTGTCTTTTTTCCTGTGGCTCATATCTGTCCAAGCTATCTGCCATTTTTCTGCAGGGTGGGGGAATGTGTGCTCAGTCACTAGGCAACCTGTGTACAGCTAGATGCCTCTGGTCATAGTTAAAGGGAGAGCTGGAACTAGAGGTAAGGTTTGGGAAAGGAGGAAGTTAAGCTTAATTGGCACATCCACCAGGCCTTCTCAAACAGGTAGCCTGGATGTTTAAGTCTGTTCTTAGAGAGTACAGAGGTATCTCTGATAAGGTACTTTCCTCTGTCTGGGGATGGACCTGGCCGGATGATGATAATTACAGGGAGGCTTGAACTGGGGTTCTGGCTGAGCAAAGCTGTCAGCGCAGAAGGTTATCTAAATATTCCTAGAAGTGGTTAGGTAAGGAGTTAGAAGTCTATAAAGTTAGTAAGGCTGTAAGAAAGGAGGGTCCGAGCTAAATTGTGTAAAGCTATTACTTAACGTCCACCTGACCTAGGCAGTGTCTCCTTGTGGAATCTACCTTAAATTAGGAGACTTGCATGTGGACTGTTATTACTGCTAGTCCTTGAAAGTGGCCACAGGAGATATCTGATTCCAGAGAAAGCCTTTCCTGAGGCTGTTCTCCAAATACCTAGAATGTGTATGTCCAGAGAGTGATAAGTCCACACTGTTAGCCCTTCTTAGGAAAAAGTCAACTGGGAAGGCACACATGATTTTCATAACAGAAGGGGGGGCTGATATATAACAAGCCAAATAACACCAAAAACTCTTTGGAATTTGGCTTATTCTGGAGGAATTCCCTGATCCCTCCAGGTAGTGACTTTGCCATAACCAGCTGAGTTCTTATGATATATTCCTGAGGCCCACAGCATTTAACTGTATGTTAAAATTTATTTGCGAAGTCACCATGTCTAGAGCTTTACTTTGAAAAGTTTGAATACTAATTCAGTCCTATTATTAGCGATGAGTCTTTTCAGATAGTCTTCATCTTTGTGATTTTTTTTCCTTGGTGGGCATTGTATTTCTTAGGCATTTATCTGTGGCGGCCCGCAGAGGCTCCCTTACTCAAGGTCGGAGAGTCTGAGCTTGCTTTGCCCAGCAGGGCTGCATAATGGGATGATTTGGCCACTGGCGTGGGTACCAGGTGTTTGGAAGGGTCTGCACTTGGCTGTCTGTTGTTCTTTAATCTTGAAAGAGGGAGGTCTTTTGCCTCTCCCTTTGCAGTGTATAAAACGCTTATTAGAATAAGTCTTAGGCGACTGGGCATTGTATTGACCCTGGGCCCTCCCGAAGCTATCCTTTGTGTCTCTGTCTTTTCCCCCTGTCTTAGTCTATATTTCTATCTAATACTTCCTCATTCCTTTCTCCTCCCCACAAGAACAGGGAGCTGCACTCCATTTATCCATTTCCTTTAGGTTACCTATCTTCTTTGTGTGTATGTTTGAACATAATACTTTTAATTATTTCCTAGTAATTGGTATTAATATTCTTACCTTTACTCTTTGTCAGTCACTTGAATATGTTTCTGTGTCCATCTGTGTCAGTCAGATTTCCATTACTTTAACAAAAGGTAATTTGTTCATAAAAAAGAAAAGATTTATATCAACTCACAGCTTTGAGGTTCTTGTCCATGACTGGTTCACTATTAGTTTAGGCAGCACATTGTGGAATTTGTGTGTATATGGTAGAGCAAAGTTGGTACTCAGTGGACATGAGAGACAAGGGAAAGAGAATGTTTCCCCAGTGATCTGAAGGTATGCTATTAGACCCCACCTATGGATGTTTCCTCACTTCACAGTAGAACAACGCTGGGAGACCAGACTTTCTACTACATAGCTCTTGGGCTACACATAAGAGCCATGTTATAACACCATCTAAATAACAGTTACCTAATCTTGGTGTTGTATTTTAACAAGCATAGTTTGGTTTTATTGATTTTATCTCTGATACTTTATATTTCAAATGTTTCTGCTCAAATCCCTGTTATATCTGCCTTTTTATTTAGTTCTTGCTTTTTTATGGGTTTATTAAGTTATAAAGCTAGATAGTTGTTCTGAAATCTTTCTGATTTGTTAATATGTATTTGTAGCTATGAACTTCCTCCTTAGAATTTACTTTACTGTGTGGTAAGTTGTGATATGTTATTTACTTTCATCTCTAGGTGTTTCTAATTTACCCAGTGGTTTGTTCTTTACTCCACTAATTTTTTAGTTTTCTAGTTTTCCTTGGTATTGAGTTCTAATTTCATTTTCTTTTGCTTAAAGAAAATAGTCTTCGTTATCTAAATCATTTAAGATCTCTTGATATTTAATTTGTGGCTTAGTTTATGGTCTTTTCTGGAAAACATTCCATGTTTACTTGAAGATTATGTATTTTGTTATTACTTAAAGCATTCTATGTATGTTAAGCTATCTTAATTTATGTCCTCTGTTTTCTTCCTTGTCTTTTGCATGGTTGTTCTATTTATTCGTTATTGAACTCGTGTGGAGTGAAGCTATAGACTTAGAGAAACTGTACTGCTGTAAGCAGAGTTTAACAGGCCTTTCTGATGGGAGCTTAGAAGACCAAAATGTGGACAGAATTTAGACAGTGAAGTCTGGTATATGAGGCTGTGGAGAAGAACAAGGACTGTTTGGGGACTTACCTAGAAGCTATTATTACATTCTAACAGAATTTAATCTGCAAATTGTGCCCATGTCCTAAAAATTGGAGTGAGAATAAATTTGAAAGTAGTGGACCAAGTCATTTGGCTGAGGGAATTTGAAGACTGCATTGCATTCAGCTATGATGTGGTTACTACTCACTGCTTTTAGGCAGTTCTCCATTGAGATAGAGAGTGGAAAGATATGAAAAATGTGCAATTTGGTAAAGAAAAGGACTGTGAATGAGTTTAAAGTTTCAGATAAGGGGTTATAGAAAGAGCAGCTATAGTCTTTTTAAAAAGATTGCTGTTGGTGGCTGGAGAGATGGCTCAGAGGTTAAGAGCAGTGGCTGCTCTTCCAGAGGTCCTGAGTTCAACTACCAGCCACCACATGGTGGCTCACAAACATTTATGATGAGATGTGGTGTCCTCTACTGGCATGCAGGCAGAACATTGTATACATAATAAGTAATTACAGTCTTAAAGAAAAAACAGATTGCTGTCATAAAAAGAAACCTCATAATCATCCATGGGGGAAAAAATGCATGCCCTGAGGATATGACTCCACCCATTAAGGGCTCATAATCGTGAAAATGAAAATTAATTTGAAAGAAATAAGACTGATTGAAAGGCTGAAAGTGTCCTTGGATAAAAACAACTACCTAGGAAAGTGTTTTCCCAGGTTCAACCACCAAGGTGAACAGAAGCCATACGACTGTGATATGAAGGGGACAGACTACATCTTGAGCTGGCAGCAGAACTTGGCAGTGTCATCACATGGTGCCACCTTTACAAGGTTGCAAAATGCAAGATTTACAGAGCTATGAATGTTTGCATCAACGTAACAGAAAGCTGAAGAGGTCAAGTTCTTATGGGATATTACTAACTGGGCAAATGTGTTATACTTGTTTATGCTGAGGAATATTACTTTAACTATGTGAAAGTGTGTTACATTTGTTTCTGCTGCCTTTGTTAATGATGTAAAGATGTGTTACATGTGTTTAATGCTGCATTTGTTTAATTATGTAAAGATGTGTTCCTGTTTCACCTTGCCTGCCTAAGACACCTGATTGGTCTAATAAAAAGTTGAGTGTCCAGTAGCTAGGCAGGACAGGGATAGGCAGGGCTGTTAGACAGAGTGAATAAATAGGAGAAATCTAGGCTTGAGTAGAATAAGAAGAGAGGAGAGAATGAGGGAGAAAGAAAGGGAGATGCCTGGGGCCAGCCAGATGGCTGCCAGCCAGCAGACACAGAAAGAAAGGTAAAAAGCCGTGGAGCAAATGGTAGATAAAGAGAAACAGGTTAATTTAAGTTAAAAAAGCTAGCCAGAAACGAGTCTAAACTAGGCCAAGTATACATAACTAGTAATAAGTCTCCATGTCAGGATTTGGGAGTTGGTTGGTGGCCCAAGAGAAAAGCCTGGTAGCCCAAGCAATGTGTTTAAGAGTTGAGTTCTCTGTCAGAGGCTCTGACAAGCTATTGCCCGAAGAAGCTGTGAAGGTGGAGCCAAGCTGTACTAGAGTCCTCAGGTGTTTGAAGATGTCAGGACATCCACTAAAGCAAAGCTTGAGGCATGCAGTGGGGGGTAAGCAGAGAGAGACAGAGGGGCAGAGACAGGAGGGGGAACCAGCACTGGAAGGGCAAGGCTACCCAAGGTTATTGCAGCTGACAGTACCACCAGGAGCCCCATTTCTGGACATGGATTTGATGTTTGCCTGCCAGGCTTGAGTTTTGCCTTGGCCCAGTTTTTCCTTGCTATGCTCCTATTTCTCCATTTTTAAATGAGACACCTTTTGTCAAATTCTTGAAAATTTTCTTTGAGAATTTCATATGATGTATTCTGATCATATTCACCTCCCTCTGGCAGCTCCTCTGAGATCTACTTTTCTTCCTTACACACTTAACATTGTGTCCTCTGCATTTTTTTTTAAAAAACTAAGTCCAATTTATGCTATCCATATACTCTTTTTGTTGTTGTTGTTGTTTTTGGTTTTTCGAGACAGGGTTTCTCTGTATAGCTTTGGAGTCTATCCTGGAACTCACTCTGTAGCCCAGGCTGGCCTCAAACTCACCAGAGATCCACCTGCCTCTGCCTCCCGAGTGCTGGGATTAAAGGTGTGCACTACCACCACCCAGTGCTATCCATATATTCTTAGATGTGTTGTTTTAGATCTACAAGGGGCCACACTATTAGAGAAAACTGACTCCCTCTCCCAGAAGCTACAGTTGCAAATAGATACTCAGCTAGGGGTGGGACTTCGTGCATACCCGCCCTGCTCCATGACGGGACTTTATCTGGTGTGAGCTTGCACAGATCCGTGTGTGCTGTCACACCGCTATGGGCTCATATGTGCAGTTGCCCTCTGTATCTGGAAAACACAGTTTCCTTGGAGTCCTCCACCACTTCTTGCTCTTACGGTCTTTCTGTCCCCTCTTCCACAAGCCCTGGGAAGAGGGAATGCAATGTATCTGTCCTGTTGGAGCTGAGTATTCCAAAGTCTCTTTTCTCTTCTGGTAGCCCACACAACACCTTTCAACACTATGAATGCTAGTCAGTATGGATGAAGCTTCCAGGTGAGGACCAGATTGATTTCTCCATGTCCTATGTCCAAACTATGTGGCATCTTCAGCAATAGGGTCTTAACTGTCATGTTCTGAAAGGTAACCAAGAACATTGGCAATAGACTGTAATAGAAGGTCATGTTTGAGGATCTGTGTAACCTCACTGGCCAGCAAGTCCAAAAGAGGTAACCCAATCCTGGCACAAGGCTTTTTGTTTGTTCCTCATCCCTTTGCTCTTATTTTCTTCAATTGCTCTGTCTGTCTGTCTGTCTATCATCTGTCTATCTATCATCTATCATCCATCTTTATCTATCTGTCTCATCGATCTTTATCTACCTACCCACCTACCTATCATCAATCATCTATCTCTATCTAATCTATCATCTATATGTCATCTATCTATCTTCTATCTATCTGTCTATCTATCTGTTATCTATCTTTACATATAAAGTAGCAGGTTTCCTTATGGCATTTTTATGCCTACTAGTTTTTGGTCATCTTCCCCCTACCCTCTTCAGCATCTCCTCACTCTTTCCACATCTAAACACACCTTTTCACCCTAAGTAGCCCTTCTTTTAGTATCATATCACATGTGTCCAATTACTTTCCCTATTGCTCCTTCTTAACTCCTTTTTCCAGTTCTGGTCCCTGTTTTGGTCCTTAGCATGTATGCTCGCTCACTCACATGCACTATATATGTTAAAGCTGGGTGTGGTGGTGCACACCTTTAATCCTGGCACTTGAGAGACAGAGGCAGGCAGGCTCATATTTCTGTGAGTATGAGGCCAGCCTCTGGTCTACATAGAAAGTTCCAGGCCAGCCAGGGCTACATAGCAAGACCCTCAGAAAAGGAAATTAAGTTGAGATCCATAAATGAGAGGATGTGGTATTTGTCTTTCTAAGCCTGGGTTACCTTGTGTAATATAACGTTTTCCAGTTCCATACATTTTTTCCTATAAATTGAATAGTTTAATTTATACCTGAACAATTTTCCATTGTGTATTTGTATCACATTTGCATTATATGTTTATCTATTGATGAACATCTCTGCTGATTCTGCTTCCTTAATATTGAGAAGAGAACATCCATAAACATGGATAAATATCTCTTGTGTAGAGTCCTTTGGATATACACCTAGAAGTGGTCTAGCTAGGTCATATGTTAGTAATATTTTTAGTTTTTGAGAAACTGCAGATTGCTGAGTAGCTGCACCAGTTTACACTCCCATCAATGAATAAGGGCTCCTCTTTCATTTTTTTTTTTTTATAATAGCCATTCCTACTGGGGAAAGATGGATTCTCAAAGTGGATTTGTGTTTCCTTGATGGCTAAGGATGCTGAACATTTTAAAAATACTTAGGACATTTCTGTCTTCTTTTCAAAAGTATCTGGTCAGTTCACTGACCGGGCAGTTTTGTTTTAGGGAGTTCATTTTTGCAGTTTTTTTTTTTTTTTACATATTTTAGATATTAATACCTTGTCTGAAGTGTAGCTGGCAAATATTTTTCTCCCGTACTGTAGGTTGTCTCTTTACTCTGGGCCCCCCCTTTTGTTTATATGAATAAGCCATTTAATTTTATTCAAACCCGTTTGTGAATTCCTGAGTTTGTTTTCTGTACTATTGGGGTTCTGTTCTCAAAGTTCTTAACTGTATCTATATCCCGTGTTTCTTCTAGTGGCTTCAACTTTTCAGGTTTTAAATTAAGGTTTTTAATCTGCTTTCATCTTTCTTTTGTGCAGGATGAGAGATAACAGACCTAATTTAGCAGTTCTGCATATCATCTTTTTGGAATCTTATCCAAAAAGTTGTTGTCTATGTGAATTTCTTGAAACAGTTCTCCTATGCTTTTCTTGCAGTAAGTAGTTTCTAATTTACAGTCATAGTTTCAAGCATTGGTCCATTTGGAGTTGATTTTTGCAGACAGTGGAAGATGGGTCTAGCTTCATTCTTCTGTATATGGATTTAGTTTTCCCAACATTATGCATTAGAGAAATTATTTTCCAGTGTGTACTTTGGCACCTTTGTTGAGAATGATTTGTCCTTAGATATTACTGATTAATTTCTGTGATCTGTTTCATTGCTGTGTTGTGGAGACCCACATAGGTTTCCTATTGAGAACTTACTCAGGAATCTGAGCTTGCTTAACCCAGCTGGGCTGCATAAGGGGATGATTTGACCACAGCATGGTTACCAGGTGTTTGGAAGGGTCTACACTTGGCTGTGTGGTGTGCTTTGATCTACCAAGGGGGGGGATCTTTTGCTTCCCGCTTTGGTATTATAAAAAGCTCTTTTGAATAAATGGAAAAGGCTGTTGAGTATTGACCCAGGTCCTCCCTAAATTTTGGGGTCTATCAACACTATTTCATTGGAAAGAGATTTTGAGAACAATATTTTACCTTAAAATTGTGAAACTTAATAAGTATATTTTACTATAAACTTCTAGACTTACTGCATTTTTGACCCACAGATATTTGTAAAATTTCAGATATTTTACAGATATTTGTAAAATATTCTGTGTTTCTGTCTTTCTCTTCTTCACTATATTTCTATCTAATATTTTCTTATCCCTCTCTCCTCTTCATAAGAACCCTTGAAAAGAGGGGAGCTGGCCTCCCATACCATCTGTCCATTTTTGTGGCAGTATCATGCTTTGTTTACTATATAGCCTTGTAATATCTTAAGGTCAGCTATTCAAATTTTTTACAGCTTTGTTTTATTCAAGATTGATTAGCCAGTAGGCATCTTTATTGCTTCCATGTGAATTTTAGATTTTTTTTTCTATTTCTATATGAAGAATGCCATTGGCATTTTGCTAGGAATTATGTTACATCTGTTTGTCTGTAAATTTCTTTGTTTGGTATGGACATTTTAGCAATATTGGTTTGTCCAGTCTAAGGGTATAGGAGGTCTTTTCAATTTTCAATGTCTTGCTCATTTTCTTCATCAACATTTTGTAGTTTTTATTGTGGAGATCATTCAGCTTCCTTGGTTGTATATATCACTAGATATTTTACTCTGGCAGCCATGAATAGGCTTGTTGATTAATTTCTTGATCAACAGGTCTGTTATTGTATAAAATTATATTATTTTTGTCTGTTGATTTTGCATCCTGTAAATTTTGTAAATGTATCAGTTCTAACAAATTTTGTTTTAGGAGAAAAATTCATGGTTTTCTACATGTAAAAACATGCCATCTAATGAATAACCTCTGGCTTCCTCCTTACTTGTTTTACAAAGCCTTTTAGTCTTTTCACTGGATAAGATTTCCAATCCTGTGTTGAATAGTAGTATGAAAATAGACATTATCTCATTCATGGCCTCAGTAAACTCTTTTAGCTTTTCTTCATTCAAGATGTTTGCTGAGGGTTATAGTGTATAACTTTTATTGTGTTAAGGTACATTTCTTAAATATTTAATTAATTGGTGTTTGTTTAATTTTTACCATGAAAGGATGTTGAGTTTACTAAATGCTTTTCTTCAACTGTCAAGATAATCATAAGGCTTTTGGATTTGATATGATATGTCACACAATTGGAATCTCTAAGGCTTTAATATTTTTATTTGTTAATTTTTGTTGTGGTTTAGAGGTGAATAAAATAGCCTCTGCTGTTGTGAGAATTACATCTCTTCTCATGGATTGCTTATACTGCCTCTCACACTGTTTTTACAGACATTTATAAAGAATTGTAGGATTTCTCTGACTGTCCATCCAACTGATAATTTCTTCCTCCTGCCCCTCTAAAGGGCTTCTGGAGATACTGTGGTTCCAAGAAATGATGACCTGCCCAAGGCTGTTGAGGTTCTTGGGAATGGTCATCTCCTTCTATTTAACTGATTTTTATGTATTATAGTAACTTACTTTTTTCTTCACACTGAAAGACCCTAACCCTTCAGGCTTACAGCCCCAGGAAATGAGAAACTAAAAATTTAGTTCCAAGGGCAAGCTGACTCAATTGTTTCTCAATCACCCCTGCCACAATGTAACAATGTAAAGAGATTTCTATTAAGAGATGTGCTCAACTGTGACTGGGATAATTGTAAATGTTTCAGGAAAGACCACTGTGACCTTTGTGTAACTCTCACTCCCACCCTGATACCCCCCTTGAGGTTTCAGGAAGAATGTGCATGTGGACGTGACTGTACCCACTCTGTGATCACTCTGTGATCAGACCATGATCTTATGAAATTAGCCTCTAGACATAAATCAATCGAAACAAAATTGTATGGGAATTGTAATCTTGTGGTTTTCCCTTTAAAAGCACCCATGTGGCTGCAGTAAGATGTGACTCTTGCTCTCTGGAGCTGAGTTAGCCCGACTGTACAGCTGCTTCTTCAATAAACCTGGTGCTGTTGCATCAACTGGACCAGAGTCTGAGTTCTTGGGGTGCCCACTTGAGACCCTAAATTTTGGGGTCTATCAACACTATTTCATTGGAAAGAGATTTTGAGAACAATATTTTACCTTAAAATTGTGAAACTTAATAAGTATATTTTACTATAAACTTCTAGACTTACTGCATTTTTGACCCACAAATATTTGTAAAATTTCAGATACTTGGAATTTATACTGGCAGTGTGACCTAAAGGTCATTCTAAAATGATGGATTCCATATGTGCTATGTGATAAAGAACACACTTTTCTGTTGTTGTTATATGTGCTTATCTCTGCTAAGTCTTGTGAGTTATAATACTTAGACCTTCTTTGTCTTTTGATGTGTTTTGTGTTAGTAAAGTGAGATATGTGTTGGACTCTCTGCATCCTCTCGTTTAGACTCTAGGGACTTCTAAATACTCTAAATACTAAATCCATGGAGGGCAAAAAGCTTTGTCTTTGTCTTAGTCTGGTCTTAGCATTCTTGCCTTGGTGTAGTTGACAATCTACATACCACATTCATATTACATGGCAGAATATGCATCAGTCTACTATGTCTGTCATGGCACTGAATGGATTTTCTATAACTTCAAGGTACATAACACACGTTTCCCTAAAACAATGGTAGTCTATTCAAAAGTGACAGACTCTTCTGGAAAAGTCAAATTCTGTTGAAGTCTAAAGCTTTGTATTTAAAGAGGGAAAAAAAATCTTAAGAAATACAAACTATCCCTTAAGTAATTCATGGAATTTTCAAGTGTGTTTGTTTCTGTTTCTCAGACATTGCCTCCACTGTCTCTGAGAAGGAACTGGATCAGCTGGCTCACATTCGACCATTAGTATTCAATTATTCTACACAAACTGTCATGAAGGGTTTTTTAAAAATGCTCCAGAAAAAAGAAGAATATGATATCATCCGTGAGTTTTTGGTAAATATGTTGTTCTAAAGAAAAGTTTATAATTTTCTTTTCTATACCACAATCAAAAGTTTTCTTTGCTTTTTTCTTCCTTATTATACTGAGTACTTTGCTTGTATTTTAGATACCATATTTTTAAAATAATAGATGTACATGGTAAAAATAATCAACTTGCACAAAAAGCTATAAAATAGATAGAAATGCGCCTTTTCTCCTCCCCCATTTCCCTCCAGGGCCCCCTTAACTGTTAGGCTTGCCATTGTAAACTTGAAGTGTTGGGATGGTCTTTATTCACCAGTCTACCTCGTTAAAGAAGCTTTTCTATTACATAGATTTTCATTCATATTACCAGTCTGTGCAGCTGAACCTTTGAGTTAATTACATGGCAAGTATCTTCATTTCTTTAATAGGTCCAGGACATTTAGCTTGTTCTACTGCCTGTCTTTTAAACATCAATCATCCTTCATATGTGTATTATACACGTGTCCTTTTAAAGAACAAATTTCTAGAAAACAGTATTTTGGGCTGTCAAATTTTCAAATTTATCCATCATGACTTTTAGTTGATGATCTGTCATTTCTTTATTATAAGATACAGAAATATCTTTCCATGTTTTTAAGCATTGCATATTTATATGCAGTTCTTTACCCAATTTTTTTGCTTATTATTTTCATATTAATCACTCTTAATATGAATAAATTATTCCTTTGGTGTGTTTTACATATAATATATTTAAACACATAGATATGAACACATGTGTATGTATACACATAGTGTATTTATACACATAGATATGAACACATGTGTATGTATCTGTTTACCATGAAGGAATAACTAATTTTTACTTGTGAAATTTGGTGACCAAAGGACTTCTGGGTTTTTACATTTTTTTAGTAATATCCATTTCAGTGTAAGAACATAATAATTATTTTATATTTTCTTGGTACTATTAAAATGGTTTTTAGTATCTTTTGAATCTTTCATCCAGTGTCCGGTTAGAATTTAACTCAACTTAAGTGTTTAGAAGGGGCCACTATTTTATATCTGTCCATTTGTCTTAAGACGCTGCTGAAAGATCTTTATTATTATTATTATTATTGGTAATAAATTATGCCATCTTATCTTAGATTCTTTAAAATTGACTTTATTATTCATGTACTGGTTCCAGGCTTTTACCATATATTAAGACTAACCTTAATTACTGTTGTGTGATTTTTTTTTTCTGGTTCTTCTTAAAGATTTCTTTCTGGGTTAGTTTTAGAATTGGCTTTCAGAAGGAGTGAAAACTGTCAGTCTGGCCATAGTACTATAGGGCTTGACACCTAGGTAAGCCCCTTCTTATGATGGCAACAGTTATTGGCAATTATTTAAGCACTGGTGGATACACAAAAATTAGCAAAGAAAATTTAAAATACATAGTCTCAGGCTTTATCCATATATATTAGAATAAAAAGGACCTGATACTTTCCAGTTTCTTTTGTACCATTGGCCCTCTGTGTCTGTGGACTCCACATTACTGACCTCAAAGGACTGTAGATCAAAAATATTTGGCAACATATTGCATCTGTGTTGAACTGTACAGATGCCTATCCTGTCTTTATACCTTAAGCAAGGTAGTGTAACAACTGTGTATGTAGCATTTACATTGTTTGAGTGGAAGTGTTCTGAAGGTCATTTAAGTCTGAAAGAATTGCACTGTTCACATGAAAACACTGTCTCTCATTCAATGTGCAAGACTCTAACATCCATAGAGTTCTCTTTCTGTGGGGTCCTGGGATGATGAAACAGGCTCTTTCCTAGCTTTGTTCTACCTCTGAGCTAGAGCATATGCTCTGTGCTCTTGCTACCTTGCTTATCCATCCTTCCTGAGCCCTTCCACACACAGTACATTTCATATAGGCACTTCTGGTGGCTTCTGAGGACCCAGGTTAAATGCTGCTTCCTTCCTGGGTGTTTTCTTATGTATCTTCAGGCACAATTAAATACTCTCATTAATATTATTGTTTCTGTAAATCACATATTTGATTAAATATTTTTTTATTCACTGCTTACAGATTGGAAAAATTTCTAGTTTGTCTTTGTATTCCAATATCTAGAACCAAATGCTTGATAAATTTTGGTGAATTCATACTTGTTTAAGAGTTTCTTTTGAGAGGAAGAGAATTCTTTAGTCAGTATCCCAGCATAATTTCTTTGTTTGTTTGTTTGTTTGTTTGTTTTATACAGAGTTAATCTGTGTAGTTTTGGTGCCTGTCCTGGAACTCACTCTGTAGACCAGGCTGGCCTTGAACTCACAGAGATCCACCTGGCTTTGCCTCCTGAGTGCTGGGATTAAAGGTGTCTGCCACTACCACCTGGCCCAGCATAATTTCTTTAAGGAATAAATTTTAAGGATTCTTACAGCTTTCTAAAATATTTCTGTTACGGTTATTTTGTTTAGGAAATGATAGTGTTATGGTTAGATCCTAATAACTAAATACTCTATTTCATTTTTTATGAAACAAGAGTGTTCAGGGAGAAAAGTATCTTGAGTATTTTACATTTTTTATCAACCAACTCATTGATTCATTGTCTTAACTTAGGATATTCTATGCAGTCCTTCCGGGATGAGATTCTAGTTTCTCTGGTTTGTTATATAACATCGAGTAGCAGGCCATCCCATATAGAGTTTAAGGATAATAAATGCTAAACAAACGGAGATTTCCCTTCTTTTTAAATAGTAAATATGTGGCTTTTTTTTTTAATCTTTGAAGGAGTTAGAACAAATGGCTGTGCCTGATGACTTCAAGTCTGGGAACGAACTGCTCAACAGAGACAAAAACAGATACCGAGATATTCTTCCATGTAAGCTGAGAGCTTTTTAACTTATTTCCCTGGTAACAGTTGGGAAAAGGTAAAAACTGACTTTCTGCATGACAGACTTTGAACTTTCTCCTGATGAACTCTAGTAGCTAGCACTGGATCATCTGGGCACATGCTGGGATCTGAGGCATCTCTTCTGAGTACTGCTGTTGAGTTAGTTACACAGCCCTGTAGCCTGCTTACCATTTAGGCTGCCGTCTGTCACCTGGTAGCTGAAGCATGGCTACCTTCCCTGGCAGTTTGTCTAAACATTAAAATACAGCGGGGCTCTTTGTGTCCTCTGCCCTACATATTAATGCGAACTCATCAGTCTGCTGCCCATCAGCTTCTTTATTATATCCAGGACTCTACCTGTTGCTTCATGCATTGGGGGGAGGGGAGAACTATTTCCTGTTCCTCTCTTATTTCCTCACAGCATTTGTCAATCTCAACCATCCAAAGAACAGAAACAAAAATATGACAATGCAGTCTTAATGGAAATTTTATCCTATGATCATTTTTTCAAAATCAAAATTTTCTAAGTCAAATTTACCATTTTTCTACTAACTTGACCATCTTCCATTATTAACTGCTTTCTTAATATCCACTGTTCAATCCAGAAAACGGAGTCACTTGTTATATGCAAAATGTGCTTGCCAATTACTTCTTCTCCCTCTCTAATGACTCCAGAACCTCTTCCCACTTCTCTGGTGACATTGCTGCCAGCCCAGACTGAGTGCCTTTCACCGGCTGGTTTCTGTCTTCCTTCTGTCCCCGCCCATTGGCAAGAGCTGCCGAAGAGATTCCCTTACCACACAGTCAGAGCACCTGCTTTCCTCTCTTATGACCCTGTGCTGCTGTCCTGCTGGAGTTCTCCTCGGTGTTTGTCTGTCTGTCTGTAGCTTCTGTGGGTTTCTGGAAGGCATTCTTTTTCTTCTCTCCATATGATTAATACTTCAATCCACACAAGAACTGCCTTCTTTCCCTGCTGTGGTCACCTCTGTCAGTTTAGCTTTTCTTGTTTCCTCAAACGATTGGGTGATTTCCCAGGTGTCCTAGTATCTTGTTAGTGAGTACTCTGCTTTCATGATTCTGTTGTTTCTCTAGTCAGATTTGAGGTAGCTCAAGTCAAAGTGGGACAGTGTTTGCCAAGATAAAATAGACACCTCTATGTATAGTTAGCTCATCCAGGCTAAAATAACTGTTATGGTTAAAATGATGTGTTCTGTTATCTTCTGTGAGACAATATGAAATTCACTAGTGAGTATTTCTGAAAATCAGGTCAGTTACCCGCTATGCAAAATTTTAGTGGTGCAGTTTGGTGCTACTCTGAAAGGTCAAAGGTCTCATATGTTGACTTTTATTTCTACATGTGCAATTACTCTTCATGGAGACTGAAAGTAAAGTTTTTAAAAATGACTTTCTCAGGATTATAAGAAATAAGAAGTGCATTTTAGGAGTAAAGTGTACATGTACTTGATTCTGCTTGAGTTCTGTCCTGGGCACAAAGGTTGACAAGGAGCTATGTAGACACAAAAAAGTTCACTTGAATGATTAAAAATAAGGGAAATCATCCTAAAGTTTTTGCTTTACTTAAACTGTAATTCAACTAAGTGCTATTTTAAGATTTGCTCACTTCATAACACAGTCTAGTCTAATCTACATGTCAGCCTATGTGGGTGAGAACCATGAAGTGTCAGCCTTTGTGAAGCTTCATGAAGCTTCTCTGGTTTCTCCATCACACGTACAGAGGAGTTTCAGATGACAAACCAGGAAAGGCACGAGTCATTTATTTGCCCTCTCTTCAGTTAGCCTTCACCTTGCAGAGCCTGATGTGTGCACATATCGCTACCAACACAACATACTGTTAGGAATACTGAAACAGGAATCACACAGAGGTCCGTTGTCACTGTGTGTTAACCATGAATAGTTGTACACGTAGCAAGTATGACAATTAACTCCTCAGTGTGCAGATTACTGTGTCAGGAAAAGATGGGCAGCATACCAGGACTAACCTGACTTCTTTCAAAATCTGTTTGTGTTGTGTGAACAAACAGCAAAGCATGCGGTTGTGTTGCCCCTTTTTCCCCCTGTGAGAAACTCACATGGCACTCTACAAACAGGATCATCAAGAGAGAGTTGACCAGCAAAGACAGTTGTCATTGACAGCAGAGGAGAGAAAAGTTATAATTCTGGGGCTACAATTAGAACCGAACACAAATAACCCCGTAGAGTAAATAGCTGATTGGAGCATGTGATCTTGTCCCCAAGCAAGAGCCTCTACTTCTGCACCCAGAAGGACTTGCTGAAGGGTGACTTACCAAAAAGCAGGAAGTGGTTGGGATGGCCAGGATGAAGAGCACCTACAAGTGTGCTGACTAGAAGCTTGACATCACAGGAACTTTAAGATGGTTTCACAACAGTGGAAATAGAGAGGGTCAATGAGAGGAACAAATCCAAGTACAGGAGGGAATATGACAACCAGGACACAACAAGAACCTCACCCTCAGTTACACAATGAAAGGAAGACGCAAACCCTGTCCAAACTACAAGTGCTTTAATTCTCAGTGTAAATAGGAGTCTTGCTTCAATTTTTTTTCTATATATTTATAAGCAACAGGAAAGTTTTTAAAACTTTAACAAAACTGTTAAGGGCCATAAAACAATCATATTTTCCTATTGATTATTAAGATATTTTGCAGTTTCATTTTACATAGTCATATTTATGGTCTTGTACCATTATGCAAAGCAAGCAAGGCTTTCCTGGTGGAAACACAATATATTGCATTTATTTAACACTTTACAACTTGCAAAACATTTTATTGGCTGATAAGGGAAGTGAGAACACATTGTACACAAAGTCTTCAACTCCAGGCTGAATACTTTTTCTGTTACTTGTCTCTGAGTCAAGATGTAACCAAGACTAATAATGATAGCGTCTTAAATTTCTGCATATTCTTTATAACAATGTGATGAGGGCAGGGGAGATGATAATATGTAAATTTAAAGATACCGAACAATGAGGAAAGATATTCTTTCAACAGTCTGGTCAACTTCATATTTATATAATAAAAAGTCCCTCTAATCTTTACTTCATACTTTATATAAAAATGAATTCAAATAGGTGACAAAACTAAATATAATAAAAACCATATTTGACTGGAGAGATGGCTCAGTAGTTAAGAATTCTTGCTGTTCTTCCAGAGGACCCAAGTTCAGGTCCCAGCACCCATGTCAGATGGCTTATAGCTGCCTGTAACTCCAGTTTCAGGAGTCTGACATCTTCTTTTGTCCTCTGCACATGTGTACACATACACATGTATGTGCACACACATGCCACATGTGGCATAAACACACAGAGACGTATAAATACATATAAACAATATTTTAAATTAAAAACATACAATTTTTTGGAAAAAAACAAAGAAAAATTTAGCGTCATTAGATTTAGTGAGAATTTTCTCAGCAGGACACAAAACTCTAAAACTACCAAAGGAAAAATTAGACTTCATGAAGCTTAAAAAAAAATTGCAAGAGGCAGGCTAGAAGAAAATTAAGTATAAAACATCTACTTAACAAAGGATATGCATTTATAATACAGTAAGAATTTCTATAACTCAAAGAACAATATTCCTAGAATAAATAAGCAAACAATTTGAGAAGACACGTTGAGGAGGTATATGGACATCACTAGAAGTAGTTTTCTTTCAGTTGGTCAAGCTAGGAATTCACTTCACTGTCTGAACTCAGAGATAGATCAGCTTTTCAGTTCTGTCATAGTTGAGTTCAAAGGGCTTTCAACCATCTTTTCCTTCTGTAAGGTATCACACAAGCCACTGTGGTGGAAACAGTAACAAGTACTCTAGACTTGTTCACAACACATTTTCATATCAGAAAATGGAAAATACAACTAAAAGGAACTTTTGTGGTTGAAATTTCTAGGGGTTCAAGTTTGTAGGACATTTTAAAATACTCCCATCTTGGAAGAAAAATAAATTACTGCATCAGGCTTCTCCAGCCAAAGGGGAGACATGTCTTGCGAGCCTCTCTAGCCCCTGGGTGGCAACATATTCTTCTTTTAGATGGGAATTATAAAGAAAAGATTCTGCCACAAATGTAAACTACTGTGCAAGGCTCTGCCACAAACGTAGATCACTGTGTAATGCTCTGCCACAAATGTAGATCACTGTGTAAAGCTCTGCCACAAATGTAGACCACTGTGTAAGGCTCTGCCACAAATGTAGACCACTGTGTAAGGCTCTGCCACAAATGTAGACCACTGTGTAAGGCTCTGCCACAAATGTAGACCACTGTGTAAGGCTCTGCCACAAATGTAGACCACTGTATAAGGCTCTGCCATAAATGTAGACCACTGTGCAAGGCTCTGCTACTTGGATTCAGCAGATGTAATGGTCAGTGGCAGTCCTGCTGTTTAGAACCCGCTGCAGTACTCTGAAGATTCTTAGGATTTTGAAGCAATGCCCCGCAATCCCTCTGTGAACAACTTTCCTTTGGAGAAGCAGGCTTTTAGCCTACTCGTACACCTTAGCAGAGACTGAATAGTAGAGAACTAAATAGAGATTGCTTCTCTGTGAATAACCAAGCCATTAAGCTGGGTATACATATCACTTGATTATCAGAAAGAATGGTAGATGTGAGTTTCTTCTTGAGTAGACCCTTGTCTTAGTTACTTGTCTATTGCTGTGACAAAGCACCATGACCAAGACAGTTTATAAAGGAGAGCGTTTAATTTGGGAGCTCATGATTCCAGAGGGTTAGAGTCCATGGACATGGCAACAGGCAGACCAGCATGGCATTTGAACAGTAGCTGAGAGTTCACATCTGATCCATGAGCACAAGGCAAAGAGTGAATTGGGAAGTGGCATGGGTTTTTGAAATCTCAAAGCCTCCCTGGTGACGCACCTTCTCCAATAAGGCCAGACCTCTTAATCCTTTGCAAACAGTCCCACCAACTGGAGAACAAACATTCAACTATTTGAGTCTATGGGAGCCATTCTCATTCAAACCACCATAACTCTGAAGGCACAAATAAGTTCCATGAAAAAAATTGTCCAAATGTCCAAGATCCTTATTGCCGGTACACTCCTTTCTCTCCCTAGCGTGTACCCATGTTCTTATGAGGAGTTCCCTGTGGTCAGTTGACAGGGAAGCAGAGGGTTCTACATGGTCTGTGTTGTTGTGACAGTTGCTCTTTTTTGAGAGACATTTCTGAAGTGTAATGGTGAAGGGTATATACCTCCTGGGAATTGGCTTGGTGTACTTGGTTGTTCATTTCCTTGGAGAAATGGTTGGAGGGTCAGCTGAGGTGATAGCCAGTGCCTTCACTAGATGGATGATCAAGACCTTGGAAGAATATAATTGAAAAGTTAGTAATAAAGGAGGTCTAGGGAAAAGGTATGTAGCTAGAACTTTCTAAATGAGCAAAGCCCACACAGATCCTGATGTTCCATGGGAGTGCTCATGAAGAGTGACTTCAGCAAAGGGCAGAGACCTTGTAGATGGATTGTTCTGTGGACAGGATAATTTCCTCTAATTACCTTGATGTTTTTCAGTAGATCATGAAAAAACAGCCTATTTGGCACTGTTGGAGGGTATATATGGATTTAGCTTCAGAGACTTCTTACCACTCACCAAGAGCTACCATTGCTGAGTATCTGGGCTTCCAGAATGTGGGCATGGAGTGGCACTGAGTCCCTGACATGAAACCGTTCCCTGAGGTGGCAGGTTATGTTGAGCCACTTCTATCATAGAAGAAATCTAGTGAGGTTTTTTCAGAGTAAAAAGACAAATTTACTCTGAATATGGAGTTGCCTTTGCTAGACACAGTGCTTTTCACAACTTTACCACCTGTAGACCTACAGAATGCCTTACATACCATCATGGTGTGCCACAACACAAAGAAATTCTTTGTGGCAAATGGCTCTTAGCAGTGGCTTTTTCCTATGAGGTTTTTGTCATAGACTCCACCATTCTGAGGAGACTTACTTGATAGAGTGGTTGAATATCCTCTTGAAGACAATTTTAGTGCTAAATGGATGACATTATCTTCCTGGGACAGTGTTCTCTAGTGGACTGTACGTACGCACAGTACCTGCTGTAACCAGGATTCAGGGGGTAAGGGGTACACAGGAGCAACATCACCTCAATAACCCATCAACACAATGTTTGCTTCCTGTATGTGTGACTTTTGCCTTTTTTGTTGTTATGTTATTAAAAAAATATGTTCATTAGTTCTTTGAGGATTTTGTACATTTTTTGGTCATATTTACTCTCCCCCTAAATCTTCCCAGATCCTTCCCCTTCCCTTCCCATCCACCTTTGTGTCCTCCCCTTCCCCATGAAGACCAGTCTGGTCTGTCCAAACATTCTTGAATGTGTGAGCCTTTTATGGGAGCATGGTCTACTTCTCAGGCACTACACTCTTAGAGGAAACTTCTCCCAGCAGCTGTCAGTTGCCAGTAGCACACAGCTAGAGGGGGAACATTGTACCCAACTTTCCTCTCCGTGCTGGCATTTGGCCAGGCTTGAGCTTTTGCAGGTCTTGTATATGCTGTCACAACCTTTGTGAGTTCATAAATGCAACTGCCTGCTGTGTCCAGAAAGCACATTCCTATTGTCGTCTACCTTTGCTTACATTCTTATACACCCTCCTCTGCAATGGTGCCCGAGCCTTTGGAGGGAGGAGTGTGGTGTATAGGTTTCATTTAGGGCTGAACATCCTACAGTCTGTTATTCTCATTTGGGCATTTGCCCAATTGTGGGTCTCTGCATTGATCATTATCTACTATAAAATGTAAGCTCCTCTGTTGAGGATTGAGAGATACTTTAATATATGGGTATAATGATAGGTCATTTGATTTAATACTGTGGCCTTTTAGCAGCATGATAGTAGTAGGTTTTCTCCTAGGTTCTTAACTGTCTAGCCATTGGTTCTTGGCCTGATAATGGTGTCGAGGATAGGTTTCATCTTGTGGAGTGTACCTTTAATCCAATCAGAAAGTAATTGTTTACTTCCATGATGTTGGCCTTAAGGTCTTAATAACTCTCTTCTTTAATCTTATCCCAACTCAAGTGATGTCTTTCTGCAAACTTGAGTCTCTCTTGAGAGTCAATAAAGTATGTAATTATTTGGGGGGATTTGTGAAGCCTAGAAGACTTCACAAGTAGGGACATGTAGGACAGGAATTTGAATTGAGTAATTCTGGTTTATATCTCTAAGTTGGATTTTGTTAAATTATTTAACACTTCTAATCTCCCTTTTCAAAACTGAAAACGTTCATATAAAGTACTATTTGAGATGGAGAGATGGATGTCAGTTAACAGCATGTACTCGCTCCTATTTGGAAATATTTGGTGTTTTTCTATATTTAGCAAATAGATATTCCTGTTCATCTTTATAAGAGAATTCTGTATACTACGTTGGAATTCAAGATGGACTCTGTCAGAAGCCACAGACTTTGTTTGGTGACCATTAAGCCTAGCATAGTTGCTAAATGACTACTAATGTCTCCCTGAGAACTAGGGAGAGGCAGTTGGTGAGAACACTGTGTGGCAGGGAAGGCCATGTGCTGAGTTCACTTCTGCTTCTACATGGGAGCAGTGGTAGAATAGAGCTCCAGATGTCTGTGTGCAGTAAAACAAGAGCTCCTGAATGGTGGAGTTTATCGTGGGTCAAATGCCAGTTTTCCTCACACTGCTGGCAATATTAGACAAGTCACATGCTCTTTGAGCCAGGACTTTCAGTGCCATCTTTTTGCCACATACCTGTGTCTCAGTTAGGGTTTTTTATTGCTGTGGAAAGACACCATGACCACAACAACTCTTATGAAGGAAAAATATTTCATTGGGGTGGCTTGTATTTTCAGAGGTTTAGTCCATTATCATTATTGTGGTGTGACAAAGATGCCTTGCAGGCAGACATGGTGCTGGAGAAGAAGCTGAGAGTCCTACATCTTGACCCACAGGCAGCAAGTGATCTGAGACACTAGGCATGGCTTGAGCATATATGAGAACTCAAAGCCCACCCTCACAGTGACATACTTCCTCCAACAAGGCCATACCTGCTCCAACAAAGCCACACCTCCTAGTAGTGCCACTCCCTGTGAGCTTATCCCCATAATTACATTCAAACTACACATCTGTTTTGATTGGCACATTGCTACACGTAGTGGAAGCTGAGGAAGAATTGGAAAAGATGGCTGCCTGGCTGCAATAAAGACATTGGTGGAATCCCATTAATACTGGAATTTATCTCTAAATCATTATCAGGTTTATTTTGTAAAAACTCTGGTCTCCACTGCCCTGTACTTACAGATTTCCCTGACTTTCAGGAGAATGCTATACGCTCTTGCCCTTGAAAGCTGCTTCTTTGCTGTATTCAGTTGCATAGTAGTGAACAGCAGATACCCCTTTGGTCTAACACTACTGGATCTCACAGGTGCTGCATGGTGGTGATGGCACTTGCTCTTAAAATCCTCCTAATTGTTTATTTCTCAAGTCTTACAAATAGGTTTTATGGAGGAAATAATTTAAACTTGACTCTTGAAAAGAATTTCCTATGCCATTTTTTGAGGGGGAGGGTAAAGAAATACATGGATTTACCTATGTGAGATGCTTTTATGAAGTCTGGATATATTGTATACCCCATTCTTCCATTATTTTCACTACGTTTCTGTTTCTATAATAGATGATTCAACACGTGTTCCTCTTGGAAAACACAAGGACTACATCAATGCTAGTTATATTAGAATAGTAAATCATGACGAAGAGTATTTTTATATTGCTACTCAAGGACCACTGCCAGAAACTATAGAAGACTTTTGGCAAATGGTTATGGAAAATAACTGTAATGTTATTGCTATGATAACCAGAGAGATAGAAGGTGGAGTTATCAAGTGTCACAGTTACTGGCCCATTACTCTGAAGGAGCCATTGGAATTGAAACAGTTTCGCATCCTTCTAGAGAACTTTCAGATAACTCAGTATTTCATCATTCGAATATTTCAAATTGTGAAGAAGTCCGTAAGTCTTAAAATGTCGCTAGTAGATGCATGTTTTACAATATAAGTTTGATGTATTCCACTCGAGTGGAATACATACTAAGAGTATGCTGTGTTCAGTTGATATCACTGGGAGGCCTGCTCTTTTCTGAAGGGAAATGGAGGAGCCATGAATCTGAGGGAGAGGGGAAGAATGGTGTTGGGAGGAATGGAGGGAGAGGAGGCTGTGGGCAGGATGAAGAATAAAGAAAAAGAAAAAAAAGTAACCTTTGCCAGTGGTAGTAGCACATGCCTTCAATCCCAGAACTTCAGGCACAGAAGTAGGAAGCTCTCTGTGACTTTGATGTTAGCCTGGTCTACAGAGAGAGTTCCAGGGCAGGTAGCACTATAGAGAGAGACTCTGTCTCTAAAAGAAAAATAAAAGTAATTTTTAACCTCTTTTTGTCCAAGAATGAAGCTATAAATTTTCACTTCTGCTTTGCCAAACTTTGGAAAGAGAAGAAAACGGAAAGGGGAAAGCAGGGTGGGGGAGTGGTCCTAGATGTTTCTGGTCCTGGGACATGCTTTGGTGGCTTCTGTCAAGTGTGGCAGCCATGCACTGAGTTTGTCAAGAGTGCATACCACTGCTGCATTCCACTGCTACACAGCGAACACGGAAATATCTGTATTCTCCCATCTTTGAGCTGTTGTGCTCAGTGCTAATGCCAAGATTCACATGGGGTGCTTTGGAGCAGAGATGGGAAATACTTAGTGTTCTCTGGAGTTTGAGAAAAGGGTTACTGAAGGTAACATCACAACTGGGTTGTGAAGGACCTAGCTGAGAAAGAAAGGAAGCAAGCAATTGAAAAAGAAATTGCCTTGGCCATATGTCTGTCTCTGTGTGTGTGTGTGTGTGAAATGCTCTGGAACATAAATTTGTTCATTATCAAAGAACAATGAAGGATAAAGTGTGGCTGTAGACAGAAAGAAGGAACCAGCTAGAACATGAGATACCTTATTTCTGCAAAAGAACAAAATTTTATAAGTGGTAACTGGGATTAAACACTCACAGGTTGTTTTTGTTTTTTAATAAAATTGCCAGACTTACCAGGTGCTTAGGACGTATAACTCATGATACAAAGAGGGTTTTGAAACCATGCTGACCATGAAAGTTTGGCTACTGTACCAGAATGTGCAGACCCTTCTGAATGTGTCAGCCCATTTTTTACTTTTAAGTACTTTGAAATCTTGGTTTTTCTGCAGCCTCATGATATAGAAGAAAGGTGGTAGCTCTGGATTTAGAAGGCATACATACATTCAAATCCAAGCTCTAAATGTGGAAGTCTTGTGACCTAGCATTTACCTCCCAATCCTGGTCTCTAAAAATGGAGACAAAATAGTGCTTTTATCTTAGGCTGATATAAAGATTTAATTAGATAACCTATGTGAAGCTCCTGCCACATTACCTGGTGGGGAGCAAATGTTGGACTCCTGCCTCCTGGGGAGCATTCTTATTTTTATTGTTTTCATTATTGTGTTCTTTTTTAAATGGAGAAAGCTAAGTCTGGCAACTTTCAGTTTCTGTAAACATCAAAATTAGGTCACCACACTCTGAATGCTCTATATACCAGTATCCACTACCTCTGCCACCATCATCATTGGTGGTGGTAGTATATTAGAAATTGAAATGAGCTCTCTAATATATGAAATCAATAAACTTCTCTGTGTCTCTCCAACAGACAGGAATGAGTCACTGCGTAAAACACTTGCAGTTCACCAAATGGCCAGACCATGGCACTCCTGTCTCAGCAGACTTTTTCATAAAATATGTCCGTTATGTGAGGAAGAGCCACATTACAGGACCCCTGATTGTTCACTGCAGTGCTGGTGTAGGCCGGACGGGGGTGTTAATATGTGTGGATGTCGTGTTCTGTGCCATCGAGAAGAACTACTCGGTAAGTGTGTGATGAAGCCGATGAACTGATACTGTCTTTAAGCATGGTTTTTAACAGCCTGGTATTAGTGGAAGACTGACCTGGACCAGCGTAGCTCATCAGCGGCTCAGTAGCTTGGGAGACCTCATTCTCACTCAGCTTGCTGCAGGCTCCTGGGAATGGTAGTGAGGATTAAAGTGCATTATATAAATAATTGGCGAGGATAGTATAGAAAGGAAAGGACCCTCCATAAGTACGCATTCATTTCCTTCCTTTGTGCACCACTTATGGCTTTAGTATTTTCCTAGGTAAGCTCAGTGAAGTCTGCTTGCTTTTAGTGAACAAATCTGACATGCATGTATGTTGAAAAAATGTTGAGCTCAGAGTTAATGAGAGGTCTCTAGGCTTAACTGCCAATTTTACTGTATGCTTTAGATTTGGGTGACTTTATATAATTTGCTCATCCTCAACTTCAGCCCTCAAAATCAGTTTTCTTAACATAAAATGAGGAGAGAAATATGCATGGATATGAGCCAAACATTAGCAATTCCTTACTTTTCTCCTAAACGGAGGTGTGAGAGACAGAGTTTGATATATGATGGTTATACTCTCCTTTACTGTTACTAAGCGGAATGAGAATGTGATTTTAGATGTGTGGCACAATGGCTTACCTCCTGAACTGTTCTGTGCCACAGCACCGAGGAGGGGAACCTACCTGCCTAGTGTGAAGGTACCATGGAAGGCAGCTCTTACACTACCCGTATGGAATGTGACAGTCCTTAACCTCAGTCACCAGTTGACAGGCTGGGAGCCGTTTGCCCTGGCAGATGTATCCTGCAGTTATCTTCCTGTGAGACAGGGTAAATTACTGGAGTTCCAGACTTTGCACAGTCGTACTCCAAGAGAGGCAGGCCTCCCTGAGGTGGAAGATCAAGGAGGAGCCAGGCAAACAGTCCTTAGGGAAAGATGGGTCTTCTCCTATCTGCTAGCATTTCACTCTTGTGATTGTGTTAGTGTCTGAACACTGAAGGATGGACCTGGCCTGCTTAGAGCAGGCACAACTCCAGCAGGTTGTGCAAGTGAGAACGAGAATTGGCAGCGCTGTCCGAAACAAACTCACAGCATCATTATGAATGATGAATATAAATTGGCTAGTCAAAAAAAAAAATAACAATGTCCTAAAATGCTGAAAGCTTAACTAGGAACTAATGTTTTATCCTTTAGCAGTGAATACGCTGGTATAATGTTGTTAGCTCATGTATTATCTATCACAAGTTCTGAAGTGATTTACGCACATTTATCCTGGTTTCACATTCCTGTAGCAGCTGTAAAAGCTGTAAAAGCTATGTATCTTTTGTCCAATCCAAAAGCAGCTCTGTTTCCCCCACATAATAGCTTCTTTTCACTTAAAATACCTGTTATCACTGATCTTCTATGGTTTATTTGGTAGTTTTTTTTCCTTAGTGGTGCTTTGTCTGAGTTGAGGTTGTAGATCAGTAGTGGATGCTTGCCTGCCATGTTCAAGGTGTGATGTCCAACACTGAAAAAATGATGCTTCTAATTGATGAAATACTGTGGCTGAAAATAAGAAGTGTAGGACTCCATACTATCAGTAACTCACGTTCTTATTGATGCCATGGTCTACTCGCCTGAGAAATTATGTTCACTAGACCTTGTTTGTTGTCACCAGAGAGTTAAGTCTGTGGAAGGACTCAGGGTCCTTGGCATGTCCATGCCTGTGTCAACAGCACACATTTCCTCTAGACTCCACTCACACAGGGCTTCTTCCTCTGCTCCCTACAGATATAAAAATAAGAGGGTATTTTTATTGTCTTTTTATTGTTATTTACAACCACTTAATCGAACTAGGTTAAAACCCCTTAAAACATCGAGAACAAACTAGTTCTTGTCTGGAAGAAACATCAAGAGTTTGTCAAATATTCTCAGCAAAACTTTTTTTTTCTTTTTTTCCATGTGAGCATATAGTAATTGTTAACCACCAGCGAATGTAATGAAGAGAACTGTGATGCAATGGGGAGAATAAGCCAAAATGAAACACATTTTCCTTCTTATCATTTAACTTATATGCAACAGTGTAGCTAGAGTTTTCCTGCCTTGCCCACAGTCAGGACAAATCTTTGTCACCCGCCAGTCCCACAGCCGCTCAGACCCAACCAAGTAAACACAGAGACTTATATTGCTTATAAACTGTATGGCTGTGGCAGGCTTCTTGCTAACTGTTCTTATATCTTAAATTAACCCATTTTTATAAATCTATACCTTGCCACGTGGCTGGTGGCTTACCGGCGTCTTTACATGCTGCTTATCCTGGCGGTGGCTGCAGTGTCTCTCCCCCTTCTTCCTGTTTCCCCAATTCTCCTCTCTCCTTGTCCTGCCTATACTTCCTGTCTGGTCACTGGCTATCAGTGTTTTATTTATATAGAATGATATCCACAGCACAACAGTATTAACCACAGTCTCATCTGGAATGTATTGGCTCTTACTTTTTGCTTTGTTAGTAGAGTAGGACTGTTGATGAAGCAGTGTGTTGACTTACCCTCTGATTTAAAGCCTTGAATCTTTTTTTGTCATTACGGTTTAAATGCCTGAATTTCATCCTGCAGAATATGAGCTGCAAGTCACATTTGTGCTGCAGTGCTTTGAGTTTATAGTTTAGAACTAGGTGCATTTGTCATCAATGCAAGCGCAGCTTGACAAGAGTGAACCTCTCTCTTATCCACCATGCACCGACTGAATCCCTGTTGGTGTTTACAGTCGTGTTCAGCGGCGCTGGTGTCACTCTCTGTCATTAGCTAGTTCCCAAATTTATCAGCCTAGAGCATCATTAGAAATAACTGTCTTTTGCCATCTGTTTACTAAAATTTCAAAGAAAGAAAGAAATCATTAGAGAAGTTTTAACCGTTTTTTTTTTTTTTGAGGACTATATATGGTTTTTACTGTTAGCAATTCAAACACTATTTTGTAGAAGCCTGCCCAGCATTAAAGTGGGAAATGCTGAATATCTGCTTTTGCTGGCTTTCTAATTTAATGTCTATAAAATAATTCTTTTGTTTTTGTATAAATGTTTCTTATTATGAATGGCATTAAGTTAATGGTCCCTTTGCTTTGTTAGCCAGCACATCTTTGTAAATAATACATGTGTGGTTTTAACACATACAAACGATAATTATTATAAAACTCAGTTACATGAGGAACCTCAATTCCTATAGAATTTGTGTGAAATCGTTTAGTTTTCATTTCCTCTCAGTCACTTCCATCTTTTGTTGACCAGTACAGCCCTACTAGGAAGACTGTATCCTTTCTTGACAAGATAATTCAGCAAAGCTTCTTTTGCCATCAATAAATTAAGGTTGAGGACTGTGGATTAATTACCATAATTTACCTAACACTAAGTTATAATTTAAGAGCTTCTAAATAGATAAATGTTTTAATTTTAATTACTTAGCCTTAGTTTTTCTTTTTGTGCATCATGTTTCAAATATCAACTCTAGGAACCTAGATCCTAAGGAAACTTTCTACTGTTTTCCAAGAATTCAGGTTTTATATTTTATACCTAAGTCCATACTCCATGTTGAGCATGTAAAGTATAAAGTTTTGGTTAAGATTTATTTAACTTATTTATTTATTGGATATTGATAACCAGTTGTTCCAAGACCATTGTTCAGAAGATTATTCTTCCTATTTAGAGTTGCTGATATACCTTTATTTAAAATCATTTAGTATATTCCCATAGGGCTGTTCTAGCTCTGGAGCCTCTTTCATTGATCTGTGTGTCTTATTTTGCTGCCAGTATCAATCTTTGGATCTCTGTAACTACGCAAAATATTTAATACTAGATAGACTCATTCCTTACACTTTTATTCTTACATTTCGAAAGTGTCTTAGCCAGTTCAGAGTCTTATTTCCCAGTAGAAATGTTATGATTAGTTTGTGTCTTGGTTAGGATTTCTATTGCTGTGATGAAAAGAAGCTGGAGGAGAAAGGGTTTGTTTGAGCTCACAGCTCCACGTCACACATGGTGCGTCATGGTGGAAATCGGGGCAGGAACTCAAGGCTGAAGCCAGAGGCAGGAGGAGTGCAACTTACTGGCTTGCTTCCCATGACTGCCTGCCCAGCGATGGTACACTGACAGCAGCCTAGGCCCTCTATGTCCATCGCCAACAAAGAAAGGACACCACGGACTTGCCCACAGGCCAGTCTTGTGGAGGCATTTGCTCAGTTAAGACTTCTTCCCAGATATGTCTCTAACCTCTGTCAAGCTGACATAAAACTAGTCAGCACAGCTTGCCTGATGGGACTGTGGTAAAAATTACTTGAAGTTTATATATGACTGTATTGAATTCCCTGAATTTAATCAGCAAGTCAATGAACATACTATATAGTTCTTCATTTATTAGGTCTTTTTTGCATTCTTTTGTAAGTATTCCACAATTTTCTGAATATAGATTATGTATTTTGTTAAATTTATCCTATTTCATTTTCTTTGAGGAAGTTGTAAATTTACTATTTTAACTTTCAGTTTTCACATATTTATTGCAATAAAAATGAAATGTAGAAATGCAAGTGACTTTTATGTTGATTTTATATCCTATGACCTTGTCAAGCTCATTTATTCTGGAGTCTTACTTAGTTATGGTTAGTTATCATTTTTTACAAAGATGATTTGTGGCATCTGCAAATAGATTTATTGCTTTCTTTTCAATATGCATTCCTTTTTATTTTCCAGATTAATTCCTCTATAATTTGTTCTACAAAAGACCTTAGGGAGGAGATGAGAGGCAGGCTACAGATTGGGAGAAAATATTTGGAAACTATGTATCCAAGAAATGCCATGCATCTTGAATGCATAAAGCACCCTGAGAAACAATAGCTGTGGTCACTAAAGTGCTTGTCATGTAGTCTTGAGGACCTGAGGTCAATCTCCAGAACCCACAAGATGTCACTCACTGTGATCCTAGCATTTAGGAGGCAGAGACAGGTGGATCCCTGAAGGTCATTGATGAACCAACCTAGCCTAATTGATGAGCCCAGGTCCCAGAAGGAAACTGCCTGGAAAAATAAGGTGGACAATTCCCAAGGGATGAGACCTAAAGTTGATTTCTGGAATCTAAATGTACATGTACCGGCACATACATGAACACACACACACACACACACACACACACACACACACACACACACACACACTAAAATAAAAATATGCAGGGTTATGGTTGAAAATCTTAAGATATTATGTTAGCATGGCCATGTTAGTGTGTCTGTACTGTTCTTGCACCACACCAACTTTCCCGATGAGTTGTCTGTGCCTGAGCTGGTCCATAGGCTATTCAGCTGGTCACTCTCCGCAGTGATCCACCACCAGAGTCCGGTGGCTGTAAGAGTTCCTAAATTCTTCAGGCATTTGGACTCATGTCGTTGTGGACTAACAGCAGACCCCTGTGACTTGCGGTCACTGCCACCTCTAGCTGTGCAGGTGCACACTGCTGTGTATAGTGACTGTTGCCAAAGGTCTCTTTATATAGGAGACAGCATGTTCGTGTGACCCAGAAGGGTCTGCTGTGCTCGACCAGAATCCCACTGCTGCTTCCACAAAGGGGCAGTTCCGTTGGGAGCACATCTCATACGTGACAGTTTCCTCCCTGCCCTTGTCTGCTAAAACAAGTCCTCCTCCATTAGGCTGGACTTTAAACTGTATATTGTTATAAATGGCTTCTGTCCCAAACAAACAAGAAAGAAACCGAACTTACCTGTCTTAGTTACAGATAAACTCAGGCTCAGAAATGGAGGCAGCATGCTACTTACCCAGAAAACTACAGTGCTGTGTTTTCAAACATCGTCATAACAATAAAATTCATCAAGCAATTTTTTAGTATATTAAGTATTAATAAACAGTTAATTCAAGATACATAAACCACTGGAATGAAAATTTTTGTGCTGTGCTGTTTTATTACTTAGAAATATACTGAAAATGTTGTATTTCTAATTGTGTTTCAAACTGGATTTTTCTTTAAATTTAAAATAAATAAAAAGCTAAAAAATAAAAAAAAATGTATATTGTGACTGGAAAAGAGATCTTTCTGGTTACATCTCAACATCTCTCTTCACTAGAAAGAGGTATAGAGTACTCATTTGGCAGTCTGTGAGTCTGTGTTTCTCCACTGTCTGGATAATTCAGTTACTGCCATCTTATTTCAGTTCAACATTCTGAACATAGTGACCCAGATGAGAAAACAGCGTCAAGGCATGATCCAAACAAAGGTAGGCGCTCCTCTCATACCTCTAATAAGAGCAGGCAAGGTAAAGATAGCACACTGTAGCACTTGCAGTTCATAATGTTCTTTTTACCTTTGGGATTGCATTCATTCTTACTGTTCCAGGTGGACACTGGGGGAGTTGTTTTGTTCTGATAATCTTGATAAAGTGCATTAGGTTCCCAGCAAGGGACTCTGTTTCATGGGGTTACTCAGAGGGCAAGGGAGAGGCCATGCTGCGTAAGCAGTGTATCTAATTTTATTACTGAGTTTCTAGACAATAATTTGAAATGTGTACTTGCTTCTATGTCTGTAGCTTGAGTTTTTCTGCCTTGCCCACAGTCAGGACAAATCTTTGTCACCCGCCAGTCCCACAGCCGCTCAGACCCAACCAAGTAAACACAGAGACTTATATTGCATACAAACTGTATGGCCGTGGCAGGCTTCTTGCTAACTGTTCTTATAGCTTAAATTAATCCATTTCCATAAATCTATACCTTGCCACGTGGCTGGTGGCTTGCTGGCGTCTTCACATGCTGCTGGTCATGGTGGCGGCTGCAGTGTCTCTCTCTGCCTCCGCCTTCTGCTTCCCAGAATTCTCCTCTCTCCTTGTCCCACCTACTTCCTGCCTGGCCACTGGCCAACCAGTGTTTTATTTATTGACCAATCAGAGCAATTTGACATACAGACCGTCCCACAGCATATGTCTGTCTGTCGATTGATTATTGGTATGTTATAAAAAGATATTTATTATTTCACAGATTAGTTTGTAATCACCAGGGAAAAATAAAGGGAATATTTATAATAAAAACGGTTGCCTCTGAACTGATACGTATACTATCTATAATGTGTATATCTAATTAGGGATATATTTGGTTATATATTTATATAGCAGTTGTATACATTTGAAATGTTATAATTACATGAGGGATTAAAGAATTAGATTAGCTAGAGAAGACACAAGGAAATGGATGTTGACATTTCCCTTCTGTTTAGACACTGCCTGTTAAAGAGTTCTAGACCAACACATTTCTTTGGATTATTGATGTTCTTCATATTTAAATATATACTTGCTTAAAGAAGTTCTCAAGTATTTGTAGATAAACATTTATTCTTTGAGAGGAATTTTCGTACGTGACTGGAAAAGATTCCAGATGTGTTCTCCCAAATGAGACACTGGTGTCTGCTTACTCACCACTGTCGTTTGTGTGTGTACAGGAGCAGTATCACTTTTGTTATGAAGTTGTGGTTGAAGTTCTTCAGAATCTTCTGACTTTGAGTTAAGAAAGAGTCTGCGCCTCTCACTTGAGATTACCAAGAAGCCTGTGCTGAAGGGTCTGCCGGCCATGCCGTTTGCTTCTGATTTTCTCTCTGAAGTCTCCCTGAAGGCAGCATCATTGGCACGGAGTGAGCTGTTTTCACTTGATCTTTCTGGACAATAGCAAATACCCTCCCATGTTTTCCAGTGGAACAAAAGTTCCGTGAAACAACCTCAGTTTAGCTGTTTGGTGCAAGGGATTAGAGAGTTCAAGAAAAGACTTCAGTGTATTCATTAAGATTTTATTTGGAAAGTGGCCAAAAGCCTCAAAAGATTTCTAACACGGTACAGCCTTATTCTGGGAGAACATGGAGCCAATGAACTTGAGGTTCATGTCTTGACCTCTCATGAGCATTTTGCATATTTAAAGAACATTTTGTGTTCTTTAAAGAAGCTAGAGTCCATACTCCCATCTGGTAATTGAATAACTCAAAAGGACTCTAGGATGGATTGGCTTTTGATATACATTGTTTTTTGTGTCCTATATTTCCATGGCCCCAGAGTGCCCTAGGGATTTCCAAGGAAGAGCTACCTTCCTGGAGCACTCAGGCCCTTGTCCTGCTGCCCTGGGAAACCCCTTGTGGGTGAATAGTCCCTCCTCTCCCTCCCATGAACACACTGCTTATCAGCCCCAAACGAAAATACTCATCCATCTGTAGATTCAGTGGAAATGTTTGCCAGGCCCAGCTTCTTTCCTATCCTGCCCTAGCAGTTAACATGCCATTCTGTCTGCTTTATCAGAAGCAAGTATTATGAGGTACTTGCCTCTTAATCTTGAGCTAACCAATAAACTTTAATATAAGGATATTGCTATGTAAGTTTGAGTCATTTTTGGTACCTGTTATATCAAGTGGTTTTTTTTTTTTTTTTAACTAAGCTCTAAAAAGAAGTTTTTGTTTGTTTGTTTGTCTTTCTCTCTTTTTTTTTCCTCTAGAGGCCCATTAAGTTGTTTCTTTCTCTGCAGAAAAAATTACATGCAGGACATTGGAACTAGATTTTGGAAAACCAAATTCATAGTTGTGAAAGTGAAAACTTCTATATTCTTGTTAAAAACTCCTGGCCATTATTATATTCATCTTACCGAGATTCTGCCTCAGACAGTTATAGTGATTCTTTGGTTAAGGGGTTTTGGTGATCAGTCATTCTTAATTATAAGCCACAAAGCAATTGATAAGTGTATTTGTACAGTGAATTCAGTAGTGATCAGAGCTGTGAATCATATTGAAAATTCCTAAAATTATAAATACTAAACTTTCAAGAGGTTATTGCTTTGGTTAAATGAATACTTGAATTGGTTGAATTAGAATCGATAAGTCTCACTTTAAAAATAATTATATGCCATATATTTGACATTAACTCAAGTTGATGATTATAGCTATTTATACTGTTTATATACAAAAGTCTATGCTGAACAATAATATCATTTTGTATGTTATTAAATGAAAATATTTACTATGTATTGCCTGAAGTATTTTTATTTATCAGGATCTTGTGATTTCTTGTGCAGAAACATTCCCCATGTCATGATGAGTATGCCCCTTTTTAAATGTGTGTTATATTTTTACAGCTGGACTATTTTGAGTTTTCCTGGGAATTTAAGTAAGTAAACATGGAAATACTAATTGCATTTGTTTTCATTTTGTTCTTGAAGGTGAACTTCAAGGTAAAAAGTTGGGATGAATTGAAATCCTAACTTCTGTACCAGTAGTAAATCACTTTCCATCTGAATGGGAGTCTGCATCTCTCATTGGTACCTTTGTGAAGCTGATTTAAAGAAAGTTTTAAAATATTTATAAGTAAACATAGATAATTATTAACTTTTAACTTCAAATACATATTTTAGTGATGTTTAAGTGTTAGATCAAGGCTTTTCAGAAATAAGTACTACATATTTTATCCTCACACTACTTTTACTAATTTATTTTTCTTTTGATTTTTTCACTCTCAGTCTCTCTATAACATCTAACTTCCAATGAAGCTTACATTTATGACTCAAAAGCCATTTCAATGATTTATTTTATTGAAAAATCTCAAAGGAAAACACCTTGAAAAACTTAAAATGAAATTTCCATTTCCTACTTAGTTTTTTCTAAGTCCTAGAAAGAATTTTCTTCTGTGTCGTCTTGAGATTTGAAAAACTGAAAGAGAAGAGTTGGAATGTGTTCACTCGGCAAAAAAAAACGGTTAGCGGACTTGGGAGGGAGGATGGACGGCTTAGAGCACTCAGTTAGTCTATAACTATGATCCAAAAGTAGGAGTAATGACTTCATTATGAAACAGCCTGAAACTGAAGGTATTGTAAAAGCTATCCAATACAGCTATCATCGCTGAGGCTTGACCATGATAAAGAACAATTTTTTAAAAATCACATTGTATTTGAGGGTGGAAAAGTAGATTCCATTAACAAAGCCATCAGCGTTATCACTAGGGAGTGAGCTGTGGATAGTGTAAGGGTACAAAGTACAGTCATGACTATTAATATTGGACAGCTAACATTACTTGTTTGCCTTCATAAAAATAAGTTTACTGAAAATAATATTAGAAAATGTTACAAAGTCAGAATCCAAGGTGCCTTTGTAAAATGTGATCTTTCTCTACAGCTATTCAACTATCTTTTGATAGCACACCCTAGCTGGCTTGTATTTGTAATTTTGCAGGCTCATTCACTTATAGTATCATCTGCAGATGCTTTTGTGATGCAATAGAAATGGCTGGATTATTCAAATTATCAGGGATTGTGTGGTTCTACAGCATTTACTGCCTGACCCATTTAAAGAGGGGTTTTGCCCCTTCTATATCACCAAAGAGAGATAGAAACATTGAACAAAAAAGTTGTATAAAATACTTCTGTCAGATGTAGGCATGGTGGCACATGCTTTCACCTCAGCACTCAGGAGGTGGAGGCAGGCAGATGTCTGTGAGTCCTGGTACGCATAGTGAGTTCCAGGCTAGCCAGGGCTATACAGTGAGACCCTCTTTCAAAAACCAAAACCATTTAAGATTAAACTTAATAAGAATTGAGCAGTTAATGATTATGTTCTAGATGACAATGCGTTCATTAAAGAGCCAAGATATTTTTTGAAAATTTTTGAAAAGAAGAGTAATCAAGTTGTGGTGGAAAAGCCAAAGTGATTTAAACACTGTGACTCTGGGCAGGACTGTACTCAGTGGTAGAGCATTTGCCTAGCACATGTGAGGCTCTGAGTTTGATCCATAGCACTAGAAAAAAAAAGATAGAATGTAAGCAAGCAATTAGGGTGCAGAGATATGGATCAGTGGAACACAATAGAGTTGTCAATTGTAGAGTCAAACATTAAAATCTTTAAGCTGTTTGTGTGGATCAGTGTGTGTGCATTTGCTTGGGGGATGTAATGCCACAGTGCACGTGGAGGTCGGAGGAGAGCTGGGAGGAGTCAGTTTTCTCCTTCCACTATGTGGGGCCCAGGCCTTGAGCTTAGGTCATCAGCCTTGGCAGCCAGTGTGCCTGTAACCTCTGAGCTGCCTCACCAACCCACAATCATTTGTATTTTTTTTTAAATTGTTATAAAGTTAATGTTAAGTTTTAGGCCTCCTGAAGGCCTCTCTGCCATTGCAACAAACCGAATCAGACCAAATTGGAAAACCCAGGTAAAAAACCAAATGGGTAAAGCACTCCGGGCTATTCCCTGGCCCTGCAGAGAGGAGAAGGGGACAAGACTGGAAGAACCATGAGTCTGTTTTGGGGGATGCCGCTTATATATCCCCTGTGGGAGTTGTCCTCTGGGGGAGGAGCTGTGTTTGCAGGCTTGACTCCTACAACTCAAGTACTGTCTCCCACATGTCTTTTAAAGAATGGATGGAGCGAGGGTGGGGAAACTGTACCACCAGGCTGGCGATGAGCCTGAGATTCTTTTGTAGATAAAGGAGTGGATTTGATTAACAGACCCCTTAGAGAACCCATGGCACTCTTAGCGGTATCTTTCTGCTAGGGCTTACTATTGAGATGTTGGCAATCAATCTTTCCTTTTATCAACTCACTGTATAAAAAGCTCTTCAGAGGCCAAACACAAATGTGTATTGTGGCAGTGGTTCATTCTGCAGAATATCCATCTTTAGTAAATAACATGCTCTTCCTGGGGCAAAATGCTTATTTCCCAGGATTCTGCCTGTATGAAGCAGAAAATAAGGCAGAACATTAAAATAATTGTCAAGGCCAAATGTGGGGCATACATGGGCTGCAAAGAGGGTGCCGAAAGAAATTTAGATAAATAGAGCTTAAGCTTTAAGCTGTTTGTGCAGAGAGTGGATACAAATGGTACCAGAGGAAGTTAGTTTAAGCTGTTTGTACAGAGAATAGATACAAAGGATAGCTAAGAGGAAGTTAGCTTGGATTGTTTGTATGGAGATTAAAGACAAATAGTGAGAAAGGAAGTTAGCTCAAGTTATTTATGCTAAAAACAAGAGATGATGTCAGGGCATAAACAACTTGTAAATAGGGTGATCTTTAAAATGATTGGTTGGTTACTTCACCACCACCCCCAGCCCACCCCCAGGGTTCTGAGGTTTTCTGGTATAAAAGGCTTACTGCCCATCAATAAATGAGTCTTGACTTGACTCCCCGCTGCCTCTGATTGTCTCTGGGTAAGAGGGAGGCTGGGGAACTTGCACTTGCCTTTCCGGTTCCGGGCCACCTCTAAGTTCCCAGTGGGGCAGGTCCCCACAGCCAAATGAGAGAGGCTAAGCAGTGCTGGCCTCACACAACAAAGTAGCGTATGCACCCTTCAGTGACTGCTATAGCAGACTTCCACCAAGGATGGGTATGCTGGGGCCTACCAGGGATGCTGGGCTGCCATACCTGTTAACATGAGACTTCCAATGCCTCTGGAAAACAATACCTGGGCCCCTTGGCACTGATAGCTGCTCTCAGAGCTATGCAGAAACCGACTTACTGTAATACTTGAGCACAATGGCCAACCCTAACCTCACAGTCAAGTTCTATGGGAGAGATTTGTTCAGAAGGTAGAGACCGCCAAGGCTCCTGGCAGAGCCAAGGTCTCTGCATAAGGGCTTTTTAAAGGAAGGTCCACCCTGGAGCAGGGTTGTTCCTGTTTATCCAAAACTAGACTGAAAGGTTTCAAATGTGGGGTTCAAGGGGAACATGGAAGCAGATTGTTCTTTGAGCTAGGAGATGCATTAGAAGAGGTATCCATGGCAGAGACAAGCAGATATCATCATGGCAGGACTCTGAGGAAAGTTCGGGTGCACAGCATAGAGTTCAGGGGGCCCCTTGTAGGTTTCAGAGGATAGGAGTGGGAAGGAACTGAAGCTTTGAAGCTTTGTTTTGGCTAGAAGTTGGCTGTTATGAGAGGTAGCCTGAATGTGGGAAGTTAATGTGAGGGGCTGGATAAGCATGTCTCCTGGCCAGTTGTTATTGGGTCAATAGGGCCAGGAGGGCAGGAGTTTAGAGACCAAATTACTTAATTTTCAAGAATTGTCATGGTTGACCCCAAACCGGGCAGCTTTACAGTGGTCCTGCTAACAATGTCAAGTTGGGGAAGGGCAGGGATAAATGTAAAAGCAAAGGAAGGCAGCTACATGAATGCCTGGGGATCCCAACTGCCTGGCTCCTCCTGGGTTTCAGTGAGAGAGAAGAGGGCGTGCCTCATCACTGAGGATGAGAACACAGGTGATTGTTGCTTACTGACTAGAAGCCAGATTGGCACTGTGACCTGAAGGTGTCCCAAGAGGCACTCAGGATCAAGGCCCACTGGCCAAGAGAGAAGCTGCTGTGGGAGGGAACGGGTAAATTCAGAATGGCTGTAACCTGGGAGTACCAGTAAGTGAGGAAAGGCTTGTGTATGGATGAGAAGCTTGTGGTTTTGTTCTACCCTGGCTGGGTAGATGTCCTCAAACTGGTGACAGTCCTTCACCCAACAATACTGTTTAGCCTCGTCATCACCATCATCATCATCATCACTCTGTACTTAGAGTTTAGGTGGGATGCACTGTGTAATATTCACTCAAGATGTTGGGCAGCAGCAGCAGCAGCAGCCGGCACCCCTGGCCAGCCCTGTGATCACTAGGGAGAAACGCCTTATACGCTTCAGTGCTCTGGCACTAAGCTCTGGCACTCAGTAAGTTAGGTTGATTCAATGCATTTTCCACCTGTGATGGGTTTACCAGGTTGTGACTCCATTCTGCACTGAGGATCATGTGGGTGGTACCTTTTAGCCCCAGACACCTTCGCGCGCGCAGGCCTTTGTGCAGGTGTGGATCTTCTGGCCACGTTTCATGCACTGTACCCTACACCTGCCTTCCACACAGGGTAAGCAGTACTATGGCCACCATTCCTGTCCTGTCAAAGGTGAGGGAATTTGGGAAAGATGGCAAATGTGTGAGGCATCGTGCATTGTGTCACTTTCCCTTAGAGTCTTGTGACTGGTTGGTTTGTGCCCCTGCTACAGTAAGCACATACCTAGCTATTCATTTATGCCTTTTCCATGATCTTTTCAAAGACTCACCCAAACTTGGCTTGACTTTGAATCACTTGCCCAGCATGATGAGTCCATAGAGGGTCTTCAGGAAGTGTTAGGTGAATCAAGGGAGAACTAGTAACTACTTACATACAAGTTTGTGATCCTAGAGTCTTATGTCTAGTTTATATTTGTTTCTGACATGAGGGTATGACCTTCATATGCCAGCGCCCAGGTGTATTGTACAGACCCAGTCCTACAGGACAGTCCAAAAGAGAATGGCCCCATGATGGCAAGGGTTTGGGGAATACTTCATCACTTTTCTTGGTGTTGCTGAGTGTTAGTATCTTCACACCTGGAAGAGCAGGGCTTACAAAGTGATAAGTGTCAGGGCTCTTGGCTGGTGGCGTGGAAATATGACTGTAGGAATAGGAATGAGCAGGTTAAACAGCTGAAGAACTCAACATATTTGATTTTGTTACTGAGGTCGGCATGGTGCGTGACTTGGTTGATTGGAGCTCATCCTTTGGTAACTTTCTCAAAGTGGACCCTTGAGCTGTGCCTTCCTTGGTTGCATGTGTGGACTGTCTTTGTGTGGGTGGCACTTTAGATCCCTGTCAAATTCATGTGTCAGTCTTTCCTCTGTTGGAGATTTTGAAACATTGTTCCCTTTCCTCTTAACATTGAATGTCGTTAAGCATTGAACACAAATTTCATGCACACAGCACAGTTCATTGGCTCCTTCTGCTCAGGGGCCAGCAGGAAGACAAAAGAGTTGGCTTGGATAATAAACAAGAATACCTCCCCACCTCAATCCCCACCCAGTGCACTGTCATCTTGCTGCAGCTCCGTTTGTTACCCCCTTGCCCCTCATCAAGGGCCTCTCTCTGTTCTGTCTTGTGGAGGCCTCAGTGTTGTTCCTGTCTGGCGAGCATCCTCAGCTGTGTGCTGTTGATCTCTGTTCTGCTGGGATCCCCGGGGCACCTTTCCTGCTCCTCTTTACCCATGGAACAGCAGCCCTTCTCTCTACTAGCTAGTGCACAGGGATAGTCTACCTGCAGCTCCACTTTCAGGCTGTTTTGTTTCTCGTTTAGATAAGTGCTCCCCCTACCCAAGTCACACCCCCAGTTGTCGGGGGCAGCTTGGATTTTGCTGTTATCTCTAAACATCCTCAGCGACAAAGGGCCTCTATGCATTCCTGTCCTGTTCCAAGTAGTTCATATTTTAAAATGAGCAAAACTGCCAATGCAAAACATAGCTTTCACTTCACAGGGAATAAGAGGAGGATTATCCTGAGCCACATATCATGGCCCAGGAGCATGGATTCGGGTTGCCTCAAATAATATGTTCCAATGTGGAAGCGGTTACACAAACTTATAGTCACTTAAGTCAAGGCATTTCCCAAATACGTAGATTAGTGAAGTGGGTCACAGCAAAGTGGCTTTTCTGCTTTCTGACAACATTCTTAGCATTGGGGCTGGTAGACTCTAATGGCCTGTTACTATACCCCAAAGATTTTATCTGATAGTTGAAAGGATGTCAGGTTGGGCACACCGGTGGGCACTGAGTGGCTGTTAGGAGACTAAAGATTATGTGAGATAATTTGGCGCTGAACCTGTGACATTCAACGCTCCACAGTCAAAAAAGTCTAATGAGCCATTAGGCCTTATGGAAACTTTAACATGGGTGTGGCCATTACCCCCCCACCACACACACACACACCAAGCTTCAGTTCACAGAACAAACACAGAGAGCCCTTATTTTCACCGTGCCATTTCTCAAGGCACCACAATTCCTCCTTTGCCATTAAAACAGTCAAGCACCTCTCCAGCGCAAAGAATAAATAGAGCAATATTGTCGCAAGAGGCCATGGGGGCTTTCCTTTTATGTGGAATGGAAAGAGACACATTTGAATTTTCATTATGCAGCACCAACCAGGATGGGTAAACAGACAGTTGACAGATGGCGCGGCACCTGGGTCCTAGTCCTTCCCAAGACATCTCTTTATAGAGACAAGCTCTCCATAATGAACGTGTAACAGGGTTGTATTTTACTCACTTTGGCATTCACACAGGCATCGGGAAATCTGTTAATTTAATCCTTCAAATTTTGGAATTCTTGTTTTGCTTAGCTCCTTCTGCTGCTAGAAGAGAGACGAAAGATTTGCTGGTTAAAATAAATCATCTGTAAGGGGGTGCTGCCCTTTGTGTGATGGCTCCAGTACCACAAAGCCCCACTCCCGGTTTGCTTCCCATTGCTTTGCTAAACTCCACGACTAAAAGCAACTTGGGGAGGAAAGGTTTTATTGCATCTTATGCATCCAGGTCACAGTCCATCTTTGAGGGGAGTTAGACAAGAATGATGGAGGAATGCTTCTTATTGGATTGTTCCCAGGCTCATGTTCAGCTTCCTTTCTTACACAGCCCACACCCACTTGCCTAGGGATGATACCACCCACAGTGGGCTGAGCCCAGCTATATTAATTAGCAATCAAGAAAATGCCTCCCGCACGTGCCCATGGGTCAATCTGACAGAAGTGATTCCTCAATTGAAGATCCCTCTTTCTAGATGTGTTAAGTTGACAATGAAATTTAGCCATCATATCTCCCTGCCTGGGCCACCTCAGCGAGCCAGTAAAGGTGGTACCACATGACAAAAGTACAGAAGGAACTGTTCACTCTGGACAGTACCAGAGACAGCCCACTCACCAAGAACATCTGGAAGCAGGAAATTGGAGGAGGAGGAGAAGAGGTGGCCCCTTAATCAAAATAGTGGCTACACAATGTATACGGTCCTTCCTCAATGCACCCCTGCATCATTTAAGAACCAGGATTCATTCTTAGAACTGCACTATTGTGCAAACATCTCAGAGTCATACCCATGGCTAGATGGTACAGCCTACTGTGCACTCATTTTGAATGATACCACCTATCGCTTCTAGGCAGTCCACATGTGCAGCACGGTACTGGATGAGTACCATAGGCAATTGTAACCTGATGGCAACATTTCTGTTTCTAAGTATGGAATACTTAGAAAATACAGCAAAATGCTAAGAACTAGCTTTCTAGCTCAGCTGGAATTTTCTGGCATCACTGTTGTATGTGTGACCCTCTTCCTAACTGCTGGGCTGAGGAAACCTTGACTCTTGTCTGACTTGCTCTTATTGCGGTCTTGCCTTGGACCTGTATAAAGCCCTTCTTAGCAGGTGTGGTTCAGAAGAGAGGTCCTCCATGTAGGACTGTGATTTCTGTAAGTTGAATGGCCTGTTCGTTTTCTTACAGACATTAGTAACAACCTGTGACATGCTTGGTGACATGAATTTCACTGATCAGTATTGTTCTGCCCCCAGCTAGACCCCACTGTTGTTAGGAGAAAGCCTTGGCCTCTTGCTGGCTGATAGGAAGGAAGGGTGAGGAGCCAGGGGAGCTGGCTCTCTATGTCACATGCATTCCTCTTCCCCTTGGTCATGCACAGATGGTCCCATAATTACAATGATTGGACGTCACAATTTCCAACTGCATGATGGTGTGAAAGTACCCAGAAAGCCCTTCTGTTTGTCACATTTATTACAACACACAAGTTATATGAGATACTCAACATGTCATTATACAATCAGCTTGTGTGAGGTGATCTTGTCTAGCTATAGACTTATGCATGGTGTTTAAGGTGGGTTAGGTTAAGCTATGCTGCTCAGAGGTTGAGTGATTCAATGCATTCGAGATTGATGACATAATTTGCATTGGAAAATGACTTCACCATAAGTCAAGGAGCATCTATAATGATTTCTTATGAACAAACAGAGACCAGCACCCACTAGGGCTCAGACCGGGCAAGCCAACCACCAGAACCTTTATAGTCTAATTACTTGGGTAGAAATTCCTCTTACAACCCGCCCCCAGAACAACAGACCACAATTTTACAAGTTAATCATTGGATTAATAATAAACTTAATTCTTGGGTCAAGAGTATTTTAAACTCTGGAACATTTATTCTGTACTTTTGCCACCTAGCGTATTTTCTGGACTCCGGACACATTTGTTATATAACTGAATAAATAAATGTTAATGAGAATGGGCAGCAGGGTGAGCTCAGATTAACTAAATATTAGCCTGTTCCCTGCATGACCTGCTAGAGAGAGCAGTGCTATCCTCCTGGGGTTTAAGGGTGTGCTTCCTGCAAAGAAGAAATATTTTAGAGGCTCACAGCAGCCCCTCTCGGCCAGCATCTCTCAGGAAGCACATGGCAATCCCCAAGGGAGATTTGCTGGCCTTTGGAGGACTTGAGGCCTGGGAGGCTCAGTTACCCTGGCTGGCCAGAACTGGGGGTTGATGTTCTATTTTCCTCCACCTGGAGCTCAGAGCTCAGGCTCTCCCAACGGGGTTAGACTGTCCCCAAGAACAGGCAAATACAGGGCATGGCTATTGGTGTACGGTGTGTATAGCAATCAAAGTGTCCTCCCTGGGGTCTTTTTCCATGTGGAGTTGGCAATAGTAGCAAACTGACTTCTGCTGACAGGAGCAGGACTTGCTGTGTGCACTTCCTGTTTGCCCACCATGTTGTCCACATGACTTCCACAGCCCTGCCACAGGCAGTAGGAACAGTAGCCTCAGTCTACATCAGGGCCCTCGTTCTCACTTTCCCAACCCACAGGAGGTACAGACATCCTCCAAGGTGAGGGGAGTCTGCAAGCAAGATTTTAGCAGGTAGGCTATGCATCATCACAGGAGGGAGGGTTCTGGATGGGACCTTATCTGGACCATCCTAAGCTTCTCTGAAGGATCTTCCTGCCACAGCCCCCCCCCCCCCACCTTTCTCATTCCTCCCTGCCTCACACACATGCATCAGGCATCATCACACATGTCCCTGACACAGCAGGCACTCACTGTACATGCCTGCCAGGGTGGCCTGTTTCTCAGGTACACTCTTAAGGAAGAAGTCATCCTCCAGAGCTTGGCAAGAGCCCCGCACAGGCAGCCCAAGCCAAGCCACTGCAAAGCCGACTTTCCTAGTTACAGTCTTCTTCCTTTTGTGAAAGGAAGCTCAGGTGAGGGGTAAAGCTCATGTGTAGATTAGGGAGTGGGACGCTGACAAACAAAGGCTCATAGGAGGCCACTACCTGGCCCTGGTCCTGAGGAAGGGCAAGGCAAGGGCTGCTCACTTATAGCATCATTGCTTGGGCCTTGGGATCTCAAGGAATTCAGACCTTCTTCGAACACATCTGTCTGAGTTAGTGTTACTGTTGCTGTGAAGAGATACCACGCCCATGGCAACTCTTATAAAGGAAACATTTAATTGTGGTGGCTCCCTTCCAGTTCAGAGGTTCAGTCCATGATCACCATGACGGGGAGCATGGCAGCATGCAGGCAGGCATGGTGCTGGAGAGATCGCCTAGTGTCCTACAATTTGTAGGCAACAGGAAGTCTACCGACTGTCACACTGAGTGAAGCTTAAGAAAAGAGACCTCAAAGCCTGCTCCCAGAGTGACACACTACCTCTAACAAGACCACACTTACTCCAACAAGGCCACAATAATGCCACTTCCTGGGGGGGGGCATTTTCTTTCAAACCACACAACATCACTGAAGACAGGACACAGCAGGCCGCCAGGTCAACCAGCATGTATGAGTCAGGAGCCCACAGAGGATACACCTTGGCCTGGGAGCCATGGCTGTCGTCCCTGCAGGGCTGGGTACAGAGTCCTGGCAGTCCACTGGACTCCCAGGTCCTCTGGCGGAGCCAGTGGGCTGTTGGCACTCAGCAGGTCATAAATCTCCAACCCTGGAATGCCTTCAGCTGAGAGGACACCACAGCTGGAGGAACTCCCTCTTTCCCCCAAACTTAACACATCATAAAACATAGCCATTTGGGGAATGAGAACAACCAGGAGGTGTTTCTGCCTCCAGAGCTCGGCTTGGGAAAGCTGGGAAGGCGAGGCTTAGATTCTGCTGCAGCCATATACCCCACTCGGCCTCACTAGCAAGAACCAGGCATGACCCATGTGGAGGAGGCACCTCCTGAGCGTGTTGATCAGTTGCTCCAGCCTAGTGCTCTTCATGGCCTGGGACAGAAAGCCATGGTTCCCTCTCAAGGTCACCTTGGGTTTGTAGTGTCTGGGCTTTCATAGACAAGTGTTTGTCACAGAATTCAATGTGGAACTATTCTTGTTCCCTTCTGAATCTGTAAGCGCCTATTCCTGACTCAGGTGTATGTGTGACATACTTATTGTCTGTGACCCCAAAAGTGCCCAACAACTACTTTCTGGTCTCTGTGAGGACAGCATTTTCCAGAGGTTCATTCTCCAAGGAGGAAACTCCATATTTGGTATGAGCTGTAAATGGTCTTGGGTGGGGAGGAGGGCTACCACCAATTCCTTCCCCCTTAACGCATGAACACTGCTCTGATTTTGAGAAGTACAGTTTTTCCTGCCTGGGAGATGTGGACTTTGATGGGCCTTTATTGACAAACTGTGTGCAAGATGATGGCTGTAGGCCAGGCTTAGGACTGGCAGCTTCTGCTTTCTCAGGAAAGCCACTGCCATGTGTACAGAGCACAGGCTAGAACGACTCCTGCTAACAGGCCACAAGGATGGATGCCTATGGTTAAATTAGGAGGTGGTCGAGATCAGATAAGCTCACTGGTCAGAGGGCTTAGCACAAAGCAGGGTGTCTTGTGGCAACTGAACCATTGTTAATCTCCTATGCCCATTGACTTGCCCATCCTAAACCCATTCTTATTCTGGTGTGTCTCTAAGCCAAGGTAACAATATTGGATCAAAGACACTTTGCTGCTGAAGACTGTGTGGCCCCAGGACACAGCATTTCTTCAGACAGAAGTGTGGATGCTGCACTTTAAATCTAGGCAACTTGTGGGCACAGCCCATATTGTGAGAATCTTCTGACCCTGTCAGAAGCCCTTCATCAGAAAGCAAGAGGGAAGAGAAACATCATGTAACTTAAGGCTTACCCAGGGTAGACAAGGACACCCAGGCTGGAGTCTGTGTAGGCACACTCATACCCTATCAAGGAGAAGTCATGTTGCAAAAGGATTCTGTTCAAGCTACTATTGAGAACAATATAGATGGAGCTCAACTCCACCTAGAGCAAAGACAGTTGAAAGTTGGAGCCAAAGGGCATAAGGATAGATCAGTGGACAGGAAATCATTCAGAGGAACTCGGTTGATATCAAGGGTTGAGGGAAGAATCTATAGTTGAATTCAACAAGCCTCCCCAATAATTCAGCAAGGCCTCATTGGAAGAGCAGGCTCCATTCAGGAAGCCCAAGGAGTCAGTCAAGAAAGAAATCTCCATCAAGTCACATATTTTACTGCTAATTAGATAAGATTCTCCAATATGGATACTCCAAATTATTCATCCAGCCATCCAGCCATCCAGCCATCCACCCACCCATTCATGCATGCATCCATCCATTAATCCATGCACCAATTCATTAATCCATCCATCCATCCATCCATCCATCCATCCATCCATCCATCCATCCATCCATCTATCCACCCACCCATCCATCCATCCATTAATCCATGCACCTATCCATCCATCCATCCATCCATCCATCCATCCATCCATCCATCCATCCACACATCCATCCACTCATATATTCTCTCTTTGGGGTTTCCCTTCTTGTCCGGAGTAGTTTCAGAGGTGGAAGTCAATATGGTGTCTTCTGTATATGTGGTATTCTCAAGCTCATAGAGAAGATTCAAATACACATATTTTCAAAAACCACCTGTCTTCAGTCCCGGTATCTGGGAGGTAAATTCATGGACTTGTGACAAATTGCCTGATCCCTATACTCAGAGAAGCACAAGCTGATTGGTTCAGTTGAAATGGTGGGGGTGGAGTGGGAGGAGGGGTCATGACCCACAAGAAGGAGCAGGTGGGACATATTAGCATGGAAGAGCAATGGTCGTCATAATTTGAGGTTGGGGTAGTTGCACATTAGTGAAGTAGGTTATGGTCCCACAGGATGTTGAATGTCCCACCTGTGTAAGGAGAGCTTTAGCCTCCCCTAAAGCGTTTGGTTCTGTGTTTCAAAACAGCTAGTCCCATGAGTCTGAAGAAGAAAAAGAAGTAAGTAAATCACAAAAACAGATAAGCAAAACAAAACCACCAGCAATACCAACTCCTCAAAACTTGTGTGCCTTGTTTTCCTCCCTAGGGTGGATACCTTACTGAAGGTCCTTCAAATGTAAACCAGTAGGGAGTTTTCCAGAGCAGCAAACCACCATTCCTTTAACTCCGAGTCTAACCTGCTCGTCCTGTGTGCTGCTTCTGACTGCCTGGGAAGAGGGACTTCCCTGTAACACGCCATGGCAACACCAGGCTAGGACAGTATCCTCCTTAGAGACCTCTGTTCACACTGAATTGTGCTACTGAAGAGCAGTGAACTTGCATGGTAACAGACAGGCTACTTGGGGTGGGTGATAGCCTCACTCTAGAAGCATCTCTGTGTCCCCGCTACCCAGGTTAAGGGGCTCACTGGCAATAAGGATGGAGGTGGGTGGATAGAGCTGAGGGAAGGTGGATTGGGAACTGGGGCAGTGCCCAAACTACTGCTAGGAAACGGGTGTGCAGTTGTGTATGTCACAGGCTGTGGCAGGTGAGAACAAGGAAGGGAACTTTATACACGGCATTCGGGAGGTCTGGAGGGTCCAACCAATGGCACCTGAGGGCCAAGGGCAAATGGAAGACATTCGAGGAGCAGCAAGTGCTGAATTTATTTTTCAATCTCATGGATAAACTTTGTTTTCATGAATTTTGTGGAAAAGAGATATGTCAAAATACAGACTTCTTTAACAAATGGTGCTGGAACACCTGAATATACACAGAATGAGATTGGGCTCTTCTTTCATACCATAAGCAAAACCCAACTCCAAATACACTGAAGATTTAGACCTGAAGCACCTCGAAGAAGATGTAAAGAAAAATACTCACGACATTGGTCTTGGTGATGGCTTTTTGGACTTGAGATGAAAAACACTGGTAACAAGACTCTAATAGGCAAATGGAACTACACCAAATTGCACCATTTCTTCACAGAAAATGGAAAACACCAACAGAGAGAAGAGGCAGTTTATGCACCAGGAGAAAATACTTGCAAACTACCTACCTGATAAGAAGGTAATAACTAAAATGGATTTGAATCTACAGTTCAACAGCAAAAGCCCAAATGGCCTCATTACAAATGAACAGGAGACTTGAAGAGACATTTTTTTTTTTCCGGTGAAGATGTACAGACGACCAGCAAGTGCAATAAGAAGTGCTCATTGTCACGGTCACAAGCAAAACACAGGTCCAATCCACAGTGAGATACCACCTGTCACCAGCTGGGATGACAGCTACAAAAAGGACAAACGATTAAAGATTGCTGTTGAGTGTATGCGGGACACAGAGCTGTGGTGACCGGGACTGCAGTGGTACAGCCGCTATAATGTGTGAAATGCAAACGGAGCTACCACATGATCCAGCAATCCTGTTCCTAGATACTTCTCCAAATAACTGAAATCGGGATCTCGAAGAGGTAGCTGCACCCGTATACTCAGAACAATAGTAAGACAGGAAAACCTGACACAAACCTCATCACTCCACCTCTTTATCTTGAAAAAAAAAACATTGTCAGTAACTGACTTCATCACTCATATTTGCCCGATTCCTTAACAGACATTATCCCATGGCTTTATCCACTGATAAATCAATGACAAAGGAAATACCTTGTAGCTATGGCATGGATAAAGATACAGAATATGATTTTAAGTAAAATAAGTCATGGATTCCTTATGAGTCCATTTATATGAAGTATCTACAACAACCCACCATGTGAAAGCAGAGAATAAAAGGGGTGTTGCCGCCATGGGCTCAAAGAAGGGGAAAATGGAAATTATTATTTTTTACTGGCATAAATTTTCTATTATGCAAGATGAGTTCTGGAGACCCACATGAACAACATGCTGGTGTACTCTCCAAAACGTTACGAGGATAAATCTCATGTTGTGTTCCTGCAGAAACAAAGAGTCACAGAAGAATGTTTTTGGAGGGGATGAATGTGTTCATTTGGCTATGGTGACAGACCACAGGTGTACACATATGTCCAAACTCATGGAGATATCTACATCAGATGTGTGTAATATTTTCTACCTTGTAAGTGTGTATTAATAAAACTAAATATTAAACTTAACAGGAAGAAGCTATGAGACAGAAATGGAAGGAGGTCAGGAAGGAGAAGGATCCAGAGTCCAGAGGGGAAAGTTTGTCTTGAAAAGAGGAAGGATATTTCTCAGATAAAGACACACTGGGGGGAGATAGAGACATTCAGAGAAGGGGAGAGAAAGTGAGAACGTCACTATTGAATGAAGTTCCCAATAAATTATAATGCACATTCATCTGCTGTGAGTCCAGGAAGTGGGGTCTGGCTTGAGGGCTCCGGAAGAGGGGGAAGATTGGGAACAGCTGCTGCGGGGTCGGCTGGGGAAGCCAGCGAGGGATGGGGAAGAGGGCTGGTGAGTGGGGAAGCCGCCGAGGGATGGGGAAGAGGGCTGGTGAGCAGCGCTGGAGCCACGGAGGCCAGCGAGCGCTGCTCTGTCGGGGGCCGAGGCACAGCATTGCAAGGTAGCATAGCCAAGAGAGAAAGGTGGTGCCTGATCCAGGGCTGACTGGTGACGAGGTGGGACTAGAAAAATGTCAGGAGAGGAGTGTCAGCAGTTGGGGCTGAGCATGGGGACAGAGTTAAAGACGTCTCAGGAGGAAGTTACAGGATGAAACGCCGCTCTGACCACGGCTGAAGAGGAGGTGTATGAGACCTGCAGAAAGATGGAAGGGCAGATTGCGACTAGCAGTGTGACAGTAGAGGACATGGGTTTGCAGCTGGAATGTCTCTGGAGGGATAGGGAAACAGGAGTTTGAAATGTATCACTGCGTGACTGGAAAGGGTAGAACCAGTGGTCACCAGACACACGGTGAGCAGAGTTCTAAATGACTGTCCAGCCTGGAGCCGGCTGTCCTGTCCAGATCCTGTCCTGGTGGCTATTGGCAGAGACAGAGTGAAATTGAGGGCCAGGGATGCAGGCAGCATCCTCTGAGTTAAGGGAGCCTCTGGAGTGTGGTGGGTCATGGGATGGCTGCAGCCGTGGAGGGCGTCTCAAAATGGGAGGTGAACTCTTTCCCCTAGCCATGTTCCAAGTGTTAAAGTCACATCATGGAATGGTATGTGTTGGGAACTGTTATATATGAGCAGTCAGGTCAATTATTAACAAAGCAGTAGGAATTCCCAATGTGCGGGGGACGGAAAGGTGTGGTTTGAGAATGCTAACATCAACGTGACGGCAAAGTATGAGGAGACTCCAAGACTGATACCACTGAGATTGCCGAAGCGGTGAACGTTAGTCACCAGGTGGTGACTAAGATGGAAAGGAGGATGGAGACTTAGGAAGACAACTTAAGGACAGGGGAAGGATGAAGTAGAGGACCAGGCAGCCGTCACCTTGGTGGAGGTGTTGAAAAGCAAAGTATGAGAGTGAACCTTGGAGAGAGTTTAGAGCTACAAGTGCCAACTTCAGTGACAACCAAGAGGTCACAACAGCCATGAGACTAACAAAAATGTACTGGGATTGTGTGCATAAGAACAGTTAAAAATCAAAGACTAATGCCAGGCATGGTGGCACACACCTTTAATCTCAACACTTGAGAGGCAGAGGCAGGCAGATCTCTGTGAAGTTGAGGTCAGTCTGGTCTACTTAGTGAGTTCCAGGTCAGCCAGGGCTACATAGTGAGTCCCTGTCTCAATTTTAAAAAGTCAAGGATTTAGAACTTAGCAGTGGGAGAACATAAGAAAGCCCCAGCAAATGCAACTGAGCAGCAGGAACCTCAAGAGATGTTGTAGGAGGGACGTCCAGGAAGAGGGGAGGGGACAGCAGTGTCTGATGTGTTTGCGGTGATGAGAATGAGCACTGGGAATAGAAAAGGGAAAGTCTTGCAAAAGGTCTAATGTTAGTATCAACAGTGTTCCAGGAGGGGGTGATGGTGGAGGTAAGGCTTACAAAGTATTCCAATGAACAGTGGTTGAAAACATCCAAAATATGGAAAAAGACATAAACGTACAGACTCCCAAGCTGGATGAACTCCAAAACACAGAGCAAACAAATCCACAAGAAGATGCACAATAGCAAACCCCTGAGAACTAAAGACAACAACGTCTTGAAAGCAGGCAGGGAAGAATGGTGCATTACCTATGTGGATGCCTGTGGCCTTATCATCTGAAGCTAGAGAACCAGAGGGAATTTGGGTGATGTGTTGTAGGTGTTGAGAGAAGAATTATCAACTTCAAATTCTAGATACTGTAAAAATATTTTTCAGATGTAAAGGGAAAGCCCTTGAGTCATGCATTGACCAAGGACTCATACATGGAATATGCAAACACTTTCAAAATCCTTTGTCAAAAACAAACTGATTGGAGAATGGATTATACACATGTATGGTGTTGTCAAAGAATGGTTTAATTTATAAAAATCTGACTAGGAAATTGCAAAAACCTTAAAGAGACATTTTCCTGAAGAGGTCAGATTGTTGGCAAATAAATACTGGGAAGATACTGGTTGGGGAAAATGCAAAGGATGGTCATGATTCAAAACTGTGGGAAACACTGGCAAGGACGGGGGTACTGGGCATCTCCAGCTTTGCTGGTGCAAACTGAAACTGTTCAGCCACTCCGAAAATAGTTTGGCAGCTTCTTATATAACTGACCACACTGTAACCATGTGACCCAGATAACATTCCTGGGCATCTATTCTAGGTGAATGGAAATTCTTGCCCAAACATAAAATACATGTTCCTAGCAGTTATGTATGTAGAAGTACTAAATCAGATATGACCAAGTTCGCTAAAGAAGTGAATAAATAAATAATTGTATACATAATACATGCCTACCTACATTACATGTATACAGCCTTTAGGTGGGCAGAACAGCAGATTCTGTTCCTTGGCCAGAGATGCCAGGCGCACATGGAGTGGCAACAGCAGAACATGCTTCAAAAACAGTGGCTGCTTGACTCTCATCAGACAAAGCGGAGAGATAACAGTCAGAACAGAGGACTGCATAGACAGAGTCTCAAAGCTGTCTCCTTCCGCCTTCGGTGAAAGAGCGAGACCACATGCATGCTTGAGGGGTCCGTGCTTGACAGAGCAGGCACCATAGAGAACTGTGCAGGTCAAATCACAGGAAGCAATCTTAATCTACGAGGTTGCAACCCTTTAGGAAAACCTCTCAAAACTGTTTAGAGGATACCAATGTCTTCTGTGGTTGCTTATAACTGGTATGGAGGAAAATAAGAAGCAGGGTAAAGCAGTGTATTTATTACACTGTAATGTAGATGCTGAAAACGAAAGGCTTATTTAAGAAACCTGGAAAGAGTGGCTTAGTTTGCCTGACCAAACACTTTTCACTTCCTTACGCTTCTTCTTCAAAACAATCCTGTAAAATGTCAGCCTGAGTCAAGGAGACAGCGCAGCTGCACACCTGTGGTGTGTGGCTACGTGTGATGCAAATAATGTGCTCAGTGGCCAATCCCTGAAGGGGTTTCAAAGAGGTGATAGGTCCCCAGTCACAACTTGTACTTTCTGTAATCACTTCCAGAGACCGTGTCCTGGTACCTGCAGGCAGCCTGGTGCTGTGGGGAGACTGGCAGCGGCTGATGGAAGGAGTTACAGAAATGGGGTCTGTCAGAACCATGCACCCAGGCTGCCTGCCTTTCCAGAGGGCTTGAGAATGATCGCTGAAGCTAAGGTGGGCATGGGATCCTAACGCAGACCATGTGTATAATTAGCTTTTGATTATAAAAGTTAAGGGCGGTAATTACATATACGTGTGTATGTAAAAACTAACCACGCAGAAACAGCACACTGCAGAGGGATGAAGAAGTAGTTAAAGTTTGGCAAAGTCCATGTTGCACTTGGAAGAAGAGTGGAAATAACAAATCACTGAAGTTTCCTGAGAGAAAGGATAAAGTTCACTGTGTGGACTGGAAAAGTTCGGAACCAATTACCAGAAGAGAAAAAAGACATAATTTCAAAAGCAGAGAAGAAACAGAGACCCATTAAACCGAGAGGAAAGAGGAGAGGAGGAGGGAGGGAGAGGAAGAGAGGAGGAAGAGGACAAAGGGGGGACAGAGAATCACAGGAAGCAAAAACTATAAAATTAGAAACTTTTGCTTCTAATTTTGCTTGTAAGTGACACAATTAAAATAACCCACAGAAAAACCCAAGGGACAGGAGAACTGTACCAGACACACAAACCCAAATAGCAGAGTGGTGCCACTTACTAGCAGGTGAAATAAAGTGAAGGTGAGTAGCATTTAGAGGCAGTGAGGAGCAATGCGTAGTTGCAGAGGAAGCAATCTGCAGTTATGAAGTGTATATATTTAGTAATGTAGCCCTGGAATGTAAAAATGGTATTGCCCTAGCATGCATGAAGATCAGATTACCGGTACTAAAAAGCTTGCAAAACCAGTGGCCACGAGAGGTTTCTAGTTAATGCCAAATAAATGGAAAATCCACGGTGATAAGACAATTAATAAGGAACTGGGGATTCAAACCACATCTCTCTGCTTGATTTGATGATAAATATATAACCTTACACTTAATAAATAATTTCCCTGTAATGCCTGGTGTGCCTGGCTCTCGCTTCGTCCGAGGAGGTCATTACCAGTGGGCATGTGTCTAGTTTGCTTTTCTGTTACGCAGTTGTGATGAAACACTCAGCCAAGAACAACTTGAGATAGGAAGGTTTATTTGGCTTCAACTCCATCATTCAAGGAAGTCAGGCCGGGAATTCAAGGCAGAAACATGTAGGTAGAAACTGTGCAGAAGGGCTTTTCTTTGCTTAATGGTTCATGCTTTCTTATTCACCCAAGCAAACCTGCCTAGGGATGTTGCTACCCACAATGGGCTTGGACACTCCTGTGTCAATCTGCAATCAAGATCATCCCTCACAGATATGGTTGATATGATCTGGGAATTCTCTGAGACTCTCTCAGATGACTCTAGGCTCTGTCAAGTTGGCATTAAGGCACAGAAGACTTAAACAGAAGCTTCTGGGATGTGTGGTGACTAAAAAAATGCCCTACCTTTGTGTACTAAGTGTTCCATTCTGTGCTTAAAGAGTCTCAGAATACTCAGACAATAAACAGGTATGGGAACTCCTGCACTGTCTGCCTTAGGTACGTGCCAGGAGACTTGGAGCAGAGTAGGCAAGGGTCTATCTACGATGTATTAGGTTCCATCCTTACACCTAACAAGGTGTATGACCTTACAAAGGACTTCTGTCAGAGTGTAGCTGGATTCAGAAGAGTTGAGAGATGAGCCAAGGCTGGAGGCAGACAGGGAGCAGGTTATATATCCTGTGGGCAGAAGTTTGGGACTGACTCCCTTGGCAGAGAGACTGGGAGAAGAGTGAGTCTGCTATCGTCTGGAGTTGATGGCATCCGTGGTGTCCGAGTGGAAGAGTCCAGCTGTTGAGCTCTGGCTTAGTCACTGTCACGGGACATCTGGAGTCTGATTATTGGGGATCAATAGGCTTCATGCTACCATCAGTCAGACTTGGATTTCAGCCTTCCCACAAAGGCTCTGCCAGGCTGTGGAGGCTCAGCCTGCAGACATCAAAGCCATGTGAGTGGGTATAGTCCTTACTCCTTAGTCCAGCCCTGGGGCTCTCCCCAAGGCTGTGGACTCCCATCTTAGCCATTACTCAGGAAGTCTCTAATGAAAACCGGACGGAGGCTTCGGAGGAAAGACATCTACAGACAAGACATCTACAGAATTTTGTCCTAGTGATTTTTTTTTTTTGATACAATGAATTACACTTGAACAAGTTAAGACAATAGCCGTTTGTCACCTAGGGTTCCACAGTCAGAGGTCTTGCTAGGCTTGACTGGAGAGTGAAACCTTGGCTCTCATGAGAGTGAAATCAAGATAAACCGGACCAGGATCCTATCCAGGAACACTGGACGTAGTCTGTGCCTCATTCACTCAGGAGTTAGGCAAATTCCTGATCCTTAGAGTTGAGGACCATGCTTTCCTACTGGCTGACCGCTCTGGCTCCTGGAGGTGTCTTTCCAGTCCTGGTCTCACGGTCCCCTATCTCTTAGAGAGAGAATTCTCTTCAAGTTTCTTGAGCCCCTCAGACTTCAAATATGATTGCTTGGTCTCTCATCATTTAATAGTTATACTATTAAAAGCCTCCTGATCTGCCTGGAAAATCTCGTCTTCAGGTCCACGGATTAGGACCCTTAACAATTTTTGCCAAGTCCTATTGACAAGTAGGGTAACACAATCATGGGGGCAATGGCTTGTCATTAACACAGATCCCATTGACCTTCGAGGGAAGAACAGTGGGCACAGGGTGCAACAGTTTAGATGTGGCTTTCCCCAAGAAAGAGCTCATGTATCGGAGGCTTTGTCCCCATGTGGTGTTATTCAGAGTTGATGGGACCTTTAAACGGTGATTAAGTCATTGGGGGCATTGTCCCTGGAAGGGATTAATGTGGTTCTGAAGGAGGGTGTTAGTGAATACCAGAACAGATCATCATAAAAGACTGAGCCTGACTGCTAAATCCCTCTGGCTTTCTGTCTCATTATGTGACTTTTCCTTCCCAAACACACGCTCTACTATGATATCTGCCATGTTGAGAGCCGGCCAAGAGGACTCTTCAATGGGGGACAAAGGGATGGGGCCACCCAACCTTAGACTTTTAGCCTCTCAAACTGCAAGCCAAATAAATATTCACCTTTGTAAATACTCAGACTCGGGGGTTTTGTTATAGTAACAGAAAACAGACTAATTGAAGAGTCATTCGTGGTCATCTTGAATCGCAAACCTTGCCCCTAGGGCACAAACTGAAATGTAGTGAAGATGGGCCTGAAAGGATATTTTAGTGGAGGCTGAGCCTGGTGGGATGAATAGTCCAACTCCAGGGTGTTCTCAAAGCTGGACCATCTCTATCAATCCTGACACGTTCCCCGGGTGAACTCCAGGAGAATCAGGAAGGCGGCTCTGGCTGAAAGCAGACATGAAGTCTGATCTCAGCTCACGTGAACTCTGCTCACCACTTTAAAATCTGCCCCAAACTAGGGTCTTAAAGTCATTTATTTAGTCATGAAACTGCAGTGTGAGTTGGCCTCAAGGGAAGGCCTGTCAGAGCTCCACTTGGTGCAGGGTGTGGGGCTGGAAGGACCAGCTTTGGGATGATGCATAACATAACCCAGTATAGTTGGTATCACTGCCTGTGTGATGACGTGTGATTCCAGGTCAGGAATCTGGCTCTGAGAGACTGACCACATCACGTGTTGGTTAGGACTGTGTTGTCTCAAAGCTCCATGTAGGTGGCTCCTCTCCACACTCCCTCAGGGTTAAGGTGAGATTCATGATTCAGCTCCTTGCTGCCTATTGGAATACTACCCAAGCCCACAGGAATAAGGTGTTGAGTGGAATGACCAGCGATGAGAAATAAAGACAACAAAAACAATTGCTAGGACCAGGAGTCTTGGCTTGCATAGGCTGATGACTTATGCCAAGCACGTTTTTAAGCAGCACAGCATCTTATAGACTCTTTGCAGGGGTGTGGGGTGGGGGAGGGCTAAGGTCAGCTGAGCTGAGACAGACAATGTTGGCAAAGAGAATACAGGATACCTCAGCTACAGCCGCCTAAGGACTGAGAGCCACAGCCCGGGGGAAGAGCTGGGTCCCCAGGACCTGCAGCAGCTGTGACCCCCTTCACGGCACTGGCTTCAGTGTTGTCTTGCCATGTCTGCTCCTAGACAAGGACACAGAACTGGAGCCCCTTTGTCCTTCCATCCGGGCCTCTGAGGAAGTCTTCAGTTGGTCTGGCTCCTGACAAATGCCTCTCTCAGATCTTTTCCAGCTAGGCTTTTTCACACCAGAGGGAAACAGCTAAGTTACATCCGAGCCGGTGAGGGAGAAAGCAAGACGGACACCAGATAGAAGCCAAGACTTCTGTACTGTACTGTACTGTAGAGTACAGCCTCTAACCTTTGCTCTGTTCTGTTCTTTAGAACTAGTCGTTAGGAGTGGCCCAGCTTCAGAGTGAGATGCCAGGGTGTGGCACACCCTGAGGCCAGAGGAAGAACTAGAATTAGACCTCATCTCTCATTGAATGCAGCAAATGCACACTACACACACACACACACACACACACACACACACACACACACACACACACCATATCACACTGTACACATATCACACTACACTCCACATCACAGATACATACCACACACATACACATACCACATCATACTGTACACACACCACACCACACAATCTCTACACCACAGACACATACCACACTACATACTCTCCATATCACAGACATATACCACACACATACACCATACCACACACATACTCACACCACATCATGCTGTACACACACCACAGCAAACACTCTTCACATTCACAGACACCACATCACATCATACTATACACCATATACCATATTACTTACCACACCAAAAGCACATACCACACATGCACATATACTACACCACAAAGTATTGTATATCACACACCGTTCTCCACATCACACACTCTCAACACCCCAGACATATACCATATAGGTACATACACAACAACCACACCACACTACATTATCCACACCACAAACTCATATCACACAATGTATATAGCAATACACATCACACTGTATAAACACACCCACAACACACACCAATCTATACACCATACAGAAAGAATACATACCATGTAGCACATATCCTCACAAACATGCATTTATATACATACATAAAATAAACATAGGACACTCACATGTGCATACATACACAAATGTACACACACACACACACACACACACACACACACACACACAGCATCACCAGTAGGAGGCCAGGGTAGGTTTGAAAAAGGCTGCTGGGAGTTGGGGTTCAGGTGTCACATAATCTCCTTGGGGCCACAGCTAAAATTACAGACCAGTGTAATTCCATTTCAAATAGAATTTCAACTCAAGAAAGGAGCTTCAGGATCCAAACAAGCCGTTCTCATAGACAGGCATCAGTGAAGCTTGTAGGAACCTGGACACACCGCCATGCAGGCTGAGGTTGGCAGAGCCTCCTGCCACTGGGTGGGCTTGGGCAAGTGCCCTTACACCGCTGTGTGACGGTGACACCTACCTCATGGGCTGAAGCTTGGCACACACAACTGCACCCTTAGTCAGCGTGAGCTCACCTCTTTCCCACTTCAGACCATCTGGCTGTCCTCACACAGTCACCTAAATGAGCCTTTGGGAGGAGAAATGAGCGTGGCTTTGGAGTTGCTGCTGATGCCAGTGCCTAGATGAGTCACAAAGAGAGGGGCTGGGCATCAGCTGTGTGCATGTGCAAAGGATGGCAGGGCCGGTTAGGTTCCGGTGTGCAGACAGGTGTGGGGCCAGTGTGTATATCTAGTGTGTGTATGTGGGGCGTGGGGGAGAGCAGTTGTGTGTTTGGGTTAGCCTGGCATGTATGGTTGCTAGAATATCCACTAGGTGGCACTGCCTGCATGTGAGCTTTGCCAGAGACTAATCCTGGCAAAGCCGGTCCAGAACCTTCTAACCATCCTCGGAGCTTGGTGCGTTCTCCACTCTGTTTGGGGGGGGGGGGGTGCACAAGTTCATGTCTAGAAGATAAACCTTTCTGAAAACAGCTGCCATTAGGCCTGAGTCATATTTGACTATGAACTTAAATCACACCAGACTTTCATTTCCTAGAGCAGCGCTTTGTGTTGTTAATTTCATGGAGGAAGAGAGCTGTCCTAGTTAGAGTTCCTATTCCTGCGGTGAAACACCCTGACCGAAAGTAAGTTGGGGAGGAAAGGGTTCATTTGGTTTACACTTCCACATCACCATCACTGTCCATCATCGAAGGAAGTCAGGACAGGAACTCAAACAGGGCAGGAACCCGGAGGCAGGAGCATTTTTCACATGTTATTACTTTGAGTCTTTCAAGCACTTGTCAAGTATGGAAACTGAGACTCAGTGAGGTTAAATAACTAGTTACACAGTCGGGAGGTGAAGAGAGCCAGGCTCCACAGACCAAGGCTTGGATCCTGCCCGAGGAGATCCTAGAAAGCCCAGTGGGAGAGGGTGTCACAGAGAATCTCCTATGACAAGAGCTACGTTGTCCCTGTTAGTTGTCTGCTGATCACCAAGGCCAGTCTGGTCACCACGTCTGTCTTCACACTGTTCCAGAACACAGTATTTCTTCAGACAGAAGTGTGGATGGGTGCTTGGAACAGGAAGGGCAGGTTGTTTCCTGTGTTTCTGGAAGTCTGTATCCCCCAACTGAAAGCCCATCACACAAGTCACCACAAGCCCAGAAAACTCATTCCTTCTATGATTTCTAGGGTCAGCAAAGGTGATCACTGAGCAATCACAAGTTCTTCTCCAAGCCAAGGCCAGGCAGAGGGTCAGGGAACACCCACAGAATACATACTTCTGACTCGGGTCTTTGGGAAAACCTTTGCCCCAACACAGGATGGTACAGGGAAAGCCAATGGGCTCACACCATCAAGCTGATGGGCACCAGCCCCAGCTCCTTGCCTTGAGAAGGCGTGACCAGGAGAAAGAGTGAGAACCTGGAGAAGGGATGCTGGGGCTCCTCGGCAGTATACATCCTCAAGACCTGGCTGACTTAGTCAACAACCACAGTGTGGCACATGCTGAAGCCTACTCATGTGTCCTCATGTCTGATGCCCCACTTTCTCCTCTTCAATGTGTCTACAAGGAAGCTCCCCTCCTCTCTGACTGTGCCTTCCCGGCATTCTGCATTCCCAAGCCTGTTCCAGAAGCCAGGAGACCCCTCCTCTATCCACCTTAGCCAGTCAGTCATGGAATTATACCTAGTTTTGGTTCTGAAACACACAGGGTCCACTCTCTCCCCTTCCCACTTTTCTGTATAAATCAAGTCTCCCACATGACTAGGCCTCCTTCCTCTTTCCAATCTACCTACCCCCAACTTCATCTAGTTCCATTCCAGAAAAATTCAGTGAGAAGCTTTCCATATGGACAGCGATGTGGCCTTGCTCCTCCATGCCACCCCTCCCCGTCTCTCCATCTTTTGGAAGACAGAGCAGGGCACCTCCATACCCCTCAGTGGGCCCTCCTGCCTCCAAGGCTCTGCCTTGGCACCCCAGAAGCAATCTGTGGAGGCACCTCTGGATCAGGACTATCTGGGCAGTGGGAGCAAGATGAATGTCTGCAGGCCAGAACACATTCATCTGCTATAATCCTGACAGAGAGGAACGTGCTGTTTGCCATATACACATTATCCTCAATGCATATGTTGAATCCTACCTAAGATGATAAGATTATGATTTGTGGTCTTTGGGAAATTTAGGTCATGGTGGTAGAGTTCTCATGAATGGGATCAGAGTCTTTTGAAAGTGTCCCCAGAGAGCTCTCTTGCCCTCTTTTTACCATGCAAGGACACAAGGAGGAGGTGTCTGCTATGAACCAGAAAGAGACTCTCATAGAAACTGTGGTCCATGCTTCTAGCCATCAAAGCTATGAGAAACTCCTGTTGCTTATCAGCCACCCAACCATGATACTTTGTCATCTGGCCTGAATGGACTAAAGCAGGTGGCCATTAGGAAGATGAGGCACTTTCTTGGGGGACTGAGTTTCACCCCTTCTCATCTCTGACCTTCAGGGAGCAGTGCATGGATAGAAAATGTATTCTGTCATATGACCAGTGACCTACTCCACCATGGGTATATTATGAAACCCTGGAAGCCATGTGGATTGACAAATTCCCGGTGGTACACACACTGCAAGAGCTTTTCTCTCTGGCTTAGTGCCTGTCCCATGCCTCCTCCTTTTCTGCATGTACAACAAACTTGTAGTGGGAAGATCCATTTGCTGAGTATTTTGAGTCAGTTTTGCAAATCATGAAACCCAAAGACGGTGGTCTGTGGAGATATTCAGACATGTAGTCAACCAGGCAGAACTGTGGTTAGTCTCCTTAGCAGAACTTACCCCTGCGCATGCTACCTTCCAGGACACTTCCAGGCTCACTGTCCTAAGGTCCTGGAGCCCACCCCGAGGCCAGGTGACTTCCAGAGCCCTCAAGGCAGAAGCAAGAAGAGAGCCAGAGGGGGTCACCTGTAAAGAGTACCTTTGGGACAGTGTGGCAGGGCCCCAGGTGGGAGGAAACTTAGGAGATTGACGGAAGATCTGTCACAGCAATAGCTGCATCCTTGGAGATCAGCATCAGGATGTGCAGCATATCTTCCTGGGACATCAGAGCCCTAGGGACCAAGCTTCATTGTTGGCATCTGGAGCTGGGTAATGGCATTGAGAAGACAAACTCAGTCCTAGGATCTAAGGTACACATCTGCATTAAAAAACAAAACAATAACAAAACTCATATGAGTGCCTGAGGTACTCAGAGAAATCTTTGGAGGTGCTTCAAGTGGATGGAGCTGAGGGATACTCCTCTGTAGGAAGTGCATTCGACCATTCACAAGGCTCATTCTGTTTGGTTCTCTACCCTGCAGGCAAGAAGGACTACACTGGCTGTATCTCCTGGGCATCTTGAAGTTTGCCCAGGTTGCCCAAAAACAATTACCCATGGGCTGTGCAGCTTCCACCACTGGCCCTTAAGTTCTGTGGGCTAGAAGTCCAAGAGGAAGATGCTAGCATGCTTCCTCCTGACATCTCTCTCCTTCCAGATGGCCGGTTCTCTTTCGCTTTGGAGACAGGGTTTCACTCTGGCTGGTCTAGAACTCTTGACGATCCTCTAGTATTTGCCCCCTGTACCTGGCTAGCACTGGGGTCTTTGTTATGTTCACTATGACCCTGTAGACTCATGAAGTCTCTGCCTGTACTACCACCCACTTCTAGGCAGCCTTGTGGAGCTGGCATTTTCAAGATACCTCATACACTGGCTGTTTTTCATTTTCCAAGCCCCACCCATACGAGAAGGGACATGTTGTATGCATTTGAGAGCTCAGATGTGTGCTGGCATGTGTCGGTGGTGCTTGGCAGTGGCTTGGGAACAGGACATGGTAGCAGGAATCAAGGCTCTTGGAAAAATCACAAAAACATGTGTTTTGACGATGTTGTAAACTCTCTAGTCTATAAAGAAATCCAAATGATGTAACAGGAATCCAGACAGAGGCCCAGGCCCAAGGCTTCTAATTCCAACCTCTGTGCCTGGGAGAGATGTTGATCCCTCAAGACATACAGCTGGGCACTAACCACAGACACAGCCTGAGACAGGTCCATAGGACCATTGCTAGGCAGGATGTCACTTATCTCTTTTGACTTACTCCGAAATTCCACCCAAGACTGCTCACATGAGTGAAACTTGGTCAACAGACTCTAAAGGACTGGATTCAAATTTCTGTTGGGCCCAAGTGTTCGCTACCTGTGCACCCAGTCATTCACCTGGTGCTTGCAGAGTCCTGTCTGAGTGCATCTATAATGGTGATTCTCAATGTACCCACCAGACCAGCAGCAGGAGCACCAGCAGCATTGAAAATGTGATCCAAGAGCTGGGCATGGGATGTGCATGCCTGCGATTCCAGTATTCAAGAGGCTGAGACAGGAGGATCTTGAATTCAAGGCCAGCCTGGGCTATGCAGTAAGATTATGTCTCTAAAAAACAAGAACAAAAACAAAAACCCAAATAAAAAAATGACACTGTCAATGAAAGCTCCCTGTCCACAGCTGACTCACTCATCAGCATCCAGAAAGGTCCTAGTACTCCATGCCTTATGAAATCTTCATAGCCGACTCTGAAGCACACTCAGGCTTTAGAGCCATTGTTTTAGAGTGTCCCCAAGCCAGGGGAGGGAGAAGCCTGCATCAGAATATGAGGGTGGGAGAGAAATGAGAGGAGTGGCCAGAGGTCAGTTGGGAAAGGCAACCAGCTGAGGGCACAGGATGAGCCAAGTTTTTAAACTCTACAGCACTAGTGTTGAATTTTCCTTGAAGTTCGTGGGATCCTTTGAGGGATGTAGACTGGAATGGTGCAATGAAGTTGGACCTCCAGGAAGATCAACTTGAAGCTAGTGTTATAGGTGGATTGGAAATGGTCCAGCTGAGAAACAGAAAGACCAGTCAAGACTGGAGATAGAGCTCAGTTGGTAATTGCTTGCTTAGCATACTCAAGACCCTAGGTTGAATCTTCAGCACCACATAATCTGGGCATGGTGGCTCACACTGTCGTCTTGGCACTCAGGAGCCAGAGGCAAGAGGATCAGAAGTTCAAGGTCATCCTCTTTGGCTACATCTACTCTGGCTACACAAAATCTTGCCTCAGGACCAAAACGAAATGATACTCAGAGGCTGTTGTAGTTAAGTAGTCCAGACCAACGAAACACCCGACTCAGGGAAATAATAGAGGGTGAGGAGGGGATAGATAGGATTTGGTTAGTTGCCCTACTGTGCTAACTAATCATTGGATACAGATGATGTTGATGGGTACCTCAAATGATTTCCAGGCTTCTAATTTTTTAATTACATTTATTTATTTTTGAGTCTGTCTGTATGTGTACGGGCTCACATCATAGGAATCTAGGTCTCTCCTTCCACTGTGTTAGTCCCGGGGATTGAACTCAGGTCATCACACTTTACAGCAGGCACCTTTACCTGTCAAAGCGTCTCAATGGCTCTCATTTCCAGGTTCCTGCTCTGGGGTCTGGTTGGTGTTGATGTCATTCTTTGGAGCACAAAAGAGAGTCTGGAGGGATCTGTAGAGTTCAGTTTAGGACATGTTGAATGTGAACTTCCGCAGAACTTCTGGAAGGATCTGAAGGGCTGGGACTGTGGAGGCCAGGCTGGAGGCACAGTGGGAGGGGGAAGGGCTCCCAGGGAGCATGGAGGATAGGATGGGTGCAGGCCTGGCCCAGCCTTCCATGAGACAGCCCTCACATCATTGCATTCCACTGAGTAACTCTGGCTTGAAGAGGAGATGGAAAGGAATCAGGACATTATGTGCAGAGGGTCTCACGTGGCCGGGGTAAATCAGTGTGGTCACAGCTGCCAGAAGTGTGTTCCCAGGGCCACTTTCACCAGTGAGAACAGAGCTGCCTGGATGGGATGTAAGGCCTCCTCTGTGTGGCTTGGACTCCACAAGGTCTCCTGGAGAGGAATGAATTATGGCTAAGCAGGAAAGAGCAGGCTGGGACCATAAGGGGCTCTTCTCCCGAGAGACTGGCAAAGGAACACACGCCCTGTTCTTTCGGGTAGCTCCCCTACAGCTGGCCCAGCAGCTCTACTGGAAAGACCGTGGGTGGGGGTGTCTATGAAGATGCCATAGGGGCTTTCTCACCTCAGAGCTGCTGCTCTTCACAGCAGCCCTCCTCTGAGGTGTCTTATGAAGTTAGGTCACAACTTTAGAGATAATAGAGAAATGCCTGGTTTTGGTCTTATGTGGTTTGGGGTGTTTTCCCCTAAAAGAGAACCCCTGAAAGTGCAATTTATAAAGAATTGATGGTTCTGGTGACTAGGATGCCTGAGACCGTGTTGCTAATATCTGCTTAGCTTCTAGTGGCAGCCCCACAGGCCGGTGGGTAGTTACCTGCAAAATAGACAAAACACTAGAACAACACATTATCATGGTAACTAATCCAGTCCTGGAAGACAGGGACTCACTCGGCACTGTGAGATTCAACCCCATCCCTCAGGCACGTACTGCCCCTTTAACAACCGGACAACCTCTCAGCAGCTCCATACCTGCTATAATACAGGTGTTTTGGAGGAACAAGCCTCGTTCAAACCTCAGTAGGATCCTCCCTGCAGGGTCTGGTGGATGCTGCAGGGCTCCCTCAGTGCTGAGATGGGGTTCCTCTGGACTCTGTGGAGTAGTCAGCGCAGTAGGCAATCCACAACCTATCCCCACAAGACTTCACTTGACTGAAGACAGAGCCTGAGAGGGCACTCAGAGACAGCCTTCCCGGGACAGCGCATGGGAGGGCTTTTTCTTCTGTCTGTCATTTTGATAAGATGCTCCCTCTCTCCTCCTCCTCTCCCCCCCTCCCCCCACCCCACATGTTTCCAGGAGGCAATTTTGACATGTAATCACAAACCGGGGTTGAGAAGACTGGCTGCAGACACCGTCGGAGTCCTCCAAAATGCGTTGAGGGGCTATTCTGGCTGATGAGTGGTAGCAAAGCATACAGGGAGAGGCAGGTGCCCCTTAGGGGACCCCTCGAGGGACAGTTGGCATGCTGCTATACAGGCTTCCCAGTGTCTGACAGAGTCCACTGCCACCTCGGAGTTCGCTGGTGATGAGAGCCAGCTGCACATCTGCAGAGCATTTAGAGACTGCCGTGGTCCCCCGCTGTGGCCACACTCAGAGGCGCTCCGGACCCTGAGCACCAGCAGATGAAGAAGGGTGTTAAGGGTGTTAAGACATGGAGATGGTGGGCCCTCGGGGTGGGTTTAAGAAGGGTTTAGGGGTGCATACCATGCTGGAGCAGCTGTGGAGAGCAAGAGTGATGAGAGAAAGCTTACGGCCAAGCATGAGCTGCAGAAACCTAGAGCGGTGTCCTGAGCGGCACTGCTCTGCTTGGGAGGGGACCAAAGCTCTTCCACATCTTTCTGCAGGAGGGTGGTGTCATGTGCACCCCAGAAGAACTGCTCTGGTGGTAGGGGTGATCTGCATGATGCACCCAGGCTAAAGGAGATGGATCAAGAGAGGAAGGGTAGCTGGCCAGGGAGGCAGGGCAGCAGAAACTGAAAGGGAGACATGTTCAGTAAGCTCCATCATGGGTGTCTTAGATACATGCTGGCCGCTTCTCTGACCATTTTTATATCCCCAAAGTGAAAATAAATGAGCATTTTTTTTTGTTAAAAAAAAATTGCAGTTTATTGTACTTTTTAAAAGAAAAATGTAGAAAATTAAGTCACCATTTCTCAGGCCTCCAAGTTGCCTACAAATTCCTGTTGAAAACTTAGACAGGGGACTTGTAACATCCTTGTCAGCCGTCCTTATTAACTCAATATTTTATTTAAATTGCTCTTAGCACCTGCCTCCAATTACTCTGCTCTGGCAGAGCCCAGCGTCCTGATGAAATGCTCCGCTCTGCTGTAGTAGGGCCTCACCCCAGGCATGGGCCGTCATCTGTCTTCATCAAGCCAGCCTTAGCAGAGTGACAGGGCCATCCAGAGGGAGCAAGGATGGCTAGTGCTGAGAGGCCACTCCGCCCACCGCAGCCTCTGCGGAACTCAGGGAACCATTTGTATTCATTACTGCTCTTCTTAATCATTGTCCCAGGCTTCCTGGAACCCTGGCTAGCAGGCACTGACAGCGAGGGAGACTGTAAGAGGGAAGAAGCGGGAGGTTAATAACGATGCTGATGACAGTGACCATGAGCGGAGGCGGCAGCTGTTGATCTTGATGCTGATGAATCCTGCCATTTCGGGAGCACCTGCCGTGGACAGGTCCCGTGCCCATCATGTGACCTACTTCTTCTTGTGTGTCGTATGCCCCACAGCTCTAAGGTCAGGATCCTCGGGGTCTTCTTCCATGTTGCAGATAAGGAAACAGACACAGGCTCATGGCCATCGGCTTCGAGGACTAATCTGTTCTTTGTGCTTTAAAAGCCACAACAGTTTACCTGCCCACCTGTAGCTCCCATCTGATGCTTAGAAAATGACACACACACACACACACACACACACACACACACTACTCTCAGGAGACAGTCTCCGGTCCAGCGGAGGTGACTTTTGTGAGTCAAGGGAAAACTTTATGGCCATAAGTCTTCACTTCCACCTCTGCCACCAGGGATGGGTCTCTTGCTTCAGATGGCTCATTTTGGAGTACTTAAAATATGGTCAGGCTAACAGGTGGGTGATCACATTTGTAAAGATGAATTGTTAGAAGTGGGACATGTGAGAGCCATAAGTGGAAACCTCACAATTTCACTGCCCATTGACCCCCTAGAAAGAACCACAGAGTCATCAGGATGAGCCTTAGCCACCCAGCTTGTCCATTGGTGCCTAATGCCTGGACCAGAGTGGGGGGCAGTTGTCTAGGGGAGGGGCTTTGGGGAAATAACTGGGTGAATGTCTTTGGTCATCTGGTTTTAACTAAGGTTTTGAAAGACAAAGTCAGAGTCTTGTCACTAGGCAAATGCTGAGAGTGCACTTCAGAAACAGAGATGTGGGTTCAAATCCCCCCTTCTCTCCCAAGAGCCCTGGGGTATGTATGATTTTGCTAGGTCTTAGGAGGTTCTCTTGAATGGAGACCAGAGTCAAGCATGCAAAGATGTTATGGACATTAATGGAGATGAACTACAATTGTTTGTAAACCCCCTAGGTGACACAAACTTTCTGTGTTGATTTGGATATTGAATGTTGGATGTTTTATTGTCTCTGTCACAACTGCTTACCTCTGCAATGATGGTTTGAGGTCAGCCATAGATGATCCACAAACAGACAAACATTAATTTCTATAAAGATTTATTGACAGAAGGCTGGATGTTCAGAAAGCCTTCTATAGAAGACAGTGTATGTTCTATCAATGTGAGGTCCCACCTGACAGAAGAAGCTGGATTGAGTGACACATTGAGGAACATAGTCACCACAAGTTAGGCACAGAGAATTGCAGAAGGAGAGGAGAAGGTAAGGACCTCCTAGGGGTTACTGGGCTGCCCCTTAACACTTCTGCTCCTAGCATCCATGGGCCACAGATAGACCTGTCTCTAGTAACCTGCTCCTGAGGAAAGCTGAAGAGTGTCCTGGGATCCCAGAAGTGACTGACCACATGAGTGTGTTGAATGGGAGTGATACATAGTCTTGGGAAGTGACTGACTGTTGCTGCAAATTGGATGACATTGCTCTGTTGAGGGTCCCAACCAATGAGCCAGGGAGCATTTGGAGCTTTGTAGCGCTGCTAGCTCTGACAGTGACTACCCTTGCTGGGGTGGGTAAGTGGAACACATGCTTTCGCTGGCTTACAGTAAGCTTTGGAGTCCATTCTTGAGTGTATGATGCTCTGTGTAGTGAGTGAGCTTCGCCATGCTCAACTAGGCTGCATCGGAACATCCTGTTCTTGGGCATCACACACTGGGCTAAGGTCCCCAAAAGGAGTTCAGTGAAGTGAGGAGAAGGGAACACATTACCCAAACCTGGGGTGTTATCTCAGCCCATGTGCAATGTGTGAGCATGGCCCTGCTACCCTGAGGGCCTGAGCAGGGATCACTACAGTGGAGCTGTCACCTTGCCGGAGGCATTGTGCTCACGAATTCACAACAGTTGTGGTTAGCTGCACAAGACCTGCACAAGAGCAAGCCAGTTAAAAAGTCCAGCATGGAGATGGGGGAGGTGCCCTATGCCCCATCCCTAGCTGAGGAGCTATTGGCAGTTGCTGGCTGCTGGGGGAGGGAGAGTTACTTTTCTTTGGGAATATGGCCCCTGGTAGGTTGCCCATGTCCCAGTGGATAACCCATGTATATAGGTTGCACTAATTGGACTTGGAAGTTTAATAGATTAAATAAGTAATAGATAATTATAAAAGGAAAGTATGAAGTAAGGAGGGGGACGTGATGGGAGGTTGTTGGGGGGTGTTGGAGGAGGGGAGAGAGGGGTAGATATGATCAAAGTATATTATATACATGTATGAAATTTTCAGAGAACAAAAAAGATGATTTTTTTATATACAACTTTATTGAAATTCAATGAAATAAAGGGAAATATTATTAAAACAGACTAACAATAGAAATAGAAAGCTAAAGATAACTCAAGAGACAGTGGCTCCTGACCTGCAACATTCTAATTCCCCAGAATCACAGACGTTCTAACTGGTCAGCCAATAGAATCTTTCTTTACACAAGTGTGTCTCCTTTTTCTGGGGACTTCATTTTACAGTCTGGGGGTTTCACAGCCCATGGATGCCCTTTAGGTCCCTGTCTCAAAGCAGAGGCTGCTGAAAATGGCTGTTTCCAAATGTGCTCCCCAACTTGTGGCCAGCTCCGCAGTCATACCCTGTGACAAGGTGGGCCAGTCCTGCCTCTCTTGGTGAAGCAAGTCCCACCAAGTCCCCATTTGTCACGCTCTCGTGGGCTATTGGCAGCAACAGCTTTCTCAGCCTGAAGCCGTGCATGACCAGAGAGGTCTTGGGTGGGAAAATCTGTGTCCTCCCCCTTGGACTTGACCCCAGAGTCTTCAACTAGCTCATGACACCAGTGATCCGTGAATTCCGCCCGAGCCCTGCTTTGGCTTTTCCAGCACAAACACTGCCGGGGAGCACTGATAAGGCGCGGGGTTGGGGTGGGCTGACTGCAGAAGGCCTGGAGCTCTCGGCCTTGCCTGGCCGATGTTGCTAATCCTTTAATGAGAGGTACAGCTGCCCAAGGAGGGCAGCGGCCAAGGGAAGCTCCGACTGCAGAAGCCTCGGGAATGCATTGCACTAACAAGCCAGCGGGGGCTGGGCAAATCCCCCCACCCAGCCCGGGCTCCTGGAGACGTGCTAATTACAGACAGAGCACCAGTCTCTGGAAAAAGACTACTTTCTCCTTCTGTATCTCTTGGCCTCTGCCGATAATGCTGTAGAGCTGTGACATTAACATAAGCAATCACAGTGAGTGGACAGGGTGAGAATGTGAAGCTTTGCACCACCATCCTACCCTCCCCCACGGGCCCCGCCTGCGGGGGTGGCTGCCCGATGGGCCCCACCCAGACCTGCACCTCAGCTGTTTAAAGTACTGTGTCCAGCAGAAGCCATTTTCTGTCTACCCTCTATGGCTAAAGGTACTCACGCTAGTCTTTGAGGGGCACATCCCTGTCCCCAAGTTACAGATTGAGGTGCCTTCACTAAAAGTCATCCAGCCGACCGGGAATGAAAGCCACAGAGGCTAACACTGGTTCCCCAAACCCACACAGGGACTCCTGGCACAGCCCCTCACTTGGTATCCACTGAGGAGGGCTCATCCGGGACGGTGAACTAAACCCGTGGAGAAGGAAGGAGAAGAGGAGGGAGGGAAGGGAGAGAGAAGGAGGAAGGAAGAAGGGTTCCTCCAAACTTGGGGGTGGTACACTGTCATCCGAGTGTGGTGCCGTCAGACCCACACACCTGGACTAACAACATGGCTTAGGGATGTGGGCACTGGCTTTCCAGGGACCACCAGGAGTGTGTGAGCGAACACCTTCACAAGGCAGATGCTACCCCATTTTGCTAAGCAAAGACACCAGGGCAGCAGGTGGCTTCCACAGGACTACAGGCTCCTGGTAAACAGGGGCTGCCTTCAGCTACATGGTAAGCCTCTTTGTTACATGGAATAGCTTAGTTATGGTGTGGCTTTTTTTGAGAAGTATTTCTTTGCTGTTGGGGATGACGATGATGACGACGAACGACAACAATGATGACGAGGATGAGGACGACGACGAGGACGATGATGACGACGACGACGATGATGATAGAAAGATTAAAGCACAATTTAAAAATCTGAGCAACACACCTTCCTCATGTGGGTTTCCAGGTGCCCATATGACATTGACTGGGCATCCCACGACCTTGCCCCTGACCTTGAAGTGGGGAAGGGAGCTATGATTACTTTCTCAGCTCAGCACTAGGGGACTGGCCAGTTATCTCAGCCGGTTAGAGCCTGATGCTGATAAACAACAGTGGCAGGTTATTTGCTGAAAATACTTTTTATCAAGATGTTTTGGTCTTTAGTGGAGTGGACATGGACATGGTGTCCCAGGACCAGCTTCCTGCTAAAGGGTTGTGTGAGGAATTTTCCTTTCCCATAAAGACAACATCTGGATCTCAAGTCCTCTATGGAGAGGGCTCCTTCCTGCTGCTAGTGACATCCTCTGAGGTCAGCTGGTGATGTAGCAATGTGGATTAATTCTCAGCAGAGTCTTCAGCAAAGCAGTGGGTTTACTCTGAAAAGCATCCTCATATTAGGAGCTGAGTATACAATGCCTTGAATGAGGGTAGGTACCAAGAGAGTTGTCAATTTTCCCTTATTCTAAGGAGGATGGTGGGATTTTAAGCAATGAGCTTTGGACAGGGACACTTTTTGCTACTTGCCTTGTGCATAGCACAATACCAGTTAATCTGGGAACTGCAGCCACAACAGGCATCCTGGAGATCAGGAGTGACATGGGCTTTGAACTCGGGTTCTTATTGCGGGACGACTCACTCCTGCCTCCCAGTGGACACTGGTTTAGGAGCCCCAAAAGAAGACCACTGAGAAGTATGTGATTTCTGTGTGCTAAACAGTCTCGGGATTCCCACTCTAGACTGGAGATATCTGCAGTTCAGAGAATGTGGATCATTTCCCCATGCCACACAGCTTCTGGGTGTGAGCATGAAATTCAGCCTGTTTGACTCCCTCCACTGACAACTTGGTATCTCTTTCATGAAGTCTGTGGAGGGCTTCACTTTTTAGGATGTGCTGGAGAGGGGAAAGAACTCTGTGTAGAAGGACATTGTGTCAGGAAAGCAGTCCTGGCCTGGTGCTCGGAGCTCCCTGCATGTGCTGGGCCTGAATGCCACCCTCTCTGCTGGCTGCACATGCAGACACTAACACGGGGCAGGGAGCACACTGCCTTCACTGGTCCAAGGCATTCTTACTCCTTGAGGGTCAAGTTCTAGCGTCCACAAGAGTTCCACACTGTGCGGTGTGGGTATGGGGTAAGGGTATTAAAACTCAGCGGAGGTGGTCTAAATTCATTTGTTCGAAAGGCATTTGCAAAGCCCTCATTACAGGCCACCATATTAACCTGTCAGAGACAGTGTGACTCGGAGATTCATTGCACAGACCCTGGCACCGCACAGGGCTGGGGTAGAGTCCCTGCTTTGCCACCAGCCAGCTGGTTGCCTTCAGCAGGCCATTTGGCACCTCTGGGCTGTAGTTTTTCTGCCTATAAAATGAGGATCAAAGAGCACACGCCTCCCAGGAGGTGCTGGATGAACCCAGGGAACTGCTCTCAGAAAGAATGTGGCGGCGGCAGCGGCGGGACCGGGAAAACACCCTGTGGCCGGAGCAGGGGGCAGTGGGGCTTGGGTGGATGAAACACACCCTGTCATAGCTGCAGGACCCTGGGGAGGAAAAGGAGAAGCAGGGAAGGGACCTGGGCAGGGTGTGTGGCTGGGGACTGTTAGGAGAGACCTCTGGGAGAGGTGAGAGGGGAACTCCCACAGAGAGCAGCAGGAGGAGTGTTCCCTGGAAACAGAGCACTCCCCGGTTCCTCCAGCTTCCACCTGATCCAACCTGCAGGTAAAGGGAGCAGAACCCAACCATTTGGTTTTTCCGATTAAAAGAAAATAGAAGCCATGTCCTGCCCCGGGACCATTTTCTCCCTCAAGGACGGGAGTTCTCCTGAAGTGCTGTACCCCAGGGACTGTTCTGACCGGGTCTTCTCGTTCTTTCCTTCGCTGGTGGGCTGGCTAATGCCTCAGGCATTCTCATAAGGTGGGGAACCTTTGAGGGTCTGCCCAGGGTCCCCATCTTTGCTTTGTACCCCACTGTGGTAGAGGACCTCCATGGTTTTCCACCAGAGGTGCCTAGTGTGTGGTCCAGCCCTTCTGCTGACACTAGCCTGCTCTAGAAGAAGCAGACTCCAGCCTACCACACAGACACGCCCGGTATGAGCAGTCTTTCATCCAAGCCTGACTTTATCGTTCACCCTGGCACTTGGGCAGCAGGCTCTACACTGACGTAGGGAGGCCCAGTGACTGTGGATGCTTTCTTGTGCCCAGAAGCTCAAGGTCATAGGAGCCAGGAGAAGTACCGAGTCCAGATCTGCCTTTCTGCTTCGTTTTCTGCTCAGCACCCACAGTGGCTCGCGCTGCCTGTGGCTCTCAGGACACTAGGCAGGCTGCAGCATGCCCTACATGCCACAATCAGGACTGGTCTTTAGAGACCCAAATTACATGTCTCCTTTTGATCTTGGAGTCTGCTGCGATTGGCACCATGCTCCTCTGTTATGTTCCACCCTGGGCGTTAGGGATGGGTGCCTGAGGGGTCCCTCCAAACCCTCCACCAGCATCTCATGGAAAAGATCCATAAGAATTCATCCCCTCCCCAGAAGCATGTGCAAAGGAAAGAGTCTTCATCCTCGAGGCGAGCCAACTCTCTTCAGTTTGATTTGTCTCAGAAGAAGTGAGACAGAGCAGGGGTCCCCCAGGATAGCAGCGCAGCATCACAGGGGCCTGGAAACTTGGCAAGGATGCCCTGGATCATAGTTCTGGCATGGGGCCCATTTGGCAGAGGAATGAAAAGAGGCTTCCAGTTGTCCCAACACAATTCCCTCCCTCAGTGAGGCAGACACACACATGAGCCAAAGGGCTGTAGCCTCAGACGGGAATCACATCTACCAGTGGCCTGTGAAGCTTGACACTCCTCAAGTGGGTGAGCACTTACCAGTCTTAGTTGGACACCTACTGCATGCCATGTTCTCACAGAACACATCTGCCTCATGTTCCCAGGCCAAGAGGACAGAAACACCCTTCCGTCCTTCCCAGAGCTCCCTATCCTGTGGGTACCACTGTGTACTGCAGAAATGATGCAGCTAAGCATACCCGCCCACCAGGACTGACCCTTCTTGATTTAGAGTCTGTGTCTCCGTGTGTGATTTAGAAGCACTGTCCCTATGTGGCCCAAAGGTTCAATACTGGGGAAATGGCCCACACAAGCCATTCCATACGGTTAACTGAGACAGATCATGCAATTTTCATATTCGGGAGGAAATTGCACTAGCTATTTACACTTCCATATCTAGTGCATGAGACTTCCTGTGCTTTCTGTGGAGGGCCTGGAGACCCCAGGAGGTGTTCCCCATTTTGTCTGTCCACTGGTGACCCTCCCTTTTGTTGTCTGGTCTGTCCATAAGAGTGTAGGCTGATTACTTTCAAGTCATCATGACCACACTTGGGGTGGGGAGGTAGGCTTTGAGATTTCAAAAGACCACACCATTCCTGGTTAGCTCTCTCTCTCTCTGCCTTGCATTTGTGGATCAGGATCAGAGTAAGCTCTCAGCTACTGCTCCAGCGCCATGCCTGCTTGCCTGCCTGCTGTCAAACTCGTTGGCGTGATGGTCATGGACCAGCAGGCCCCGTTAAACACTGTCTTCCGCAAGTTGCCTTGGACGTGGTATTTTGTCACTGCACTAAAACAGTAACTAAGACACCATAGTCTTAAGGTTGGAAAGGTTTCTTTTGGATCCCGGTTTCAGAGGGTTTCAGTGTGTCATGGGGATGACTGCAACTCACACCATGACTGTGGGAGCATGGAACAGACACACAGGGGCCAGGAAGCAGAGTTCAAGGCAAGACTCACAGTGATGAGGGGCAAGTGGAACCAAAGGCTCATCTAGTGACCTACTTCTTCTTCCCAAAGTTCCTTGGCCTCTCAAGACAGTGCCACCGGCTGGGGACAAACATTCAAACATGAGCTATAGAGAGCATTTCTAACTCACGACTTCAGAGCCCCAAGCTGCAGCATGCCTGGCTGCTCTCAGGCTTCCAATGTGGAAGAAAGTGCTACTGGCCCCTGGGAAGCAATCTCACATCCTCTTCCCTATCCCTCCTCCAGATCCTGATCACCTAGGAATCTAGCTTTGCAAGGCTCACATTGGCTTTAGGCAGCCACCTGAGAATACCCTGGGCACAGAACAGCAGAGGACTAAGTTGTAAGTCAACGCAAACTCTATTCCAACTCTCAGGGTTAAGTCCTGTAGGGAGGTGGGATGAAAAGAGAAATGTAAGCAGGAATAGAGAACCTGAGAACCACAGAGGAACACGGAGCCTGGAGTTTGGCCTCACTCATGTGGGAACAGGTGTGAGCCACATGGACCTGTGCTTAGGCTCAAAGATCTTAGAAGCTGTCATGTGCACAAAGGCTCCGAAGACCATGGCATACACGGTTTGGGGGTGTAGGAGTACATGTGACAGAAGAGCAGGTTACATCACGTGAGTAGGGGACAGTGTAGGAAGGTTACAGGAAAGGATGGAGGGCTAGAGTGGACTAGAAAGGGGTCTGAAAGACCGGAAGCCAGAATGATGCAGGGCCGCTGCCCTCGGGCCTCTTTGGGAGAAGAGTCAACACATCTTCAACACAGTTCAACACATCTATCTCTCTGTGTGCATGGAGGCCTGGTTGGAGGCCAGCCCTCCCCACAGACAGCAGGCTATGGGTGGTGAGTGCCTTGTACGGTATTGTATTAGCGAGAGCCTGCATCGCCTCCTGTTAATGATATCATCTCTAGATGACTTCTTTCACTAAATACAATGCACGTGCTATGTGAATGGCTGTTAGGCTATGACTGATGGAAGAATAACAAAAACACGTGCTCACTCAGTCACACAACTGTGTTTGCTAAATCTATGGACGAGAAACTTGCGGTGGCGGAGGACAACCAGCCTGCGTTGTACAGGAGACAGACATGGCTGTGGGAGCACAAAGGCCGGCAGCTCCAGGCTCGGCAGAGCAAGCACTTGTTGGGTTCCACACTGCCAGACCCAGGAAGCTCATCTGGCCAGGGTCCCTGGGCTGAGGGTGCTGCTGAGGATACGTTGAAAGGAATTCATCACTTAGTGGCCAGAGCTGCATTTGGGTTAGCGTGTGGGTTAGCGCGTGAACTTTCTCTCTTTATGGACGCATGGGTCCTTCGCACTTAAACTTGCAAGGAGATTTCAAGGAATCGAAGCTGCTGTCACGTATCTGGAGTCACACAGCATCTTGAAGAAATGCAGTCATATGGACTTAGCAGAGCGGTCCCCCACCTGATATGGCTCCTGAGCATCTCTGGGTACTGCAAAGGGGCAGAACCAGACCCAGAGGGCTAACAGTTCTCACAGGAAAGGTCTCACTCAGTGAAGCCCAGCGTCCTCCGTTGCTCTCCTCCTCCCTCCCTGGGAGCCTCCCTTGTGCCCTGGCTGGACAGAATGCCAAGCAGAGGAGGCTGCAGTTGCTGTGGAGGCAGGAATGCCTGGGGCCCTGGCTAGAAGGTCATGTGGGAAACTTCTGCTTGAGGGGAGCCGCTCAAATGGGCCATTAGGAGTCTCTATCCCAGGCCTTGTTTTGCGGCTACCTCCTCCAATGGAGGAAGGGCTTGCCTGGCTTTGCTGTGGAGCAGGAACAATGGCTTCCTGGCTGCCCCATCTCGCCCCACAGGACGCATAGCCCTGGTGGCCAGTCACTGCCCTCCCAAGAACCAAAGCTACCCATGGGAATGTAACTCTTTTGAAAGGCTCCCCCTGGAGACCAGGCAAAGGATGTATTCTCTTTGCATCCTTCCTTTCCACTCAGAACCCCAAGAGCCTGCAGAAGATTGGGCCCTGGAAATTGTGGGGAGGGGAACACTCCCTGATGGGGGAGTCCTCTAGGGGGCTGGCTCTTCAGGGAGGGAAAGGGAACAAGAACCAGGTGACTGTGCAGGGATTTGGGGACTGTCAGGCAGAGGCACCTATGGTGGGAAGGAGAGCCGATAGGCAACCTGTGAGGCAGACACTGAGTGGTATATCCAGAGTTCACTGAGTGGTATATCTAGAGTTCACTGAGTGGTATATCCAGAGTTCACTGAGTGGTATATCCAGAGTTCACTGCTATTGGGGTGGGTGCAGTGCTTTGCCTGGGATAGGTATGTCAGGCAGTTGGTGTCATTCCTTACCTCTCATGGCCCCGATGATGGGAAAAAATCTTCCCCTGTTTGCTGCCATCTTGGCTTAACCAGCTCCTACCCTTCCAAAGCTAGTTCACGACGAGTCTGCACTGTTACAGCCAAGACTTACAGCCCAGGTCTAACTGTGAGGAACTATGAGTCTTTCTTGAGCAGATGCCCTTGGGGTTTGGACTGTGTAAGCTGTTTGGACAGGAGGGCTGCGTGCAAGGTGGTCAGCAGGGCTGATGGGTTCAGGAGAGAACAGAGACCAGTGCTTGCTAAGGGCCCTGGTCACATGTCCAGGAGACAGCAGCAAATGCCAGCTCCAAAGAGGTGGCGGACACTGGAGGTGGGACAGGAGGACTCTGACAACCTGAACACAGGAAACGGGAGTCAGAGCTCTCCAGGTGAGATAGTTTGGAGCCCTGCGAGCACACAGCAGGTGCTTATGTATGTGTGGGCTAACTACAGTGACTGATCTGTTAGAAACCTCAACCCTGTGGGGAGCGGATTTTCAAGAGCCATGTCACTGTGGGGTGAGAAATGGGGAGGGAGGGCCGAGGAAGTGATGCATGCGTGCATACCCCCCATCCTCCCTCTTCATCCAGGTCTATGCAACAAAGCCCCATTGGCACTGTATTCTCAGCAAGACCAGCAGAGGGCAGTGTGCCTCTGAGAGGGTCAGGATGCCCTTCCACAGCTGGAATACACATTTGTGCAGCTTTTGAGTGTGGGCCCATCTCTGGCATGACTTAGAGGGCAATCTAGCCCCAGTTCCAGCTGACAAACCGTCCTCACCTCATCACCTCTTGTGCTAATAATACCACAGGATGTCACACAGTGGGGGGTAAGGGGACAGCCAGGACTCTTGGACCCCTCAGCTCTGCCTGGCCCTGCGAAAGTCATGCACAGTCCCCAGGAGGAAGGGATCTAGAGCTAGATGTGAAAATAAAACAAAAAAGAAGAGGTGCCGGCCAGCCTAGGACCAGCATTCATCATAACAGGAAGGGTACCCCCAGCATGGCCCCTGAAGCCTCGGGGCCCATAGAAGGCTGTAAGTTATTTGGGAACCAGGAACTAAAACTCAGGATACCCTCAAAAGCAAGCAGCCAAGCCCTCAGAACATCTGCTACAACCCCAAGATGACACAGGAACCCACAACAGCTGCTTCGCCTCTGTCCAGGGATGTCACTCACCATGGTGGTGAACCCATGAGGTGTGAAGAGAACTCTGTTATTAAGGCAGTGAGTAGTGGAGGGGCCAGCTTTGTATGGCTCCAGGTCCACACATGCTGGACCCTAGGGCCAACAGCAGATTCAGTGGGGGAAAGAAGTCAGTCCAAGGACAAGGAACTTAGAAGGGCTAGAGGCTTCACACTGGGGGATAGGGGATCTCAGCCAGAGTGGCCCCAAGCCCTGGCCTAGAACTTCTAGACTGGGCATGGACTCACATTTGGGCTCAGTGGTTATTGTCTGTGCATCTTTGTATCTGTCTGTGACATAGACGTGATGTGGTGGGGACAGGACAAGAGGTGACCGTGCCCCACAGGTAATCAAGAGGGCTAGGTAGAACAGTGTCTGCCAGCCTTCCTCACAGGGCCAGCAGAGCGGCCGTTATTACTCTCTGTTTCAGGGGCAGTAAGGTGAGGGATTTCTATAACTTCATCTCATTTGGATGTAGCATTTCTGTTTTACAGGTGAAGAACTGAGGCCCACAGAGCTTAAGTTCCTGCCCAGCTCACATAGCCCATGAGAAGCAAAACTGGTTACTACCACAGATATTTCTGTCACTGAGGGTCCCCTAGGGAGCTCCTCTGGAGGCCATGGAATTCATCTGAGGCAGGATGCTCCGGGCTGCCTGAGATGAGGCAGAAAGTAGCTGTGTGTGAGGCTCTTCAGTGACAGAAGACCAGGGACCGGAGCCCAAGAAAATACTCTAACAGTGTGTGTGTGTGTGTGTGTGTGTGTGTGTGTGTGTGTGTGTGTGTGTGTGTGTGTTGGGGGGGGTGTTCTTCAGCAGCTGCCTCGGAGTTTTTAACTTGTTTATAACCAGCTGTGCAGAGTGACCAAGGATCTGTGGGTTAAAAGCAGGCTGATAGTCCTGGAGTCTACACACAGTGTGGGTCATCTGAGTTTTGAGACAGCTCTGGAGACTTTGAGCCCCAAGACTGTGGTAGAACTGGAGAGCAGTGTGTGGGAAGGGGGAAGCCTCTTGCCAGCTCCCCAGGAGGTCCTGGGTGAGGGTAGGTGTTGGGGATACTTAGGTGTATGGGTCATAACCATGGTCTACAGGCCATATTTGTTCTGTTGGTGTGTTTTATTTGGCTTGCAGAGGGCTTCTCAAAAAAATTGGATTGTGTCTTGACATTTTTGTAGAAAAAAATCCAGACCTGCAGTAGTTTGTCTTGAAATTTGGAGGTTGGGGCAGCACTGGGAGAGGGGGGTATGGCCATAGGGAGCCTGGGGGAGCCCCCAGAGACCTGCTGTGCCCTGCAGCTCTCCTCTCTACCACAGTGCTTCCGGCCTGGCTCCCTCTGAGCTCCGGGGGGACCAAGTCCCTGAAATGACACCGGTATCCTCTTGAGTCTGTGGCCCTTTTCCATGACTACAATGTACCTGTGAGCCTCCACTTCGGTCTCTTGTCCAAGCGGGACACATTGACAACCACCCAGTGTCATTAGTGCTCATGATGCGGGACTGAGTTTATGAACCAAGGGAGGAAGGCTTTCCCCATCCCCAAAGCCACTGAGTCACAGAGTTTGGGCAGGTGGCTTTGGGAGCAGCTGCTGTGGGTGGGGGTGTTTTGGAGGTGCGCCCTTCTCTCACGTAGAAAGTCCAGAGTGGACTTGACCACCCCCACCCCTGACACGAGGGAAGGGCCCTTCCACCCCGATGGAGAGGAAAGGGAGTAGAGAAATAGGATTCCTGAGACTGCCTGAGTCAGACACACACTGCAGAGCGACATGAACTATCCAAGAGCAGGAGCGTGGGGGGGGTGCGCGGGGGTGGGGGGGTGGGGGGTGCGGGGGTGGGGGGGGTACGACGGACGACTACCGCACCAAGAGGCAGGAGCAGGCACAGCATGTCTCAGAGGCGTCAGAATGAAGCCTGGAGTGGGGCAGTATGAGGGAGGGCAAGCATGGGGCTGGAGCTAGGCATGGTGGGACAAAGGGGAAGAGTGGCTATGATAGGGTCCCAGAAGGCCTTGCGCACAGCTGCTGCCCGGAAAGAGGGTCTGACTGAGAAGCAGTGCAGAGTGGAGTATTTATCTTGCTGCGATAAACACCATCACCAAAGCAGCTTGCGGGAGGAAAGTGTTTGTTTAGTTTATACCGCCAGGTTATAATGCATCGTAGACAGAAGTCATGTCATGAACACACGCAGGAACTCAAGTAGACATTGTGGAGGAAGGCTGCTTACTGCCCTGCTCCCTCTGCCTTACCCAGCAAGCTCTTTTTAAATAGAGCCCAGGCCTATCTGTCTAGGCATGTTCTGCCCACAAGGATCTGGACCCTGCTCCATCAATTAGTAATCAAGAAAATGCCCCACAGATATGCTCACAGACCAATTTGATGGAGGCAGTTCCTCAGCTGAGGTTTCCTCTTCCCAGGTGACTAGTTTGAGCCAAGTTGGCAACTAAAGCTGACTATGTGTGCTGTCTAGTTTAATGTTAACTTGATATAAACTAGAGTCATTTAGAAAGAAGAAACCTCAAGTGAGGAAATGCTCCCACCACACTGCTCTGTGAGCAAGCCTTTGGGGCATTTTCTTGACTGATGTGGGAGGGTCTAGCTTACTGTGGGAGGTGCCGTACGCGAGGTCCTGGGAGCCATGAAGAGCAAGCCGGCAAGTAGCATGCTTTCATTAATTGACTCTGCTTTGGTTCCTGCCTCCATGTTCCTGCCCTGTTTGAATTCCTGCTCTAACTTCCTTTGATGATGAACGATGATATAAAAGTATAATCAAAATAAACCCTTTGCTCCCCAAGTTGCTTTTGGCCATGGTGTTTCATCCCGGTAATAGAAACCCTAAACTAAGACACCATGACAGGGAGAGAAAGAAAAGGAGAGAGGGGGAACAGAGCGAAGGTGAGTGTGGGGGAAGGGAAGAACAGGGGACGGAAAGGAGGAGGTAGGCGTACGTCACTGGTGCGGCTTGAATTTGGAATGTCGCTCAGAGGCATTCTCTTGGCCACCCAGGTGACTACTTTGGGAGGCTGTGGAGCCTTTGTAAGGGGTGTCTAGCTGGATGAAACGGGTCACTGGGGAGTGGACCACCTTGGTCCTTGCTTCTTCCTCAGCTTCCTGGCCTGTGATGACATGGACGGCCTTTTGATGATGCCATGAGCTGGGCTGCTGTGCCGTGCCTTCCCAATGGCGATAGACTGAAGCTCTCTGTACCCACGACTAAAATGACTCTTTCTGCCCTTTGGTTGTGGTGACAGGGATGGCAAACTAGCTAATTCAGAGAAGGGACTGGAGAAGCATCAGGAGGCAGGAAAAACTGGACGGCTGGGAGGAGGCAGCTGCTCCTGGCTGTGGCCCTCATCTGACCCAGACCTGGGCCTTAGCTCTTCTTTCCCTCATCTCTCCCCGTCCAGAGTCCTACTGCCCTTGAATAAACAGGGCTAGGAGGTACTCTGGGCTGAATATGTTGGCTTCCATCTGGTGCTCAGGGGCTTGATGTGACCATGGCTCCTGCTCTGTCTCCCAAGAGAGACCCTGGCTTGCCAGAGACAGCGTGTGAGGGAGTGCCGGTAAAGGAGTGTGTGATGGAAGAGAGAGCCAGCCCGCACAGAGGTGGCCAGTGGCCTCAGCATCAGTGGCTTTCTGAGCCTAGGCCTCAGCCTTGGTCCTATCACAGAGAGTCCTCCAGGCCCCAGATAGCCTCCAGCAAGATACCACAGGGGCTTTGGGACTCACCGATGATAAAATCAGAACCACATTTTTCCTTGGAGGAAGGCAGAGCCGTGATAAATTTGGAAAGTAATAAATATCAGGGCTTGCAAACCATTTCCCAGCATTTTCCAGCTGACTGGCTTCTTGTGGCCAGGGTGGTGTGCCCCCAAGCATGTGGCCTAGACCTGGGGCTGCAGTGATTAGGGAAGGTGGAGATTTGGCCAGGCCATGGAGTCACTTCGTCAGAGGTGATGAGGTCCTTCCAAGTAGATGGTTTGGAAGCCCATGCACAGGCCATGCTAGCCAAGCCATGCTTATTCACGGTGTGTCCTTTTTAGCTATTTCCAAATCTGCCTTTGCCAACCGGAACTCTGCATGAGTTAAGCCCCACCACCCCCCCAAGGGACTCAATACTAGCTGTTCTTCTGTGATCTCGGAGTTTGCCAGAAGCAGCTATGAAGGCTACCTATAGAAGATTCTGAGCCATCCTTAAAAATGAAAAGGCTTAAAGTCTGTATGGGCTCCCAGAGGACATCTGATCTCTCCCATTTTTATGGCTAGTGATGGCCTTGGCAGGCTGTATACACACCACACACACACACACACACACACACACACACACACACACACACACACACACAAACTCCTCTGATGAATTATGAAAACAGAACAACAAAAAGCACCTTTGGGGAACATGCCCAAGGTGAGACGAGGTTAGAAGATGTGAGGTACAGAGGTCTGGAGAGAGGTTAGAAAATGTGAGGTACAGAGGTCTGGAGAGGCAGAGTAGAGGCTTCACTGGCTCAAGCACCCAGTTCCTTCCTTGCCGGTTGCCTCTGAGGTGCCCTGTGCCCAGTTATCAGCACAACCTCTTGGCCCACCCCTGGAAGCTGTTTAGATGGTACACAGAATGAAGTCTCAAGTTTGATTGCTCTGGGTCCCCCTTTTCTCTCCAGGCAGTATGCCCTGCTCCCCTTCCTGAGACTGGGCCTCAAGCAGGCTCTCTTGTGACATTAATTCCCATGGTAAGGTCCCCAAATAGAGACAGGCTGGGATGGGGACTGTCACCGTGCTGCAGAGTGAAGGCATGCTCTATGAGGTGGTGGCGTCTGCCTGTTCCCTTTCTCTATCCTCTGGAGCTCTGATGCAAAGGCCAAGCTCACAGACTTGTGCCGCCTATACACAGGCTGCTGGATGCCACAAACCCAGATATAAACCACACTGCGTGTTGGCCTCCCAGTGCAGGAATCTCACCAACTTCCTTCTGCTGGGCCATTTCAAAAGCACACTTTCTTCTGATGGTTGCGGTTGTACATAGACACACACACACACACACACACACACACACACACACACACAGGAAAAATCCACTCTCTCAAACTGTACCACTCAAAAGTGAGTGTGTGCAGTGCCGTCCTGCTGGTTAAAACAACTGACAACGAGGAGGACATAGTTGTTAACACAATCTTCAGTTCACCATCATTGTCCCGGGTAGTGCTGTGGAGTCTCGTTTACTTTTCTGTCTGCTTTTCTCGTTATTTCTTTGAACAGATTCCTGGAAGGAGAAATGACAGGCCCAATTGTGTGTGAATACTCTGAAGCTTACTAGCTTATTTGTTGCTAGAATGTTTGGATTACTTTATTGGCTCTCTAGAAGGCTGGCGGTACCCACTAACAGTCTTCAAGAAAAGAATCAGAGCTCAAAAAGAACAGAAGTCAGTCTAGTGAGAGGGCATGAAATAACCAGATGCTGTAGTAGTACCTTTTGTTGTGACTGCCAGCCTGCAAATAACAACAGGGAGACTGACTATTAGTTATGAAAGTTTGGCCCTTAACTTAGGCTTGCCCCAACTAGCTCTTATAACTTAACCTGTTTCTATTAATCCACATTCTGCCATGTGACTCAGTTACCTTTCCTCTGTCTAGTATGTCCAACTTGTCCTGCAACCCAGTGGTGACTCCCATGTGTGCCTGGATTCATCCCTCTGACTTCCTCTCTCTCTGCCAGAAATCCCACCTATCCTCTCCTGCCTGGCTATTGGCCATCCAGCTCTTTATTACACCAACCACAGCAACACATCTTGCCAGTGTACAACTAGCCCACAACAAGATGCCAGTGCAGTTCTCATTGGTAGCGGAGTCCCCTGGCAAGGGCCTCTCAGCTTCAGTGGCAGCTTCCAAAGCAGGGAGCTGGACGGGGCTCATTTCTGTAGGCTCTTCGGTTGGCTCTGGGTTTTAAGGCCACCAGAAAGCTTCCCACCTGAGGCTGTGTGCCACCATGTCATAGCCCATTCTCCTATTTTGTATTCAATTCTGGGGACTTCTTTGACAAAAATAATACAAGATTCAGGATACAAATCTAGGTTAATGTTTATTTAAATGTGATCAGAGTTATAATGAATGACACTTTAGAAAAGCTGATAGATATCAACAATGTCACCAAATTCTCCTGAGACATGCTGACTTCAGACAAAGTTCAGTGACACTTTCCTTCTCACATTTTTGCTTCTGACCTTTGAATTCTCTTCCAGTTTCTAGTGTCAGACTAGACAAGTTATTGAGTCCTTCCTCTGGTAGGGCTGGTCAAACCATTCTGACTTAAGAAACAAAACAAAACAAAACCCTTGTCATAGTGAAGTTTCTTTCAACTGCATAATGAATTGTAGATGCCATGTGAACTATAGGGTCTTACTGGTGAATTTGAGGGACATTTATATCATGTTTCTACCTTGGCTGAGATGTACAATTCTAGGTGCCTAGGGTTTTCTGCGTGACCATTTATCTTACACGGTCTCTGAAGGATGGAGTTCATACATATAGACATGTTGTAATGAAGCTTGCCAATGTTGTCCTTTGTTACTTCCAGGTTGGTTACTTTGGTGAGAAATTTAAATACTTTCCCAATGTTTTCATAAGACACACTTCTCTTAGCTAATTATACCATTAAATATTCCAACAGACTGCTTATTATTTTTATTAGCAATATATCTCTTCCTGTCCATGGTGAAATTCCAACATTTGAAAATATAGTTTGTTCCATAGTTGTTTTTATTGACTCCATGGCTCATTTCTAGGACTAACACTTCCCAAATCTCTATCCGGATTTATTTTCCGTTTTTTAATTGAACACTTAAGTATGATGGAATCCCATCTCCATCCAAAGTGAAAGACTAGAGCTCACATGTTCTATGGCAATGTTTCAAAACACTTTCCTAACTTGTGCATGAAGAAGAATGCTCCTGACGAAGTTTCTCTGCTCTAGAGAAACGCCAAGTGATGAGGCCAGAGGCTGTGGTGTTTTTTTTTTTTTGTTTGTTTGTTTGTTTGTTTGTTTGTTTGGTTTTTTTTGTTTTGTTTTGTTTTGTTTTTTCGAGACAGGGTTTCTCTGTGTAGCTTTGCGCCTTTCCTGGGACTCACTTGGTAGCCCAGGCTGGCCTCGAACTCACAGAGATCTGCCTGACTCTGCCTCCCGAGTGCTGGGATTAAAGGCGTGCGCCACCACCGCCCGGCGGCTGTGGTGGTTTGAATGAGAAAAGTTGTCCATAGGTTCATATATTTGACAACTTGGCCCCCAGTTGGTGATACTGTTTAGGTATCTAAAGGTAGAGCCTTACCAGAGAAAATATATCACTGGGGGCAGGCTTTGAGGGCTTATAGCCTCATTCACTTCCTGTTCTCCCTCTGTGCCTCCTGTGTGTGGACGAAAATGTAATCGGCCGATTTCCTGTCCCTGACTTCCTGTCCCTGCCACAGTGTCTTCCCTGCCGTTATGGAACTGCAAGCCAAAATAAACCATTCCTTCCCTAGGTTACTTTTGGTCGTGGTATTTTATTACAGCAACAGAAAAGTAACTAATACCAAATATCATAAAAAACTGAGGGGAACAGCTAAGCCCCCTGGCAAGAGTGGAGAGGGTGCCTGAACTGGCCATCTATGTAATCAGATTGGTGACCACCCTAACTGTCATCAGAGAACCTTCATCCAGTAACTGATGGAAGGAAGTGCAGAGATCCACAGCCAAGCACTGGGCCGAGCTCCTGGAGTCCTGCTGAAGAAAGGGAGGAGGGAGTGTATGACCCGGGGTGGGGTGGGGGTCAAAGTCATGATGGGGACCCCACAGAGACAGCTGACCTGAACTAGTGTGAGCACATGGACTCTGGACCAACAGCTAGGGAGCCTGCATGGGACCAACCTAGGCCCTCTGCATGTGTGTGACAGTTGCATAGTTTGGTCTCTTTGTGGGGCTCCTAGCAATGAGGTCAGGACCTGTCCCTGGAGCTTAGCTGGCTTTGAGGAACCTGTTCCCAATGCTGGATTACCTGGCCCAGCCTTGATGCAGGGGGAGGAGCTCGGGCCCTACCTCAACTTGATGTGCCATGCTCTGTTCAAGCCCATGGGAGGCCTGCCCCTTTCTGAATGAAGATGGAGGAGGAGTGGATGGGGAGGGGGGTAGATGAGAACTGGGGGGAGGGGACAGGAGGAGAGGAGGGAGGGGAAACTGTAGTCAGTATGTAAAATAAAAGGGAAAAAAAACTGAGAGGAAGTTTCAATGAAGAAAGGAAGAGAAAGCCCTCATATTACTTGAACCTCTCCTGGGGCTTTCAAAAGGGCTCCCATAACAGTGGCTAGTCCTGGACACATCACTGGCCTCAAGGTAAATCTGTCTGACATCAGTCCTGGGTGTCCTCCTCTCGTCTGTGGGGCTCTCAGCCTGATCTCACCTCTGCTGTGTTCTGAGGAGCAGTCCACAGGTACAGGGTGAGGAGAAGCTCTGTTCCAAAACAGTTCCCAGGCAGCTGCTGGAGAGAAACTAATACTGTTGTGCGCAGATGGGCTTTGGTGCCCACCATTTACCCTGAACTCTGACTGTATTTCCTTCCTTTCCCAACACCTAGAGGGTCAATTCTTAGTCATCTTGAAATTGGTCTTCAGTTCTGTTGTCCTTGGGCCCCTCAGGGAACTCAGGGATTGCCAAAATCACGAGCCCTGATGGCCTGACAAGGTATGCTCACTGAATGTTATGGGAGTAACCAACCACTTTCTGATTGGATTTAAGGTTGATCCACAGATGGAGTTCATGCATGGTACCAGTAACTGGCCTAACTAGGACCCAGAGGAGTTATTCTGCAAAATGGACATAGTAACAACTATTCCCTATACGCTTATCTTTATATACATAATATGTGTATATATACACGAGATATATATATGTATATATATATATATATTATATCACTTAACCCTAATCACAAAAAACCCAACTTTTGCAGTAGATGGTGATTAATAAGGAGACCCACACTGGCCAATATGAAGATTGTAAGAGACTGTGGAGTGCTCAGCTCTACATGGAACATCCCATGTCCCACAACTCCCAAACCGTGGGATCATTGAGGAAGAGAAGGCCGAAAGACTAAGAGCCACAGGTAATGGACATCAACAGCAGCACAGTATTGGCCCAGCATGGCAGGCTCATTGTGCGCATGGAATCGCAGCAGGTGGGGTTGCTTACACAATATGACCGACCTGCATACAATTAAGCTAGTCAAGATCCCAGCATGGATGGGAGAGGGGTTCACGAAGTCCCTTATCTGAGCAGCTACTGGCAACTGATGGCTGCTAAGAGAGGGAGAGCCAGTTTTCTTCAGCAATGCTGTCCAGAGAGGCTGCCACACTCTGGCAGATGGCCCTGTATCCGTGCACATCCAGGCAGCACGGGATGGACTGACTTAGTGGTTTTAAAAAAGGAGCTCATGAAGTTGGGAGGGAAAAGTGACAGTGGCAGATTAGGGAGTTATTGGGGGGAAGGGAATGGAGGCTGGGCCTGCTAAAATACATTATGCGCATGCATGAAATTCGCGAACAATAACAAATTGAAGGAAAAACAACAAATAATGGCGTGGAAGATAAGGGGAGAACGGAGAAAGAAGTTTTACACACTGCTAGTAGAAATAACTGCTCAGTCACCATGGAAATCAACGTGGTGTTCCTCGAAATCTGAAAATGAGAGTACCAGGAGGCCTGGCTATCACAACACTACACGTCTGGGGGGTTCTCTGTCAGCAAAGTCTGGCTATTGCAACACCACACATCTGGGGGAATCTCTTTCATCAGAACACAGGCATCCCTGCACACCCATGTTTCCTGTTTCACTCACTTTTCATAATATCCGAGACACAGAGTCATCCTCAAGACCCGTGAGTTCATGAAGAAACAACGGAGTCTTAACCATAAAGGAAAACAAAATTATGTCACTTGCAGGAAAACTACAGAACTAGAGATCATCTTTTTTTATTAGTAGTAATTAAGCAATTTCTTTTACATCCCGACTTCAGCCTCCCCTCCTTCCTCTCCTCCCACTCCCTTCTCCCCTCTCCCCCTTCTCAATCTATTCTTCCTCTGTGTTCATTCAGAAAGGGGCGGGCCTCCCCTGGGCAGCAGCAAAGCGTGCCATATCAAGCTGCTGTAAGACCAAGCACCTCCCCTTGTGTTCAAGCTGGTCAAGGCAAAGCACCAGTGATAGCCCTATTTCCATTGCCAGGAGTTGCACAAACAGACCAAGCTACACAACTGTCACATATATGCAGAGGGCCTAGGTCGGTCCCATGCAGACTCCCTGGTTGTCAGTTCAGACTCTGTGAGTTCCCATGAGCCAGGCTAGCCATTTCTGTGGGTTTCCCTTCAGTGTCCCTGACCCCCCTGGCTCCTATAATCCCTCTTCCCTCTTCTCAGCAGGAACCTTTTCAGTTGTCCAATAATGATCCACAAGAGTGAGGAGTAGAGACTCCAGGCTGGTGTGAAGGGTAAAAGTAGCCCTGAGAGGGAGCCAGTCCAGCAGAGGGAATGGAGAGGCCAGGCCTAAGACACCACATGCAAGGCTAGCATGGGAAGGGGTGGGACACTGTGAGGAACTTCTGGAAAAGTCTGTGGCAGCAGGGATCAGTCCCGCAAGCCTGATTTCTCTCCACCTATGGCAGGGAGATGCAAAGCACTTTAAGCAAAAGAGTGAGCTGTCAGCTTTGTATTTGAAGACATTGTGCTTTCTAGTAGACAGAGTGGGTTTGATGGGCATGTGCGTGGAAATAAAGGACTAGTTTGTGGGGTCATCAAAGTAACCCTGGCAAGAAATCACATCAGCCTGAGCAGAGGCCCTGATTGAGCTAGCGACATTTATATGCTATCCCTGTAAGACTTGGGTCAGGGTTAGATGAGGGAGTTGAGAAAGGAGGTGCATGTCCACAGACAACAAGGTGTTCTATCCTGAGACAGAGGATCTGGGAGGAATAGCAGGTCAGGGACAGCAGATGAGGCCCAGGTTAGCATGGACCTGCTGACGTTCAGAGGGAGAGGGAAGTGCGTGGGGGTTGAAGTGTGCATCTGGAGTCAGGGACATAAATCTGAGACAATAATTGGAGCCATGCAGCAATGAGATCATATACGGGGAACGTGTGGGCTGAGGAGAGCAAGAAGCAGGGCCATGGCCACCATGCATCTGCGGCCATGGGGAGACAGCCAAGACCCCTCCTGCGACTACAGCTTGTGATCGAGCATGGTCTAGAGCCCACGTTTTCTTATGCTCTCCAGTTGGGCAAGACCCTAGGGATTCTCCAACCCCAGCCAGTGACCTGAGAACAAGTTCTCTCCTACCCAGGGGGCTTTGCATTTAAGGGACAGAGATTGACATGGGAAGTCCAGAGAGCCAGGCTTAGACTCACAGGCTGATTATCATAACCTCAGGGAATTGTGGTGATCAAATGTCACGGCACATTTGCAGAGCACCAGGCATGGCGCCTGCCACATGGCTGCTGAGGCTTTAGGGGACTCATAAATAACACCCCATTATTCACCTCTTCCACTCACATCTAGCTGAGCAACAAGGCACTGGAGATCAATGGAGTCTGTGTGGAGGGGCAGGGCAGGGCACAGCCTTGCCGGGTGTCCTGGCTAGTTTTATGTCAACTTGACACAAGCTAGACTCATCTAAAAGGAAGGGACCTCTATTAAGAAAATGCCTCCATCAGATGGGGTTCTAGGCAACTATAAAGCAGTTTCTTGATTAATGATTGATGGGGGAGGGCTCAGCAATTGTGTATGTGGGGTGTCTTAGGGTTTCTATTGCTGTAACATAGGACCACAGCAGCTTATAAAGGGAAACATTTATTTGGGGCTGGCTTACAGTTTCAGAGGTTTAGTCCATTATCACCATGGTGGGAAGCAAGGCAGCATGCAGGCAGACATGGTGCTGCAGAGGTAGCTGAGAGTTCTACATTTTTTTGGCGGGGGGTTGGTTTTTTCGAGACAGGGTTTCTCTGTGTGGCTTTGGTGGCTGTCCTGGATCTCGATCTATAGACCAGGCTGTCCTTGAATTCACAGAGATCCACCTGGTTCTGCCTCCGAGTGCTGGGATTCAAGGCATGTGATACCACCGCCCGGCTGAGAGTTCTACATCTTGATCTGCAAATAACAGGAAGTGAATTGTCTCCCATACTGGGCATAACTTGGGCATATGAGACCTCAAAGCCTGCCCCCACATGACATCCTTCCTCCAAAGAGGCCACACCTACTCCAAAACCATACACATCTCCTAATAGTGCCACTTCCTATAGGCCAAGCATTCAAACACATGAGTCTATGGGGGCCATACCTATCCAAACCTCCACCTGGACTGGTGGCCCTGGATTCTATAAGAAAGTAGGTGAGCAAGTCATGAGAAGCAAGCCAGTAAGCAGTACCCCTCCACGGCCTCTGTATCAACTCCTGTGCTGTGGATATCACTCTATGTAAATAAAACACTGATGGCCAATGACCAGGCAGGAGGTAGGTGGGACAAGGAGAGAGGAGAATTCTGGGAAGCGGAAGGCTGAGGGAGAGAGACTGCAGCCACCGCCAGGAGAAGAGCATGTAGAGACGCCGGTAAGCCACCAGCCACGTGGCAAGCTATAGATTTATAAAAATGGGTTAATTTAAGATAAAAGAACAGTTAGCAAGAAGCCTGCCACGGCCATACAGTTTATAAGTGATATAAGCGTCTGAGTGATTATTTTATAAGTGGATTGTGGGACTGCGGGGCTTGGGGAACCTGGAGAGAAGCCCTCCAGCAACAAATGGCGCCCAACGGCTCGAGTTTCCACCTTAAACCTGAGAATATTTAATAACCAATTCTAAACAGAGCCAAAACCAGGCTCCTGCTTCTTGTCTCATACGGGCAGCTAGATGCAAAACGCAAGTTTGGACACTGGCGGGTTCCTGGCGGGTGCGTTTGACCGGCAGTATGGCGGAAATGAGGCATCTGCCAGCGGCACATTAAGCTGTGTGGTAGATTTAGTCTTTACTAGTATTTAAAAAAAAAAAAAAAAAAAGAGGTTTCTGGGCTACACGCTGCTTTGATAAAAGCTTAGACCCACTATTTCTGAGACTTGATGACTCCCAGAGCTGGCGGAAAACGTACCACTGCCATGTTGGGAAGCTGAAATGGGCGGAGCCAGCAGCCACAGCACCGTTTCAGGCTTACAATGGTACAGTTTAAAGCAATAGGCTCAAGGCTCAAGGTAATATAAAACATAAGCCACATAAAGATGGCTACCACACAGAGAATCTGGATTATGTTCTCTTTGATATTCATAACTAAAGAAAAACATTTGATTACAAAACCTGTTGAGTTATGCCAAAATGTATATTTTAAAGGTACCTTGACTTCAAAATTTGGATATAAGGATATGTTACTTTGGAAAAGAGGTTCTGCTTTTGTTTCCACAGAAAGCCAGAGGCTGTGGACTTGTTCCAGATTAAGATACATCAGGTTTCACCAGCCAAGACCCCCTGAAAGGACTCCGATGACACCATGGCCCAGATGATCCAACATCCAGATCGGTTTCAAGGCAACTGGTTCACACAATACAGCCTCACGGACTACCCCATAGGTCTAAAATTTTCTTTGCGTCCCCATAAGATACAGCGCCCCCCTCCAGCAGGAAGTAGTAAGAGATGCTACGCCCAAATTCCCAAATATACCAAGCTGGCTTTAGAGGTGGAATTGGCTCACTCCCCCTCTAAACCCAGACATATTGCTTTAAAAAAAAAAAAAATGGTTAAGTGATTCTTGTATCCCAAATCAGAAGAGCCCTCTGGTGTGGGACGGAGAAAAACCAATATTTTTATTTAAAACAGGTTGATTATAAATGTGATCTCTTTCTAAAAAACAAAAGGGGATATGATATATAGGAGGATATGGAGATGATAAGATAAAAGGGTAGATTAATGAACCTACTTTTAAAGAACAACTTGTTTAAAATGTTTTACATTGGTATAAATTTTAGTTTATGTTTAAAATGTTTTACATTGGTATAAATTTTAGTTCATTGATACAAACTTGAAGTTAATTTTGTTATACTGTATATATATATATTTCTATTCTTGTTTGAGGTATTGTGTTTATATAACTCATTTAAAATTGTAATGGATAATTAAAAAATAGATTAATAATTAGTCATCTATGATAATCATATCTGTAGCCATGTTAGTTAAGTCTTCTAGGTATACATAGATATATTTCAGATAGATAGGTAATCTTCAAACACTTCATAGACCTGGAGAATATGGCATTTAAATAACTTAGAATTCTGTTGACGTGAGACACAATTGCTCCTGGCTGCACCAATTGATCCCGAGAGAATGTTGGGCTTCTAAGACATTTCCATTTGGAAGTTTGTCTTTTTGGCACAAAATGGCCTACTGGGCAAAGAACTGCCCTTGCCTTGATGGCTGACAGTACAAATGCAATGCTGTCCTTTCTGGACAAGCGGGACACAAGGAAAGCGACCACTGTACTCTGCCAAGACAGGGTAAGATGGTCTCTTAAAATTCCTGCTTCTAAAAATGGTCTGTCAGATACTCTAGGCCTGTAGCCAATTTGAATGCACCAACAATGCTAAAAAACATTAGGTGACTGTCCAGGGTGCCAGCTGTCTTGGTCTACTTTTGCAAGATTCCCGAAAGTTGCTTGCATCCATCTACCATTTCTCAGGTACCATTATGTTCCTTCTCAGGTCTTTGATGTGGTTGAAGACTAGATAGTCGTAATTTCCTCAGTTATGATAAAAGATAAGTTAGCTATAAAACCTTAAACTCACAAATATAAGATAGATAGGACATCTTCTTTAATATTGTAACTATAATTCTTGCTCGGTAATTGTTTTGTTATATGTAATTTTACCATGTTAAAGTTAAAACCTTCCTTTTTAAAAAAAGAAGAAAGGGGAAGTGCTGTGGATATCACTCTATGTAAATAAAACACTGATGGCCAATGACCAGGCAGGAGGTAGGTGGGACAAGGAGAGAGGAGAATTCTGGGAAGCGGAAGGCTGAGGGAGAGAGACTGCAGCCACCGCCAGGAGAAGAGCATGTAGAGACGCCGGTAAGCCACCAGCCACGTGGCAAGCTATAGATTTATAAAAATGGGTTAATTTAAGATAAAAGAACAGTTAGCAAGAAGCCTGCCACGGCCATACAGTTTATAAGTGATATAAGCGTCTGAGTGATTATTTTATAAGTGGATTGTGGGACTGCGGGGCTTGGGGAACCTGGAGAGAAGCCCTCCAGCAACACTCCTGTCTCCAGGTTCCTGTCCTGTTTGAGTTCCTGTCCTGACTTTCTTTGATAATGAACAGTAATATGAAACCATAAGCCAAACAAATGCTTTCCTCCCCAAGTTTCCATGGTCACAGTGTTTCATCATAGCAATAATAGCCCTAAGACAGACATTGTCACCAAGAGTGGGGTTTTGCTGTGACAGCCCTGACCATGCTGTTATTTGAAGGAATATGCGAGACTTTAGAACTTTAGACTAGAAAAAATGTTGAACGCTTTAAGTGGGCCTTAATGGGCCATGCCAAGAAGCATGGACAATAGGGCTGAGGGCAATGTGAGCTATGGGGCCCAGCTCAAGGGGTTTCAGAGGGGAAGAATATTAGTAAGTAGCTTAAAGACTCTTGTGATATTTTGGCAAAGAATTTGGCTACTTTTTGTCCTTGTCCTAAAAATCTGCCTGAGGCTAAACTGAAGTTTTAGATTAACGTCTCTGGCAGAAGGGATTTCAAGACAGCCTATTGACTATGTCATGTGGCTATTAGTGATCTCAAGTAAATGGAAGTTTCTCTCCCACCTGCCTGTTTCCAAATACCCAGCAGCTGCTTCCCAAATAATTGACTTGGAGGCTTAATATTACTTATAAATGCTTAGCTGGTAGCTCAGGCTTATTTCTAAGCAGCTCTTACTCTTAAATTAACCCGTAATTCTTATCTGTTTAGCCATGTAGCTTGGTATCTTTTCTCAATTCGACTTTCTCTTCTTGCTTCCTCTACATCTGACTGGCAATTCCTTACTCTGCCCTTCCTCTTCCCAGGATTCTCCTCGTCTGGTGGCCCCACTTCTACTTCCTGCCTGGCTTCTGGCTAATCAGCATTTTATTAAACCAATAAAAGTGACAAATCTTCACAGTGTACAAGAGCATTCTTCCACAGCAATCTCTCTCATGCAGATCTGTAAGGAAAAGGAGCAAGTTGGACAAAGAGAAACATAAAATGTACAATTTGAGGAGAAAAGGAGCACCAGGAAATGTAATGGAGCTAAGTCCTGTGCTCAAGGAGACAAAAAGTTTAAAAGATAAGCCTGATGCTGAATGGAATTAAGGGCAGGCAAGTGGTGACCTCAGGGCAAGACCCCACCCAGCTAAACTTCCAGTTTGTGAAAGGAAAGCTTAAATAGCAACGCAATCCATCAACAACGGACAGCTGATGCAAATGTCATACAAGGAGTGGCCCAGGCTCTGTGGTTCTGGCTTTACAGTCAAGAAAACAAGAGAGGGGATGGTGGAATCTCCCTCTATGGGTAAGGAAAGCCACCAAAGCCAGGCATGCGGTAGGGCAGTCCCCAAATGGAGACCTATAGAGGTCATTATGTGAAGCTGTGAAGGTGAGACCTGGATTGTTTCAGAGGCTCCAAGATGTTAGAGATGCCACAGTTGTGGAATACCTGCCATGGAAATCTGTAGATGGGTGTGGAACCAGTCCAAGAGAGAAGTGTGTTGCAGTCAATGAAACTAAAAGGAGCTGGAGATCTGAAGAGTGCTTTAAACATCAGACACAGAGATGCAGAGTTTGGAGTTTGTCCTGCTGGATTTAGGCCTGTCTTTGGTCTGGTATTTCTAACTATGATCCCATTTTTTCCCTTTTGGAATGGTAATGTATAGTCTATACCACTGTATATTGGAAATATGTGATCTGATTTTTGATTTTTGATTTTACAGGGGATTTCAGTTAAGAGACTGCCTTGAGTCTCAGGAGAGACTGGACTTGGAGTTTTAAAAGTCTGTGAAAGACTATGGGAACTTTGGAAGTTGGACTAAATGCATTCTGTGTCATGAGCTGGGCATGAGCAGGGGACCCCTATGGGAACCAGGGAGTGGAATGTGTAGGTTTGAATAAGAATGGCCCCCGTAGGCTCATGTATTTAAATGCTTAGACACCAGGGAGTAGAATTGTTTGAAAGGATTAGCAAGATTATGAGGTGTGGCCCTGTTGGAGGAAGTGGGTCAAGTGGGAAGGGCTTCGAGATTTCAAAAGCCCATACCAGGCCCTGGTGCTCTCTCTCTCTCTCTCTCTCTCTCTCTCTCTCTCTCTCTCTCTCTCTCTGTATGTGTGTGTGTGTGTGTGTGTGGATGTGTGTACACACACGTGTGCATGTATGTGCACGCGCACACCCATGCACCTGCAGATCAGGATGTAGCTCTCAGCTACTGCTCCAACTCCAAGTGTGCCACCATGATGATAATGGACTAACCCTCTGAAACTGTAAGCCAGCCCCATTTAAATGCTTCCATTTATAAGAATTGCCTTGATCATGCATAGCACAAATCTTAAAGGGTCTTATTAACAAAAACAAACCTGGAGCCAGGTATTGGGGTAAATGCTGAAAGGTCAGAGAAGCAGAACAAGCCACAGCTACCTCACCTCGCCAGTTCCTCAGCTGATCCTGTTTCCTCAGACTGGAAGCCTCTGTGTCCTCATCCGAATGTCTCAGCTGAACTACTGCTCAAAAGCCTAAAAGCTTAACCAGCATCTAGTTCCTCATCCTCACACCTTAAATACCTTTCTGCTTCCTGCCACCACTTCCTGGGATTAAAGGCATATGTCACCATGCCTGGCTGTTTCCAGTGTGGCTTTGAACTCACAGAGATCCAGACAGATCTCTGCCACCTGAATGCTAGGATTAAAGGCATATGCTACCACTGCCTAAACCTATGTTTAATATAGTAGCTGTTCTGTTCTCTGTCCCCCAGGTAAGTTTATTAGGGTGCACAATTTATCAACCACACCCTTATGTCCTGGTCCTGAGGGCTTGTGTGAGCTGGAGTAGTGTGGAGGACAATATGTCTCCCAGCTTAGCATGCTTACCCTGGGAGCTCATCCTGCCCTCTGCTGTGGGTCTCAGCTCCCAGCCACCTCTCTCCACTCTACTCCAAGCAAGGATGTCAGATCCCTCACTGCTCATGCCCATCACACCCTAGAGATTTTCCCTTCTTTGTGGTATTTGGGTCACTTGGTCAGGGCCATACGTAAGCTTAGGACACACTGCTTGAACATTTTGGTGGCCGCACTTAGCCATGCTGGTTTGTCTGAAGCTGGATGGAAGTCTATGAGGTCCAGTCAGCCTCTGTCATAGAAATCCCCGAGGCCTGTGATGTATGTGCCCTCCTCTCCTGTCCTCTCCACCCTCTTCTCTGTCAGAGGAACCTGGCCTTTGCCAATCCCTCACTGGGACTGCGCATTTCACTCAGTGCAAGTTGGGACTGCAGGCAGGCTCTTGAATCAGCTGTAGAGTAAGAGATGCAAACAGAGGAGACATGGAATTGGTGTTGGGGTCAGGACATGGGAACTGTATGGGGAGCACCCAACTGGAACTCCCCACACTGTCCCGAGCTTAGCCGGGGACTGAAGCATTTCTCACCTGCCTGGAAGCCATCCAAGCCAAATAGTCACCTCACTAGAATCAACGCACGGTTCATTCAAAGCAGAGACAAGAGTGACTTGGGTATAGGAGATCAATGTGCTCCCCAGAAACTGTTGGCTTTGTTTCTATGCATCTGGACAGAGTTGCATCTCTGTAACCATGGAGACTCCCTTTGCATCCTGGCTTAGGAAAACCCCTGGGTCATTAGCACAGCAAATGAGTCCTGTGTTGCATCTGTCAAGGTGATGATGCCCAGGGCCCTGCCTGCATGGCCTCCTAAGGCCGGGGCCCCTGTGTGTCTGGACTATCACAGCTACCCATGTGAGATTGGGAGACCCCATTTCTCCCCCACAGAAGCCTTTGGAATAACAAAAATCAGGAATTGGGTGTAACCGGGCAACTTCTCTCCACCCTGTTGCAATCAGGAGAGAGGGAACGGTGCGGGGGCTTCTATCATCTCTAGACCAGAGTGGGGCATTGAGGGAACCTACCAGAGGCACACTGCTAACATCTGCCCATCTTGCTTGGTTCTGACAAGCATGACTCCATTGCTTTCCCTTAGTCATAGCCACATTTTTGTCAGATTTTAAATTTGATTTTACGTGCATGAATGTTTTAGCTGCATGTACATCTATGTACCACATGCAGTCCAGAAGAGGGCATCAGATATCCTGGAACTAGAGTTACAGACAGCGGTGAGCCACCATGTGGGTGGTAGGAATCAAACCTGGGTCCTCTGCAAGGGCAGCAGGTCCACACACTCTCCATCTCTCCTGACATAATCTCCATACTTTCACCTGGACATTGACCCTCTAGGTAAACTTTGTACATTAATCACTGTACAATAATGAACAACAAAGAAGATCACTGCATCTTCTTAAGTGCTTCCTTATTTTGTTTTCAGACAGACTTTCACTACATAGCCCAGGTTGCCCTTGAAATCTCAATCCTGCTTCCCAGGTCTCTAGGTGCTGGAATTGAGGCATATGCCACCCCTCATCGCTTAAAACACAGCATATTGTTGAAACCTCTTGTTTAGAGAAACTTCCTGAAATGTCTGCTTGCTTGCTCAGAGTGCAGATTGACACTGACTCCAGGGCTCGCCTGGGCTGGAGATGGGTGGGGGGGCTCACCTGGGCTGGAGATGGTGGGGGGCTCGCTCCTGAGTTCTTCAGAACCAGCTGTTCTATTTTCTTTCACTGCTGTGAAGCGGCTGTGACTCTCCCGGCTTCTAAGGCATGTTTCCCCATCCTGGACTCCAGCCTTCTCCCACTCACAGCCCTGTCTGCCTTGGGTTTCTGCTGGTAGGACCTCCATCTTCTACTGGTGGAACCCCACCTTCTACCGGGGCCCCAGCTTCTACTGGTGGAACCCTCATCTACTGATGGACCCCCATTTTCTACTGGTGGAACCCCATCTTCTACTCATGGAACCCCATCTTCTATTGGTGGAGAATCCCATCTTGGCCTCATGCTGGGCCTCATTCCTTCGGGTTTCTAGTACTCAGTTGTGAGATGTCAGACCTGGACTCTGAGGTAAGCCGATGAGACCAGGGGCTTTTGCAGTGCTTGCCCTGAGCAACTGAAAGACCATGTGGTGTTTAACCCCCTCGATTAAATCCTTCTGATGCCCACTGGGTCTTACTGGACTGAAAGAATGAATGTCTGTCTCATCCAGGCCTTGTGTGTGACTAAAGAAAAAGAAGAAAGGAAAATCAGCAACAACAAAGAACCATGTGCATGTATTGTCGAACAATCAGACACTCAATGAAGGAGAGCGACCAGTACGAATCTAAAGATAAAAAAGCAAGATTTCAAAGCGCGTTGTTGAGGATAGTTGTCGTTTTTTTGGTCTGGGCCCCCGAGTGCCCAAGTCGCTACTCACTTGTTGGAAATAAATTGGTCTGACAATCAGAACCATGCTCACTTCACCAACTTAATTTTTTCCTTGTTGTTTCTTTGGTAGTGTTCAGAACTATATGTTTATCGAAGTTGTACATGGTTCCGTGAGGCTTATAATGCAAACCAGTGCTCCCCTTCCAACGGAGCCCCTCTGCGGAGGCTAAGAATGCTTGCTGGGTTTTTTTTGTTTTTTATGATACTCCCTTCCTCACTTGAAAATAGCCTGTTTAGACTGTCATTTCTTGATTTTCCAGTTCCTATGCTAGTTAATGAATTCCTAGAATGGAAGGAGGATTCCGCCCTGCAAGCCTCCTTTCCTGGCCCTTATGCACGCTTTCCTCTCCACTCAACCTCGTCATGGTAGTTAGAGGATAATGTTTGGCTACATCAATATTCACTATTTACATAGTTATGACTGTGTTCACATTATTCACAGCTAAGCCGTGGGGTGCACGTTTCCTATTTTGTACAACTCTTCGCTTTCCCTTTGTTTAGTGTTCTCTTACTATTTGGCCCCGGGCTTTGGGCTGCGAGGGGGCTCTCCTTGCAGCCTATGCAAATGCTGCTGCTGTTGGCTGGGCTGTCTTTCCTGGTGACCTCTGTCCAGGGCCTGCCTGGTCCAGTGCAAACAGGCTGCTCTCCACCAGGCTGCTGGACTGATGTCTCAGGGTCTGGGAGGCCCCTTAAATTTCCATGCACTGAGTCCCTAGTTGAGGACTCACTGGTCCCTTCTTGTTTTTTCCTAGCTTCGGTGAAGCATTTTCTCCCACAACGTCCTGAGAACTGTGTTGTTCTAGGACAATGTTTTAAGAGCATGCGCTTGCACGCATGAGTTAGTCCATGCTTTCGTGGCATCAGAAGCTTGGATCAAGCAGGCTGGGGCGATGTCCATGCTGTGCAATCAGGAGGACCGGAGTTCAGATCACCAGCATTCACATAAAAAGCCAGGTGCAGTGGCGTGTGTCTCTAATGCCAGTGCTGGGCCAATCGAGCAGTGAGCACTCAGAGAGGAGGAATCGCAGGAGCTTCTTGGGCAGCCAATCCAGTGAAAACACCAAGCTCCAGGGTCAACGATGAACTCTGTCCCCCCAAATACTGTGGATAGTAATAGAGAAAAGACATGTGATGTCAGTCTGACCTCCACACACACACAGCATGGATAAGTACACACAACACACATGTGTGTGCACATGGCAGGAGATGGGGAGCATGGATCTTTGACCAGACTTCCAGCCAGCTCTCAGTACCTTCTGACTGGTGGGGCTACTGTCTGGGGCCTGGGAGTCATTTTGATCCCATAGTAAGAAGACAGCACTCAGATTTTCCCTTTTCCCTTGGAGTTCACAGTGCGGGTCTTGTTCCATAGGGGTGTTTGCTGTGATTTTTCTTTCCTCCTCCTCCATCACATCCTCCTCCTTGACTTCCTTTTTTTTTTTTTCACTGCTCACAGCTAGGATCAAACCCAGTGCCTTGTGCATGCTCGGCAAGCTCTCCACCACTGAGGCCGGTCTCCAGCCCTGGGTTTTGTTCTGAGAAAACCGTGAGTGTAGCCCAGGCTATCTGAATTTGTGAGCCTTCTGCTTCGTGTCCCAAAGGCTGGGACTACAGGCATACAGCACCTACACCAGGCTCAATAGGGTTTTTTTTCTTTTTTTTCAAATGAGGTCATGATCCTCACAATCTGGTAAATATCCTTTACTTATTTTATTTAATTATTGACTCCCTTCCACAGATTTTCCTGTTCTCTTTTGTGAAATTCTGCTTCTCCGCTGGGGGGGCGGGGGAAGAGCCGAGCCGCTGATTTTTATAGCCGGTCTCTCCCAGGCGCCTTCCCTTTGTTTGTATTCTATCTTTTGGAAGATTTCCCCTGGTCTTCGAGCTGAGTTTGCTTTAATGCTATTGTTTTGGATGTTTGCCATTTTAATTTCCCTGAGCACTTTTGAAATTCAGAAGGATCCTTTTAACGTTTATTTTATGGCTGTTTTAACAGCCACCCGTTCTACTTCACAGAGGCAGTGTCCCCTTGTTTCCTGGAGATTTGCTGGCCGTTTATTTTCCATTGTTTCCCCCTTGCTCTTCGAGATGTCCCAGCCTCCTCCGAATCCTTTTTCTCTCTTTGATAGTTTCCATTTCTGGCTTTATGCGAAAATCAACACATTCACACTCTCTGCGTGTCTGGCTAGGGCTCTGCTGGAGGATGGCGGGGCTGAGCCATTTTCCTGAGGTCTCCCACAGCCTTTGTGTGCATGAATCTTATTCAGCTGTCAATGTCCTCTGAGAAGAAACACTCACTGCCGGCCTTAAGGGCTGTACGCAGAGCCCCTGCGTCTCTGACAAGGGCTTCCCGTCTCATCATGTGGGGGGTGATTTCATATCACATCCATTTTCACCCTGGAAGCCTGGCCTGTATCTGTGGCCCTTCTTCGTGGTCCATAAGCTTGGTTTCTTCTCAATAGAGTGTAGAGCTCTGCAGACATATTTCCCTTTTTATCTCCACCTGCTCTTTGCTCTCCTGTCTCTGAAAGGTTGGGATGTGATCCTTGCACACTGGGTGGCCAGGGTAAAGCATGGGGAATAAACTCTGCCCACTCAGTCCTACACCGGCTCTCTCCCTCCTGCCCTCCACGGCCCAGGCACAGCTCAGCTCCTGCTCTGGTCTTCTCGCCTGCACGGTTCCTATAGCCCCCCAGTGCTTCTCCTCCCAGATTTCCCCTTCATCCAACCCATTTTCCACACTAGTCTTTCTCCTTTTGAAGTTTCTCTCACCTTTACTAACTTTCATCACACAAATGTACACACTGTCATCACGGAAGATGCAAACGACACTAACACTTGCTGAGAGCACACGACAATCCTTCTTCAGTAAACCTCTTCTTCCCAGCACCCACGGCCTCTTCAGATCGAACATTCCACTGTTCTCTAATTTACTTTCTCCGTATTTAATTATGTGTGTACAAATGTCCAAATATAGGTATATACATACATCACTGATTTTGATGTAAATAATATTCTATATTAGATACAATTCTATGGTTTGCTTTTTTTATTTTTATTTTATTTTTTTTTATAAACTTAACTCTGCCTTAGGAGTTTTTTCCATAACCACAGCTAAGGACTTTTGAAAACCAGCTTTGTACTATTCTACATGTGGATGTACTAATAATGAGCTTCATACGGATCACCGAGTGTTAAAATCTTATGGGTAGCACTGGACTGAAATGGCCCCACACTTCTGGGTCCTTCATAAGCAAACTGAGGCCAGTGTAAACAGCAGAATCAAGCTAGAGACTCCCTAATCAGAAGCTTCCAGCTCGTGACCGAGGCGGACTGTTGATTGCAAGGTTGCCCAGCTGGCTTTCTTTGTCCCCTTCCTCTGTGCTTGTCACAGTGGAGTTCTCTGCATGACCTGATGCACATATTGTATGGTTTCTTTGCTCTGTAAAGTCCACTACGTTTATTTTGTCTAAATCACACTTTTTTAGCAATGGGAACTGGGCTTCTAAACTTTCTCTTTTCTAATGAAGTGTGTATATATCTTCACTTCCAGGCTTGTATATAGCAAAATCTTAGAACATATTTCTAGAAGTGGAATTTTAAGTGGTGTATTTTTAAAAATTTAGGCAGATGAGCAATTTACTTTCCAGGAGGATGACTTCCATGCCAGCCCTCAGAAATGGCTGGGCAGCCCTCTATGCACTTCCTGACCTCTCTGATAGGCTTGTTTGCTCCCCTGGAGGCAGGGCAACATCCTTTGGATTTGTGTTTTGATGATTGTTGATATAGGGGGATCCCTTCACACACGTCAGGTGAGATCCCTGAGGACCAAATGGAGACCAGCTCACTGCTCCTCCCGGCTGCCCACTCACATCCAGTCAGGTTCCTACAGTGGTTTCCAGCTGTTGTTTACAGTCCGTCTAACCTCACACAGCCCACAGCGTAAACATAAAGCCTTGGGTTCTAATCCTAGCAAAGCATCCCCATCCCTCCACGTGACTCTTCTACCCACAGAGTGGATGCCATCAACCAAGCTTCTAGAAAAAGAGGGAGCTGGGAATTGAGGCCACACGGTTGTGGAATTTGAGACTCTTGGGTTGCTGGGTTGCTGTGACGTGGTTTCAGAGGGAGCTCACATTTGTGATTTTCTCCTAATGGGGGGAGGACCTCTCATGCTGTGGGAGGTAACTGTAGTGCCCTCTCAGGGCTGTCCTCTGCTTGCCTTGTGCCCTACCGAGCAGATGTAGCCACATTCTGTCATGTTTGGTTTCAGGAGTCATTCTCCTGGGCCTATCTTGAGGTTCTGCTCACATGTGGATCCCTGGGCTGATAGGCATGCACGTGCAGGCGTGGGTATGTGCCCGTGTGTCTCAGAAAGTGCTCAGACTACAATCTGCCCTCCTGAGGATTCCTGGAGCACCCCTGCTCTCACAGAGCTGGGAGACATGGAAGGCCAGCCAGTCCTTTAGGCAGGGCCCACATGAGGCCCAGTGCCCAGACCCACTGTTCTAACCTTGAGGTCTCAGACCAAGCAAAGGCAGAGAAGTCACAGCATCTGGCATCAACCCATCTCCACCCACTCTTTCTGTTACGTGCTCTCTTGTTTCTGATTTGTAAGAGTTATTGTAGGCTTTGGATCCTTTGTCTGTTAGAAAATTTCACATGTTTCTTGTTTTCTAATTTTTATTATGTGTTTTGGTCTGCGGAAGTGTTTAATTTTCATGAGATTGGCCTCTCAGCTGTTTCCTTTATGGCTTCTGGGTGTTGGATCTTCCTTCCGTGGGAAGGGGTTCCCCACCCTAAAGTTGTAAAAATAATAGATTTTATTCTTTAGAACTTTTATGATTTTATTTTTTCCACTTAGCTCTTCTAAATCCTTATTTTTATTACAAAATATATCCTAACATGCCAAAAAAGACAACCCAGAACACGTGACCAGACAGTAGAAAGATCCCTTTCTGCTTTGTTCCAGCCTCCTCAGGAAGCTGTTTCCAGCTCTTTATAGTTCGCTTTTCTCTGGACACATCCAACTCTGTTTCCAGAGTTGATTTGATTTCATTTCACCAAGTAGTAAGATGATGTCTAGGTGCTCTGAAAGCATTTTTGTCACTTTATTGTGGATTTTATAGGGGTGCCCTTGAAATGTTAAAATTTACCTCACTTCAATCTGAGGTAAAATGAGGCTGTAAAAGGTAACACAGAGAGATCCTGTGTACGTTTACATAGTTTCTTCCAACAGAATCAGATTACACAATTGCCACACAGTGGTACAGCTAGTCTACCAGCTTCAGTATAACCCAGTGTGTGAGTGTGTGTGTATGTGTGTGAATATGTGTGAGCGTGTATGTATGTGTGTGTGTGAATGTGTGTATGTATGTGTGTGAATGTGTGTGTGAGTGTGTGTGAATGTGTGTGTGAGTATGTGTGTGTAGAGAGAGAGACAGAGGCAGAGATAGTCCTGTTCAGCACTGTTCCTTGTTCCTAGGAGAGTACCATGTCTAAATAGTGAAGAAAGGAGAAGCCTGGGAAAAGCGATCTTCAACCTGGGCATGGAAAGGCCAGGTGAGTGTTATAGATCATTGGTTCTTTCTCCCCCAAGATTTAGTAAGTGGGTTAGCATTGGTTTGTTTTTATTTTTCCATATGAAAGAAAAATCATGGAAATTTTCCTTTTGCTTCACATCATCTCATAAGCTTGGGGGCAATCTGTGGGAGGATGATGTGTAACATTTACATTAGGTTTGAGGAAGGTGTTGAGACCATCCAGTTGTCCATGGTCTCAACGGACGTGCCTGGGTTCCTGGTCCTACTCTAACCAATTGCCATGGCTTCTCATCTTGGTGAGTATGAAGTCAAAACAAGCAAGGCAGACGAGATGCCAGAGGGCAGAAACTTTAGTACCTGCAGCAGGTGAGGAGATCATGGGAGTTATTTGCAAAGCTGTGCCCTCCTCCAACAAATGAAGCGTGTGGATTTTATTCGGTGCAGAGGAAAGACAGAGTCACACAGTCACCCCGATCCTGAGCATGCTCAATTTAAGATGCACCTTACAGAGCAGGCTCTGTTTAAGGTCATAGTTCAGGAAGGGAAGAAAGCAGACAGCAATGCTTTAGGAACACTTGATTACTTTTTCCAAGAAGGGTTTAGCTACAGCCAACAGAAAGGACGCTCTGAAGGTGTATTAACGTAAGAGCTTGTTTCTTAGGGCTCCTGCCTCACTGAGCTAACAGCTTAACCACAAGATAACCTCAGGCCAAGGCAAGGGAAGTGAACTGGCTTCTGACCACCATTGCTAGGAGACAGGAGAGCGTGTTTAGTTGCTAAGATCGAAGATGCGTTTCAGCTGCTGTCCCTCTGGAAGTTCAGGACAGTAAGTGAGCTCACTAACAGCCTGTGGGGTTACCACCTAAGGTAAGGGGACCACCGGGGTGGGAGCTGCTTAACTAGTAGTAGAAAGCATGATGTATCTGTCTGCTGGGTGCTGATGGAAGGTGTGGGGATTATCTCGATATAATAAAGGCTACATGTACCAAATCTATGGCCAATGCTGTACGGAACCGGGAACAAAACTGAAGCATCTCCTCTAAAGTCAGAAATGCTAATTCGGCTCCTTTTACTCAATACTGCTTTAAAAGTCTCAGCCTTAGCCGTAGGGCAGGGGAGGGAAACAAAACAGATACTAGCGGAAAGGAAATCATCAAATTACCCCATCTACAGATGACAAGTAGTATTCACAAAGGGTCCTAAGGACTCCCACAGGAAGCGCCAGCTAATAAGTTCTCTCCACAGAGTAACAGGACACAAACCCATGTAAAAACAATAGCTTGTCCACAAGCTAGGGACAAACAAGATGAGACGTCAGGGAAAAAACAAAACATTCACAGTAACTTCCAAGGTTAAAATGCTCAGGAATGTATGTAGCCAAGGAGATGAAACACCTTTACAGCAAAAACTATAAAACACTGGAAAAGGACATTGAAGAAGATGCGAGAAGCTGGAAAGGCCTTCCATGTTCATATTGGCAGAATATGTTCAATACTATGAAGCTGACTCTACCCCTGACAGCGAGGTAGGCGGTAGAGTAATACCCGGTCCCAGCAATGTAAGTCTTCACAGGCCTAGAAAAACAGCCCTGAAGTTCATAGGAAAGCTCAAGCGACCTCCAACAGGCACAAGAATCCTGAGCGAATGAGTCATGCAGGAGAGATCATAACATCCGATTTCAAATTATACCAGAGGCCATCCTTACAAAAAGAGTACGGTTATTAGCACAAAAATAGATGTGGAATTGGACAGGAGACTCAGAAGCAGACACACCACCCCAGCTGTCTGATTCTTTTAAATTAAAAGACAAGATATTCTGTTTTCATAATTTCACTTTACATAATCTTTCAACCACTACCTGTTTCTCTCATCACAGCAGAAAGGGCCTGTACATTTCAACACCCCCCCCCCAAAAAAAAAAGGTTTAAGACATAAAGTTGATCCATTGAAGTTTTTATTTCCTTGAGCATTTTGGGATGTGGAAGACTGACAGGCAGAGGGGAGACGGTGCTTTAGTGAGGCTACAATTGCCTTCCTTAGGTTGGTGGTATATTTTATGTTTTATCCTCCAAACAGGTACAAAGGAAGTTCATGTGCTCTTTGTGGATATTTGATGTACAATAAAATACTTTTATTTATTCCCAGGACTTCCAGCCAGTGTTTGTCTACATACTCTGAAATATATAAAAGAGTCTAATTATGCAAAATCCCCCAGATAACCACAGACAGGGAGGAAGCACATCTCCCAGAAATACTGAATAGTTATTGCAAATATATCCACAGAATTTAGACTTGCCAAGTAACGATAAAGAATATGACAGGGAAAGAATTTAAAACATAACAACATTTGAGTATGAGATATGGACTGTCAAGATTAGAGGGTCTCTTAGGAAGGACAGTGAAATGAGCATCATGGAAAGAAAGGGAGTGGAAATGAGGCTTAGCTCGCTCATCTCCACTCTGACTATCCTAGCACCCGATCTCAAAAGGAAAAATAGAAAGTCCATGAAATATGAACAGTTATTGCAAACTGCTACAATAATTTATCATCCGCAAATGGTAGCTTTAAAGATGACCCCTCCCCCAAATAATGAGAGGACAGGAAGTTTCTACTTAGAAACTTAGCCTAGAGCTAAGTAGTTGCTTTCATGGGAGGGAGGGAGGGAGGCAGGGAGGGAGGGAGGGAGGGAAGGAAGGAGGGAGGGAAGGAAGGAGGGACAGAGAAGAATACATTTCCCCCTTTCCAGAAAGTGGGGATGCTCAAAGTGCTATTCTCATCTCTGTGGGTTGGCCATTTGATTCTTGACCAAGTTGACCTAAATAAACAACTATAGAAAAGACAGCCTCTAACGAACGGTGCCTGGACTGATCATCCATGTGTAGCAGAATGAAAAAATCCCTATCTCTCACCTTGTACAAAAAACAAAATGAAATGGATCAAATATCCTGCTGGAAGATCACAACTTTGAAACTATTAGGGGAAAATCTTTCATGGGCATGGGCAAGGGTTTTTGGAAAAGGGCTCTGATAGTACAGGAAATTCCCTCAGGAATTAGACCAAGAGGTCACATGAAATTTAAATAAGCAACAAAACCCAATGGATTCAATCCATTGAGCCCGCCCCTCCCCAGGAGTGTTACTGTTTTGGAGGAATCTCAAATGAAGGCAGCATCTGATGCTAGAGTCCGCCATTGACTCACTTGTATTCTTATCATTGTGATAAGATGCCTGACGGAAAACGTCAAGGGGGATCCACTTGATTTGCTTCGGAGTTTCAGTGGTGGGGAATGTATGGTGGAGGGAAGGACTCCAAGTGGTAGGAAAGCCTGTAAGCAGGGCTTCTCACAAGGTGACTGGACCAGGAAACAGAGTGTGGCCAGACTGTAACCACTGAAGGCCCAACCCATCAGCCTATATCCTTGGCCTCAGGTCCCAAACTTCCTAAAACAGTGTGACTAGATGGGGACCAAGTACTCAAGCACATGAGGTAGTGAAGGATATTTCAAAGTCAAACCTGAGCATTCAGTCCCTGACTCCCAAAAGCCTCACTCAGGCCATCTCATATTTGAAACTCATTCATTCACTCTTCAAGAGGCCCCATAATTTGAACAATCCAAAATACTGCTCAAAAAGCCAGTCTTTCCTGAAACTCAAAGCAAATTTGTAGTGGGGTACCTCTGTAAAAGCAAAGTCCAGACACCTACTGGCAACAAATGGTGGCACAGGGTGAACATGCCATTACAAAAAGGGTAACTTGAAGGGCCGTGTCAAAGCAAGACTGGGGATCAATGGGCAAACATTAAGTCCTATTGCTTGTACGAAGCTTTGCACTATATTGGTGACATGATGTGAGATCCAACTTGCTTGGACATTCAGTCCCCATGGTCCTTCTACCTGCAACACACACAGGCTCATCTGGGCTGGTTCCACTCCATGCCTGCATCTTTCCTTGGCTGCAGTATTTTTTGTCTCCCAGAAGTACCTGGGCAGACCAGACAAGGGCATGACAGCATGAAAATGCAAGACCTCTCACTCACAAACCAGGAAGGGGTCCTTTAAAGAGACAAAATAGAAAGATCATGTGCTCTCTCTTCTCATCTTCCCTGTTTTTCATTTGTTCAATGTGAAGAGACTCGGGGTGAACAGAGCTTGAGCCAGAATTTCCTCGCCAATCACTGGACTAAAATATTGCCCCCAAGCCAGAGTAGGGGACATGAAGTCTGACATGTTCCATTCTTAGGACTTGCTGCCCAAAGCACAGTGGAAAGATACTCTGAGTATTGCTGTCTTTAAGTCAAGATGCTGGTGCATAGATTGGGGTCCACAGGAGGCTGAATATTCCATGGTGCAGTCATGTCCCCAGGTGTAGATAGCTGCTGCCATCTCTAGTCACTGATGTGGCCCACAGTGATCACATGGACCCCCACACTTGACCTTGACTTTCCCCACGTTGATGGCTTGGCCTCTCATAGGGACATAAAGTGACCACTGGGGCTGGGTAGGCTGGCAGAAAAGGAGTGGGGCAACGCATGAGTTCAGGCTCCCAGCCCAGGACATGCTTTGCTGCCCAGTCTGAAGTTGTTAGAAGACAAGCGATAAATGACACCTGGTAAGGTCAGGAACACATAAGGACCCCTAGTGGCACATCTCTACCAGATGCACCAGAGACCTTCCCTGCTTGGGAGTGGTGTAGACAAGACCCCCACCAGGACAAATTTCATCCTGCCCATGTTAAGGAACACCCAGGGCACAGGAAGGAGGTATGATCAGGAGCGACTTTCCCTAGGGATAGGAAGTGATTGATCCCTGGCACTTCATTCTAAGTGAGATTTATGAAAGAAGGGAAAAGAGAAGGAAAAAAACAAAGTATTTCTGGATTTTCACTGACAGAAGAACCAAACTGGAAGGATCTTCTCCAAGTCAAGTCAGTGCAGAAGAGCAAACATCTCCGGTGTCGCTCCGGCTCTGGGGTATGGAGTGTCGCAGTACCTCAGCTGCCACCTTGGCATGTGTGGGTGCTCACAGTAGGTCAGGCAGGTGGTCACACATCACAGCTAGTCACCATGTCAGCATCACACGGCAGACATAATTTTGTGGTCCCTTTTTGGAAATCAGAAAACAAAAAACCTAAGACTCAGAAAGGTGAAGTCCATGAGCTAAGCCCATGAAGTCTGCAGTTACAATTAAACCCTGATGGCCCTGACCCCACCCCATGACCCTTGGCTCTGAATCCTGTTTCCTCTTCTCCATGTGTGTCCTGTGGATGAGTATATTCAGGGGACAAAGCTACATCTTCAGAGAAACACTTTGAGAATGTCCCCAAAGAAGAGGAGACTGTAACCACTCAGGTTGTTTGGTGGTACCAGCTGGGAAAAGAGGCCCCGGAGACAGGGGAGATGAAGAGCCAAGGAAGGAGCAGTGGCCCTGGCTGCCTAAGCAGCATGCCAGAGAGTCATGACCTGTGAGGTGACTCTCAGAGTGAGCCTGCCCCTCCTCAGGTACCAGATCTAAGTTCAGAGGCCTGGATTTGGAAAACAGTTCTTGGAGGAGAAAGCTAGCACACCCAGGAAGATCTGGAACATGGGGGACTAACTGTCTAGAACCACAAAGTGACACAGACTTCTGGTTTCTCAAGTGGGCATAGTTTTAGGTAGTAGGGATACTTCATGTCACTCCAGGGGTGGTGTGTGTGTGTGTGTGTGTGTGTGTGTGTGTGTGTGTGTGAATCAGAGGTATACTAGAATAGCTGATGAATACCTGGGAAAACCTAGGTTCTTACTACACAGTTATCCTAAACTACAGCTGGATGGAGTCAGGGCATTGGCATCTAACTCTTGTTCTTCAGGCACACTATCCACTGGCTCTTGCAGCCAGGATTTCTCAGATACTTCAGCCCAGTCTTTGTTCTTTGTATGATTTTTCTTATGAAGTACTGACTGACAACCTGCACACATAGAAGTCTTAATTGATATGTATTTCCCAGGTATTTTATTTCATAACCAGTTTGTATTTGTGGAACTCCAGTTCATTGAAGGGGTGACTATAGGCTCGTGCTAATGACCATCTTACACAGCTATGATTCTCATTCAAATACATCTATTAATCCCATGGGTCAAACACCCAGTGAATAAAGCTATGTGAAGATATTTATCTACCCAATGTCACCAGTCCATATGGTGAAGGGAGAGGTGGGAACTTCTAAACCCAGTAGGGGAGGATGAAAGGCTTCCTTAGTTTGGGGTGAAAATGTACAGGGGAGACTTAATTTTCATGAGCGTTTATCATCTGTTCAGTGTAACATACCTTAACACACACACACACACACACACACACACACACACACACACACACACACACATGCTCACAGCTACGCACACATTCACATACACACCCCACACATTCTCACTTGGAATTTTCTTTCAATTATCTTTTCCAACTGTCTATGCTCTGGATCTTCTCATGGGTCTGCTTTGTTTTTTTTTTTTTTTTCTGCTCTCCTTTTCCTGTTCCAAGCCAGGAAGAGAGACAATAAGGGGAATCCCCAGCTGACAGCACAATACGCTGCCCATCAACTTAGTGACAAGCTTTGTTCCCAACATTATCATAACTATCTCAGATGCACCCAGAGTTAAAAGCGCAGCATGGGCACCCGAGTGCTCCCTACCTATGCAGTAGTCATTTCCATTTGACCTCTGAACTCTATTTGCTTACTTTTGCTGAACCATTTGTAAGTGGTGCACATCAAATTCCTGCACCCTTAAACAATTCAGCTTGTATTAATTTTTTTTCTCAGTATAATTGACACATTCATTATCACACCTAAGAATAGCACCGTGGAATAATCTCATACCCAGCAGCTCTTCACAAATTCTCCTAGCTCCTCCAAAAGGGAGATTTTATAGCATCTTTTAATCCAATGTGTGAACCGGGTGCCACACCGAGCTGGCTTCTTCTGTCACCTCAGTCTCTTTCCATCTGTAGCCTCCTTCCGCCATCTTCCTCGTTCCCCTCACTGTCAGGTCCCAAAGGACAAATGACTAACTATGGTGCCTGTGGACATTCCAAAATGCTCACTTAGTACCCAAGGCTCCTCTCAGCTCTTCTCAGCACGCCCCCACCACAAACGTCTCTTTGCCCCCTCTTCTGACTCCTATATTGCACAGCCATTTCCGCCATATGCTCTCTTGGTTCTCTTTGCCTCCTTGGTCCTTTCTCTCTTCCCTTCCTATCTCACTCTCTGTCCCACCCCATGGGCTGGGTCAGTCTACTGGTCATGTTTAGTCTACTATTTTCTCTCCCTGCTCTGGACTTTTCCAGATGACTCTATCCTTACCTTCCCTCAAATCTACAATAAGAAACTGTTTCCCCTACCATATCTTGGAGTGGTCATATCCTCAATTTTTGTGTGTGTTCTTTTCAAGTCTGAGACAGTTGTTTTACTACATAGTGGCCATGTAGTAGATCTGTCTTGAGTGTCTCTGCCCCTGGCTTCAAGGTTAAAATCTCCTACTATAGCAGTGTCTGGGTTCCTGGGAACTGAGCCACCCTCAGCAGGCCCGAGGAGAAATACATGGATGGAAAGGGAATTGCCAGTAGGGCTCTCAGCCTTGCTGTTTAAATGTGTACTCCTCCCTGTTAGCTTCCTTCTAGCCAGTTCATGATATCTGCAACTTGTGAGGTTAGGCCTGAGCTCTTGTTAATCCGAAGATTCACAGGAGAAAAACCAGTTCCACAATTTTGAGCCAAATTTGAAGCACACTTTAATTAAATACTGGCCAGAAAAATGGACTCTGCTCAGGTCCACCCCTGGATTCCCAGGCAGTGTCCACGAGTAATGTTTTACAGGGCCTTAAAAAAGCAAAACCCATATAATTCATTGCATTTCTCATCAGGTCCAGTCAGGGGCAAGACTACACCCTAGCGTATTTCTCACCGACATACCTCCTGATCCCATGTGATCTGACATACCGCCTGATCCCATGTGATCTGACATACCTCCTGATCCCATGTGATCTGACATACCTCCTGATCCCATGTGACCAAGCACATCTGGTGCAGATGGGCCCGTAACAGGCTTTCTTTTTTGGGCCACCAACCATCTCCCAAATCATGACACAGAGACTTATTATTAGTTATGAAAGCTCAGCCTTAGCTTATGCTTGTTTCTGGATAGCTTTTCCCCCCTTTAACTTAAAGTAATCTGTTTCTCTTCATCTACATTTTGCCTCGGGGTTTTTTGCCTTTCTTTCTGTATACCTGACTCTGTCTGCTGGCTGGTGGCTGCCTGGCTGGCCCAGGCAGCTCCTTCTCTTTCTCCCTTGTTCTCTTCTCTCTTCTTCCTCTTGTTCTTTCTTCTCTCTCCAGCCTAGATTTCTCCCCCTACTTATTCTTTCTGCCTGCTAGCCCCTCCTATCTCTCTCCTGTCTAGCTATTGGCTGTTCAGCTTTTTATTAGACCAATCAGGTGCCTTAGGCAGGCAAGGTGAAATAGCAGCACATCTTTACAGTATTAAACAAATGCAGCATAAACAACTGCAACACATCTTTACATTGTTAACAAAGGCAACAGAAACAAATGCAACACATTTTTGCACACTTAAAGTAATATTCTGCAGTATAAACAAACGTAACACATCTTTACCCAGTTAAATATTTCACACATGGATCAAATAAGCACAGGCCAAACAGCAACTTATTCTTAACTGTCTTAAGTACAAACAGAACCCTTAACCTGCAAAGGTCTATTTTTCCTATTTTGGTCTCACATTTTCCCCTTGAGTTGTATCCTGAGTTAAATCCTTGACTTTGTGATGGGTACCTATTTATATTGGGATCTAATTTTCATAAACTTAATGATACCCAGACAAGAAACAGAGTCAAAAGCTCTGTGATGGCTGACATCAGAGTTACTATCTTGAAGCCTGGAAATGGATGGAACATCAGTCATTTATTTCATCTCAGGTTACCTTTTTGCATGTTTCTTTGATTACAGCCAGATTATAATCCCAAATGGTTTGTGTAGAAACAACAATTTTCTCTTAAAGTCACATAAATACTTCCTTGTTCTGTATAAAGCAGGCTAAGTGCCCTATCATACTGCAGAACTATTTTAGTTGATAATCAACCTGTTGATCAATCTGGACTCAGTTTCCTGGTATGCCAATTGGCATTATAGGTAGCCATTTTGTCCCCCATGCCAGGGAGTTTCCTTTTGAGCTAACATTGCAGCCTGTTGGGGGATAAGGAATGATGTACTTCTGTAACTACTTCCTGCTAAAACCAAGATGCCATTGTTAAGGTCCAGGAAGTTTGGAATGCTAGTCAAAGGCTGGGAAGAAATTCAGACAATGGGGTATGCACAAGAAGCATCTGGTTAGCTGACTCAGCTGAAGGGACAGGAAGCAACCATATTGGTTAGTCTGGTTCACATCAACTTTCAATAAGTCTGGAGTTCAGCAGTTATAGTCCACAGCTGATCCCTGGATGGTGTCTGTCAGCCAAGTGGACATCTGCTGAGAAAAATATAGACTAGGGACAGAAGTTAAAGCTTAAGAACTTAAATTAAGGTATTAAATTTGAAACTTTGAGTCCCATAGTCTTAGTAACTGGGGAGGGGGCAGTCCAAGACCAAGGGAGAAATCCCACCCCCAGTAATAGGCAAATAGGGAAACTTAGGTTGTATTTATCTGGAGTCCCGTTGACATGTGGGAGGTGAATCCAAGTTTTATGACTCCCTCAATTCTCTGTAACTTACATGAATTTTTAGTTTACAAAAAGAGTTAAAATTTTAGATATATTATCATTTAATCTGTATTGAAATCCACATTGTAAAACAGCTGGGATAGAGTCACGCCTTTGAATCCTAGCAAAAACTATAGCTTTGAGTTAAGAAGGATGAACATTTTTTCCTTTGTTCAGAGAACCATATATATATATGTATATGTATATATATATGTATATGTATATATGTATATATAGTGGACAGAGATTTTTTTTAGCCCAATGAGAATCACCATTAAGTCTATACTCAGAAGACAACCAAAGGAAATTTAAAACCTTGAGCTTGTGACTGAATAGTAAGTAGTTAGTGCTCTATGAGCTTATCAGAATTTCATTGATCAATGTTAAGACTCTGGACCTTTGAAATCTTAGTAAAACAATAGCATAAAAAGGGGAGAGAAATCTAAAACATCTCCCAATTTTTTCATATCTCTTAAATCATTTTTTAGACTTTTAGAACTTACATAGACTTTAAACCTTTATCTTTCCATTTAATCATTTACCGGAGACATGGGTAGTTATTATTGAGAACAGTTACTGCAAGGCATGTTCCTTTAGTGAAAAGTTACACCTAAAACCTGGTTATCCTTTAATACAAAGCCTATTAGCGAGGCAAACTTGTCTGCCTTTTCTTCCCAAAAGACCTAGTAGCTCTAGATGAACTAACAAGGTGGCTGCAGGCTTGAGGGAAGGAGCTGATTGTCTCCTGCTTTCAAGCTGACAAAGCTACAGCTAGCCTAGTCATCAATGCCAAGATCTGAGAAGGATAAATCATAACAGGAAGTATAATCCAAATGGCCCATGTATTAATTAAAATGATAGAGACTAGTCCATAGTCCATTCCCTAGATGATCATCCCAGGCTCCTGTGGACTCCATGGCATTGGGTGGAGAGGTTCCAGAGCAGCATCTTTGGCCACCAGGTCCAGAAGGTGAGAGGCTTTTCTCTGGAGGAGGAACATGGGAGTCTGGGCGAAGTAGGGCAATCAATACTCCAGTGTCTTGCTTGTCCACGGTTTGTCTGGGGTGCTGGTGGCAGGTGAGGCATTGGGACAGTTTTTCCCCATGGTTAGCATCACCACAATCCAGGTAGAGTCATCTTCATGCCCCATCATCTTTTGGAGACCTTGGGGTCACTTATGGGGGGTCTCTGTCTGTCATCATACGTTTTTTTCATTAAACATCTTAAATGCCATATTCAACAGATCTCTGACAAGTTTGAGGACCATTATCTATCAAGTATATCTGAATTAAATAAACCTTGTTTGTCTTCAATTACTTGTTTTAGGCTTAACCTTGAAAACATATACAGGAGGCTAAATAATGCTTTTCCCTGTAATTATATTAGTACTTAGCATGACTACAAGTATAATTCTGAACAAGACGCCAATTTCTGAATGGAAACTCTTTTAGTACCAGAAAAATATTTTAAATCATGAATATAGTACATAGGGAGACCGGCAACTTTTCCTTCCTGGTCCTTACATAGTATACTACTAGAGGATATCACAGTTTCTTGTATGACTCAGTTTACCAAAATAGCTACAGCTTAACAATGTTAGCAAAAACAAGGAAGTTAGACATACATTCTTAAATTGATCTCTGTTAGCCTGAATACCCTTTGTCAGACTGCTAGGTCATTGTTCTGCTGCATCATAAGATAGGAATACCCTAGTCTCTAGTGTTTAGTGTTTGCTCACAGCTGTGGCCCTAATTTTTAGCCTTTTATTTATCTATTTATCAAGATTAAAGACATCATAATAAACTTAAATATTTTAAAAGTTGTTTCTTAAAATATCCAGGCTTTTTAAATTTAAATTTTCTTTAAAATTCCATAATTTCTTTTTAAAATAGTTTAAAATTATTTCTCAACTTTGTGCTCCTGAAATATCAAAATAAACTACATTTTTTTTTAATTTCCAGAGTGAAGTTACAAGGCATACAACCATAATCTGCACAAGGCGAAAATCAATCTTCAACAGTGAAAACAATTTAATGCTCAATGTCTGGGATTCCTCTGAGGCTTTTCCAAGGGGCTTAGGTCACTTTCTGGCCTCACTCTTGACAGCATACACAGTTTGCCTTTTAGGTTCCAGGCAGCTACATTTCATTGTAGGTGGTGTTTTTGGTGACTGTCACTTGGCATCCAAACTGCTAGGGTCCCCTGCCACACACTGGCAAGTCTCAGCTATTCTATCCATGATCCCTTCATGTCTTCAAAACAAATACCATCTGGGTTACTCTTATGTTACAAAGTTTGACTTCCAGCAAGGAATGTTGTTGTATATGAATGCATGGAGGTACAGCTTCAATACTGTATTAAACAAGTTTTGTTTAATCCTATCTTTCATAAATCTTGTTTTCAAGATAGGACAGGAATTATCCCACAAAAATCCATCCTAAACCAAAGTATCTTGGAGACCTGTTGTTGGCTCCTTGGTCAGCCCACGGCACATGGTGACTCTTAATCAAGATGGTGGTGAAGCTGTATGACATCTTTACTCTCCAGTCCTAGCAAAAAATGGTTGCCAGCCATGTGGCTGCCTGAAGATGACAGCAAGCCATGTGTTTCTTACCTCTCAAAATGAAATCATGCCATATGGTTCCTTTGTGATTACCTATGCATAGATGTCCAATTACTAACTTGTGTTATGAGTTTTAATTTAACTCTTTGTTATAGATATTACAGATTTTTCTTAGGCATAGAAAGTTCATATAATAATTTTAGGCCACTGAGACTTTAAAAGCATGTCTGCATCTGAAAAAGGGTGAGCCATAACCCAGTTCCAGAGCCAGCTTTTCAATAAAGTAGAACAGCATAAAACAACTTTAATAATGGACCCAAATGAAAGCGTAGAGATAAATTCTGAGCCTTGGCGGCTAGCAGCAGGAGAAACAGCACAGTAAGCTCACACACTCAGGACCAGTCAGAAACACACAGTGACTACTATCCATCCACACATTCAGCTGAACTTTACACGTCTGCCTCAGCTCCATGTGTGCACCAAAACTTACAGACACACCAGAAAACAGGCCCGTCCACAGGTACAAAACAGACAGACAAAACTTTCCAGCAATACCTGCTTCAGTGTTGCAATTCCAAGGACAGCTACCCTGGTAGCTGCTGTAGTAAAGTGGTGACAGGCTATGGTGCTAGATCTGAAGCTCCAGCCACACAGCGTTGCTACAGCAGGGCAGCCTACCTGCATGCTTCGCCACAGGCCCGGGGCTTTCCTTCAAAGCTGCCCATCAAGTCCCAAGCCTGGCCTTGGGCATTGCATTCTGTGCCTGCAGTGCACAGACCTGCCACATACTGCCGTCAAACCCCATGTCCCCGAAGCTCTGCCATTTCTGGAGTGATGTTTGGAGCAGTGCCCCAGTTTATCAGTCTTATCATTTGTGCATTCAGTCACCGTGAGTCAGAAAGACAGGTACAGACTTAAGACAAAACACAGAGCCAAACTGACAACAGAAAACATAAGAACAGCAACAATTGGAGTAATTTAGAGGTTCGTCAGTCTGACCAAGAGAAATTTTCTTCACAAATAGGAGGTCACTCTATAACCTCCCAGCACAACACAGATGCTACTAACCTATCAGAGGCTGGACCTCTCTGAGTTCTCCTTGGCTCCCAGACTTACAGGGGTCCTCTCCAAGTCCTCATCTTGGTCCCCAGTGTCCTGAACTGGCCCCATGGTTCCTCAGCTTTGTTGTACAGCTTAGGCATTGGAACCCTATTGACAGGCATTCAGGTGAGGGCCTCTATGAGTACTTCAGATCCCAGTCTCAGGAGGGGGCTCCTCAGGGCTCAAGGCAGGTCAGAAGAGAAAAACTGGCGGCTCTGTCTGAACTACATTTAACCAGAAATAACCAGTGGGCCATCAGATGTCTCCCTTTGCCCTGATCAGGGGCACACAGACCTTGTCAGATCCTTCTCATTTCCAGATCAGGGTACCCAAGAATCTGAATCCAGAAAACCAGGCAGAAGTGTCACAAAAAGCTAAAAGGTCTTCTATGTCTTACCAAAAGGAGGCCTCCATAAAGAAAAAATGCTTGCGATCTTCTTTTTTTTGCATGGCCATTCACTGAAGGGTCCAGAGGACTGAAGGCATGCCCTGGAACCTTGGATTAATATTCCAAAGTGTGCATCCCAAGGGAAGCTCATCCCCTTGAAGGTCCCAGAGTGCAGCGGCCAGTAGATGGTTCATCTTGCTGGGGCCTCCAAATATTAATCCTGAAATTCATGAGAGAAAAAAACAGTTCCACAATTTTGAGCCAAATTTGAAGCACACTTTAATTAAATACTGGCCAGAAAAATGGACTCTGGTCAGGTCCACCCCTGGATTTCCAGGAAGTCGCCACAAGCCATGTTTTGCAGGGGCTTAAAAAGGCAAAACCCAGAATTCATTGCATTTCCCATCAAGTCCAATCAGGGGCAAGTGTACATCCTGACACATTTCCGGCCCTTGTAGCTCCTGCCTACATCCAATCGGGGTGAGCAAATTTCCTGCTCACATACCTCCTGCATACATGTGAACAAGCACAGCTGGTGCACACAGGTCAAACCAACACAGAACAAACAGGAACTCATTCTTAACGGTCTTAACTGTAAACAGAACCCTTAGCCTGCAGGGTATATTTTCCTGTTTTGTTATCACTTTCTGAAGGCAGAGGACTAGGATGGAAGGAGAAAGGTAGATGGACTAGGGTGGCCAGATGATGTTCTTTGTCTCTAGCTCACACTGGCAGAACATTTTGGGTATCAGTCACGGCACAGGCAGGGTGACATATACTTCATGTGAGGTGGTCAGAGACATCCCCTGCAGCTCCAGGAGAGACAACCTGGGGACCAACAGCCTCTGGGGCTGCAGGGTTCTCTGTGCTTCCGTGACTGTGGTCTCAGATCATGTGCAGAACTACTGAAGCAAGCTTAGACTGAGAGAGGCTTAGGTTTCATGTAGTTCTTCAGACAGTGCCGCAGACAGTTATATGATGGATGCAAGCATTTGCATGGCTCTATGGGTCTGAGCAAGGGGCTGCTCCTTTGTCTCCCACACTCCCACTTTCAGACATGAGTCAGCTCTAGGGTGGGTTGTGACCAGTTTGAGGTCTGTAAGAACCCAACACTGTCAGCAGTCAGGGGACAGGGCTTGTGGGAGGTATTGGTTTTAGGAAGGCTACAAAAGGCCTCAAGGATGATACTCTGACTGTGAGGAAAATAACCATGCCTTTCAGCTTTTGAAGATAGTATACTATAGTGGTTTTAATTCTTTAAATGGCCAAGTATATGTAACTAATGAGTGATACTTCTCTAGAACTTTCTAGAGTATGATTTCACTTGTCATCCAATGAGGGCAGAGATAAGGGAAGACAATACCAAAGTCACCCAACCAGAGATTCTCTGTGGATTCATTGTGGAAACAGGAACCCTCGTGTTACTCTGCACTGGCTGTCTGGAGCTGGGCAGAGCTGGCAGACGTGAGCATGGCCCTGGGAAGCTCAGCCAGGCTGGCCAGCATCTGGATGGACAGAGCTCAAAGGAAGGCTGAGCCAGGCTGAGCCAGGCTGGGCTTATCAGCTCTGTAGTTCCAGGCACTGGTTTATAGGGCTCACTTTCTGAGCATAAAGAATTGACTCAACTCACACGAGTTCTTAGATGTGAAGACAATAAGGACAGCAGCATTGACTTTCTTTTGGAGCTCTAATGCCAAGCCTACCAGCCTTCTCATGGAAAGAAAAGGTTTAAACATTGGGCTTTAGCTCTACAGAGAATATGAGACTGGGCCTGGGAGCTTTGAGGTCAGTCCTTTAGATAGCCCCATGAAGTAAATACTGCTTTTATTTTCACTTCATTTCAAACTTCCATGAGAAAGCTTGCTAGTTATCCAAGTCCACAGCTACTACACACTCAACCATTATTTAAGTCTGGCCAGCCTGGCTGGGTGAACATCCTCGTGAGTCTCCCGTTTTGTGCATTCTTGCTAACCCAGTGGCTCAAGCTGAATTCCCCACAAGCCATCCTCTATTTGCCTTCAAACACCCTGCAACTGACTCATCAGTAAGCTCTGCAGCTTTGCTGTGAAGACTCAGCCTCTGTGGGCCCACTTCCCGTCATTTGTCAACCTACCTCTCTCGGTTATAATGAGCTGGGCTGGCTCCTGACACAGACAGCGCTCCACTCATGGTGGCTTAAGAACCAGACTTATTTCTTGCTCTTACTCTATGAGCACTGGATTGCAATGGGTGTTTCTGCTCCATTTTATTCTCACTCAAGAACTCCCAAGGCAGCTACTAGAATATATTTTACCATAATAGGGGGAAGAAAGAAAATGTGTCTCAACTCTCTCTAATGTGTGTGTGTGTGTGTGTGTGTGTGTGTGTGTGTGTGTGTGTGTGTGCTAATGTTGATCATGTGCCCGTGTCTGAATTCACAGGCTCGGGAGTGTGGTTCTGTCATGAAAACAGGTAGGCAGCTTGACCTACTGTAGCAGCCTCTTTAGGGAGGTCTTTGTTGTGCACAGAACCCCCACATTCTTGACCTGGTTCTGATGGTGACCTGCAATCTCTTTTCCAACTAACAGCTGGAGTGATCTTGTAAACATAAACCACATCACTTTATTCTTGACCTTTGAAATCTCATCTATCATCTTATTAAAAATAAGTGACATTTTACAATATGGTCTACAAGGCACCAAAATAAAGGAAGACAAACAACAGTTCTCTGGCTAAGTCTTCAGATGCTTTTCGGCTAATTCATCTGGCCAAATCTGGCCCTCAGCCCATTGTTGTCAATAAAGTTTTACTGGAACACAGCACAAGCCATTCAGTTACATATTGCTCCTGACCGAGCTTTTGTACAAAGGCAGAGCTGAATGGAGACGATTGAAAATCCACAAACTTTAGTTGTTTACCTTCTGGCCCTTCACAGAGACAATTGACTAACTCCTGCTTGAATAACCTGAGCCCAGTTTTCCCTTGGACCTCATCTTTCTCACTCCCACATCTCGTCCTCTCTCTCCCTTCCCTCTCAACACTGCTCATTACATTTCCCCATGATAGCACCTCCTCAGGGGCCTTCTACATTTCTTCCTTCTACTAATCTCCTCGGCTTGAAGTTGCTTGGCAGGGCTATTCATGGGTTTCTGGTCTTCTCTTAGGCCCCGGTTTAGGGCTGAGAGACCTAGAGTGATTCAAGAACCCTGGCAATTCTCTCTTATAGCCTCACCATCTAGGCCTCTAATGCCAGGCTGACCTCTTGGAAAGGACAGATTAAGTTTGAGCTTTGACTCTAGCGAGAACATGAGAATTTTCATAGTTGCCTTATGTCTGCGGATTTTTAACATTTGCATTTGAAGATCAAGGGCAATAGTGTGTGTGTGTGTGTGTGTGTGTGTGTGTGTGTGTGTGTGTGTGTGTCTGTATTATCACTTCCAACTTCCAACATATTTCAGTCATTTCTGGGAGGCAAACTTTGAACATCGCTGCAGTCCCCAAAGAGAACAATCTGCTTTGACTTTGAAGCCAAATAGGATTTCTGAAAAGAAAGTTACAGTCCATTGAGAAATCTCACCAGAGCGTGAAGAGCAGAGGGCTCCCTGTGGCGGGACTGCTGCTGGGCCTGCCCAAGCTAGAGGGGCTGGCCCAACAGCCCAGGCAAGGCTGCACAGGCCGTACCGGGCTAGACAGAGGCCAGGCCACTGTGTGCTCAGAGGACACAGCAGGAAAATGCATCGTCCTTCCTCCTTGCTGCGGGGCTTGAACATTTTCAAATGAGAGTAGGGGAGTCTGGAAAGAAATTAGTGAGACCACTGAGCTTAGCTAGAATGTTTAGGACTAGGCAGAAACACAATCAGTGATGACAGTTAGGAAGGGGTCTGTAGGGACAATGGTCCTGCGTCCCTGACCTTGTCCACCCCTGGCTTCTTCTACCCTTCCTGACTGCGTACAAAGAGGGCCGCTGTGCAGCTGACTGACTTGACCTGTCACTCAATTCCTTGGCTGCCCACTCAGGTGCTGTTCTCTGGGCCCTTCTAGAAGTTACCTGTGCTCTGTTTGCCCTGCTCCACCACAAATGGCCTCTCTCTGTTTTCGGGTGACACAGTTCTGGCTCACCTTCATACTTCAGGCTGTTTGCAGCCTGTAGTCAAGATCGTCTCTGTTCTTTTCTCCTTCATGGGCTCGCCCTGCTTCTAACCAATGGGCACCTGTCTCTCAGAACCTGATGCTTTCCCTGGTGTCTCCCACCGCTGCCTACAAGACTGAATCCATCCTTCCCTGGCTGGCTCCACACCAGCTCTCCAGTGATGCAGCTTCTTCTCTGAACCCCGTGGCAGACATCAGCACCTCCTCCATCAAGCTGCAGACACAGGTGAAGTCTCTCTCCCTAGACGCTCTGTGGATCAGGACAGAGCTTGCTCTTCCTTATAGCACAGTACACGGACAACAGCAGTCTGGTGGGAAGGAAGGAGTACTAACTAGCATCTGGCCGGATGCTCAAAGTTGAGGACATGACACTGTAATTCACACTGACATAGAATGGCTAAGGACATTTCATGGGTCTTTCCACGGGCCTGTCTTAGTGTACAGTGTGGTAGGGAGTGTTGGCAACCCCACTAATCGGAGTTATTGACAGGTCCGTAAGTGGGTACCAGGAGTCGGGTAGTCTCCCCACGTCCTGTGTGGGGAACTAGAGGGCTCTGCTAAGTGCTGGACTGGAGACTGGAAAGCCGTGTCCCCTGGCAGCTAGGGAGCGATCACAAACAGTCACACTGCTTGCAAAGGGATGGGCTCCAGGGAGGAGTGAGGCGGGCAGGCCTTGTTTGTGGGGCTCAGATGAGCAGAGACTTTGGAGAAGCCAGTGGTACCTGCCTACACCCTGCAGGCTTCACCCCGTGTTCTCTTTCATGCATTTTGGTGCCCCTTGAGGTATGCTGGTGACTGGCTTCTCACCTGGGCCCTCTGGTGAAGCCCACAGCCGCCCTGCAGTACCTATGACCGCTGACCTCTGTGTGACTGTGAAGCACATCCCTGGCCTTGCTGAGTGACAGACACAGATCAGGCTGTTTTCTGTGTCCCGTGACTGGGCCTTTGCCACGCTCGCTGTGTCCCAGCACACCCATGCGCAGCCCCAGATGCATGGGAGCGAGCCCTTCCACATTCTAGGCCTCTCAGGGGCTGGAAGCAGCACCTCCACGACTCCGTTTGTTTCCTGGAAAGCTTCCTTGGACACTGTTCTGAGGACACGCTGGGCAGCTGGCAGCTTGCCTGGCTCCTGTTCCCAGTGCAGGCTGTGCCTTTGCCAAGCACCTTGCCCACTGGTGTTTAGGAAGAAAGGCCCAGCAGGTTCCTGGACACTTTCAAAGGCTGCCGCTCCCGTCCACTTGCCGAACAGAACAATCCCAGCCTTGACGTTCCCTTGAACTCCAGGACACGATGCCGAAGGAAAAAAAGAGCCCTATTGACATCATCAGGGGGTAAGGAGGGGCCATAGCATGGAGGCAAGGGGTCAGATAAGTGGGATGGCCATGGCAACCATGTGTGGGGTGGAGCCGACCAGGGAGTGTCTGGGCCCTCTGCCCCTGCTGGTTGGACCTATAATTATCAACTTCTCCCCCATCTGGAAGGCCCAGCATCCAGAACTTCTCCCTAGTCTGTCTCCCCAGGAGACAAAGGAAGCAATGGCCTGCAAGAACCAGGTGCAGGTGACAAAGTACCACAACTGGGAGGCTCAGCCTTTCTCCTCCCTTTCTATCGGCAAAGTCCATTTGTGCTTCTGTGTTTTTTGTTCTCTGTCTGTCTGTCTGCCTGCCCGCCCGCCCGTCTGTCTGTCTCTGTCTCTCTGTGTGTGTGTGTGTGTGTGTGTGTGTCTCGGGGTGGGGGGAGAGGTGGTGGTGGTTCTGTTGTTGTTGTTGTTGTTAGTTTTTTTGTTTGAGATAGATCTGGATAGGTATCCCAGGCTGGCCTTGAACTCAAAAAGATCTTCCTGCCTTGGTCTCCTTGCCTGCTGTGATTACAAGTGTGTGCCACCACACTGGGCTTGCAAAGTCACATTAGATCCTATGCCTTTGGGGTGGCGTGGTAGGAGAGTGCTCATGGCTCCCCAGCCATACTTCTCTATTCTTCCTCTCCATAGATGTACTGGGGTGGGGGTGCTCCTGAATTCACCCCGACACACATTGACGTCAACTTTGCATCAGGTAGTGACTCCCACGTCCTTCTTTGGCGCCATTTTCTCCTAGGCCTTTCCTGGGTTCTCTTCACTCATCCTAAGAATGTCCCTGCTTCCCAGGGCTTCTGCTACCCTTCTCCAGGAGCATGCCTCCCATGTGTTACCCGCAGGCCCTCCCGTGGGCACCTGCATGTCGTTAGCTTCATTCCTGCCTGCTGATATAAAAACTAAAACCCTGCTTTTGAACCGGGGTGGGAGCTTACAGTTCAGGCTCTGTGGCGTCAACCTCTCCCATTCTGGGAACACACTGCCCTTTCATGACTTTTGATCCTTTGCACAGGCTGTTCCCTTTTCTGGAATATTCTTCCTCCCTATTGCCTTCAGGCAAGGGCTGGGGTGTGGGGAGGTTTGGCTTTGGCTCTCCAAAGGCGTTTGGGCTGGATGCTGCTGGCGGCAATTTTCAGACTTGCTCATGAAGCAGAGCTCCTGGAAGACATGAGCTGTCTGCAGAATTCCATGGACCCTTGGTCAATTTCATTCCATTCTGACAACTGGTACCTATTAATTAGATGGAAAGATAGTCTTCGTTTATGCAGAGTGGTCACATCATGTGCACGCTGGTCTTGGCACACAGACAGTGTTTTAAAGAAAACACATTTCTATGTTTTTTATGTAAAGTGTATTTTCTGTTTGCTCAGTAAACCTCTCATCTGCTTGGCTTTGTAAATATAATGCTCTGTGTGTCTCTTTCCATCCTTGTGAGTTTTAAGTATATTGTCCTTAAGCTGAGGACAGTGATGCTGATATAAAATTTGAGTGGATTAAAACCATTGGAAAATGTGGATATTGTTAGGAGATGATGGCAGCTTCTGTCTTCATCCCTGTCTGTATTCATCCCACAGGCATCTCTAGTTGACACACTGTGGTCCAGAGCTCCTGGTGGAGACTTGTCTTTCCATGGCACATATTGTATTTAGGCATCCACATCCCTCATAATATACTTCAGCACTTGAAGAAGAAGTCTACTTCTAGAAAGAAGATCTAGGCCAGTGGTTCTCAACCTTCCTAATGCTGTGACTCTTTAACATAGTGCCTTGTGTTATGGTGACGATCAACCATAAAATTATTTTCATTGCTACTTCATAACTGTAATTTTGCTACTGTTATGAACTGTGATGTAAATATCTGATATGTAGGATATCTGATATATGACCCCCGTGAAAGGATCGTCAGACATCTAAGGGTTCACGACCCACATGTTGAGAACCACTGATCTAGACAATGTTACTCCTCAATTTATCACTATAAAAAGTGCTCAGATGAACTTTTCCTTCCTGTGTGAGGGAAAAGGTGGCATTTTGATTAGCACCATGGAAATGTCCAGACTCAGCAGTTCCTGTGGGTGGCTATTACATGTGTCACTTTGATCTGCCAGGAAGGACCCGAAGGGAAACAGTGAAGGATCCCTGTGTTCTCACTGGTCACAGGTCAGGGGGGACACAAATCCCGTACCCTCTAATGTTTCCCTAAAGGACTCCATAACTGTCCCGAAGCCACCTGCAGAAAGTCCTTGGCTGCAAGTACGGGACCCTGGCGTGGGAGGGAGCTGTTAGGGGTGAAGTGACAGCAGGTGAGGCCTGCGAGCTCATTATCTGCTTCTAGGCCTGTGTTACAGTCCCGCTCTTTAACAGCCCCTTCTCCTGCCCAGACTCGTCACTAAAGGCTTGGTTCCTAACCTGTGACACTTTGGGAGTCCGAACCTAGGTGAAGTTAAGTCACTGGATAAGTGCTTTGAAGCAGGTATTGGAGTACTAGGCCCTTGATATTTCTCTTTGCTTCTTGGCTTCAGTTTTTCCGTAGTTTGAGAACTTTGTTCTACTGTGTGCCCCAGGATGATGTCTGTGTCAGCACAGACTCTAGAGCCTGGATCCTGTCACCGTGAAGCCAACCCCCCTGAAACGGCCAGCCAGACAAACCTTTCCTCCTCCAAGCTGGCTGTCTTGGGTAATTAGATGTTTAGTGTGAGTGGCAGGAAGCGCACTGAAGCATGTCACAAGGTATGTTTCCGAGCCTCTGTTCACATCCAGCAAGTGGGCACAGTGTTTGCCCTTTAAAATTGGTGAGGAGAGTGGACACTGAGGACAGCTGATAACTGTGACCCTCTTTGGCAGCGTAGGCAGATGCCATCAGAGCTGCAGGCAGGGAGCTTCATGGCGTCTCCCCTGAATGGGACCTGAAATTGCAGCAAAGAGAAATGATGTCCGTGGAAAGGATTGTAATGAGAACAGGAAGCTGAAAAGCAGAATAAGGGTTGGAGCCACAGTGAAGGGCCACAGGCATGGACTCCTAATCCATACTTGAACACTAGGTGTGGTAACCCATTGCCACCCCATCCCAGGAGCCTCCTGGTCCCCAGTGCTTATTTTATGTGTATAGGAGGGTCCATGTGGGCATACGGTGCATATGTATATGGGTGAGTATGTGTGGATGGTAAAGGAGTGCTTTCTGGAAAATTCTTTCCCCAATTAGTTATTTCTGCTTAGCTCACTAATGAGGTAACTGTCCAGAAAATCTAATTTTGAAGTTTATCCATGGTGTGGTTGTGTTATCCTCAAATAATCTGCGCATCCCCCGTCAAAGAAGGCTAATTGGATCCAGTTTGTTTGTAGTGAGACTGCTTGGAAGCAAGTGGAACCTTCTGCTGCCTGGTGTGGGCCACAGCAAGGACAGCTGTCTCTGGTTCTGTCTTTGGAATGCTTACTTAATGGAGGGAGGGTCACTGTCAAGACCTTGAAGGGCCAGGTCCAGTGCTCCAGCTCTGGGGACACCCCAGTTCTGAGGACAACACAACAGGCTTGCCCTCTGCCCTTGATCGCTCTTTGCCCCTTAGGAGACAGCCTCTGCCTTCCTCTGTTCTCCCCCTCCCCACCTTTCCAGTCTCCTTCTGAAGACACAGGCCAGTATCCCAGAAGGAGGAGGATGGATTTCTAATGTGAAACAGAGTTTGGTGGAGCCAAGCTGGGAATGACTTTCCTGCTTAGGTCTTCTCTCAGGCAGGGATGGGGCCTCTTTCAGGGAATCACGCAAGAGCTGCCTTCTTGGTCAGCCGGGGTTCCCTCAAGTCAGAAAGTTGCTCAGGAGCATGTCTCCTAAACAGGGCTGCAGAGGACCTGCTGGTGGAGGAGGGTGGAGGAGGGTGGAGGGAGGTGGAGGAGGGTGAAGGAGGGTGGAGGAGGGTGGAGGAGGGTGGAGGGAGGTGGAGGAGGGTGAAGGAGGGTGGAGGAGGGTGGAGGAGGGTGGAGGAGGGTGGAGGAGGGTGGAGGGAGGTGGAGGAGGGTGAAGGAGGGTGAAGGAGGGTGGAGGAGGGTGGAGGAAGGTGGAGGAGGGTGGAGGAGGGTGGAGGAGGGTGGAGGAAGGTGGAGGAAGGTGAAGGTGGGTGGAGGAAGGTGGAGGAGGGTGGAGGAGGGTGGAGGAGGGTGGAGGAGGCGTGCTGGACCATGTCACCTGACCTAGCTTCTTCACCTACTCTTCCATTCTTTCAGGGCTCTTCTCCCCTGCTGACCTCGAGCCCAGTGCTGGTGGTGCCCAAATGCCACCCTGAATGGGCTCTACCAACTCAGAACCCTGGAACAGGTGCTCAGGAACAGAGATCTGCCCTCTTCCTCCTCTAGGGCCAGGAACACAGCAGGGAAACACAGCAGTAGCTGTAAGGGAGTCAGGCTGAGCAAGAATGAAATGAAAATTGGCCACAAGTACACCACAGAAGAAAAGAGGTCACAGTGAACAGAGCGTACAGATGCCTGTTCTCCGTGCAGGGCCGCTAGCACAGTGGTTCTCAACCTGGGGGTTGAGACCCCCTGGGAGTCGAATGATCCTTTCACAGGGGTCATCTAAGACCATCATTGTGATTCATAACAGTCGCAAAGTTACAGTTATGAAGGCTGGGGGTCACCACAACGTGAGGAACTGTAGTACAGGGCTGTAGCATTAGGAAGGCTGAGAACCACTATTCTATCAGGAAAGCCTTGCTTAGCTAAAACAAAAAGAAAGCCCAAAGGTGAGCACTCAGAGCCACTAAAGAGAGCTGCAAAGCACATGGAAAACCATCCAGTGTCTTCATGGACATCAGCAGCTCTCAAGCAACTGGAGGAAACAAACGTCTCAGCTTGAGAAGCCAGGGTCAAGACCTTCTGCCAAACTGTAGAAGAACGCTGAGCCCCGCTGGTTCTTCCTTAGAGCACGCATGTGTGTATGCACACACACTCACACACACACACACACACACACACACACACACACACACACACTCATGCACACATGCAGACAGCAGCATCTTACTCTGCAAAGGAGCACAAGACTCAGCTTTTTGTACTGTAGGACAGAGATGGGAGGAAATAGACCTCAAACTATGCAGGGAAAATTCTTGGGGAGAGTTTTTTAATACTGTATCAGAACACATAGAGGATCTAGACAGAACGGTCTAAACTAAGCAACAGACAGGGTTCACAAACAGCAAGGCATCTGTGCAGCATGTCCTACCCCAAGGGATAAAGGAAGGGGGGTTATAACTCACAAAAGACAGGTATAGAAGATACCCTGAAAGAAAATGCAGTCCAAGAAAAGGGGAAATCCCATCCAACATGTCCTGTATATCATGGCTACTGAGCATTTCCTGTGTAGCAGGTCCTGTTACACACACACACACACACACACACACACACACACACACACAGGCTTAGTTAACTGCCTCGTGTAACTGTCACAGGAGCCCCGTGCAGGAGGATGCCACTGTAAGTGAAAGCAAGCAGGCACAGAGGAGCAGCAGGCACTACAAGCCTGCCCGAGGAGTTGGCCCAGTATTCCAAACCGTGCAACTGGGATCCAGGAGTCCTTATTTTAGCTGAAAGGCCACACTATTCCTTGTTATACAAATCAGTGAATCAAAGCGTAAGAGAAAAAGGTCACAATTCTGCTAGCAGGGACAACTACGGCTATTATGTTGCTGTGTCCACTAGGTATTTATCTCCGCTATTTGAAAAAATATTTATTGTATTTATTTTTGCTTTTATTAAAGAAAAATTTAAAATTACATGAACAATATTTCTTTAGATACAGGTGCATTTGTTTATATACTTATCGGGAAGAAGACAGAAAAGTGTTCACAGATACCTGAATATATATAGAGATATATACATAGATACACACACACACACACACACACACACTTAGACATACACCCATGGATACACACGCACATATTCATACACAGATATAATTACACACATCGGTGCACACACAAAGGGCTGTGATAACATCTACCTATCTTTACCTACATACAGTACCCATATGTTGGTGCAGAGTCAGTCAGCTAGAAATATGCAGCAGTGTGCCTACCCCTCACTCCTCATTTCTTTTCTTCAAATAGCATCACTTTTAAGTTTCCTGGACTCTTTTAGAACAACTTGCAAGAGCAATACATGTTTAGAATTTGTGAATGACTGTGTGTGTGTGTGTGTGTGTGTGTGTGTGTGTGTGTGTGTGTATTTGTCTACTCCAGTTACTGACTTTATAGGTCTAAGCAATTTGCTGTTTCCTGAGAGTCCCATCTTCCACATTATTTTGTTCTTAACTTCATCTAAGGGAATTGTTTTTATGTATTTATTCTCATTTCTTTTTCTGTTTTCCAATTTTCATTTCACTGTTATTTTTATGTCACTAAAATGGATGCAATTTCATTTCCTACAGTCTTGGAGCCTTAATCTTGGATGTTGAAGGATTCAGAGCCTGCTGAGGAACCTTACCAGTGATTTTTCCCTCTTCATTTTAAATCCCCCACCCGAGGTCTTTGGTTCCTCCTCTCTGGTAATGTTAGCGATGAGAGTGGAAACAGAGACAGCCCTGAGGATGGCTGTTGGGATGGGATTGAGAAAGCTGGGGCCTTGCTTGCAGCAAAAGCAAACAGATCAGCCAAGCTGGCCATGCTCAAGAGGTCTGGGTTGACCTTAGCAAATCAAAGACAGAATGCTCCTGCATTATTCACGGCTCCTTGGGTTATGGCCAGTGGAGTGAAGAATGCTTGTAATGGCAATGGTATGGACTTAAGGCCGCAGGGACCAGAGTGGGGGAGAGAGAAGAAAGGAGGTGGACATGCGTGCCGGCAGTGGCCTTTGAAGTGCCTTAGTAAGAATGCTAACATGCATGCATACACACACGCACACGCACGCACGCACGCACGCACGCACGCACACGCACAGCAGCCAATAGGGCTGGTGCCCATCTTGGGGACAGCCTGACCTCCTCACTGGCCTCTGTATTTTGTTCCTGGTTATTCAGAGTGAAGATGCACCTCATACTGGGAAACATAGTCACCGGGTAAAAAGTAAAAAGCACAGGTCACTCTACACTGTCATCCTAGCTTTGTGTTTGGAGGAAGTGGCAGTGATGAGCAGAACTCACATGTGAAGTGGGTTCCTGCTTCCCTAGTGTATTCAATGCGATTGGCAGTGTAGACAGACCCTGAATTGAGTCAGTTGTACATCTGTGATTTCAGAATTGCATTTCCTTTTTCCTAGGATCTCTGAAGTCCATTCTTATAATTCTTGTGCTAGTACTTACTTTATTTCTTAAGGCACCTTGTGTTCTGGCTTCCCTACTGCTCATATACTGGAGAATGCTCCTTGTTGCCTTTATAGTTCCACAAGCCCTCAGCTGTGTGTGGAGGTGATAATGCTCTCCTCCTGAGCACTGGGGGGGATTGCTGTACTGTCTTCCAGCAGTTGCTGCAGCTGTGGCAATACATGGAAAATGGCTCACATTCTTTGTTTCTTGAGCTAACATATTTATCGCTTATATTCGACTTCTCAACTAAGCATTTTTCTTTAAGTTTGCAAGTATTTTCTTTCTCATATGATATGTGCTTTTGACGTGGAGGATGATTTTTCTTCATTTACATTTTTTGGTTCAATTTTGTAGTTCTTAGAGACATCATTTCCCATATCATATTGTTTTCATGATCTTCTCTCTCTCTCTCTCTCTCTCTCTCTCTCTCTCTCTCTCTCTCTCTCTCTCTCTCTCTCTCTCCTGCTTTTATCTATTCCCATGCAAGTATTTCTTTAAAAATTATTTATTTTATTTCATGTATATATGTATGTGCCTGATGTATGTATGTGTAACACATGTGTGACTGAGCAGGCAGAAGTCAGAAGACGGTGTTGGATCTCTTGAAACTGGTGTTATAGGCAGCTGTAAGCTGCCATGAGGGTGCTAGGAACTGACCTGAGCCTTCTGCAAGAACAGTAAAAACTCTTAACTGTTGGGCCGTCTCTCTAGCCCCAGTGCAATCATTTCTTATGTGTGACTTTTCTTTTAGTTGTGTGTCATGTAATATTTTTATTACTAGTCTCAGAAACACTCATAGATGATATGATTGCATTACATCCATAAATCATAAAAAGAAAAATCTTCCATAAACACTTCTTAGCATATTATTATCAGAAGACATGGAAACATAAAGAAAAATTAAAATTGTGTTTTCCTAGTCTCAAAAACCAGTATAATATCTAGGTGAAATACAGAAAAAGGTCTACCTAACATAATCAAGATGCCAACTAGGAAGAGGACCTTGGACTATAGAATGAAATGCAGGGGACCAGGCATCCATCTGGACTTCAAAATGTCCAACATGACCAAGCAGCAGCAGGAAAATAATGAAATAGTGGAGAACAAAGCACGATGCTTCAGACGGAAAAGAGCTGAGGGGAGATGGAGGAGAGTGGAAGGGAAATTCCAGCAGCACCTAGAGAGAGCAGTAAGCTAACTGCAAGAAGGAGAAACCAGGCCAGCATGAGCAGGGACTGAGTGGATGCGGGAGAGCCTTCTGCATCCTAAGGGAAAGTTACTTCTAAATCCGAGAGCTGGGTATGGGAATGGGGAGGCCACTTCAGTTTTATACAGACTCAGGAAACTGGCCACTCACAAAATGTACCTGATAAAAGGACAGCAGTATTTCTAGATCGATTTTTATTAATTCTTTGAGAATTTCATGCCATATATTTTTAACATATTCACTGCCCCTTCTCCAACTCCCCTATTACCACCTTCTCCATCTTCATATTACTTCCTACTCAACTTTGAAATTACTTTCTCCTCCTCTTCCTCCTCCCCCCTCCTCCTCTTCCTCCTCCTCTCTCCATCAAGTCCACTTTGTGTTGTTTAGCTAGTCTTGGGCGTCAGGCCTGCCCTGATGTGTGCTGAACCGGGGGGGGGGGGGGGGGTTTGCATCATTAGAGAAAACGCCTCTCCTCTCCCAGCAGCTGCTGTCAAATGCCAAGTGCTCTTCAGCTGGAATGGGATGTCGTGGCTACCTTCCCACCTCTATGCTGGGATTTTTGTCTGGTTGCAGCTTGCACAAGTCACACACACGCTGTCACAATCACTGTGAGTTTGTATGTGTGCCTGTTGTGTCTGGCAAACACTGTGCCCTTGTATTACCCACACCTCTGAGACGAGCCTTGAGCCTTGCAGGGAAGGTGCACTAGGCAAGTCCCATTTAGGGCTGTGCATGCCACCGTGAAAAGGACATCAGACTTTATGAGGGACTATCCAGAAAGAAAACATAGCCATGCACCCTAAGAAGGACTGAAATAAACCCAGAAGGATCCTTAAATGACAGTTAGGCAGCAACCCCCCAAATCAAATGCACTCAACACAAACACGATTCAAAGCTCAAATATCTTACGAATGTAATTTAGAAGTCAAATGATCCCTCTGCCATCAAGCAAAATTAAAAGCAATCAGATTCTCTAGACAAAACAAAAACATCTTTAAAAAATGCCATGGCACGCATATGAGACAAGTATAAACCTGGCGTAAACTTATGAAACTTCTGGCATTTAAGAAGGGAAATCTATTTGACTTTAAATTTCAGAATATTCTCAGCAGAACAGAAAACATTACTACTGACCCAGAGGAATATTTTGATCTTTATGTAAATGTTTATTTAATAAAAGTACATTACTGAACCATAGGAAATTGCCATAATTTTTGTGGATAAAGGTTTAGAATGAGGAAATTTACATGATTCAATGAATAATAATCACATTACCTCAAATTATATTAATTGATTTTTATTTTTAAAAGCAAAGTAAGTGAACCATACAGGATGCAATTTATAGCTTCAGAGTAACTATAAATGATAATAAATCTTTGAAATTTTAAAGGCTGTGGTGCAGTCAGGAGATGGAAAACTGAGGACATTGCAGGGTGAGGGGTACAAGCTTATTTATTTCTCCAGTGAGGACTCACAGGATACCTGTTATAGTTCATGGATCATGAAACAAGGACTGTTGTATGATAAAGTGAGTGTATAAATGTAATAATGTTGGAAACTAGAGTTTTATTATGAGAAAAAGGGCTATGAATACAAACTATTTTTTAAAAAAACTCTGTTCCACTACATTTCAATTTGAAATACCACTATAAATCTGTCGCTTGATGCATATCCACTCATCTATCTACCCATCTTGGCCTTCCTAGTTAGATCTACTTACTGAATGGATAAAACATCAGTGGCAACAAGTCCATCTAGTGACCTAGATCTTTGTGTCTAAATACTGTCGTCAGCTAAAATGCCAGATGTACCTGGGAAATGTCTATGTTCTGAGTCTGGCATACAGAAATTGCAAGATGTATTAATCAGGTTCTCCACAGTAACAGAACTTTGAGAATGAATCAATTTCTCTCTCTCTCTCTCTCTCTCTCTCTCTCTCTCTCTCTGTATATATATATATATATATATACTCATACATACACATACATACATATATAGATATAGATGTGTGTATGTGTGTGATATACATGTGTATGGGTTTTTTGTGTGTGTGTAAGAATGACTTACAGGCTATGCTCTAGCTAATTCAACAATGACTGGCTGTGAATGGAAAGTCTAAGAATCCAGTAGATGCTCAGTCCACAAGTTTGGATGTCTCAGCTGGTCTTCAGTATACATTGGAATGTCAAAGAAGTAGGCTCTAATTCCAGTGAAGGGATGGACTTGTTAGCAAGGTGAGAACAAGCAGGCAAAGAGTAAAAGCTTTCTTCTTCCATGTCCTTACACAGGCTTCCAGCAGAAGGTGTGGCCCGGATTAGAGGTGGGTCTTCCTAGCTCAAATGATCTGGATTAAAGATATTTCTTCCCCAGCCGGGCGGTGGTGGTGCACGCCTTTAATCCCAGCACCTCGGGAGGCAGAGGCAGGCGGATCTTTGTGAGTTTGAGGCCAGCCCGGGCTACCAAGTGAGCTCCAGATAAAGGTGCAAAGCTATGCAGAGAAACCCTGTCTCGAAAAAAAAACAAAAAAAAAAAAAAAACCAAAAAAAAAAAAAAAGATATTTTTTCCCAACTCAAGATTCAGATTAGAAGGGGATCTTCCTATTTCAAATTAAGCAAAATTGCCTTACAGGTGTGCCCTCCATTTTTGGGTTTCATTTAACTCCAGAGGTAACCAAGTTGACAACCAAGAATAGCCGTCACAATGCCCCTGTCATGTGAGAAAGTGAGGAAGTGCTCGAGGAAGAAGGGAGAGATGGTAACAAGGACCCAGGACCCACTTGTATGATGTTTTGTTTGTGTTCCGACAAATAAAGCTTGCCTGGAGATCAGAGGGCAGAGCTAGCCACTAGTTAACCACAGAGGCCAGGCAGTGGGGGCACACACTCTTAATCCCAGCACTTGGGAGGAGGAAGCAGGAAGATCAGAAGTTCAAGGCCACCCCAGGCTACATGAGATTGATCCAGTCTAAAAGAGAAACAGAACTGGGCAGTGGTGGTGCACATCTTTGATTCCAGCACATGGGAGGCTCATGCCTTTAATCCCAGCACTAGGGAAGTAGAGACAGGAATATAAGGCAGGTGGACCAGGATCTAGACCCATTCAGTCTGAGGATTCGTAGAGACAGGATGCCTCATTCGGTCAGAGGATTAGTAGAGGTAAGAAGTCAGCAGCTGGCCACTCTGCTTCTCTGATCTTTCAGCTTTCACCCTGATATCTGACTCCAGGTTTTTATTAAAAAGACTAATTAGGATTGTGCTTCATCCACCTTTCATGGGTGGCTTCACTGATTATGTTCTTGACAACTCAATTGCATGGGTTATTTTTCTTATTGCTTTGACAAAATACCCTGAGAAAACAATTTAAGAAAGGTTTTATTTTGGATCACAGTTTGAGGGTGCTGTTCATCATGGTAAGGATGTCATGGTGGTTGGAACATGAGGCAGCTGATAACATCACATCCATAGTAAAGAAGCAGAGAACTGTTTCTTGTAACTACTCCTTGTGCTCCACTGGATTTCTCCTTTTTATTCTGCCCATGACCTCAGCTTAACAAATGGTACCCCTAAACTGGGGGTGGGTCTTCCCACTCCAATTAACGTAACATAGATAATCACTACGAGTATGCCCAGAGCTTATCTCTTTAGTGATTTTAGAATCTGTCAAGTTGACAATCAATATTAACCATAACATTAAATATCAAGGAGAACAACACACTGAAAAATGAAATCTATGAAGTTGTAGTAGTATGAGAAACACTACTTATATCTACAAAAATGGTCAGAATACTAGCTTTATGCATTTGTCCAAACTGGCAACAATCCCAATGCCATTAACAATAGAAGAGGTACTCAGACAGTGTGCACCACATAGCTTCGCCCTCCCTCTGCAGGTGCTCACATAGTACCTGCTACACAGCTTCATCCTCTCACAGTAGGAGTTCATGGCTCCTTCCATGGTAGCTTCCCTGAGCCCCAGAGCAGAGTCTCCAGCAACGTGCCTGCCACCTTGTTCAGAACTCATCCACTCTTGTCCAGCTCAGCCCTCCTGGATACTCTGGCCAGTGGATCTTTGCCTTCACCAGGATCAATAGACCACACAGAAGAATTGTAACCATTGTTCATGTCAGCCAGGGCAGCAGGTCTTTCTAAGTCTTGCCCCATATTCAAATTGTATTCATGCTTGGTCCTCACTCCCTACATCATGATTCAACCTTTAAAAATTAGCCCCACTGAGTTACATTCAGTCAGAAATTAATTAGAAAAATGTGACCAAGTCTGACAAAGGAAGTCTGACTTGTCCGGTCTCAACAGACAATGTAACCCTGAACATGGCACTGCTTAATCCTGGCTCAGCAGAGAGGAAATATCACCCATTCCAAAATATCTTTCACCAGATTCAGCTAAACTTCGCATAATAACTGCGATTTGTTAATGTCGCATATTTGGTGACAGTATCAATCAACAACCAGTATTTATTGAGTGTTTGCAATGTGTGAGCCACTGTCTAAATATTTCACATGTATTGCTCCTCATGTCAAATCCAGTTTCCAATGAAGCCAGCTTCAGTAATAGCTAACATTTGTGTTAGGCTGAGTAAAGTGAAATTATTGCCATTGGACCTTTTTTGGCCTACGAAACAGCAATTTCACATGGTTCAGCCCCATATCACATTGCATGACTGATGCCAGCCCTGCCAGTGCCAGGCAGCCGGGCTTGGACAGAAGCCCGGTGGTCAGAGGCAAGGGGAGAATTTGGACTCAACCTACATCTCAAGAGCATTAGCTTCTAAAAGTGAACAGAGTGTTAGGGTCCTTAGCCCTTAAAATCAGGGCCCCAAACCTACCAATAAGAAGTGCCTAGTTCCTGGGGATGAAAGGAGTCTCTATTTCAGAGGAGACTATGGCGGAGGAAGTGCCAGGCAACGAGGGAGCTCCCACCCCACGATTAACCTGGAATTTAGTCCGTGGCTAGGCAGGAAATGCTTCTGCCAGCAAGCTGATTTGGCCATTGCCCTGCAGGGCAGCACTTCAGAGCCTCCCAGGAGTTTTAACTGGGGCTGTGCTACTCCTGAACTTAATGGAGGGTACAGGGCAAGCCACTTGTCTTCAGGCTGTAGCTCTTCACCAAGGGAACCACACTGGGGTCTGAAGAAGGCAGCTGACGTAGGCTTCAGGGGAGCTAGGATCAGGTGGTTTGGGGTAGGGACACGACCCAGAAGGAGAGGCCAGTGTTCCATGGCAGAGAAGAAATATGCAAGTGTATGGCATCTGAGAGGCAGGTGGGGACAGAGGTCGCCTGAGCCATTCTCCGTCCAGTATCAATTGTTCTCTATCTCTTTTTCTCCTTTGTTATCATAGTTTGGTTTGGGAAGACAGGCTCTGACTATGTAGCCCACACAGGCCTTGAACTTGAGATCTTTCTGCTTCAGGCTTCTGAAATTACAAACACACCCAGCTGCCAACTCCAGTGAGCCTTTCTGTCTACTAACAACCTCCCTGCCTCCTTGGGCACGTCCTGTGTTGAGAAAGACCACATTGTCTCATTTCCTTGGTTAGTAGAAGCTGTAGACAGAGGTGTTGATCATTGAGTGGGGCTGGGGATGCTTCTGCCGAAGGCCGTATCACAGTCCCTGTTTCTTCATTAATACACCCATAAGGCACTTGGGATGCTCCGTGTAGTCCGCCAGGTAGGACTCTGACCCTGGTTCTCAAATCCACATGTGGTTTCTTTTTCCCCCAAGGTGTGCCCTTTCAGGAGCTGACCTTCCTCCTGAAGTCCCTAGGCTCAAGGGAAGACCATCTTCCAGTTTTGCCCTTGCACATCATGTCACCTAAATACCCACTGGGCAGTTCATCAGGCTCCAACTGAGAGTCTCCCAGGTGGGGTAGAAATCACAATGGAGTACACTGGGCTGTTACGAAGCAACCAGCTAACTATAGAATTCAAGGTCCTCACCTCCAAAGCTCAGAAGTCATTTTCTTTCACTACCCACCCAGCCTGGCCATGGCGCTCAGGACCATTGCCCTGGAAATTTAGGATACCTCTAAAGGACAGAAGCTGGACCCATGGTTCAATCCCTTGTCTGAGAAGAAGTCAGAGCCAGGGCTTATCAATGAGATGCTTGTCCAACTCTGATATTAGGGGGCCAAGAGAAATCTTTCCTGGGCCGTTGGGTAACTCAAAGCACCCCAAAGCCCCAATTTTCCCTTAAAGCGACTTTACTGTTCACACATTCTTTTACTCCAACAACTCTTCCAGAATGTTCTTTGCTAGGCACCATTAACCACACTTTAATTTTTTTTCCCCCAGCAGTCTCTTTAAAGAAAGCTTTGCTATTCCTCAGCCACCGGTTGATGACATTTTGTTATAGCAGTCCCAACGAAGACATTCACTAGCTGAAGAAGCAAGCTGTTAAATTCCCTCTTCTGGCTGACAGCCTTTTGGATGATTCTGGTTGGCACTGATTGATACTTGATTCTTATCTTTCTTTGGGCATACTTAGGCTCCCTCAGAGACAAAGGAGGTGCCCAGTGAGCAGACATTGTCAGCTCGAAATGTTCCTCTTGAATATTACATAAAATGTTGTTCCCTAGGTGCAGAAGGAGGTTGAAAGAGTGTGTTATGGTCCATTTACTGCTGCCTAAAGGCTGTGTTCTGGCCCATAAAAATCCATGGAGTCAGGGAGGCCATGGGGAACCACCCTGAAGATGTGGACAGCAGAAACCCCTGTGTCTAATTCCCATGACGGTCCTTTGGAGGGCTTCTCCACATGGCTCCCTTCCTGCTCTCTTTGTGGGAGGGAGTAGCTGCACCGTGGATGAAAGAGTATCTTTCTGAGCAGGCTACTAGACCATGGGCCAGTTCATTCTGCCACACCTAGGACTTTATAAGATATATCTTCATTAGTACAATCAAGACATCAAACACCCCTATCATAGAGGTCTTGAAATTGCAATGAGATAATATTTTCAGTTCTTTTTTTTCATGGGGAGGGGGTGCAAAACCACAATGATATATTCCTTTCTTGGGGTAAGGAACTGCCAAGCTCCTGGGCATATGAATTTTTCCATTCAGCAAAAACAATTTGTTTTTAGCATTTTCTCGTGGTTTTGCTCCTCCAAGAAATTGATACAGATCTTCAGTCAGTTATGATTTTTCATCTGGACATGGTAGCAGATACTTGTAATCCCAGCACTTGAGGGTTGAGGCAGGAGAATTGAGAGTTTGAGGCCAGCCTTGGTGCCAAAGCAAAACTTTGCCTCAAAAAAAATTATTCAAAACACTTACACAAATGAATCTGATTTTTCTTGGCTGTAAGAAGATTTTAGTATTGTTTCACATGATAATTTATATTTGTGTCTAGTCATGGCTTTTCTGAAATAGGCATTTTTTTTAAAGAATTTGGGGAGCTGGTTCAGTGGTTAAAATGCTTGTTGCTCAAATGTGAGGACAGGAGTTTGGAGCCCCAGAACCCACATAAATGCTGGGTAGATGTGGCGTCCCCCCTGTAATTCCAGTTCTTGGAAGGTGGAGAAAGGGGATCATGGGAGTCAGCTAGATACTCAGACTGACTGCACTGGTAAGCTTTGAATTCAGCTGAGAGACCCCACTTCAACATAAAAGTTGGAGTACATCAAGGAAGACCCATGACATGTCTCCAAACACATGTAAATACACACACACATACACACATGTACATACATACACACACATGTGTGTGTCTACCACATATGAGAAGAAAGACATTGAAAACATCTGCCTGTCTAAAGAGCCTGGCACTAAGACAAGGGTGACATTTGTCATTTCTCAGCTTCTCATGGGGCCAGAGCCAACAGACAGAGCTTTCAGGAGCCCATCAAATGTGCACAGCCACACAGGCCTGGGGGCTGCTCATCTCAAACCCAAACATTGCTTAAAGTAGCCTGTCAGGCTCTGTTCTGGCTCCCATCTGCAGAAGAGGAGCCCAAGACCAGGGAGTTAGTGACATGTTCATGGTTATACAGAACGTGCCGATGGTAACCTTTTAATACAATGCCTAGAATATTTCCTATGCAGTATACTCTGAATTCCCAGGAGAATGTAAATCATTACTTTTCTATAGCATGGGTCTCATGAATTAAAACATAGTGTATGACCAATCTAAAAAGACAGACCTGCTAATACATGCGATACCATGAATGAATCTTAGAATAGTGTACTGAGGGGAGAGCCAGGCATTTATAGAGAGTTGTAGAAAATGTAAACTGACGTGCACCTACAGGAAGCAGGGGGTGGTTGCCTGGGATGTAAGAGGAACACATGGCTAATATCATAAAGGAGCCGGATGCCCTCAGCCTTGGGCTACTGTGGCCCTCACTCGTAGAAGAAAGTGGGACTTTGAAAAGCCTCCCTTCTCAGGGGCGCCACTGTGAGAAGGCAGCTGGTGGAGTCTCTGGGAAATGACAGGATCTGCTCTGAGGAATCTCAACAGAAATGCTTTTCGGGGAAAGATTGCTCAGCCCCCTGGGGAGGACGCAGGAGACTGGACCAAATTTCTCTTCCTTCCAGCAAAGCTGCAGCGTCAGAATGCTGTGGAGATGAGCCGGTCTTATGAATGGGAAACTCTCCTTAGAGCCAGGAGCATTCAACAACAGGCACTAGCCAATCCAAGGAGATGCCAGGCCCAGTACTTCCTGGCGAATAGGTTCCTTCAATGTTGAGTAAGTCTCACTCATTATTCTGGCACTAGTGACCAGAGTTAGAACCCCTTGCCCACTGTTAGACAGCCAAGCTAGAAAAACAGTGATAACAGCATGCCTGGTCATAGGGCCAACATTCCTGCAAAGCCTTAAAGTGTCTGTTATAATACTTTATAATATTATATTATAATAAATTTGGGGGGATTATGACATCATTGTATCATCTTTCCATTTCACTTCCTCCCTACAAACCCTCCCATGTACTCTCCTTACTCTGAATTTCATGGCCTTTTTTAAGTTGTCGTTACACACACACACACACACACACACACACACACACACACACACACATATATATATGTATATATATATAAAATTTTTATATATAACATTTCTTCCTAGATGCACAAATACAACTTGTTCAGTCTGGATAGTATTACATATATATCACATACGTGTTACACACACACACACACACACACACACACATATATATATCACATAAAAATTTGTTTTCAAGGCTAACCCCTTGGTACTAGATAACCAGCTGGTGTGCTCTTCCCTGGGGAAGACCATTTCCTCCCACTCAGCAGACCTTAGTGGCCTGTCCTTCTTTTCCTAGGGTTGAGTTCTCACAAGCTTTTCCCTTCCATGGTAGCATATCCAACAGTGTCCCCTTGTTCAGGTCATGTTTAGGCAGCTATGCTGGTGAGACTTCATGAGTGTATTCTGACATTTCTAGGAGACATTGCTCATGTGGTTAAGAATCTGATACATTCCATTTAGGATTCAGTGCTCCAAAGTCTCTCACATTCTGTGCATTGACCTGTTGATGGTCTCTGTTAATTCCCATATAATGCAAGAAGTTTCTCTGATATGGGCTGAATGAGGCACTGACCTGTGGGTATAGCAGTATGTCATTAGGAGTCAAATTATTCCTATGTTCCTTTAGAAGAACAGTAGTAGGTCTCATCCTAGGCCTCGACCTATCTAGTATGAGGTTCTTGGCCACTTTTTCAGTGTTAGGTTCGGCGTCAATCCCAGGGAGTGGAACTTAAGTCCAATTAAAGCAAGTGGTTGGTTACTCCCGTAATTTTTGTGCCATGATTGCACCTGCATGTCTTGCAGGCAGGTCACTATGGTAGGTCATAGAGTTGGTCACTGTGGTAGGTCATAGAGTTGGTCACTGTGGTAGGTCATAGAGTTGGTCACTGTGGTAGGTCATAGAGTTGGTCACTGTGGTAGGTCATAGAGTTGGTCACTGTGGTAGGTCATAGAGTTGGTCACTGTGGTAGGTCATAGAGTTGGTCACTGTGGTAGGTCATAGAGTTGGTCACTGTGGCAGGTCATAGAGTTGGTCACTGTGGTAGGTCATAGAGTTTGTAGCTGGGTAATGTTTATGATGACCATTTTCTTCTGGTAGAGTGCAGATTACTTTGCATTACCATGAACACTGTGACTGGCTTATTTCAATCAACATGTCAGTGTTCTTTCCTGCTACAAGAAGATGACGTCTTCTTGATAGATACTTTTTTTTTCAATTTGCCTGAATGCAACATTTTCCTTCTTTTGTGCTGAAAAATTCCAACAGTTTGGAGTTCTGCGAATTTTGTCACATAGAACGCTGGGTTTTCTGAGCTGATAATGAGTGAGGTGTGGCCCATGGCTGTCTAACCATCATACTCAGCTCTGGAAGGCCACAGCTCAGTGTGGCGTCATCATTCAGTCCTTGTTACATTGGAAACCCTTCTTTCCCGTGGAATCCAGGGTTTTCTTCACCCAGAGCATCATAGCTCTCCATCATGGACTTGACCATGAAGGTCAGGGCTGTATCTTCAGTGGCTTCGAGTTTCCGGGGCCTGCACACAGGCCACTCCCCCTCTAACTGCTCCTGAGTGGGCCGCTAAGAGAATGCATGTGAACACAGGAAGCACACGAGGCAGCACACCATCTGACTGGTTCATATAAATTCCCTCAACATCTTGGCAATTGGGCAAAAAAAAAAAAAAAAAAAAAAAAAGAAATTAATGAGTAAAAAAAAAATATAAAGTGAACCCTTAATTCAGAGCAGAGGTTATAAAATATGTTTAGAGATCCACAGTCCGGTATGCTTTGAGTCTAACCAAGTGGCATGTGTCAGCAAAACAGATGCCCAGCTGACACTCATGAGCTGCTGGCTGCCTGTCAGACCCTGTCCTGATTTAATCCTGCAAGACGTCTAGTACATGGACACCATTGCCCTTCCCCATACACGCCAAGAAACAGCTGCACCAAGTCAGACAACTTCTCTGGCCTTCATCAGGTCTCCTAGAACTCGAATCTATGCCCACCTGACTGCAAGAAGAGATGCTCCGCCTGAGAGGCACAGATGAGAACTGTCCTGGGGGACAAAGTGGGCATTCCACTTCCTTGTGCCATCTGAACCCTTTCAAACTCTGCTTTGCTTACAAATTTCCTGTGGTATGGATGCATCGGCTTTGTGTGTCCCTGGCGTAGGGGGTGGGGCGACTGCTGCATGGCTAAAGAGTCTCAGGCAATGCTGGGTTTCTCTGGGCCACATGGGAGGAACAGGTGCTGAGGAACAGACAGGCTGGCTACAGGTCAGAGCTTATCAGGTTGCTGGGCAGATTTAAATTCAAGCAGAGGATGTGGACATCCCAGGATGTTTGCACAGCCTTCTGTCTTTGCCTTGTTTTCCTGGTGTTTTCTACAGTTGGGGCAGGAGGTAGTTATAGAAATGTCTACCTCCCCGGAGCCCGTTCTGCCTACAGATTACTTGGTGGAGGATTGTATGGATTCATCAACTAAAGCTGAGACACAGCGGCTCAGAATCCACTCAGCTTATCTGACTCCATGCTCTTGGATTAGCCCTTGCAAGAGACACACCCAGCTTCCAGTAGTCCTATATACCCACTGACTTGCTCACATCCTCCCTAGCTGTTGACCTCAGGGAAGGAGAAGATGCTCCCCCCTGTGAACTCACTTCCCCATTTGGATGGGGAGATGATGCAAAACAAAAGTTGCAGGACTGATGGATAAGGTTCACATGCCTCAGGAGAAGGTTACATTCCCAATTGCTTGGAAATCACACACACACACACACACACACACACACACACACACACACACACACACATACACACACACACACACACACACACACACACACACACACACACACACATCCTTCCAGAATAAGAGTACAAGATCTCAACAACCAACCATGAGCCGTTCGGCACTTTCCTTGGTCTGAGTTTGGGGGGCAGCCACAACCAACCATGAGCCTGCACAGTGCCTGGTGCTGGACAGTCGGGTACCGTCATGGCAAGTGAGTACAGGATGAGGAAGGAAATGGGAGAGAGAGTGAACAGAAAGAGTCATGTCCTAAGGAGAGTGGTAGATCTGGAGAGGAGAAGAAGGTGAGGAACAGGCTGATATATATGGCTTTCCTGCCACACAGGTCTGTGGTGATGTCTGGGCTCAGGCTGCTGCCAAGGACCATGTCTTTGTCTGTGGCCCTGATGCAGCCATGGGGTCTGTGTTGTCTGTTGGTCCTGTTACTACCCAGTGTCTTATGGACGTCTGGAGTCTGGGCCACCACCTGTGACTAGGTCGGTTTCCAAGGGATGTGCCTCCACAGGGGCCATGCCGATCTAAGAGGCCTGAGCTGCCACTGGGACCATGGGGCCATGCTGATACAGGAGGCCTGCTTTGCCACCCGGGACTGTTGCCAGGGTCCTGTCTGGGTCTGTGGCCCTGCAGCAGCTGGGCTCTGAATTGAAATCTGTTCCTCCTATTGCCACCGAAGGTCAACAAAGTCACATGATCTGGGCTGGCATCTGGGTCTATGGCCCTACTACAGACCTGGATCTGTGTTGTTGTCCTTGGCTCAGGTTACTATTGAAGGCGAAGCAGATGCCTGGGGTCTGGGCTGCCACCTGGGTTCATGTTGGCATTCGAGGGCCACACTGCCACTGGGGCCAGGTTGATCTGGGCGATCTGCAATGCCAACTAGGGTGCTGATGATATCTCAGCCTGGGCTGCTGCCAAGGACCATGTCTGGGTCTGTGGTCCTACAGCAGCCTGAGTCTATGTTGATGTCTGTGGCCTGTATTGCCGCCAAAGCCCATATGGAGCGCCAGGATCTGGGCCGCCACCTGTGGCCATGTTGGTGTCCGAGGGCTGTGCTGCTGCTGGGCCCATGCAGACCTGAGTGACATCTGCTGTCACCAGGGCCATGGCATTGTACCAACTGGGCAATGGCTGGAGCCAGGTCTGGGTCTGTGCCTCTGCCCCAGTCAGGGTCTGCATTGATGTCCGAGGTTCCTGTTCCATCAAAGGCTGTGTGGATTACTGGGGTCTGAGCCACCACCTTGGGCCAGGTGGTGAGTGTTCAAGGGCCCTGCTGCCACTGGGTCCATGCCTGTCTGAGTAACTGCACTACCAACTGGGGCTATGGTGGCATCTGGGTCTGGGCTGTTACCAAGGACCATGTCTGGGTCCATGGTCCAACTGCAGCTGGGGTCTGTGTGGATATTCATGGCCCATATTGCCACCACGGGCCACATGGAAGTCAGGGGTCTGGGCCACCACCTAGGGCCATCTTACTGCGGAAGGGCTGATCCTCTATAGGGCCATGCAGATATGAGTGGCCTGTGCAACCACCCAGGTCCACGGTGTCTTGCCTGGGCATGGGCTGCTGTTGGAGGTCCGTGGCCTTGCTGTAGCCATGTCTGTGGTAAGGTCCATAGCTCCTGTTGCCACCGTAAGCAGTGAGGATAGGGCTGTACAGAGCTGGCCCTGAACCCTCTGGCTGCAGCACTAGGGAGAACTGGCCCTGCCCCTCACCAACTGCAGCATTCAAGAGAGTGGGCCCTGAACCTCGCCTGGGCAGCACAGTAGAGCTGGCCCCCATCCCCCTCATCGCCCATGTGGTAGCATGGGTGAGGTAAATATGCCCTTTCTGTTGGCTTTCCACGGTGCGCTTATGCTGCGAGGAAAAGTCATGAATGTGGCAAACCCACTAACAACAGTTTTATTAGAGAGAGAGAGAGAGAGAGAGAGAGAGAGAGAGAGAGAGAGAGAGAGAGAGAAACAAAAGGAGATGTGCTCAGGCCTGTGGAAAAAACATGAAAAGAGAGGGCAAGGTATGCAGGGCTCGCCTTTTAAGGACCAACCTGTGCGTGCACACTCAGGTCCATGCATGCACATAGATTACATGGTCATGCTGCATGCAAATTATGTGACCAAGTAGCACATGAGTTTACACAGGACGTATGACCAGAAATGACTGTCCCGCCAGAGCATGTGCGATCACTGGGGCGTGACTATCACCGCCCCTCTGCCCCCACCCCTTGCCACCTATGGTGGGCAGGAGAGCTGGGTCTGGGGACAAGAAAGTGGGAGAGCTGGTCTTGCCCCTCACCAGCTGCAGCACGGGGGAGAACTGGCACGGCACCTCGCCTGGGGAGATGACTGTTGGCAGAGGAGGGGGTGAGCCAGTCCTGTGGATGTGAGAGCAGGAGAATGGCACCTGCCCCCCCCATATGCCATGTGGTGGCATGGGTGGGGGAAATATGCCCTCCCCAACCCTTGCCAACTGCAGCAGGTGGGAGAGACAGCCTTGGGGGCCAGAGAACAGAAGAGCTGGCCCTGTCCCTCATCAACTGTAGCGATTGGGAGAGCAGGCCATGTACCTCGCCTGGGCAGCACAGCAGAGCTGGTTCTGGTGGTGTGAGAACATGAGAACTGGCCCTGCTCTTTGCTGCCTAGGGCGATGGGGGAGCGAGCGGGGGCAGTGATGGGGGACTTGCCCTGGTGATGACAAGGGAAAGCTGGTGGGCTGACCAACTCAGCTACCACCCAGGCCCAGAACCAGGCCTGTGAGTTAGCCCACCCAACATCCACCTCACCTGTGAACCGCTGGGATATGTGAAGGGGCTGGACCTGCAGGTCCAAAGCTTCAGGATCTCCATGACACAGGACAACAGGATATCGAGGGGGAGTCCCAGTGAGAGCCCAGTGTCAAAAGAGTAGCAGAAGCCAAAGGCCTTGAGCCAGACCAACGATTCATTGCAAAGAGCACTTACAAGTAAAGATGTGTGGAGTAATGGGTAGACTGTGTGACACTCACTGGACCACACTGCAACTTCTGTGCCGAAACTTCCTTCCTTCCTTCCTTCCTTCCTTCCTTCCTTCCTTCCTTCCTTCCTTCCTTCCTTCCTTCCTTGCTCCCTCCCTCCCTCCTTTCTTTTTTCCTTTCTTCCTTCCTTTTGTTTTGTTTTTGAGGCTATACTTGTAAATTTTGTTTTGTTTTGGGGGGAAGTTACAAGGGCAGAGGACAGAGGTTTGGAGACAGGGAGATGAATGGGATTGGGATGCATGATGTAAAACCCACAATCAATCAAAAGTTAAAAAAAAACCCATAATAATTAGATCTCAAATGTAAGGAAGGATAGTGTTCTGATAATAAAATTGTTGTAAAATTGTGAGAGAGAGGCCTTGGGGTGGAGCCAAGGTGCCCCACAGTGGGTGAGGGAGACATGCCGTGCAGACACTGCGGGCAGCGGCCGAGGGGGCGCGGAGGAAAGTCACTCAGACCATGCGGACACAGCACCAACATGGAAAGTTTTATTAAGGGGGGAATGGAGGAGGGAAGAAAGATAAAATGGGCAGGGTCTGAGGAGAGGAGAAGAAGAAAAAAGAAAGAGAAAAGGAAAGAAAAGGAAGGGAGGGGGCATGCGCTACCTCATGACCAGAGAGGAAGGAAGAGCCAGAGAAAAGTGGAGGGGCTTCCTCTTAAAGAAGACTTTATGTAAGATGGCGTTGTCAGGGCACTAGGCGGGCTAGGGGTGGGTCTGAATGCTAACAAAAATATCTTTCTATGAAAAAGAAAAGAGTGAAAGGTCTCTGCTATAATTTGAATGTGTCCCCCAAAGTCCAAGGGTTGAAGAAGACTTAGTCTCCAGATTCATATGCCAGCAGTGTTTGGGAGAACGGCCTTTGCGTAGAAGGCATGAGGATTAGATGAGGTTTGGAGTGCAGGTCACTATACTGGCATTGATGGCTTTATAAACAGAGGAAGACAGATACAAGCTCACTGTGGCTGTCCTGTAATGGGTTAGGATGCAGCAAGAACTACTTTTAAACTAGATCGCTTCGTCTCTTGTACCTGGTTATAGCAACAGAAGACAGTACCCATTGGTAATACAGCTTGCTGTGTGACTGACGAGCTGAGAGATGCAGACTGAACCCACTGCTCCCCTCACCTAGCATGAGGCGTGGTTTTATTTCACACTCTTCTGCTGCGTGGTGGAGCCAGAAGCCAGAGTTCCCCTCCGTACTTTATGAATTCCTCTAGCGTTCTAAGGGGATTTTTCTTTTTCTTTTTTTCTTTTTGTTTTTTTGGCCCAAATGTGTCCTTCTGCATCCACAATTCCCAGGTACCTCAACAGCACATCTGTAAAGCCCAAGATCATATGTCACGTTTGCTGACACTTCCTGTGACTAGCTTCCTGCAGGATCTTTGCCTCCCTTGTGAGTGTCCCAGGCCCAGAACTCAGCTCCCTGCTTCTGTGAGCCTTCTCTCCCAGACTCCTGTCTGCCAATGGGCTCTTTGTCCTGATGGGTCACCTAAGGCTCTGCCTCCCTGGGAGAGTGATCCCCGGTCCCCAGTGGCCTCTAAGTTTTGCCTGCTCACTCCATCCCCATTTTTTGAGCAGAGTTGAGTCTTGGACTTTGTTTTTTATGAAGTGTGGTTATTCTTAGCAAGCTTTTTAATCATGCCTCTGTCATTCAAAAGCATTTTTCTTAGAATATATGAGCTGGTTTACAGGGCCTGTTTGTGGTCAAAATTGTGTGGTTTTTATATACACTTAATCAGAGGCTAATGTCACAAGGAAACTATAAACCCACCAGGGACTTCATCTCTCTTCTACATTAAAAAATAAACTCACGCAATGTAACTGTTGCTTGTATCAGGTGGGAAAGCCTGAGTGTAGAGCTCTCTCAGAGAGTATGGCAGCCTGAGTGTGGAGCACCCTCAGAGGGTGTGGCAGCCTGAGCAGGTAGGTGCCCGTGGTGGGGCTGACGGCCACTGTTAGGACACATCTGCTTTGTGTCTTCTGTCTCCTTTAACCTTCATATAAACTATGTATTTCTTCCTTGTTCCACTGAAAAGGAAAAGGATCAAAGATTGTAATTTAGTGGTGAAGACCACAGGGTTTGAACCACGTGGAGGTGGGATCTGACTTGGGTCACGTGACTCTTCTCCCCTCACTTGCAGAAGCAGCTGAAGCTCCTTGCTTCTGATGTAGTATAAAAGCTTCCCTCTGCACACAGGAGTTGTAAATGTAGCTTCAGGACTCAAGGTCTCTCAATGGGGAAGCCCTTGCCACCCAAGGCCTTGGTTTCTTTGCTGTGTAATGTGATATCACCCTGTTCTGCAAAGAGTTTGCTGTGGTTTGTATGGGTTCCCCAAAGACCATATGTCAGAAACCGAGTTCCCAGTGTGCCAGTGTTGAGAGACGGGACCTTTAGAGGGGTGATTGGGTCATGATGGTTCTGCCCTTGAAGATGGATTAATGTGGTTCCCCTGAGAGTGGGCTCCTTATCCCAAGAATGACTTTGTTCCAAAAGTTGGGTCAGCTTCTGTTTGCCCTTCCTTCAGCCCACATCACAGATCAACACAAAAGAAAGCCCTTGCCAGATGCCAGGACCTTGTTTTTGGATGTTCCAGCTTCCAGAAAGATGTGAAGTAGCTGATCTTGATTAAATTACTATCTGGACTGTTCTGTAGTAGTGATGCTGTAGGACTGAGTTCTAGAAGTTTCCAAGGAGAGGGTGCATATACAGCTCTCGAAGCCTGCTAGGCTCTATCCAGCAGGTTCAGTCCAGAAAGAGTCAGAGCTAGGCATGGATTCTGCCATCACCCTCCAGCCCCTTTCTGACCCTGAGCTGATTCTAGAAGCCAAATATCTCCAAAGTGATTCACACAAAAGGCAGGCACAAAGTGAGGCCTTGCCTCTTTCCTTCCTGTAGATTTTAGGGGATTTTTGGATCAGTGAAAAACATGACAGATAGTATAAATAGTCTCACTCTGCTAAAATTGAAATTAAAAAGCTCGAGGTCTGATTGCCATGGGCCATGGCTTTATCATGACTGTTTTGAAATTAAAAGTGTTTGATTCAGCAACAACCTTTCTCTATGGGCTCACTCTTAAGTTTTCAACCCTGTTATACATCAGGGGAAATGTAATCCTTTCACTTCCGATCCATTCATCCTTAAGTCATTTGAAGTTCTGCAAGGGTAGTTGACTGTTTCAAAGCTCCTTCCTCAGGACAGAAAATTGCACTGAACTTCTATTGAACAAACTCAGATCCCCAAAGACTGAGAAGGGCTAGAAGCCCTGATTCAGAGGGATTTCAACAACGGGCTTGGCCTTCTTTGGCTATACCTATAGTAGTTTATTTTAGATTCCATGTTCCTTTGATGTAACACCTCAGGAGAAGCCATCAATTTCTTGATTCAAGAAGTCATCTCCCGAGTCTAGTTACCAACACAGTTCCATAGGCAGATTGCCTTTTATTCCCCAAGTGGATCTAGAATCCCAGCACATCTCTCTGGTTTCGTGTTTCTAGATGGGCCAAGAACTGAATTAGAGTCGGGGCTGGGCTGGACAGTGCCTTTGACTCTGTAGCTCCTGGAATCGCAGACCCCGGTGTTGCTGAGGAGACTTTCCAATATGGTGGAATTCACAGATGAATGGGAGACACTTTCCTATGAAAGAGACTGGAGAGTGAGGCTGGAGACACAGGGTGCTGTGGACACAGCAGGGAATTTGCCGAGGGTTGGTGCCTTGGGTTTTCTGAGTCACTGTCTTGGGCTTGGTTCTGGTGTCATTTCTCCAACTGAGCTTCCTCTTTCTTCTAGTCTTCTTGTGAGAATAAAAGTGTCTGGTTTATAAGGCTCGGAACCGCGAGGACTTGTCTGTGTTGTTCCCTGTGGCATCCATGATAGACTCTTCAGTAGAGTCAGAACTCGGTCAAATGTTTGTTGAAAGGCAGACGGAATGAGCCCAACACCCCTTCACTTTCATTTGTTTTTGGAAACAGTTATTATCACAAATGGGTTAATGTGTTATCTTGGGAGTGGGTATGTTGTTTGTTTTTGCTCTTTTGGGAAGCCCACCACCCGCTCCCAAATAAATCACACGGAGGCTTATTCTTAATTACGAAGGCCTAGCCTTAGCTTGGCTTGTTTCTTGCCAGCTTTCCTTAACTTAACTTAACCCGTCTATCTTTTGCCTCTGGGCTTTTCCCATTCTCTTACTTCTGTACATCTGTGGCTTGCTGTGTAGCTGGGTGTCTGGCCCCTGAAATCCTCCTTTTTCTCTCGTTCCTTCTTCTTTCCTCCCAGATTTCTCCTTCTATATATTCTTTCTGTCTGCCAGCCCCGCCTATCCTTCTCCTGCCTTGCTATTGGCTGCTCAGATCTTTAACAAACTATCAGGTGTTTTAGACAGGCAGAGTAACACGGCTTCACAGAGTTAAGCAAATGCAACATAAACAAAGTAGCACACCTTAAAATAATATTCTATTATTTTGGGGCGGTTTATCAGGTAGAGGCTTGCTGCCAAGCCTGCCCACCTGAGTTCAACCCCCAGGACCCACATGGTGAAGCAGGAGAACCAACTTCCCCAAGTTGTCCTCTGAGTTCTATACACATGCTGTAGCATAAGTGTGCATGCAGCTGCACACACACACACACACACACACACACACACACACACACACGGGGGGGGAGAGAGAGAGAGAGAGAGAGAGAGAGAGAGAGAGAGAGAGAGAGAGAGAGAGAGAGAGAGAATTGTGGAAAGAATAGGGTTTTGACACAGAGTGAGTCCATTCTGCCCTGGTCACTCATCCTTTCTAGTGTGGTCCTGAAACCCCCTAGTTTAAGTCTTCAGACTTAAAAATCATTTCTCCATTTGTAAAGTACCCAAGGAAATTGCAGTAAGACTTCATTTGTATTTGGAATTCTTAAGGTCTCCTCTGATGGCCCTGAAATAAGGAGAGAATTTCCTTCATTAGCTGGAGCTGGGGAAGGGGAGAATCAGCTAAGAAAGAAACGTCCTGGATTTATAGTTCAACCTTATAAACATTGATAGGAAGACAGGGAGGGAATAGAAGGAACCTGGCCAAATATACCAAATAATACATGCAAAATAACCATCGCTAGACAGACGGTAGGGAATTCCCATCAGGCAAACATTAGGAATGTTGAACTTATAAATTATGGTTAAACATGGAGTAGTGGCTATGGATAGTATTTGGGCTTTTTGGACTTGAAAAATGTTAAGTTGGTCCTAGACCCTCAGGCAGATTCAGAGTTCAACCTCTAACGTACAGGAGGGGCCTCCTCTTAAAGGAACATTGCTATATCCCGAGGGGAGCAGAAATTCAGTTAGTAGGAGTGGAACACAGGAGTGGTCTCCAACATGACCTAACTAACTTTTCTAAATGCACCTACCTTGGCCCCATCAGGGTGCTGAGAGGAGATGGGCAGAGGAAGGCGGAAGAGGCAGGCCCTATCCCCAACTCCAGTATCTATTCTCACCGGAAGTGGTCCTTTCTTACCATACTTGACTATTTGCACATAACAGCTGAACACAAGGCCATCCTTCTTTGAAAGTCAAGTTCTTCCAAGTGAGAGCACACTTTCAAGTAGTAGCCTGGATTGCCTGACAGTATTTCTGCCGACTCTGGTACCTGTCATACATGGTAAGTCTTAGCAGTTAACAGCCTCTCTCACTGTGTTGTGGATCCTACAAATCTTCCCTTCTTTGGCTATCTCCATCTGGGGCTCATTAGCATCCTGAGAGGCAGAATGCATTGCTTGCTGCTGAATGGGAGCCTTCAGAAGGTTAGGGGATTTGTCCAGGGTGACAGAGCAGATAAAGACACACCATGTCTTCTTTCCAGCATGCCACCAAAGCCTTTCTAAACTTGAGTGTTGGAAACAGAAATGGAACAATATTTCTTCATTAGAGGAGTTTATGACTCCAGAAATACTGAGAACTTTGTGGTCTACTCCCCAGTGGGTCCAGGATAATGTTTAAGCATAGGGCAGAAAGATGCAGAAGGCTAGTAGCCCTTTGTGCAACTAGCTGGATAATCAGAAACATAAATATGAGAGGAAATATGAGAGGGTGTCCTGCTGCCTAGTGTCATGTTAACTTGACACAATTGCAGTCATTTTGGAAGCAAGAACCTTATTGAGAAAATGCTCCTACCAGATTGGCCTGTAAGCAAGCAGTACTGCATTTTCTTAAATAGTGATTCACATGAGAGGGCTCAGACCATTGTGGGTGATGCCACCCCTGGGCAGGTGGTCGTGGGATACATAAAGAGAAGACTGAGCAAACCAGTAAGCAGCACCCTCTATGACCTCTGCACCAATTCCCACCTCCAGGTTCCTGCCTCGACTTCCTGCCCTGACTTCCCTTAGCAATGCAATGTGATCTGAGTTATAACCTGAAACAAACCCTTCCCTCCCCAAGTTGTCTATGGTCATGGTTTTTTTTTTTTTTATCAGAGCAATAGAAGCCCCTAACCAAAACAGATGTGTAACCAGTCAAAGCCTAGATGCTGTGGCCTTGTGTCTCTCCAATGAGATTCATGAGAATCCTATGCAAGCTGTGTCCTTGACAGTCTGAACTTTGCTATTGTCTAAACGTTCATTCTGGGTTTCCCAAAGTCGCTGCTCTGGGATTATAATCACCAATGTAACAGCATTGGGAGGTGGAGCCCAACAATGGCGCATCAAGATGTAAGGGCGTTTCCCTCATGCATGAACTAATGCCCTTATCTCAGGAGTAAGTTAGTTGCCTCTCAAATGGATTTGGTATAAAAAGGCATGCCGCCCTGCCTTGCTCAGCCACCCCCGCTTGCCCTTCTACTTTCCACCATGTGCTGATACAGCAGGAAAGCCCTCACCAAATGCCAGCTCCGTGCTCAAAGACTTTGTAGCCTCCAGAACCACAAACTGAAGCAACCTCTATTTTTAAATTATTTATTTATTTGATATGTGTCTCTGTGTGTATATCGTATGTCTGTGTATGTGTGTCTGTGTGTGTATGTATGTGTGTCTACGTGTGTGTATGTGAGTGTGTGTGTACATGTGTGTGTATCTGTGCATGTGTGTGTCTGTGTATGTGTCTGTGTGTATGTATGTGTGTCTACGTGTGTGTACATGAGTGTGTGTGTGTGTCTGTGTGTGTGTGTGTGTGTGTGTGTGTGTGTGTGTGTCTGTGTCTGTGTGTGTGGTCAGTGCCCACTGTGGAGGACAGAGGACAACTTGTGGGAGTCAATTCTCTCCTTCCACTGTGTGGGTCCTGGGCTCTCTTGAACTTGGGTGGTTAGGCTTGGTGGCAAGCCCCTTTACCTGCTGAGCCACCTCGCTGGCCCAAACTTCCATTCCTTATAAATTACCAGTCTAAGGTATTCTGTTAGAGCAGAAGAAAGCAGTTCTCACACCAGAGCTGACCCCGGGATCCAGATCGTGGCCAAGCCTCTCCACATTGCCGTCTCCAGCAATAGTCATCTTGGCTTCTCTGTGTCCAGCCTTGCGTCCTCTGCTGCTGCTGCTTCTTTGTTATCTGAGGTTGTCCCGTCCCCTTCATCAAGAAGCTTGATTCAGTGGGACAAACCCACAGAGAGTTCAATCCTTCCCAGCCACAGAGAGTAAAGGCTGTGGATATCTAAGCAAGGGATTAAGTGTGCTCAGTAGAATCTTCTAAAGCATGCCAAAAGGAAAAAAGCAAGCAAGCAAACAAACAAAAACCCATTTTATGCACAATGGTCCATACCCCAAACAATAAAATTGGAAATAACCAGAAAAAGTGGGACCTAAAATTACCTAACCACAAGAAATCTAAAAATAGTCATCCAAGTATCAGCCAGGCAGGGAGACTTTTCAAAGAAAGCAAGAGAGCATTTACCAAGCAATTGAAACGTAGATACTCTTAGAGTATGTGGACTTGGATCAAACCATTCTCAGAGGGAAAGCAATTTCTTTAAATGGCAGTTTTAAAGAAATAGAAGAGCGCTCATGTGGCCTTCCAAAGTTTACTAACGGGTAACAGTGCTGGTTTCTAACTCGCTCCTCCTTGAACCCTGCCTGTCCTTCTGTCGTCCTTGCTTTCATTTCAAATGACTGTGATTTTCACTTGCAGATGTCTGCTTTCTCCACGTGCGCCCAGCACTGTGATGGTCTCGGGTATAGAACTCACCATTTCGGACTCTTAGTTTTGGTAGCCATTTCTTCCTCTCTCGGGAGTTGATCTGCTTTAAATGACTTGGCTGGGAAGACAGCTCAGTTGACAAAGTGTTAGCCTTGCAAGCATACAGACCTGAATTTGCTCCCTAGAGTCTAGGTTTAAAAGCCTTGCTTGGTGATGTGCATTTGTAGTCCCAGTGCTGAGTCTGTAGAATGGGTGGCTCCTTAGGGCTCGCTGAGAGCCAGCCCAGCCTACTTGGCAAATTTCAGGCCAGAGAGATATCTTGGCCCCAAAATGAAAAGTAGGGGCTGTGCCTGAGGAACAACACTTGAGGTTGTGCTCTGGCCTCTATAAACAAGTGCATGCATATGTATGTGCCCCTCACACACACACACACACACACACACACACACACACACACACACACACACTAAAATAAATAAGATAAAATGATCTATTTTAAGCCAGGCATGGTAGTGTATGCCTTTAATACCAGCACTGGGGAAACAGAGACAGGCAGATCTCTGTGAGTTCAAGGACATTCAAATAGTGTGTAGAGTGAGTTCCAGTACTGTATAGTGAGACCCTGTCTAAAACTGAAAGTCCATTTACAGTCATCTATTTTATTATTTCCATTTTCTTTGGAGGTGAAGCCCTGTTTGTGGGGTTGGTGGATCATCACTCATAGTGCTATACTCTTGTTCGTTTCATACTTTTAGTTCTTGCTTTGAGTTTTATTTTTTGTGATTACTATTTTCAACATTTTCTTTGTAAGCTGTCTGGTTACTGTAAAGTGATTTCCAGAATCCACCAGGCTCCTTGTGGCTTGAATTTCAGAAGAAAATCTTATATAAGAGCCCAGAATTCTGCCTTCTGGGCCCTTCAGTCAGGCCCCGAACTTGTGAGCGGCTAACGCACCATGGCGTGTGATTCCGAGGCCACCAATCACAGGGACGATGATGGTGAAGAACTGTGCGGAGCAGTTCTGCTGGTGGCCCGCCCACTTCCCGTCCTGGGCCTCCCTTTCAATCGCCCTCCTCCCTTTGATGACAGTGATCTGAGCAGCAGAGAAACCACTTGCCTGAGGAACTCCACTAGAGAAAGGTCTGAAGCCTGCACATTTTTCTGCAACACTGTGTTGCAACTCGGAACGAGTGAAAGCTGTGATAGAAATCAAATGGGCCCCTCCAGTGTGGCACCAAAGGCATGTCCAGGATCAACTGAGAATGGATTCCTCAGATTTTTCGGTGTTTGTGTGCATGTTTGTGGGGAGAGGGGTGATAAGAATAGATGCATTGGGACGTTATTGCCTCCAGATTGTGCCCTGTCTGCAGCAATTGCTGGGTCAGATGAGTCCTGAGAGGACATGGCGTGCCGGGCTGAGCCAAGACCCGGAGCCATCGCTGATTCCTGCAGTTCCTTCCACCACTACAAAGACTGAAAGGGGCCACTCTTCTCTCCTGAGAACTCTCTCTGGGCTTCAAACAGCCATGGGTCATGTTACAGTGTTATTGGATGTGATTTTTCAAAACCACACTTCACTTTGAGTTTACATCACTGTCAGCTTTCTCCTTGGCTGCGGAGCGAGAGGATGGAGCCTGGCTAAAGACTCAGTAAGCATCCGTATAAGCCTTTCCGTAGTTCCTCCCTTACAGATGACCTTACAGGGTGGAGTTGGGGTTCAGTAACCCCGGAAGTGTTTATTCTTGGCAACTGGGACTTCCCAGGGCCACTGGTCTACTACTAGAGGTCAGTGTTTGAATCTCTTGCCCAAACTCAAAGAAAACATCTCAAGGCTGCCCTGAGACCCAGCTCCGATGTAGTGCATCAATTCTGGGAAGATAGTTCATATCTACTCATTTGCTATGCCTGTCCGGTGGGCTTAGTTGGTCCCTACCTCCCATGCTTAATAAGCTGCCTTGCATGTGGATAGCTCTCAGTAGCCAAAATGAAAACCCTCAATAATAAACCAATCCATTGTCCTATCCAAGCACTGCAGAGGGATGAAAAGCAAAGTCATTCATTTCCAGCTGATCCACTTTAAAAGATGGCAATATGCAGTTACCCTGGGCTTTGAAAGTAGGTGGGAATTTTTTGCTAAAGTTTTAGAGCTGGAAAACCTCAAAGGAACAAGGCCAAACCTTTCTTAACTTTTGAATTTTAGTATATTTCATGAGAAACACAAGCTGCCTACTTCAGATTCACTTACAGTACCTGATTTGTCCGACACCTTTTATGACTGGGTGCTCACTGTCGAAAACTCCACATGACCTGTTACAAGTGTAGCGTCCTGAGGCAGGGGATCGGTGCTAGTGGACAGTCTTTGACTCCCAACCTGGTTCGAGCCCATTTTCATTTTCCTGGGGGCCTCTGAGGTCCAGGGCTGCATCTCTTTCTCACTTTGGGGGAGCTTGATGGGAATTTGAAGTGAAGGAGCTGTGGTTAGTTATTCTTAGATCTTCGACCAAGTCTTAGAGGTTTGGCCAGACATCTTGAACATCCATCCCAGAGGAGAGTAAATACAGCCTTATAAAAATACAGCATTTGTGCTGCTGTGACTTGATGAAGTCTGTGTACTTGGAGTGCAACATGATAAATGAATGTGTTTTTCTGTGGTTATCTCTATTGAGTCTGCTGCAGAAGGGTCAGCATTCATGTTCATAGTATCTGAAAGAACAGGCTCTTCTTTAAAAATAGATTTCAAAATTGAGGGAGAATTGTTGTAGTGAAGTATATATATCTTGCACATATAAGCTGAAGAATCTTGACAAATCTATACCCACATATAAGCAACAACTAAAAGTTCAGGATAGTCATCCTGATATTACCACGGTAGGGTCAGTATCTAAATGAGCTCTGTTGACCTTTGCAGTGGTGTTTAAGACTTCGTGTGTCACCTTCTACTGGAGTATGGGCTTTGCCAAGGAACTTTCTGTCTCTTCTGAGGTTGGTTACAAAGACATTGTGATTTCTGTCTTCTGGCTCATTTTTTGCACCAACTCCTCCAGCTCTGGTTCTGGGGGGGCCATTGTGAGGAGGCTAGTGTAGACAGGAACTGATGCCTACAGCCAACAGCTGTCAAACCTCAAGACTTGCCACAGCCTCATGAGTAAACGTGGGAGCAGATGCTCCCCTACCAAGTTTTGAGATGATTGACCTGGTCAACACCTTGAAGAAGCCTGTGGGAAATGCTGAACCAAAGGCATCCAGCCAAGCTGTCTCTGGACTCCTGACTCACAGAAACTGTGATATAATATGCAATTATTAGTTGATGCTGATAACTTTGGACTTTCTTTGTTACATAACAAGGGAAAAAAAGCTAACACAGTCACCATGGATTAGTTTCATTCTTGAGAGCCAGGCAAATGAAATCATTGAGTCTATGTTCTTTTATCCCTGACGTCATTTTTAACAGGATGTCATCATGATTTGTTCATATTGTGTACACTGGTACTGTTCCTTGCCTGAAGGTAGGACAGTTTATCCACTCTCTTCTTGCAAATCATTTGGGTTGTTTCTGCACTTTACAATTTTTGAAATTCAAAAAGTGCTACCATCTCTTTTAAAAGATTTATTATTTTGTTTTATTTTATGTTTGTAAGTGTCTTCCTGAATGTGTGCATGTGCACCATGTATGTGCCTGGTGTCCCATAGAGGTTAGAAGTGGACACCAGAACCCTAGAACTCAAGTTACAAATGCCTATAAGCCACCATGTTAGTGTTAGGAACTAAATCCAGGTCCTCTGTAAGAGCATCAAGTGCTCTTAAATGCTGACCATCTCTCTAGTCCACCATGAACATTTTTATGCAAGTCATTCTACAAGCATGCAGTACTTTTTAGTAGTAAAATGCTGGATTGTTACATTAATATTAGAAGAAACTTCAATATATGTTCCAAAATGGTTGTATATTAACTTATTTTGTGAAGTCTCTACTCAACAATGACTTCCACTTGATTTTGCTTTGATTTTGAGACAGGGTCTCATATATTATAGACTGGCCTTGAACTCACTATATAGCCAAGGATAATGAACTTCTGATTTTCCTGAATGCTGCTGTTACAGACATATACCACTATGGCTTTTGTGGTGCTGGAGAGTGACCCCAGGACATGCTAGGCAGGCACCTGAGCTACATCCCCAGTTTCACTTATTTCCAGGATTTTTACTTTATATCATGATTATATAAATCATCCTTGAAAATTGTTAAATCAATTTTTATGTGTCTGGGTTATTTGCCTACATGTACTTCTGTGCACACATGTCTGTGATAGTCAGAAGAGGGCTTTGGGTCCCTTGGTACTGGGATTATAGATGGTTGTGAGCCACCACGTGGTGCTGGAAATCGAACTCAGGTCCTCTAGAAGAGCAGCCAGTGCTCTTAACCACTGAGCTATCTCTCAGGCCCACATTTTTCATTTTTAAATATACACACAAAATTATAAAGTACTTTGAAGTATACTGCAATTTTTTAATTTTTGTGATATTTATTGTTATTGATTTCCTAATTTCATCATAGTCAGAGAATATTTTTATTACACTTCATTTTTTAAAAAATTATTAAAAGAGTGTCTGAAATGATTCAGTGGATAAAGATGCTTGTGGCCAAGCCTGACAACCTGAGTTCAGTTCTCAGACCCACATGATAGAACAAGAGAACCAATTCCTTCAAGTTGTCCTCTGACCTCCACATGTGGATGGACACACACACATATGCATATACACATATATACAGAGAGGGGAGAGAGAGAGAGAGAGAAACAAAACAAAGTAGTTTTAAAATGTATTGAAGCATTTAGTGGCTCACCATATTGTCCAACTTACAAATGTTCAGTCTGATTTCAACGGTGCACATTCTGTTTGTGTTTAGTATGCTGTTCTATAAATACCAGTTAAACCAAGTTGGGTCTTAGCTTTGTTTAAGCCTTGTTTATGTTGCTCTGTGTGTGTGTGTGTGTGTGTGTGTGTGTATACTTCTGTTACTTACTGAAAGGAGGAATTAAACCCCCATTTAAAACTGCATACCTTTGTTTTTGTTTTTTATTTATATATTTTGGGTTGTTATAAAACTTAACAGTTTTTAATTTTTAAAAAACTTTAATTTTTAAGTATACTTGATCAGTTGATTGGAGTCCACATTCATTTCTGATTTCATTATGTACATACCTGCTTTCTTATATTTCCTGTTTCCATGAACCTTTTTTATTGTTTTGCTTTCAATCTTCCATGTATTTGTGATTCAAGTGTGCCTTTTATAAACAATCTACAGTGAAATCTGTTTTATTTTCCATTCTGAGAAGATCTGCTTACATATTAAAGAAAATGTTTATATTTTTCCACTCTTAATTTCCCAAATACAAGTGTCTATTTGGTGGTATTTCCATTCAGCCTAAAGAAATTCTTCAATAATTCTTATAGTACAGCTCTGCTGGCCACACATTGTTTTAGTTAAAAGCTTTCATTTATGTGGAAAGAACTTATTTTATCCATGCACTTAGAAGATAGACTGGGACACATAGAATTGTGAACTGTACTTCTTTTTTGAAATCCAACATTTGAGAGGTTTCACTCTTCAGGTTTTCATTAGTTATGCTAAGTTGGCTGTTGTCTTGGTTACTTTTGCTTTGCTGTAGTGAAACACAATGACAGAAGAAACTCAAGGGAGAAAGGTTTATTCTGGTTCACAGTTCAAGAGGACTGTCCATTGTGATGGAGAAATCAGCAGTCACACCACAGCCACAATCAGAAAGCAGAGGATGGGTGTGTGCGATCTCTGACTTCCCTCCGGAAGTCAGGAGTCACACCACAGCCACAATCAGAAAACACAGGATGGGTGTGTGTGATCTCTGACTTCCCTCCGAAAGTCAGGAGTCACACCACAGCCATAATCAGAAAGCAAAGGATGGGTGTGTGCGATCTCTGACTTCCCTCCGGAAGTCAGGAGTCACACCACAGCCACAATCAGAAAGCAGAGGATGGGTGTGTGCGATCTCTGACTTCCCTCCGGAAGTCAGGAGTCACACCACAGCCACAATCAGAAAGCAGAGGATGGGTGTGTGTGATCTCTGACTTCCCTCCGGAAATCAGGAGTCACACCACAGCCATAATCAGAAAGCAGAGGATGGACACATGTGATGTCTCACTTCCCTTTCTCTATCTGTACAGTCCAGAATTCCATCTACAAATTGTGGCATCCAAAGTGGGTAAGTCTTCCCACCTCAAATAATGTAATTGTAATAATCTTCTGCAGAAGCTCATCTGCCAGATGATTCTAGATCCTTCCTGTTGTTTGGGTTTTTTTAAACTCATTTACTCTTTGGCTCATTATTCTTTTAAGGGGCCCACCAACTGGCTCCCAAATAAATACACACAGAGACTTATTCTTATTTTTGAATGCCCGGCCTTAGCTTGATTTGTTTCTAGCCAGCTTTTCTTAAATTATCCTACCTTTCTTTTGCCTCTGGGCTTTTACCTTTATCTATTTTTGTATACCTTTCTTTTTTTGGGCGGATCTCTGTGAGTTTGAGGCCAGCCTGGGCTACCAAGTGAGTCCCAGGAAAGGCGCAAAGCTACACAGAGAAACCCTGTCTCGAAAAACCAAAAAAAAAAAAAAAAATTATATATACACATATACATACATACATATACATACATACATATACATACATACATATACATACATACATACATATACATACATACATATACATACATACATATACATACATACATATACATAATGTTCTGCCTGCATGTATGTCCACATGCCAGAAGAGGACATCAGATCTCATCACAAATGGTTGTGAGCTACCATGTGGGTGCTGGGAATTGAACTCAGGACCTCTGGAAGAGCAGCCCATGCTCTTAACCTCTGAGCCATCGCTCCAGCCTGTAGACCTTTCTTCACTTTACTCTGTGGCTTGCTGTGTAGCTGGGTGGCTGCCCTGGAGTCCTCCTCCTTGTCCTGCTGCTTGATCTTTTCTTCCCTTTTCCTCCTCCTGTTCTCTCTGCCTGCCATCTCTGTCTGTCTTTTCCCCTGCCTTGCTATTGGCCATTTAGCTCTTTGTTAGACCAATCAGGTGTTTTAGACAGGCAAAGTAACACAGTTTCACAGAGTTAAGCAAATACAACATAAAAGAATGCAACACATCTTTGCATCATTAAAACCAATGTTCCACAGCATATACAAATGTAACACACCTTTGACTAATATTCTACACACCTTTCAAATCGACAATCACCACTCAAAATCACTACTCTTGTCAACTCGATACCCAAACACATCACTTTTGAGGTACAACCTTCCACTCCTTGTCCCCATAGGCCCAAGACTATCTTACAATGTAAGATGCCTTTAGTCCAATATCAAAAGTTCCCATAGTCACTAACGGTTTCAACGCTTTAAAATCCAAAGTCTCTTGACTGTGAGCTCCTCTAAAATGAAAAACATATTACATACTTCAGACACATGGCACCGCAGAATAAACATTGCTGTTACAAAAGAGAAGAACAGTGACACAGCAAGGAAAAAATCAGACCAAATCAAAACAAACAGCAAATTCTGTATCTCCATGTCTAGCATCTAGGACTCATAATCAACTGGGCTCTAAAGATCTTGGGTAGCCCCACATGTAGATTCTTTCTTGGGCCATCTGTCTTTTGTGCCTACAGCCTTCCTTGGTAGATATCACTGGGCCCTGGTATCTCCAACACATTACAGTCTCCATTGCAACTTAACTTCATCTTTACAGCCTCACACATGGCCCTGATGGCCTCCTTTCAGGGACTGACTTTGTCACACATTGTCTGGTCTCAGCTGGCTGCTCTCTGAAGCCATGAATGACCATCTCTTATGCCTCTAACACCATTATCACATGGACGACCCTTCCCTAATCAGCTGCCAGCTCAGGTGGAGTCTGCCCTGCTTGAATAACATGTTATTCTCTATGTGTAGTGAGTCTTTTTTACTTACTTAAAATATATCCACACACTTTAGTTCTCAATAGTTTGACTATGATGTGGTTTTCTCTGCACTTATCTTCTTTATAGTTTGTTGAGTTTCATGAATCTGTATGTTTTTCACTAAATTTTCCACTGTATTGGCTGGGCGGTGGTGGCACACGCCTTTAATCCCAGCACTCGGGAGGCAGAGCCAGGCTGATCTCTGTGAGTTCAAGGCCAGCCTGGGCTACCAAGTGAGTTCCAGGAAAAGGCGCAAAGCTACACAGAGAAACCCTGTCTCGAAAAACCAAAAAAAAAAAAAATTCCACTGTATGTTGGAATTAATGGCATTAACTTTCCAAATAGTTTTAAATATAATTCTATTATTTTATGTGTGAATGTTTTTCTTACATGCATGTTTATGTACCATGTGCTTGCAAGAGCTCTGGAAACCAGAAAAAGGAATCTAATCCCCAGGACTGGAGTTACATAGTGATTGTGAGCCACTGTGTGGGTTCTAGGGACCAAACCTAGCTCCTCTATGAGAGCAACAGCTGCTCTTAACCACTGAGCTGCTGGGGAGCTCTAGCCCTCCAAGTAATTCTGCTCCACTTTGTATTTGGGACTCAAATAATGCATATGTGTTATAGAATATTATTTTAAGATATGTTATGTTTATTTACACTCCAGAACATTTGTTTAATGATTCAAAGATGTATTGCATTCCTTTATGTTGTATTTGTTTAATTCTGTGAAACTGCGTTACTGTGCCTATCTAAAACACCTGATGGTCTAATAAAGAGATGAATGGCCAATAACAAGGCAGGAGAAAGGATAGGCAGGGCTGGCAGGCAGAGAGAATAAATAGAAGGTGAAATCTGTGAGAAAAAGAAGGAAAAGAAAGAGAACAAGGAGAGGAGGACATTAGGGGCCAGCCACACAGCCATACAGCCAGCCATGAAGTAAGAATGAAAGTAAGATATACAGAAGTAAGGGGGAAAAGTCCAGAGACAAAAGGTAGATGGGATAATTTAAGAAAAGCTGTCAAGAAACAAGCCAAGCTAAGGCTGGGCATTTATAATTAAGCATTAGCCTCTGTGTGTGATTTATTTGGGAGCTGGGTGGTGGACCCCCTAAAAGAGCAAAACAATAACAACAACACATATGTTAGACCATTTGGCTGCAATTTACAGGTCCAACTGAGGACAAACAGGATCTCTCCCATACTTGTCTGGTTTTGCTCTGCTTCTTAGATTGGAAACTGCCAATTGATCTGCATTATATTAACCAACTATTTTCTTTGGCAAATGTTTATGTGCTTTTATTTCTAACAAGTTAATTTTTTCATAGATACTTTTCTTTCTGTCTTTCTCTCTCTGTTTCTGTCTCTGTCTCTGTTTTTCTCTTGACAGGATTTCCCTATGTAGCTCCAACTGTCCTGGAACTATCTCTGTAGACCAGACTAACCTTTAACCCAGAAGTTTGCCTGCCTCTGCCTCCTTAGTGCAAGTATTACAGGCATGTGCCACCACTGCCCAGCTACTTTTCTTAATTTCAGTTTACCCATATTTTCCTTAAATTCTTCAGCATACTTAAAATTGCTATATCAGTGATCTTGCCTGTTATTCCAAGCTTGAAGTATCTTGGGTTGTTTCTATTGAGTATTTTGACCCTATTACATATCACATATCTATGCTTCTTTGACAATGAATTACATTCCAAGCTTCTTCCCATATCTGGGATTTTTTTTCTCTCACTGTTCAGCAGTTTCGATGATATATTGTAGGACACTTTGGTGTGCTGTTTTCTTTCCACTGCAGGGTAATGTGTTTTGCTTTGCAGGCAGTTAAGTTACCAATAAATAGTTTTCTGGGCTTCCAGACTTAGTTTCAGTCTGTTCAGAAGGGATTAAGTGCAGTTTTGTTATTGCTTATTGGTTTTGACTTTGAAAATAATTTCCTCAAGTAATTCTAGGGCAAGCCCTTTACTCCGGGGCATGAGCTCCTGTAGGCATGAACTTGACCTAGGCTGGAACTGTGAGGTGTCCCAGGGCTGTGCAGCCATCATATCTTCACTAAGCTCCACTTCCACAGGGTTAGATGTGTGAGGTTTCACTTTGCTCTCTGGAGCCCAGCTCTCAGGAAAGTGTTCCGCCCACGTTCATGCAATCTTTTTGACTTGTGTTTCAATATTGGCCCCTTGTATTTGTTTTTGGGGATCAGTCGCCTCCAGCTGTGACATGAGCTACTAGAGGCGTAGCTGTCCCCGTGGAAAGAACATTCTTGTGGAACTTGACTTCCATCCTAGACTAACCACTTAAGTTATGATAAAAGATAAGTTAGATATAAAACCTTAAACTTACAAATATAAGATAGATAGGACATCTTCTTTAATATTGTAACTGTAATTCTTGCTCGATAATTGTTTTGTTATATGTAATTTTACCATGTTAAAGTTAAAATCTTCCTTTAAAAAAAAAAGAAGAAAAGGGGAAGTGCTGTGGATATCGCTCTATATAAATAAAACACTGATGACCAGTGACCAGACCGGAAGTATAGGCAGGACAAGGAAAGAGAAGAATTGGGGAAACAGGAAGAAGGAGAGAGAGACACTGCAGCCACCGACAGGACAAGCAGCATGTAAAGACACCGGTAAGCCACCAGCCACGTGGCAAGGTATAGATTTATAGAAATGGGTTAATTTAAGATATAAGAACAGTTAGCAAGAAGCCTGCCACGGCCATACAGTAAAGTAATATAAGTGTCTGAGTGATTATTTTATACGTGGATTGTGGGACTTCGGGGCTTGGTGGAACCTGAAGAGAAGCTCTCCAGCAACAAATGGCAACTTACAACTGTGGAACAATTAACTAATCACTCTGAGCTCCAAAACAGAGCTGAAAATAGAGGCAGCCGCACTGACCACTGACAGGTGCTGACACTGTCACTATATGACGCTTACCTTAGGTCAAGAACAGTCTTTAACGCTTCTCAATCACAGGCTCACTGTGAGAATGTGAACAATGCTGTGGATGGTCAGTGGTTCTGGTTTGGAAGGGACGGAAAAAAGGGTGGGCACTGACAGGTCCAGGGACCAATCACTGCATTATCACCCAGGCTCATTCTTCTTTCTAATGGTCCCATTTTGTCCCTGCCAACAAGAACCTGTAACTCCTCCAAGGGTGGGAGACTGGCCAGTTCCCAAATTGGGTGTGTGTGTGACTGATGGCTATAGATGTTATGTGCTAACTTTCTATAGGAATATAATCATGCCATTAGAGCATTGTATATTCTCTGGTACATCTACAACTAAGAGCATTCATGATTTAAAAAGCCTGAAAAAATAAATGATTTAAAGTAGGATTTAGTAAATGAATGGTTTCCATGGGGCATTTAATTTTCTTTTCTTGGTGCTCAGGAAAGATAATAGCTTTCTTCATCAGGGCTGTTGAATAATCCTTAAACCTGGTATCAGTTAGTGTAGCCTTAGTTTTAGTGATAGTAATTCTCAACCCCCAGAGATTTGGTGTAATTGCTATGGACTAGGTATTTGTAATTCCCTCAGTTTGTATGTTGAAATCCTAAGTCCTAAAGTAATGGTATTAAGGCTAGGCATTTATGGGGGTAATTAGGTCAGGAAGACAGTACTCTTGGGAATGATATTCATGCCCTTACAAAAGATACCTACAAGTTACCCTCTACACCATCGCCTCTACCCTGTGAAGTTATGGTAGGAAGATAACATTCTATGAACCAGGAGACAGGTCTTCATTGACACCAAATCTGACTGCACCTTGATCTGGTCTTCCCAGAGTGCTTTGCTGTTGATTATCCAGTGCATGGTGCTTTGCTTTAAAAACAAATACTTTAAGGCAGACAGTGGTCTATTAGTGGTGATGCTACTGTAATAAATGCTGAAAAACTGTGGAGATGGCTTTGAAATTGGGTGATGGGGAGAGACAGGAGAGTTCTGAGATCTTCCTAGAAAAACTATACTGCTGTGAATGAACCTTTGGAGGTGAATTGGTGAGGGCTCAGGGAAAAAAATAAAGCTGTGGAGGAATACTTATTTTCTTAGAGAATACTTAAGTAATTATGGCCAGAATATTGATAGGCATGATGATCTGACCATCTTCAGAGGTGTCAGGAGATGCAGGGTGGGTTTTTAAATGGTAAAGAACTTAGGTAGATCCTTTTCATGTCCTAGTGTTCTGTAGAAGGTATATGCATGGGCAAAACTGGGTGCTTGGCTGAGAATTTTTCTGTATTGAAGAAATCACTTCATTTGTCTTGAATGCAGGTTACAAAATGCCCCAAAAGAGAGATGATTTCAAGGCAGGCTGCAAGGGGTATCAATGCTCAGTGGCGCTGGAGGACAGAGCACCAAGTAGGGATGACTGCTCTCGATCCTTAAGGGTAAAGGAAATTGTCTTTATTGGGTTTTGCACTGGAACCCAATCAGTCCCTCCTTCTTATTAGAAGGAGAATATCCATCCCATGCTTCTCTCCCTACTTCATTTTGGAAAAATACGTTTTAATATAGGTACTGAGCAGAAGAAAAAATTATCTTAGAATGGAAAACTTAAATCGAGTCTTACCTAAATTGTACTTAAGTGATATTGAAGTGAGTCATTGGACTTGAAGCTTTTGTGTTGATGGAACAAGTCATGATTTTAGAGCTTATTGGAATGAAGTAAATGTGACTGTGTGCAAAGAGAGTCTGGATTTTGTATACTAGGTAAAGAATGTTTGTGTCCTCTCCAAATGCAGATGCTCAAGTTCTTTTTAAAGATTTATTTTTAACTATATGTGTACACATGAGTGCAGGTAACTGCAGAGGCCAGAAGATGCTAGCAGATCTTCAAGAGCTGGGGGGACAGGAGGCTGTGAGCTGTCCTGTGTGGATACCGGGACTGGAACTTGGGTCCTCTACTCTGATTGCTGAGGCGTCTCTCCAAGCCAATCCTGTGCTGAGATTCTAGCCCCCGATCTGATGGTGTTAGAAGGTAGGATCTTTGGGAAGTGACAGGTCAAGGCCAGAGCCCTTATAAGAGAAGCCCCAGGCAATTCTCTTATCATTTTCTACCATGTGAAGTTCCAGCAAAAGGACTGCTCCCCATCTTCCACCAAGTGCCTGGTACTCATTTTCCACCAAGTTCATAGCAATCTGTTCTGGCAGCCAGAATGCATAAAGATAACATCACAGCTTGTTTCTCATCCCTTCAACTCAGTTTTGTCAGATCTGGGGACTGGGGGGGGGGGTAGAAAGTCCTGCTCCCTGCAGTTTGTCAGGGTTTAAGGCTATCAAAGCTCCTTTTCTCCATGCGCCATAATCTCTGAGACAGTGGGGAAGAACACAACTCTCTTTGTCAGCTCCGGGCTTTGCATGTTTCATAGGCCAGGCGAGTCATTGAGCTACACGTAACTTCCAAGGGATAGCAAAGGATATTCTCAGGCAAAGAACATTTGTGAACAGCTCTAATGACTACATTGTCCTTTCATGAGCTTCGCCAATCCAGCTTGGCCCATTGCAGCCATATTTCATTTGGCAACACTCACGTGTGCTTTTGCCAAAAGCCACCATGACTTTAAACTGGCCATTTGTCTCATAGACACATGTTCCATGCTTTGTCTTTAAAACTCTCTTGACAGATAAGAGTACATCTCAGTCAAGGCTTGTACCAGAGTCCATCTTTTCTAACAAAGATTTTATTTTTAAGGCCATGAAGTTACATTTTAGTTAACATTAAAAAGATGTATCAAAGATAAAACATTTAAGCTTTTGTTAGAAAATAGATTCTGTGAGCATTCATTGGCTTCTCTTTCTCCTAAAGCTTTCTTTTTTTATTATTGCTGCATGATTTTATTACTATAAATGCCTAAAGCTTCCTTAATTGACCAAGAATTCCATGTAAACTTTCATTCATTTGTGTGTTAGTTCAAAGAACTTTTTGTACCACAAGTAATTATCTTCAATTTCCTCACATTGCTTATAGAGTGAAGGCTTACAGAAGGGATAGCCCTCTGCTATGTGAGATGTACAGTATGTTCACACTCGGCTGAGAAACTTTTTCCATCAGAAAGAGCCAGAGGACATTATAAAGTGCACAGTGAGAACTGAGAGGATATGAGTGTGTTTGGAGAATGAGCTTTAATTATTTTAGTAGTACCTGTGCAGAAAGATCCTAGGCTCTAGTTCTGACAGCATGGATTACAGGGACACGTCTTTCTCTGGCACGTCTGGAATACGTCATGTGTCAGTCTCATACTACCTAGTTATAAACACTGTTAATATCAGGTCACGGAAAGTGATTCTTTTATATAGAAAAGCAATTGGGTCATAGGAAAAAGGAAGACAAAGCTGTGGAATCTGTAACCTAAACATCAACCCCAAAATCCTATTCCAGTTCCTGTTCAGAAGAGGTCAAGGCATAGTTTGACAAATTTTGGACAGCATAATAGAGAAGGTCCCCACCCACTGCTTCTAGGCCTCCAGTTATTTACAACCTGTTAGGCTTTACAACCTGTTAGGCGATGTAATTTCCAACACCTCCAAGTTAACTGCGCTTCTCCCTCACTGGTTTTCCCGGCAAAGCTTCTGCACACGCCTGTCTCTCCTAGCATCATGACAGCTGTTTCTTTTCTGCCTCCCTCCTCCGCCTCCTCTGGTTCGCAGGTGATGGAAATGCTTCTATCAGCAAGGGAGGCTGCTCATGGACTTGATACCATCTTCTCGACTTCATTCAAGTTCTGCTAATTCAAGGAAATGAGCTGAAATTTAGTAAGGGAAAGGAAATCAGAGACTCTGGCTCAGGCACGCATCCTTCTGGATTGCTCTCTTATGATGATGTAATGCATCTATTGTCTCTAGTCATTTTCTTTAGTCTGAAAGTAACTGACCTGTTATTGATATAGGTTACCCTGAGTTTTCCTTATTAATATTTCTGGAACATACTGTCTTCTCCTTTTCTTTTTCTTTCAGTCTAAGTCACTGAATGTGAAGTGGGTTTTGATAAACAGCTCACAGTTACAGTGTGTTTTTAAATAATCCACTCCATTGATCTCTGTTTTCTAGTTGGCAAATTTTGTTTTCTTGGTTTCTCTTTTCTCATCTCCTGATAGGTTACTTGAACATTATGGTTGTAGTCTGACATACCCCTGTCAAGTCCATCCTGTCTTGGATTTTCCTGTGTTTTCTCAGGATGTTACAATATATGTATGGCATGTGTGGATCAGGTTCTCCTGTTCTTCCCCCACCAGAAGTGATGGAAGTAAAATGGAGTAAGCAGAGCTTCAGAAGACTGCGGGACAACTGGAAAGTATTGGATCCTCAGTTATTTGGTATCTGCCACCCACTGATAAAATAAGCCAATCAAGCCTAATTATTAAGTTCAGGTTTAATCTGAGCAGAGCATTCCTGGGTGGTCCCAGGGGAATAGGAGAAGCCATGAGGGAATACCATGAGGGGAAGTCTTAGGGTGGTCCTTAAATACCCTCTGTGGGTGGAGCTGCTGTGTGGTGAGCTTTCTCAGCAGCGGGAGTTTGGAGAGGGCAGCTGAGGGCGGGGTTTGGAGAAGGCAGCTCCAGGAGATAACCCCCCAAACAACTAGAGAACAATGTTCCTATCCTAGATGTCCCAGAAGGAGAGAAGAATGAGACATTGATTGAAAGAGTGTTTGAAGACACAATGGCCACAAGTTTCCAAACTTTGCACAGATTTGAGAGGTTTAGCAAATGCAAGATATGACGCATTCAAAGAAATCCCAGCCAAGGCATGTCATAATGAGTTCAGAAAGTGAAAGAGAGAAATTCTTGGAAACAGCCAGAGAGAATCACAGCCTCTAGGGAACCATTCTTTAGCATAACACGGAGATTCTCTGGAACCTGGCACCCACGAGGAAGCAGCACCACACGTCTGTCAACTGTGATTCTGTATCCGGAGAAAGTATCCAGAATAAAAGACAATAAGGACATTCATAGGCAGATAAAAGTTTGTCAATGGCAAGCCTGAGATTAATAGATGGTTGAAGTCTTTAAAATAGAAAGCACATAGAAAAGAATTTGGAGCAGCAGGAAGATAGAGCAATATTATAGATCATATCTAAGTATTGAAATAAAAGCAATAACATCACCTGACAGTCAAGACAATGTAGTCAAAAGTTTAGAAAATAAGCCATCCTAGAAATTAAGTCAGTGCTTCACTCAAAGTGGCAAAGTATTGAAGACTGCCAATGAAGCAAAAGTGTGCTCTTTGAGAGGGATCAATGGAGTTGAAACCAAAATCAGGAAGGAAACAGGCTGTCACTGCAGATTTTGCAGTCATTTAAAGAATAATAACAAAATGTTATGAGAAACCTCACTGAAAGAAAATTCACAACTTAGAATAAACTCAAGCCACAACTCGGGTAGGGTATATTCTATGGTGACCCAATCAGTCAAGTGGTTACCTGGACCACATCGTGGGACCAAGTGCTTCCCCAGCACAGTGTTAGAAGATGGGCGTGGTGACACATCCAGCGGCTGGCCTGGTAGACAGGTGGATTGCTGAGGCATGCTGGCCACCCACCCTACTCTCTTTGGAAAGCCTTTGGTAACAGTGACACCTTCAAAACCCAAAACTCCTGGGGAGCAGCAGCAAAAATACAGTATTTTCCTGATACCTCCTTACAGTAAGTAAATTGCAGTGTATTAAAGCACAATTTGTTGGACCATTTTCCATGCAATTAGATTTTCCTTTGAATATTAAGAGATTTATCAATAAGGATGAACCAAATAACCAAGATTTTGGTCACTACTATTTCAATACCACTAATTAATCATTTCTTTTCAGTATTTAGTGACAACTTATTTCATTCCCCCCTCAGAGTGGGTGGTCAGTCCCAAAGATCCTAGCAAGGCTTGTGGGGCACGAAGTTCACCACCCTGTGTGCATGTTAACATCACCTGGGGCTTTTAACAGAATACGTCAGTCTGACTGAGTCTGTCTAGGGTTGGACCCAGGCATCAGTATTTATAAAACATTCCTGAAGGGTTTCTAAACATTACGGGGGATGTTAAAATGGAAACTGAGACACATAAAATTTTAAAGAGTTTATTTATGCTAACAGGGATTCACGAGCTATGAAACATCCAACCAAAGCTGGTTTAGGGAATCCACTGAGGGACAAGAAGTGGAAGGCTTTATTCGGGTGAACACAGAAGGAAAGAAACACGATTGGCTTCAGTTATACAGCAGTTCTGTTTGATCTTGCTGGCTGGAAAAATGACCCCCCGTTATATGTTAGTTGGCAGCTTCTGATTACTTAACCTTTGTTCCATCTGTTTTTACAATGAAGGTGTTTGTGGGCTGGCGAGACATCTGAGAGGCAGGTGGTCGCTGCACAAACCTGACAAGCTGAGTCTGAACCCCAGAACTCAAGATGGAAGAAGAGGCAGGAGTCTTGACGGATGTCTTCTGACCTCTGACACATAGATACACTACTGATAAAAAAAAAAAATTGAAGTAAACAGAATAGAGGTATTGGTACGTAGCTCATAGGTGTTACCTAGTGTGCAGATAAAGCAAGGTGACGGTCACTTGCGTGGTTTTGTCTTCCTTTTGGGTCTGGTTCCCAATTTAATCTAATGTAGCAATTCATAGAAGCAGAAAGTGTGTGACTAGCAGAGACTGAGTTTAAGAAGAGGCTGTTGGAGGAGGAACTTTGAGAATAGCCATGAATGAAAGTTTGATTTCCAAACCAAAGTGGTGGTATGGGAGGATCACATCTGGGCCACAGCTGCAGGAATATCCTTTAGAAAAAGTGCATGTCCCTCAGCCATTTGTAGTTCTTGTTTTGTGAATTCTCTGTTTAGCTCTTTAGCCCATTTTTTAATTTGACTGTTCAGTATTTTGATGTCTAGTTTCTTGAGTTCTTTATATATTGTGGAGATCAATCCTCTGTCAGATGTGGGGTTGGTGAAGATCTTTTCCCATTCTGTTGGCTGTCTTTTTGTCTTATTGACTGTGTCTTTTGCCCTGCAAAAGCTTCTCAGTTTCGAGAGGTCCCGTTTATTAATTGTTGTGCTTAGGGTCTGTGCTGTTGGTGTTTTATTTAGGAAATGGTCTCCGGTGCCAATGCGTTCAAGAGTGCTTCCCACTTTCTTTTCTATTAAGTTTAGTGTAACTGGATTTATGTTCAGGTTTTTGATCCACTTGGACTTGAGAAGTACAAATGGCTGAAAGACAGTTAAAGAAATTCTCAACATCCTTAATCATCAGAGAAATGCAAATCAAAATGACTCTGAGATACCACCTTACACCTGTCAGAATGGCTACGATCAAAAACACCAATGACAGTCAATGTTGGAGAGGATGTGGAGCAAAGGGAACACTCCTCCACTGTTGGTGGGAATGTAAACTTGTACAACTACTGTGGAAATCAGTATGGTGGTTTCTCAGAAAATTAGGAATCGAACTACCTCAAGACCCAGCCATCCCACTCTTGGGCATATACCCAAGGAATGCTGATTCATACCATAAAGATACATGCTCAGCTATGTTCATAGCAGCACTATTTGTAATAGCCAGAACCTGGAAACAACCTAGATGCCCATCAACGGAAGAATGGATGTAAAAATGTGGTACATATACACAATGGAGTACTACTCAGCAGAGAAAAACAATGAAAGGATGAAATTTGCAGGCAAATGGATGGAACTAGAAAAAATCATCCTGAGTGAGGTAACCCAAACCCAGAAAGACAGTCATGGTATGTACTCACTCATAAGTGGATTCTAGATATAAAATAAAGAACAATCAGACCACAACCCATAGAACCATGGAGGCTATATATATAGCATGGAGGTCCCTAGGACGACTGTGGCTTATAATAAATTTCGGTTTTACTCAATTATTGAAAAAAATAGCCAAATGAATGGAAATACATGAACTATGAACCAAAGGCTGAGGGGCCCCCAGCTGGATCAGGCCCTCTGAATAGGTGAGACAGTTGATTGGCTTGATCAGTTTGGGAGGCAACTAGGCAGTGGGCCCAAGTCCTGTGCTCATTGCATGAGTTGGCTGTTTGAAACATGGAGCTTATGCAGGGACACTTGGCTCAGTCTGGAAGGAAGTGACTGGACCTACCTGGACTGAGTCTACCAGGTTGATCGCAGTCCTCGGGGGAGGATTTGCCCTCGGGGAGGGGGTGGGAGGGGGGAGAATAGGGGAACCCATGGCTGATATGTAGAACTGAATGGTAGGTATTGTAAAATAAAAAAAAAAGAAAAGAAAAAAGAAAAAAATCCAATAATTCTAAAAAAAAAAAAAAAAAAAAAGTGCATGTCCCAAAGCTTAAAGGGAACATCTTCCCTGGTGCAGTACCTTATTGAATATTGCCCAATCTCCTTGTACTTCTCAGGCTTTGGAAGAAAGTCATCTTCTTTCTGTTAAAACATACAGTGGTGTCCTTACAGGGAGCTGCAACTAGTTAGCAGGTGGAAGAGGAAAGACATCTGGGGGGTTAGGACTTAGCCAAACTTAGCCAGTACTCAGTACACACCATGCTTCATTACTGTTGTTGTTGTTGTTAAACTGTAACCTTCAAAGTCTCTAGGAGCATTTCCTAAGGAGCTGCATCATGAAGGGGACCATCACTTTCTGAGTACCATGAAGAGGAGAGTGACCATTCCAGGCAGAGAGAGCGGGATATGCACAGGCCCAGAGACAGGAGGTGATGAGCAGTCTTAAAGGAAATGCATATGGTTTGGGATTACTGGTTTGTGCATGATGGAAAGAAGAGAGAGGCAAGAGTGTGGTCAGGTCTTGAAGATCACAAATGGAATTAGGAAGTATAGATTGGATGCACCAGCAAGTCTGCAGACCTCCATTCATTTTCCATAGGCATTCTGAGGAAAGTGTGTTCTAGAAACAGATGAATGCTGGGGCTTTATAGCTCTGGTTTTAAGGGATTTTTTTTTACAGTGAAATTTTGCATTTGGAAGAAGTTTTAACTGAACACAACTTTTCTTTTTCTAAACATAATTTTTTAATTGATTCCTTGAGAAATTCACATCATGCACCCCAATCCTACTCATTTCCCAGTCCCTCTGTATCTGCCTACCCTTGTAGTGTCCCCCACAAAGGAAAACTTCAAAAGAAAGAATAAAAATAAAATAAGACTAAAAGTAAAATAAAAATAAAAACACTGATTTAAAAAAACAAATGTTGTAGTCAGAAGGTTTCTCCAGTCCCACCAGGCCTCCACAGTCCCATGGCCCACTTATAAAATAATCACTCACACTCAGAAGCTTATATTAATTGTAACTGCTCGGCCATTAGCTCAGGCTTATTACTGACTAACTCTTACACTTAAATTAGCCTATAATTCTTATTTATGTTTAGCCATGTGGCTTGGTACCTTTTCTCAGTTCTGTCTTGTCATCTTGCTTCCTCTGTGTCTGGCCTGTGATTCCTGACTCTGCTCTTCCTCTTCTTAGCATTCTCCTCATCTGTTCATCCTGCCTATACTTCCTACTTGGCTACTGGCCAATCAACATTTTATTTAAAAAAAAAAAAACAGTGTGCAAAATCATTATCCCACAGCAAATAGTTTAAAAAAACAGCAAACAACAACAACAAAAACAAAAAACAAAAAAAACAATAAACCCAATTTATTCCTCCATCTTCCTGCCTCTCTATTAATTCTTCATTCATCTCAATAGCATTGGGAGCTGCTGTGTATCATGCAGTATATCCTTTGTTTCAAACAACTTCAAATGTTCATTGTGTAATGTACTGTTGGTCAGGTTCAAGGCCTCTGGCTTCTGGTATACCATCAATACTGGACCCTCACTGTATCTCCTCTCAGAGATCCTGCTGTTGACCCAAGACATGGAGATCCTGTAGCTCTGGTTCCATAGGGTCAGTCCCTTCACACACTCCAGCAGGTCATAGATGGAGTATGTATTCAGGTGTGCCAACTCAAAGCCCTGGATATGTGCCTGGGTTGTAGGTGAGCTGGTTAGTCTGGGCCTCTGGGACCAGCTCCTCCATGTGAGGGGTGAGGCTAGCTCAGTACGGCCCTTCTACTTCAACACATGATTCAACACAGGGTTCCCATGGATCTCTGTGGTAACCTGGGCAATGGACCTCAACACAGACCCAGCTGGAAAAGAACCATGGATCCAAATATAACCAGTAGCAGCTTGGACCCAGATGTCACAGTGGACCAGGTGTAAGTGCAGGCCTCTCAGATTGGCATGGGCCCAGCAGCAATGTGGTCCCTGGACTTCAACATGGCCCCAGGTGGCAGCCCAGACCCTGGACAATTGCATGGTCTTCAGTCATAATAGGAGCCACCAACATCAGTGCAGACCCTGGCTGCAGTGGGGCCATGGACCCAGGCATGGTCTTTGATTGCAGCCTGGACTGGACATCATCATGGCCCCAGGGGGCAGTGCAGGGCATTTGATCTATATGGTCCTGGCAGCAGCGTGACCCTCAGATACCAACATGGCCTCAAGTGTTGGCCCAGACCCCAGGCATCTGCACATCTTTGGTGGTATCAGGAGCCATAGACATCAACACAGACCCTGGCTACAGTAGAGACACAGGCACAGGCATGACCTTCGGCAGCAGCTCAGGCACAGACAACATCATGGCCTTGGGTGGCAGCTCAGGCTACCCAAATTGGGATGGCCCCCAAGGCAGCATGTCCCTTGAATACCAACATGGCCTTAGGTGTCAGCCCAGACCCTGGGCATCCATGTGGCCTTTAGTGGTAACAGCAGTCATGGACATCAACGAAGACCCTGGCTTAGGTAGGGCCATGGACCCAGACATGGTTCCTGACAGTAATCCAGGCCTGGACATCACCATGGCCTTGGATGGCAAGCAGGCCTCTCACATAAGCCCAGTTGAACACAATTTTAATTTTATGAGTTATGGATCCAATTAGAGCACCTCAAATTAGGGCCCTGAGTCACTCGGAAACTTGTCAAAAACTCTTAAGGAAACTCGTGTGTGTGTGTGTGTGTGTGTGTGTGTGTGTGTGTGTGTGTGTACATACATGTATTTCATATGTATAGAACCAGCCTGGGACTGTAGTACTCACAGCACTTGCTGTGGTTGGAATGTCTCCCTTCCAGCTCACATGTTAGAAAGTTAATTCTCAGGGCAGCAATGCTGAGAGCTGGTGTCTTCCAGAAAGGATTGGGTCATGAGGACTCTGTCCTTCCTTTTGGACTAGTGCTCTTCTCACAAAAGTGAGGTCTTTTAAAAATATTTATTTTATTTATATGTGTCTGAGTGTTTTGCCTGCATGTATGTATGTACACTATGTGCATGCCTTTTAGATATTCTTTGGCCCATCTCTGTCAGTCTCTGTGCTTCAGATGGCTTGAGAGGTCTTTAGCATGTCAGGTAAAAAGGCAGAGAAATGCAACCCCCCTTGACCCTTCAAAGGAAGCTATGCTCTCCTGAAGCTATCAGACTCACTGGCAGTCAGGGATCTGCATCCAGGTGGCTGCCATCTATCTCCCTTGGCATTCATCAAAACTCTATGGGTGGAAGGGTTAGAACACAAGCCAGATGGGACATCACTTAGGAACAGTGTCTGCTAGGATATCATGGGTCCAGGGAACAGCAAGGTAGCTACTCCAGTTCCCTTCCTTCCTGTCACCTCTCTGTCCTTTCCCAACCTCCTCAGCTTGGGCCCCCTGGAAAGGGATAAAGGTATGTCCTCAGCTGAATGGCACAGACTGTTTCATTTATCTGGGGGGACAAACATTTTCTTTACTTGTTCTCCCGACTTTCTTCCCAAGGGCGCAGCTTGGAGAGCAAATCCAAGGCTGCATTTAAACTCTCCAGTCTGCTAACCAGGTGCCTTTGGCAAGAGAACAGTGCCTTTGTGCCTCTCTTAAATGGAGAACGTCAGCTGTGAGGCTGCCTTGTGATGGTGACTGAAGATAGATGCTGGCACACAGTAGGCAGTTTGAACACATAAGATCTCCGTCCTGTCTTCTCTGCTAAATCAGCTATGATCACTCTGTAACTGCCCCTCATGTTCCTGACTGAGGATCTGGCTTTCCTTCAGGCAGGGGGTGGAAGCTGAGATTCGGATACCAAGATGCCTTCTCGTGGACTCCGGGACACTCTGGGGATTCTTGGCCCCAATAATGTTTCTTCCTCATAGGGCATCAAAAGAGAGGACACAGGAGGCCGGAGAGCAGGGTCAGTGGTTAAGAGCACTAGCTACTCTTCCAGAGGACCCAGGTTTGATTCCCAGCTCCTACATGGCAGCTCACAATCATCTGTTACTCCAGTCCCAGGGGATCTGATGCCCTCTTCTGGCTTCCATGGGCACCAGGCATGACATGGTACACAAAAACACAGACAAAACAACCATACATATAAAATAAAACAATTTTTTAAGATTAAAAAGAAAAGAAAGGACAGAGTCCTGAAGCAATTCTTCTATGAGTTGCTGTAGCTCCCAAAATAACCTACTGTCTTCCATAGAAAGGTCCATTTTTTGTCACTAATGTTTGAGTGTTATAATAATTTAGCCCACATTGCTGTGGCTTATGATTCTGACTCATATTTCTATTTGGGGGAGGGAAAGAAGGAGAGAGAAACAGAGGGAAAGCAGTATCTATGGATCTTTATCTATATACACATAGATATATCCAGACAGACAGACAGATCCATCTTTGACCAAGCTCTCGAGTCCGTGACATTTCTCTCCTTGTCAGGGGGATTTGAGGGGCACGGGGCTGTGGGCAGCTGCAGACAAGGCCTCTGCTAACCATCTGCCTCTGGCACTAGGTGGCGACCTGAAGGCTCCACAGCTCTACAGCTGGCACACGTGGCCTGGACATATAATTGTCCTCAGGACCTTCTGTTCTTCCCACTGTAAAAAGGTCCTCTGCAATCCCAGCACAATCTGAGAGGTAGGGTGTGCGTCCTCTCCTTCCTCCGCCCTGTGGGAAGCACTGACCACAGAACTGGGCATCCAGGAGTTCACATATTGGCCACTATTCTGCCTCTTTTCCTGAGCCCTAACTCTAGTGTATCCCACGGGTGTTCCTGCAGGATAGGTAGAAAATGTAAACCACACCAAGCTCCTGCTTGACACCTGGAAGGGGCTTGAGGCATGTTTTATATTTTTGACAATAGCAGCTCATGCATAAATTGTCAGAATTAGCACTTGCCAGTATTAGTGTCCTGCAGGTGTCGAGGCCTCTCTCCTCACTACATTTATGGAGTGCCGCAGCAGGTGCCATAGTTACTCCCATCTGAAAGACGAGCAACTGAGGCCCATAAAGATTAGAAGCACGAATCCACAGTCTGTTCCTGTGGCTATCATCAGCAATACCGTCCTTTCTGGATCCGAGCATCGGAGCAGACTGGGAAGATCGCGCCTGGATGAAGGGAGGGAACGCAGCTTAGGGCAGGGTGCCACTGCTTGCAGGAGGGATGGGGTGAGGGGAGGCAGCAGCTTTTCAGCTTGATGGATTTCATGTCTGAAATTCCCCCCTGATGCTCTCCAGATGCAGGAAGTGCTTGAAGTAAACATTATTCAAAAGCTATCCCAGGTGAATAATGCCATAATAAACCAGAAGGGAGTGAAGGCTGAGTGTCGGGGGATGTTTCCTGCAGTGTCGGGCCAAGCCGTAGTAAGGCTGTTCCACGCCGGGAATGCAGGAATGCTCTTCTGCAGTGTGCTGCTGGTTGTATGTACTGTCACACCATCTTATCTTCATGGTTCTGAGACGTGACAGACAGGGCAAGTCAAGGGCAGACTCCGCTGAGAGCAATATATAAACAAACTTCTGATGATGCCCACTTTTGTGCATGTATCCCATAAATTCTAATTCCATGTTCAATTCTCAGCCAACAGAAATTCCAAATTGACCTTATAATCTGACTTGGCATTCTCCAGCCTATCATTCACCCTGCTTCACCAAGGTCAGAGCATACCAAGAGGTCAAAGTGTCACATCTAGCTGCTAGACTCAGGTTGATAAGGGAGCAGACCCACACAGTAGGCTCTAGGGTCAGCATTTGGCTTGCAGAGTTTGAAGAGAGACCTGTTCTCACCATGGTCCTCCTGCTTCCTGACAGGGTGCCGAGTGGCGGGAGCTTAGAAGTTACAGCCCTTAGCTTTGACTGGCATCACAAACCTCATAAACCTTGGTTCTCTTGTATGCCACTCAAAGGTAGCATCACTGAGAGAGGGAGCTGACTGGCTGTGGTGGTGATGGGGAGAAGTCAGAGACCAAATGGTAGATATCCTGGGAGAAAGGAGCCAGGGAGCCAGGGGTATCAGAGGTGGGGAAGAGACCCTCCGGCAAGGCCTAGGAGTTGTCTTAGTTACTTCTCATTGCTGAAACACTAACAAGAAGCAACTTGAGGGAGTGAGGATTAACTCTTGGTTAGAGGAAATCCGGCCCATCGCTGCAGGAACACTAAGTAACCAGTCACATATAAGTAACCAGTCAGGAAGTAGGGACAGGTCATTGGCTGTGCTCACTAGACCTCTGCCCTTTCCACCTTTTACTCACTCTGAGCTCTCAGCCCACAAGTAGTGCATGTCTTCCCTCCTCAGGTAAAACTCTCTGGAAGCAACCTAACAGACACACTCAGAGACGTGTGTCCTACATGGTCCTAAGTGCAGTCAAGTTGACAATGAAGATTTACCATTCTACCCTTTATCAACTTGACACCCAAACATACCAGTTTTAAAGCATGACCTTCTACCCTTGGTCTTTAAAGGCTTATGGACACTTCACGATACAAAATGCACATGGTTCACCCATGAGTCCCTTAGGTAGAAATAGTCTCAACATAGTTGAAAAGTGTGACTTCAAGGTCTGTTTTGAGACTCAACTAACTGTAAAGCCTGATGAACTTAAAGTGTTATATTTTTAATATACAATGGAACAGAATAAACATTACCATTTCAAAAAGGAGAGGTGAGGGTGTAGCAAGGAGATCCTGGACCAAAGCAGGGTCAAACCTCAGCAGGGAAGACACCTAACGCTGCTCCATGTACAGCATCTGGGGCTCTTGCCAGCATTACATGTGCCCCATGGGCTTTGGTAGCCCCACGTCTGTAGCTCTGTTGCCTGTGAACATGTGCCTGAAGCTGTCCTTTAAGAGCATTCCACATATCCGGCATCTCCAACAGCCTAAGGGCTCCACTGCAACTCTGGCTTTTCCTTCACAGCTTCGCACAGAGCCCACTCAGAACTTCCACACAATGAATCCATTCTAGCACCGTGTGGATGACACCGAGTTCTGCTGCTAGCTCCAGATGTAACCTGGTCTCCTTTCATGGCTGCAGAGTCCTCTGGATGACTGTCTTGCTGAAACTGGGGTGCAGTTCCCTTGCCCCAGCAGGAAGACTTGGGGGTGTTCTTTCATTCAGCCATTTTCCTTTCAAGTGAAAGTTTAAGAATTTACATCATTACCCTGCAGCTCAAGATGGGTGGGTCATATCCATCCACATACCTGTTGTCCAAGTGCAAAATATGACAAGTTTTTATTTAATTGTGGGAATCTCTTTAATTGTAGTCAGTTTGTTCAAACTAGCCTTGTTTACCCTGCCCACAACTTCAACCGACTTTTGCTCCTTTCTTTACCAGACTGCATATTGTTTTAACATCTTTCTCCTTCATTTTCTCCCCATAGCAGTGAGCAGCAGTCATGCCGCACATTGAATACTACGATATCTTGAAATTTCCTTTGTCGAACAACTTCATTCACTCATTACTTTTGGACTCAGCCTCACTCAGATTTTCAGGACATAGACTGATCCTATGCCATAAGGTAACACAAATGGGTTCTAATCCAGGTCCTGACGGGGCTTTTGTTCCCCTCTGAATGTCTGAATACAGTCTTTACTGTCTTTGTTTCTCTCTGCATTCTGGTCTTCTGAACTTTCATCGGAATGGCCCGTGTGCTGTGCTTACAACACTCCAGGGCTTCTCTAGTTTGTGGCTTCTAACTCTTCTATCCTCTTCCCACAAATCCACCTCAAAGAACTTCAAACCACCTGATTTTAGCCACAGCCCTGTTTCTGTATCAGTTACATTTCTTTTGCTCTGACCAAATACTTGATAAGCAGTAGTGTAGGAAAGATTTATTTTAGCTTGTGACTTGAAGGGGTTCAGTCCGAGGTTGTTAGATCAGGAGTTGTCTGTTCATACTAAATCCTCAGTCAGGAAGCAGAGAGAGAGATGGATGCTGATGTTCACCAGGCTTTCTCCTTTACATCTTCTGTTCAGTCAGGGCCCTCAGTACATGATATGATGTCACACATTTAAGGTGAGTCCTCCTCAGTTAAACTTCTCTGGAAATACCCTCATAGGCACACCCACAAGTATGTCTCCTACAAGATTCTAAAAGCAGTTAAGTTGATAATGAGGGTATCATCCCAGGGGTCCACTGCTGATGGGACATTGACCCAGGTCCAGGAAGCAGCTTGTCAAGGTCAGCAGAAGCACTACTATCCAGGGGTGTTAATCGCACATCCTTTTCACCTGGCTGTGTCATGCTCAGTTCTCAGTTTACCCCAGAACTCACGGTGTTGCCTCCCCAACCTCACAACCCACTGTCCTCTGCCCATGGCCACTGCCTCCAATCCATCACTGCTCCCCCCTCTTGTCGTCATTCACCTCCTTTCCACACCATTGTCTGCTTCCATTTAAGTGAACAGTTTCATTTTCAACTCATCTAGGTTTATTAATGCTCAAGGGATGGAGACAAGATCCTTTCCACCCAGGGTCCCTGTGTAGACTGCTCTGCCCTTGTCTATAACCTCTGCCTCCCAAGCACCTCCATCCAGCACGGTCATCACCATTCTCCTGCCTGCCCAGGATCTTCACAATGCTGTTGCTTTCTCTAGGCTCCATTTCCTCCTCCAGATTCTCTAATCCCTAACAAGGAAGCAACTCTCAGCACAGGTGCACCCCCGTCTCTCCCCAGCTGTACAGCACAGGTACACCCCATCTCTTCCCAGCTCTCAGCACAGGCGCACCCCCGTCTCTTCCCAGCTGTGCTTTCCTGACTTTGGGAGGGAGCCTCCTGATCAGTCAAAATCCATGTCTTTTAGACATAGCAGGCTTCCCGAACCCTGGTGAGGTGTTAACCACGGAATATCAGGCCCCTTGCAGCTCACGTAAGCACTTGAATGGCACAGGTTTTGGAGAGAGAGGGGAGCTTTTTTCGTCCTGTGTCAACTATAGACCTTGTGGAGAATCAGCGCCTCTTTGTTCTTGCTGGAACATTCTGGCTGTTTTTGACAAACAGAGCAGAGGGAGGTCACACTGTCAGGGTGCTAGTGAAGGCATCCTTGGTCAGGATGGAGGCAGCTGGCTTCCCGCACCCTGTCACAGAAACGTAGATGAATGCATGTTTGCTTGTCTGTTTTTGCTTTTTGTGGGATTTTTAATTTTGATTTTGATTTTATGTGTATGAGTGTTTCCCTTACATTCTTCCTGTGCACCCCACCCACCCGCATGCATGCCTGATAACTGGAGGACAGAAGAGAGTGTCGGATGCCCTAGGGCTGGAGTGGTTGGGAGCTGCCATGTAGATGCTGGAACTTGAACCCAGGTCTTTTGGAAGAGCAGCCAGTGCTTTGAAGCACTGAGCCATCTCTCCAGCCCCAACAGCCCATGCTTGTAACATATGCCTCATACTCCTTGAGGGTAGCCCCAAATTGTAATGTTCTAGCCAGCCTATTTTCACCAGAAACAAGAGTGAGTGTCCTGGAGTTTGCAGATGGCTGTATGTGCTTTTCACATAATTTTATCTTCATGTTTTTAAGACATGAACTTAGAGCAGGTCAAACAGCAGATTCTACCACATACAGAGAAACTTCTGGAAGGGCTTTACCGGAGGGCATATTCCGGGAGGGCCCAATTGGAACACGAAACTTAAACACTGAATGAAAAAAAGAAACAACAAAGGAAGGACATGACTGTTCTTAGGTATGATGGAGGAGAAGGTTTATTGTAGATAAAAGAGAGAGTGTAGTCAAAGGCAGAGACAACTGCAGAGTCCAGAGTGAACATGACATGAGGCCAGGCTGTGTGAGGAGAGGGAGTGGGGGAGAGGAGACAGCCAGACCAAGAGGCCAGGAGGGTATGTGAAGGCCTAGACTTGACTTTACAGGCTCCATATTAGGGAAAGGGCCACCATCTCAGACCACCCGCTGTACTCAGTTCCAGGAAGGACCTCAGGAATGTGCCACGACAACTTGAATAGATGCAGAGCAGTATGCTCCTGCAGATATTCTGTCTGTGGTTTATGGCCCTTGAAGATATCCAGATAATCCTGCTGAGCAGTCCAGATAATCCTGTTCAGCGGGTTGTGGTTCCCCGCCAAAAGTCTAACCCAATGGTTTCAAATGTGGTTTTGCACCCAAAATCTAGACCAATAGTTTCAAAAAATCACCTTGCCCTATATCCCTTCTACCCAATCCCAAGTTGCCAATTCCTGGCTTGCGGTTTTTCACTATAAAAACCCTCTACTCCTGGGCTCATGGCCGCCTCCACATTTCCTTCCATCTGCGTGCAGTGGCCCAGGTTGTACCTGAATAAAAGGAACCTCATGTGCTTGCGTCGGAAACCAGCTCCTTGGTGGTCTCTGGGGGTTTCTCAAAACAGGTACAACAGGTAAAGGGTAGAGAGCCAGGTAATCAAAATGGCTTGATTATATAGGGAAGGGAATCTGGGGGAAGGGCACCCCAGTTCATGGGCTGAAGAAGTTTAGGGTAGGGGGCAGGCAGGTATTGGTGAAATTATTAGAGCCACTCCACATAGTTAAAAGGGAGGTTTATTTTGTGGGGTAACTTACAAGTGAAGGGGTAGTTTACAGGGTCTAGGAAAGGTGTAGCGCAGTCTGGCGGTGTTCTCTGGAGAACTCTGCTCGGTCTACCTCCAGTGTCCAGGGTCCAGGAACCAAGAGAGGTGGCACATCTGGATCTTGGGTCTTCAAGGTCCTCTCTTGGCCCGCCTTGTAGGCGTGACAGTTACTGAAGCCTCAATGGGGGTTGGAACTTCCAGATCAAAGCTGGAATGACTACCCACTACAGGCAGGGCATGTCAGCCATACCCCGTAATAGGTAGAGGCTGAGGATGCTGGGAGAAGGTGGCAGCCATGTCTCCTTCGTTATGTTAAATAGACACCTCAGCCATTCGTCCCAGGTTTGAGACCGAGAGCAAAGCGCATGGTGTTCTAGAGCTGCCTTTGGCTGCTCGGCGCAGTGGCAGGAAGGAGGGAGCAGTCACAACTGGCTCCAAGGGAAAGCTGTGGCAAGACCGAGGAAATGACTGAGCCCAGCGCCCGGCGAGAAGAATGATCTCCAGGGCAGCCTGGAGACTCCGGTGAAGTCAAGACAGGGCGGTATGGAGAGTCGAGGGGCGTGTGGCATATTTGGAATGTGATCACCAGGGACCTTTGAGGGAAGTGCTGGAGGACAGTAAGCTCACACGACTGGGCAGAGTGAGAGCTACTGAGAGACTTCACCCAACTTCAGTAGGACAGGTAACTTTAACAGACACCAGGAATTCTCCCAGACCAGCGGTCCTCAACGTTCCTAATGCTGCGACCCTTTAATACAGTTCCCCATGTTGTGGTGACCCCAACCATAAAATTATTTCGTTGCTAGTTCATAACTGTACTTTTACTACTGTTAACATAAATAACTGATATGCGGGATAGCTGATATGTGACCCCAGAGGAGTCATGACCCACAGGTTGAGAACTGCTCTCCTGTAGGGTGGAGGAGGGGCCTGGAATTGAGAGAAGCCAGGCTCACCATGTGGGAGCGAGAAGGCCCCAGTGAAGGAGTCCCTGAAGCAAGCAGCAGGGAAGGAAGGGGAGGGGGCTGAGCCCGCAGCTGCTTTGGGCCCGCAGTGGTGAGCACGCAGCCCGGTTATGTCCACATGGTCTACTCCTAGAGAGTGGCACACAGGCCGGAAGGGAGGGCCGTCAGCCATCGGGAACGGCTCTAACCCTCAGAGACCATAGTCCAGGTGGCCCCTGAGTGCTTCAGTTACACCCCAAGACGTCCACTGTAGAGGGCCCTTAGTTCCTTCACGTTGCCACGATGCACTCATAAGGGCTGCTCAGGACGGACTTCTTTACTGTAACAGGAACTGGTACTGGGAACCTAGAGGAAGGTGAGATTTGGTCCTGTTCTCAAGGAAGCCACAGACCGGAGGAGCAGGGAGACAGAGGAATGGACACAATGGAAGATGTGTTTACACACTGCAATAAACACAGAGGGAAAGAGGAGAAAGTACCCTGAGAGAAAAAGATGACGGGGTGGAAGGGCATTCCTAGACGGGGACTCAGGGAATAATTGTCTGAGGAGCCAAATGTTAAGATGACTCCGGCCGGGCGGTGGTGGCGCATGCCTTTAATCCCAGCACTCAGGAGGCAGAGGCAGGCGGATCTCTGTGAGTTCGAGGCCAGCCTGGGCTACCAAGTGAGTTCCAGGAAAGGCACAAAGCTACACGGAGAAACCCTGTCTCGAAAAACCAAAAAAAAAAAAAAAAAAAAAAAAAAGATGACTCCGGAGAGACCACTAGGATATGGTCAGGTAAGGGAGAAAATGTTCTTGGGGCCTGAAAACCACAGGACAGGGTTTGGAGGAGGTAACGAACAGGTGTTCAGGGAGTGAGGAGCAGTGTAGAGAGGCGGAGCCTGGTGCTGAGGGAGAAGGAGGGGTGAAGACTGGAAAGCAGCCTAGAGAGGTCCTGAGGAACCCTGGTGAGCAGTGATGAGGTTTGGCTCTGTGAGGGGTTGATCAGGCCATCTTGCACCCTTCTCAGGTCTTGGTGGCTTCCTGAAAACCCTGCTGAGCCCCAGCGAAGGCCTGTGCAGCTGGGTAATTCTGAGGATTTGAAGCAGGGACCATGTCTGGAGTCTGGGTCATGCTAAGCACCCAGCCCCAAGCAAGCAATCCTGATAACCAGCTTTACAGGGGAATGGATGTGTTGTCTCCCCCTTGGAGGTGGGGATGGTGCATTTGGGGAGGTGTGGGCCTCACAGAAACTCCCACTGGCCATGCCCTGCTGTCTTGGACCTATCTGAAGGAGTTGGACCTGGCAGCTAACACAGACCCTTTGTTAATTACTGCCTGACATTTTAATGTTCACATTTAATTACATTCTCCATCACTCAGCGCAAAAACCCAAAAACACACAAAGCCTTGGAGACCTATAAGCCAAATAAGAGGACTTTTGTAAAGCCCCTTTGAGTTCCCGCTGAACCCAAATGTGTTTTTCTTTTTGAATGTACCATTTGTGTGATGGGGCAATTGAAATCAGAAATGCCTACAGGATCTGGGGGCACACTCATACTAAATCCAACACACATAACATGGAATAGAGACACCTAAAAACCCATCATCCTGCTACTGCCTCCCCACTCCAGTCCACATGGGTAGTCTGTAGTGACTTACATGTAACCAACAGTGGAAGGGATCCTGCACAGTTCCAGAGTGGATCAGAAGAGACTGACTCTCCCTCTTGGTCACAGCAGCTCCTGTAGGATACTGCCTCTTGCAACCCATTGCCATTCCATGAAAGATCCAAGACCAGCTGAGAGTCAGCTACCAAACGGGAAGCCAGCTTGTCCCAGGCAGCAGACTGATGAGTAAAGGTATCTCCTGATGATGCCTGCCTCCAGCTAATCCCAGATACCAGGAAGCAGAGACAAGTAAGCCTCTATGTGTCCTGACCCTCAGAATCTATCAGTGATAAAAATTATTGCAAATACTACTAAGTTCAACAGTAGTATATTAAACAACAATAACTGTAACAGCCATGTGGTATACAGACGGTATATTACTAGAGGTTGAATTGGGAAATGGGAGATGGGTGTGCTGTCATACAATCTTTAAGCCTGGAAAGATAACAGAGACTGAGAGAAACACTAGATATCTCCGTGTCAATGCCAATATGGATAGATCAGAGCTAGAGATCCAAAGTGCAGTTCTGGTTTCTATAGTGATGGTCCTACTTGGTTACTGTAGTGATGGTCCTACTTGGTTACTGTTGTGGTGGTCCTACTTGGTTGCTGTAGTGATGTCCCTACTTGGTTACTGTAGTGGTGGTCCTACTTGGTTACTGTAGTGATGGTCCTACTTGGTTACTGTAGTGGTGGTCCTACTTGGTTACTGTAGTGATGTCCCTACTTGGTTACTGTAGTGATGTCCCTACTTGGTTACTATTGTGGTGGTCCTACTTGGGTACTATAGTGATTGCCCTGCTTCACCATTTCTTTCCTTTCCAACACTGCAGGGGAGATTTCTGGGTTTGGCTTCCAGACACCACAGTTTATGTCTCTATTGAGTCATTTTTCCAGCTGCTTGACACTGATACTATACCAGATAATCTTCCTGAGTCATTTTCTAGTCTGAAGAAGGAAAGAAATAACTAAAAGTTTTAATTATGTGTATCTGTCTCTGTCTCCCTCCCTTCCTCCCTCCCTCCCTCCCTCCCTTCCTCCCTCCCCCCTTCTCTCTCTATGTGTACACATGAGTGAAGACGTCCTCCAGGCTAGAAGAGGGTTTCAAAGCCCCTGGAGCTGGAATCACAGGTGGCTGTGAGTCACTGGACATAGATGCTGGGAAGTAAACTCAAGTCCTCTGCACGAGGAGCCATTTCTTCAGCCCCATTGTCTTTAAGCCACAGTAATGAAGCTCTTTACTCCACAAGGTTTGAAAAATCGCCCTGAAGGCCCCCTCAGTGACTGGTGCATGCTGATTCCGGAAGGCTCGGCTATGTGCGGTATCCAGTCTGCTTGCTGCCCTGCTCCTGCGATGTCTTCCTTGTGGGCCCTGCAGCCGCTCTCAGCCTTCTTGGCTAAGGCTTTTCTGTCTCTTGTATGATTTTTTTTATCTACCAAAGCTTAGTTATTGGCCACGTTGATAACCATAAAAGTGTCTACATGGCCAATTAGAAGTCAGGTGGGGACAGAGTGGGTTGAAAATGTTGCTCAAGCAAACACTTGCTTTATTATAATGCTGTAGACTGTCTGAGGGACATAAGGAGAGATGCCATAAGTGCAAAGACCATCGAAAGATGGCATGGGTACGATGATTAGGATCACTTAGACCCAGACATAAGAAAATTGCTGAGGACAGGGGATGATACTGTGTAATAATAAATTCTCAGGGAGATATAGCAATGCTACATATTTATGGACCAAACAATGGATCACCATAATACAAAAAAAAAAAAAAAAAAAACAAAGATAGAGCTGAATGTGAAAGTCCCTAACACCTGACCTTTCTCTTCAAGTCTGAGCTCTGAAAAACTGTCACTAATGAGAGGAATGGAAAGAGAGCAGATAAATAAATATAATGTGTCTGGGGGAAAATACTGAAGAAGAAAGCAGCATTGAATGAAACATAAGGAAAAATGAATAAATGGTGGGCTTGAATAAAAATGTGCATCAATATTAGTTCATTGGCTGTGATAAATAAGGAAAATGGGTGTGGTATAAATGGAGACGATGATGTTTTGTACTAGCATATGTTAGATACATACAACAATGGTTATGTTATGGCATTTTTGTACATACTGATCGTGTTTCTGTCGTATCCCTCTTGGATGACGCTCTCCAGCTCCCCCTCCCACTCTCCATGGTACCCTTCCTCTTCTTACCTGGTCCCTCCTCTACTTTCATGTCTACATCAATTTATTTGATGTCCCAGTGAGGTTCCTTAGGGCTGTTCACAGGAGCACGGGGCTCTCACTGGTGACTACCCCACCGAAGAAAATGTCTTTCCTTCCCCAGCGACCATGAACTACTTACAGATCTTGGTGAGCGCTGCACACTAGCTACCACTATCTGACTCAGCTCAAGTGAGGCCGCAAGGGCCTGTCTTCCCCGTGGTCAGAGGCTGACAGGACCAATTTGCACAGGTCTTGCGATGGTAATAACAGCTGCTGTGATATCAAGAGTGAAATAGCGATGCCATGTCCTGAAGACAGGGTTCTACCCCTTCTTTTGACTTATATCCTTTCCACCCTGTCTTCTGCAATACTCCCTGAACCTTGGAGGGGCTTCTGTAGCAGTCCCATTTATGGCTGAGCGGTCCACAGTTCCTTCTTCTCCGCGCTTTGATTGGTTCTGAGCCTCTGCAGTTAACATGCTCTCCACTGCGGGTAGGAGCTTCTCTGACCAAAGCTGATACTAACGCTAATTTATTTGTATAACCACAGTTACTTAGTGACAAGTCAGTGGGGATAGCTATGTACTTTTGTGGTAGCATAGAAAGACAGTGAAATCTTGGGGGACATGAGAAGAGGAAAGAAGCCCCCACCCCAGGAATCTAGTTGAAGTCTCTGGCCAGTGAAGACAATTTTAGAATAATTGGAAACTATTTAAGACATGTCTCCCTTCCTGAATGTAAACCTGCAATTCTCTTAAAGTCTCATTTACAGGAAAAGCTATATATTAAAGCCCTTGTCAAGGCATCTTCAAATCCACTATATTATATATAATCTGACTTATCCAAAGAGAAAGAAAAGGGGCAAAAGGATTCTTAGAAACCTTTTGAGATGAAACTTGAATGCAACCAAAATGGTCTCTGCAGCTAATGTTAAGTTGAGTGGTTGCAAATCTCCCTGGAGGACACTTATATTTTCACTTAGGCATGAATTCCTCTCCAACAGTCTTCTTTGAGACATATCTGTACTCGTGATTGTGTCTTATTTTCTTCCGAGTTCCTCTGTGTCTCTTAGCCCTTGTGCTTAAGCCTATATTAAAATATCTTCAATAAAATCTCTAATACTGCTTCCAATTGGGTGTGCCTGAAATGCTTTCTGTGTTAAAGCCACAAATCCCAGTTTGGCTTGAGTGAAAATCCCTGGATGGTTAAGGGGACTCCTCAGGTTGCTGAGTGTGACCATGCTGAGCTGTCTGTTCCCTCCTCGCTGATACTTTTAGCAAAACTGTCACAGCAACTTCCCCATGGGCCTATGACCTCTCTAGCCCTAAGCTACTGATCAGGTTTACAGCACCAGGCAGGGATTCTTCATTGTGGAATGGGCCTCAATTCAAATCAGAAAGCAGCTGGCTACCCCATTGCTGGCTTGCCAGGATTGCACCAGCGGATACTTCTTGACCGGCCAGCTGGTAGTGCAGAAGACAGGGTTCACGGCTAAGTGGACATTTGATGACAGTTCCGCCCCAGCATCCTTCATAGCTCCTTCTGACAGCACTGTGTGAGCTAGCCAGTTTGAGGAAGTTGCTAAAATTCAAAAGTTTGCTTTTCAAAACTGACAAAAATTACCACTATCCTTTTGTATGTTCACTTTAGAAAGTTTTAAAAAAATGGGACATTAAAATGTTTCCACTGCTCCTTCACTTTATTCCCCTGCTAAAAGGTCAGAGTGTTATGGATTCCACTTCTGTCTGGGCTGTCTTCTCCAAGACTCAAATGCCTCAGTTCCCGGTGACCTTCCTTGGACTGAAGCAGCTCCATTTTCCCTGGACTGACGCAGCAGACTCCTCATGGATCATCCTGCTCTCAACCTCATCCTTCTCTTCTCTCCATCACCCAGACTCAGGAGTTACATCACCTTCACATCATAAATAATAGCCTTAAAATGTAAATAGGGTCTGCTTCTTTCTCTTAAAAATTTCCCATATCTAGTCTCCGCTGACTTCAAGGAAAAGCCAAGGCTCCTTTACACCTTCAGAACCCATGCTAGTCTGCCCACCTCTCCAGCTTTAACCCATTGCCCACAACACTCACTTTGTCTCTGATGATCTAGGCATCTGGAGCTACTCAAGATCTCCCTGACTTGCAAAACTGTCCAGACTTCCACACATTGTCTGGGGCTGCATCCGCCAGTGTAGCTCATCTTTTGTTCATTCCATGACCGATTCTGTTCAAATATGCTCATCTCTTATCATTTAGACCCAAGGGAAAGGTGCTGAACTCAAATTATTACCATCTCTGCATCCAAACCAGAACCCCAATGCCCCCCTCCCCACAGAGTTCTTGGGAAAATCACACATTCCCACAAACTCTGAAAAAATGAGTAGCATAGATGATGTGTCACTTATTTTTGTGTCCCCAGCATCTACGACAGTGCATGGTAATGGAGTTTGTTATGGCCAAAGAGCCCAAGAAATGACAGTCAGGGAGCAGGAATGCAAATCAACCCCAGAGAGCTGCTGCTGGAGTGAAGGGGAAGGGCATAAGTGCCTGGCTGTATTGGGCTACACTGCTACTTCTGTGTAAGGGCTCAGGAGAAGGCTATTCAAACAGTTCTAGTCACCCAGAATATCCAGCAGAGCATCTGTGTATGACATATGCCTTCCCCTTTAGAATGCTTGCCCCTAATCATTAGGGCCTAACGAGTCTTTGCTGAACTGCCAAATATTCAGTTCAGTTCATTTAATGGTGGTTTTTCCCCTAAGTCTTGATTGCACGCAAGGAAGCAGAGCTCGACAAGGGATTGGACCTAGCTGTGGCATTGGCTTCCTCCTGCCCCCTCAGCCTAGACATCCTTTTCATGAAAGAACACAGCAGCCAGAGGCTCACATGTGAATTCTTTATGTGTGTTGTGCATGGTCCAAGCATCTGCCTCCCATTCTCCACTCACAGCTGGAAGCAAGTGTAAGGAATCGGAGGAGAGCTGGAGGTTTGTTAACGTGAGGTTTACTTTGGCACTTGGATGCAATTAAATCCAGTGGGTTACAGGCTTCTGGATGCATTACCCTCTTTTAAACAGGCACTTTAAGACAGTGTTTCTACAATGAACAATATTCACCACCGATGTTATATATGGCTTCCCTTTCCCTCAAACAATGCCTTCTTTCCTCAGAGAACAAAGCTGCTTTCCCTTCATCGTAATTGAATCCAAACATCTGTCACCCACAGAGGAGGCATGGTTTAGAGATTGGCTAATGGATATCTGGCTCACGGAGCAGACAAAACCACGCTAATTCGCCACAAACTCTCACACCCGGGTACATGCCCCAAATGCCTCTCGACCGGAAACAATACTTCTTGGTTGTCATTTATTTGAATAAAAGTGAGACAGACACGAAGAGATATAAGGAGAGTAGCAAACAGAGCTAGGGCTTGAGGGATGGAGACCTGGGGTCTAATCATGACCTCTTAGTTAGCTACAGAACCTTTGATCAGTTGGCATTACCTCACTAGCTGTTTCCATGCCTGTGAAAAATGGGAATGAAACAACTTTCACCATTTAATTATTGTAATCCACCCACCACAGTACAATGTCCATGCCTGTGTGCCTTTGTGCGGCAGACCCTCCGCCAGCTGTGGTCTACATCAGCTAGAGCCAACTATCCATTGGCTAGCCTCTAAGCTGTGTCTCTGTGGTGACAGATGCTTGGATCGCATCATGAATCTTAAAGACTTAGCAGATAGGCTTCCTCGCCAGGGAGGCTCGCCCTGGCTGCCACATGCAGTTACCACCTCCTTCTTAATCATCCCAGAATCATCACAGTGAGGCACAGACATACTTACATGCCAATGGCCTCATTACACTCCCAGCCCACATAGAACAGCCAAGGTCTGATTTTTCTGTTTCTTGAGAGATCGAGGGCAAAGATTAGCTCAAGACAGAGATTGAAAGGTTAAAAGGAAAAACCAAACCGACCAAGTAATGGCTTGAATGACAGTGCCCACCATTTGTCACAGTGTTGAAAGATCTATGCAGTTAGTCACAGAGAAAAGCATCCTAAAGCCCACTCTGTGGCCATTGGGTCTTCAATGTATTCGTAACTCATTGCACATGAGAATATACACATACATATGTATGGTTTTCTAAATATACTTCCAATAATATATATTGCGAGGTTTGCACAAGTTTGTGTCTTAACCTGCAATGAGGCCAGAATTTGCTTGAGTTTTATTTTTATCCCTCCTCCCCTTGCACACATACTTTTGTTGGTTCTGGATTTTAAATATAGATAACTCTTTTGTAGACAGATTATGCTTTAATTTTAATGATCCCATTTTATTATTTTTATTTCTATGAAATAGAGTTTCCAATATTCACATCACTTACTATTCCTATCTTTTTTTACACTTATTTCATCATTTAATGTCTCCTCCTCCTCTGTTATTCTCTTTGTGCCTTCCCCCTCATTTCCTACATCCTCTTGGATTAATAATCTTGGTTTTTCCTTTTTCCCATTTAGAGCAAGTGTTTCTTGGCATTTCTACTTAGAACTACATTCTCCTCCTTTGAGCAATGTCTAATCATATTCAGTGTCTCTGACCTCATCCTAAGCAAGAAACTGATTTTAGCAGGCTCCAAAACTCTCCAAACCCCTGTTTCGTCATCTGTGTTACTGCCTTTCACGACTCCAGTACACACGTTTCCTATCATGACTGATGGTGTCTATCAACAGAGTTTTTCTTTGAATTCTTCTTTCTGTTCGCCACTTCCATGGCTGCCTAACAGTCATATTATTGCCTGTATCCAACCCCTGGTGTTTGTGGACCAGGGTTCCCTGCCACGTGTTCCCAGGTCATGACCCATCTCTCCTTCCATGCTGGATGGCTAGCCACCTCTATCAATCCCGCCACCCCAGGGACAGATTTATCTCTATCTATGGCCACAGATAATGTCTCCAATTGGATCTCAGGTCACTGTGCCCAAGAGCCCCTCCTCCTCATGGGCTTCCTGTGTGGATCCTGACTAGGAACCACTCCTGAGAGTGGAGGAAATTTGGTCCCATTTTCTGGGGTAGTTGGCTTGGTGGGGCCATCACTGGTTTCTCCAGCAACAATCTGTGTTGTGTGAGTTCATATTCTGCCTCTGGCCTACAGTAATACTCATTCTGTTTATGAATATAATTCTATCTTTACCAAAATTTAACTGCATCCCTAAAATGACTATTTTTTAACCACCCTATTGTCACGTCTATGAGTTTCACAAATCTATTTGAAATTCAAGAGTCAGGCATGAACACTGCTTGCTTTCTGAAATTTAGCTTCATGGTCCTCCTTTTACTCATCCCCTGGGTGTGTGCCTGCCTTAGCCTGATCAGATTGCTGTCATAGAATACTTCAGATTGGGAGACTTAACAACAGGAATGCATCTTCCCACAGTTTGCGAAACTGTAAGTCTGAGGTTAAGGTGCTGGCAGGGTGGTTTCTCCTGAGTCACTCTCTGGCTTCTACACAGCTGCCTTCTCCATGTCCTTATGTGGCCTTTTGTCTGTGCACTTCCTCCTGGGGTTCTTCATTTTCTTATCAAGATGCCACACTTACATTGGATTGTGGTGTGCTTCTGACTTCCGTTAGGGCTGGAGCTGGAACTGGACAGAAATGGCATGGCAGATGGAGACTTGTGCACTTACATTTCCCAGAGAAAGCTCTCAACAAGAATAAAGTGTTGTCTTCTACAATTTGAGCTTAACTGCCCCCAGAGCACAGACCTGCAACCTCTAAACACTCTCCTTGCATTTTGAGTGTAAGAGGCAACGTGATCGAAGTTAAAATTGTTTGAGTAAGATGAACCAGGGAAGACATCCTGTTACCTTGGGGACAAAATCTTCTGGAAAGCAATAATAGCAGCAGCAACAACAACCAGGAAAGTAAACAAACTACCTAAAAATCTTTCTGGAAATTAGAGGTTACACAAATATGGTAGTCTTAGAGTATCCATGGAAGACTGGTTCCAGGATCCCCATAGACACCAAAGTCATAGATGCTGCAATCACTGGTGTGAAATGATGAGTGTTTACACAGACTAAGTATCTCCTCCCATACACTTTAAATAATCCTTACTTAGAACACTCAATAAATGTGTGTACCATGAAAATAGTTGTCGTACAGTGTGGTTTGGAGTGCAGTAGAGAAAAATAGTCCGTGAATGTTCATCCAATACAGATGTGATTATCATAGACCTAGGTACATTTTCAGTTCCATGATCTGTGGTTGCTTAACTACATAGATGTGGATCCTGTGGACATGAGGTTGACTGTTGTCTTGGTTACTTTTCTGTTGCTGTGGTTAAAACATCATGATCAAGACAACTTATAGAAGGGAGGGGTTAGTGGGATTTCAGTGTCAGAGGGTGAGCTTATGACCACCATGGGAGGTAGCAGGCAGCAGGCAGGCAGGCAGCAGGCAGCAGGCAGCAGGCAGGAGGCAGGCAGGCAGGAGGCAGGCAGCAGGCAGGCAGGCAGCAGGCAGGCAGCAGGCAGGCAGGCAGGCAGCAGGCAGACAGACAGGCAGGCAGGCAGCAGGCAGCAGGCAGACAGACAGGCAGGCAGCAGGCAGCAGGCAGCAGGCAGGCAGCAGGCAGCAGGCAGCAGGCAGCAGGCAGGCAGCAGGCAGCAGGCAGGCAGCAGGCAGACAGACAGGCAGGCAGGCAGCAGGCAGCAGACAGACAGGCAGGCAGCAGGCAGCAGACAGGCAGGCAGCAGGCAGCAGGCAGGCAGCAGGCAGCAGGCAGCAGGCAGCAGGCAGCAGACAGGCAGCAGGCAGGCAGGCAGCAGGCAGCAGGCAGCAGACAGCAGGCAGCAGGCAGCAGGCAGCAGGAAGCAGGCAGGCAGCAGGCAGGCAGGCAGGCAGCAGGCAGCAGGCAGCAGGAAGCAGGCAGGCAGGCAGGCAGCAGGCAGGCAGCAGGCAGCAGGCAGGCAGCAGGCAGCAGGCAGCAGGCAGGCAGGCAGCAGGTAGCAGGCAGACAGACAGGCAGGCAGGCAGCAGGCAGGCAGCAGACAGGCAGCAGGCAGCAGACAGGCAGCAGGCAGCAGGCAGCAGGCAGCAGGCAGCAGGCAGGCAGCAGGCAGGCAGGCAGCAGGCAGCAGGCAGACAGACAGGCAGGCAGGCAGCAGGCAGACAGACAGGCAGGCAGGAGGCAGACAGACAGGCAGGCAGCAGGCAGCAGGCAGACAGACAGGCAGGCAGGCAGCAGGCAGGCTGGCATGGTGCTAGAGCAGTAACTAGATCCATAAACAGGAGACAGAGATGAGAGAGGGGGGGAAGGAGGGAGGGAAGGAGGGAGGGAAGAAGGAAGGAAGGAAAGAAGGAAGAAAGAAAGAAAAGAAAAGAAAGAAAAGAAAAGAAAGAAAGAAAGAAAGAAAGAAAGAAAGAAAGAAAGAAAGAAAGAAAGAAAGAAAGAAAAACAACTAGTAAGCTAGCTGGGAAATAGTGTAGGCATTTTGAAACCTCAAAGTTCATCTCAAGTTACATACCTCCTAATCCTTCCCAAACAGTTCCACCAAGTGGGGACCAAGCATTCAAACATTTGAGCCTAAGGGGGCTATTCTCATTCAAACCACAACAGTGTGTGTTTCCTGTTTTGCATTAGGACTGTTCTTTTAACCAGTATTCCTGGGGAAGAATCAAGATCTCAAGCCCTCCCTTCTAGAGGCTAAACGCCAGGGAATGGATTGAAAAGGGTGGCTCTTCCATTAGTCAGCTTCCTGTCACTATTAAAAATAGCCCCGAATACTCAATGTATGAAGATAAATGTTTGCTTGGTTTCCTGGTTTCTGATCAACTGGTGCTGTTGCTTTGTACCTGTGGTATGACAATACTGAGGTAGGAGGGGTTAGGGAGGCAAGACTGGTTACCTCAGGGTAAGGGAGCAACCGAGGAGGGGCTTAGAATTTCCGTTTCTCTAGGTGACCTAAGAACTTCCCACTAGGCTCTGTCCCCTAAGGATTCCTTCATCTCCCACTAGCACCACGTCAATGACCAAACTTTTAAGACATCCAGTATAGCACCTGTATTGGAAAGGACACCGATGGTCTTGAAAGGAATCCATAGTGAAAGAGAGGGGGAGGCTCATCAGCCTACCCCATACAGACTTGAGATGGCCATGACAGGATGGGCTGGAACTAGACGTCCCTCCACACAGTCTCTAGGGCCATGTCTTGGGATCATGCATGGAAATAGAGGTGGGTCTCTGTGTACATATGTGTAAACTAGCTGAATTGGCTGGCCACCTGAACCATTTAACCCAGTCAGTCCAAGTCTGTCTAAGAGAATCCATCAGCGCTGAACATCACCTTAATTCATGATCCAGTGTAGCCACTGGACTCAACCCTCCTGCATCTGTAAAAGGATCGCAGAAAATGGGTTACATAGCACAGGAGACGTTCAAAAGAGACTCGCCACATGGCAGGTGGCAGTTAAAGACAATCTTAAGCCCTGGTGGGTTGAAGCAATTTCCATGGATTTGGGGGCTGGTGATCAGTCCCAGGAGAACTAATGCTCCTTGGAAAGTATTCTGTAGTAGGGTTCTATTGTAAAACTTAAGTATCAGAGGGATACTTACGAAGACTTTAGCTTATATACCAATCGTGTGAATTGCTACTGCTAAATGAAAGTCAAGATGACTTGTCTTTGTGGATCTAGCATGTCATTTAGCACTGACTTTGTACAGGAATTGAGTTAGTCAGGGGTCACTAAGGATCTGCATAACCTGCCTGCAAGGAATGGCTTGCTGGGTAGAGTACCGTAGTCAATGCTGCCTAGGTATACAAAATGCAGAGAAGCCTGGGACGCTGGGAAGTTGGACTTCCTGGGAGAAGTGGCTCTGGACAGAACTTCAAGGTGACAAACGCCGCAGGAGAAACTCCTGTGGTCAGATTTCAGACACATGTCTTCCTTTTCCTTCCCTGAAGGCAGATTGGACACCTAGAGTTGGAGCTAAGTACAGATGTTCCAGTAAGAGGCTCATGGTCACCCACTGGCCAATGTGTGAAGTCTCCAGTGGGGGTGTCTGGGTGTTTGTGTGGTCACTTCAGCATCAGAACTCCCTGTCCTGGATTCTGTGTGTTCCTCCACAGGCAAAAACATTTCCCATGAACTCAGTCAATCTGGAGCTCACGATGGAGACACGGGGACTCCCCACCCCCAGCCTGGCTGCCTCTCTGCCCAGACTGGAATGCACCCCAGGAGGAACCCAATCACCAACTCCTGCCTATGTCTGCTTTCCATCACCCTGTCTTCTCAGCCTCCCCCTGACACTGACAAAATTCTTTGCAATAGCCAAGTATCTGCTGCCTGTGCAGAAACCTCACCTTCCCAAGGGAGACAGATGGTAAAGTGCCCCCGACGGGGCAATTCAGTTCATCAAGTTTGGCTTAGGTCTAGGGTGCTGTCCTGGAGCTGGCGAGCCCTCTTCTCTGCTTTCCACTTTCAAAGCAATTTGGTTAAGATCAGTTGACCACTCCTTGGGGCCTCTGCTGGCAGCAAGAGGCTTCCTGGAAGAAATCTCAGTTATAATGAGATCTCAGTTTGATACCCTGGGGGGAGAATGCTAACAGACCCAGAGAACACTCTGGATCCTTCGTCCCAGTTTCTTAAGTTGTTATCAATAGGACTTTGGCAAAATCGGATCTTCATCTCCCCCAAACACGTTGTAGAAACAGTAGTAGGTCTCCGCCATCACACATGTCAGCCATCAAGTGAACTCCCAGGAGATGTCGCACCCTGCCTGCACAGTGTCACCGGGGTGCCGACCTCATTTGAAGCCAGGAGCTCAAAAGCATCCAATGTGTTGGAAAGGGAGATGTTGTCATTCAACCTTTTAGGGGATGTCAGAGTACTTGGGGATTTGCTACAACAAAGGATAGTAGAGCTACCGATATGATGGGTAGTTCAAATGCTATAGAAATTCCTTACACAGACCCTTTGTCCAATCTTTCCCTGTGGTCTGGGCTGGGATTTTTAATAACTGGGAGGCCAGACAGGAATTGGACCAGTTCATGGAATATGGGTCAGCTGAAGACACCTTCCACTGGCTCAGGGCCAGGACCAACAGGTACTGCCTGAGGAGAAGCAGGGGCTGGAGCCAGCAGAGTTATATTACATCTAGGAATCATAGCCATCAGGCCTTGTACCAAGAGTCCATCCATCGGAAGTAGGAGCATGGGGGTGGGGATGTATGAAAGGGTTGGCCATGTTCTCAAGGCTGTATTACATCCATTGCTGTGCTCATCAAAAGGCTTACTGAGGGTCAGGGACATGGTTCCTCAGTGACCAGATGGATATGAGTGGAGAGTTTTTCTAAGGGTGAAAAATTTTATAGAAAATGTATTATATCCATCATAGTGGTATTCCAGGCCACCAGACTTCTTCAAAAGGCCGTGATATACAATGAGAGAAGATTAAGCAGATGGAGGAAGTGGTGCAATGTAGGAAAGCATCCTCATCTTGGACAAAGCATGGAGAGAAAGGAGATTCACCCTGAGGGAGGAACACTCTTACCTACCAAGGCATATGACAAGCTGTGAGACAACTTAGGTCAAGTAGAAACTGATAAATACTGAGTAGTGGGAAGTACTTGTTACAAACGAGGGCTGTGGGCATCCAGAAGCCCAGGAGAGGTGCAGACATTCTAACTAACTGCTCCTACAATCAAGCTAACACTTTCCACCATGCTCTAGCACCATCTATTGAAAGGGTTCTTTTCGCTTTGGAATTACTTTTGGCAAACAGTCAAAAATCAAACGAGCATATTTGCTTGGACATGTTGGTCATCTCGCTAGTGTCTAGTCTCCCCCTGCCCCCCAACTGATATCACATAACCTTGATTACCGTTGTAGTGATAGTGTTTGAAATCAGATAGTCCGGCTCTTTTCTACACATTATTTTGACATTTTCCTTTGCCGTGTGTGTGTGTGTGTGTGTGTGTGTGTGTGTGTGTGTGTGTGTGTGTAAAAATAAAAGGAGTAAAAAGAAGAGGAGAAAAGAAAAGGAAAGAGAAGTCTGGCCGGAGTTTTGACAGAAGCACATTAAAAATTCCTGTAAACTTGAATGAACTGGTATATTATCTCACAATGAATCTTCCAACCTATGATATGTTGTCTTGTCAATTTTGTGAACTTCTTTCGTCACCAATTTATAATTTCCAGCACATCCTGTACAAATGCTGTCATATTCATACCTAACAATCTTATTTTTTTATAGCAACTACCCATATTATTCATTTGGTATATTTATTTTAAAATAAAACTGTATGTTACTCCCTAAGTAAAAAGTATGTATCTGTTTGTGTTAATAAACGGCATGCATCAAATTTAACCAAAACAAAACTCATGACTTCAAAAATTGTTCCATGTACTTTATAGACTCAGCCGATCATGCACGGACTGTGCTTTGGAACACAATCCAGTCCTCAGTGACTTCTGACTCACTGTGCGATAAGACATGCCTAGATTATGCACCTCAGAGGGCTTTCCACGAAACCATCCGTGCTGGGAAATTCGTGACCTTTGACGCAGTCATGCTGCAGCCACTTCCAACTGCGGTGAACCCTTCCCTTCAAGCTGAGGAGAACAGCCCAGTTCTGGAACCCATGATCAGAAGCCACCGCTAACTGCACAGGGCCCCCCAAGGACGACTGGGTAGTGTGGTCTCTGTCTGGTACACACCACACCTGGAACGAAGGGAGCCTGGACAATCTTGGGAGCCTCATGTCTGCTCTCAGTGTCTCACAGCCTTTCCACCGAGCAGCTACCAGACTTTATTTGCTCCTTTGTTCTTGGCTGCTCAGATATGGCTGACTGAGCATGCATGCCCATCTTTGCATCCTATGTGTCCCTCAAGGAGACGCGGGGCAGGGGGGGGGTGTTAGCATCTGGGAACAGATATGGGGATAAAATACCGCCCTGGCCTATGTGAGCTCAGAAACACCAGCACACTCTGCTCATGCGTCACCATGTCTGAGGGGTCCGTCAGGGCCAAAGGCAGCAGAGCCCAGCCGAGGAAGCAGCCACACTGCCCTGGACTGTTCGGTTTTATGGGGGGTCCTGAGGGAGAGGCGGTCATGCTGGTTCCATAGTTGATAACATTGAGACTTCAAGCCTTTCCCCAACATCACAAAGTCGGTAAATGACAAAATCCAACCCCCCCACCCCCACCCCCTGCCATTCACTGAGCACTTGGAAGGCTCACGGTATTTGCTGAATGAGTGGGAAAAGGTCAAAATGAATTGTGCCCCGTCGGCTGAGGTGTTTCCCAGAGGTAAGAAAGCAATTGCTCTCTGCCCTTCTGGCCTTTTTTATTAGTTACCATACCCCTGCCCCAGGCCTCAGGAGCCCGTTTTAGGGGCCCAGGGGCAGCAGCACCCTCACAGTTTGACTTCACCTCCCTAGAAGACCTCTCCTTCTCCTCACCCCCTCCTGTCTGGCTGGTTGCGGTTTGCTCCCTGGTGAATGAGAGTCTCCCTTGGACCTGACCCAGGGAAGCCAGGGGGCTAATGCCGAGGTGTAAGAAAGCTCGGGGCAGTTGAGTGGCAACCCCAGAGTTCTCAGGACCTACTGCCAGAAGAGGCGATGGGATGTGTTCGAGGACCCATGCCCGACCTTCCAGGGGTCCAGATTCAAACGGAAGGTTAGCCTGGTCTTTTCTGTGCTTCCCTATGCTCCCCACACACCCCTCAGCTTCCACGTGCAACTGGGCTTGCTCAACAGAGGCTTAGGGACAAGGTGGAGCAGTCACCTGAATGACAGAGACTATCTATAGTGGCTTGTTGTCCTTGGCGCTGCAGGGGCAAGGGAGCATGTAGCTTCTATTTACCCAAGATGATCACCTGCCAAGGCTAGCCTTGCCTGCCCTGGGAGTCCTGGACAGAGGCCCCTTCAGGCTTCCTCCCCTGCAGAGGCCTCAGTACCGCAACAGCTCAGACTGGCTCCCAGTGAACCCCGAGTGACCCCTCAGGGGCTTTATTTTCATTTCTTCTTGGCAGGACGTAACTTCCTGCTTCTAAGAAAAACATCTTTAAACAGAGCCATGAACCGGTTCCAGGGTGTCCCTCACGTCCCCCAGCTCCAACGGAACACCATGATGAGCTGAATGGAGCTCATTGGAAGCACATGGTGCCTGTTTCCTTTCAAAGTCCCCAAGAGTCTCAGGCCTGGAGGAGGGGGAGGGGGAGGGGGTTGATAAATCATGTTGCAAGTGTTATCTAGTCTCATGTTTGAGAGCGGAGGCCAGGAGGAGGAGGAGCTGAGGGACCTGAATGCACACAGGGAAGAGAGGGGAGCAACATCTGCCCAGGCTAACTGGTGTTTATTAGGCATCTACCATCATGAAGCCCAGGAGAGCAATAAGCCTAGTACCAGTGATGACCTGTGTAGAAATAGCTTCAGAGTGTGTCACGGAGGAGGTGTAGAGCCAAGCTTCGTATGGGAATGCTAGCCATGAGGCAGAGGAGAGTTCTTCAGGGAGTAAAGTCGAGGTGTCCCGGAGCTCCTCTACGCTCCCTTTGTATATCAAGGAGGCCTCAATTTGGTGATGCTGGAAAGAACATTCTAGTTCTCTTCCAATCTTCTCTGGCAGATTCGTGTCCCCGTCCCCACACTCCAGAGACTCGGGAGCTTCAAGTGACATTAGACAGGGGTTCAGCAAACCTACCAAGGTAAGGCGCTAGGCACAGTAGCCTGGGACAGAGAAGAACCTAAAAAAAGGAAGAGCTGAGAACTCAGGAGCACTACACTGCCCAGAGAGGCATGTCCAGGAGGGAAATTCTATTAACACTGGCTATGGAACCCTTATAACTAGGGCAAGCAAATGGCCTTGCTCACTGTCCTGGCCTGGACATAGGTCAGGTGTGGGGTTGGTAACTGCAAGAGTGTGACATTCCTTCATAGCCAGTACCCTTGCGATCTTGGGGAAGCAGCATCCTGCCTTGGAATTTTACTCCGGATCTTTTGATAGGGGTTAGGGTGCTGCTGGTGTCTGCCATGGATTTGCTTGTCTGTGCAAGGGGAGCAGGACACAGCTGTGGCAGGGCTTGTTTGTTTGGGTGTCTCCTGCCTTGCTTTAGTTTTCTGTTCATCTTCTTGTCTCAAGAAAGTTAGAGTGCTTCTGAGTACATAAAACAGAATAAAATGATACAAAAATGGAGAACAGGAGAAAAGCAATGGTAGAAAGATATAAAACCAGTCCAGGAACGATTGAAAGCCACATACCATAATTTGGGGCCTGCCATTTCCCAAGGGCACAAGCTTTACATGGAAGGATTCTCCAGCACCCACAGGAGAATGGGACACAATAGTTCCCCAGTTCAAGGTCTCATGAACAAGTCCCCAGAGACTCCTAACTGTTCCTTGTTCAAAAAGGAGTGAGAACTGAGCCTGGCTGTGTTTTTTTAATATTTGAATTTTTAATTTTAAGTAAAAAAAAAATAGTTAAATACATTTATGAGATATAAAATGGAGTTACAATCTATGAGTTGAGTGGGAACTAATTAAGTCAGGTAAGGTAATACATTCACCACCTCAAATCTTGCCTTTTGGAGGCACACATGGGGAGCAGAGTGAATGAAAATATTTCTTTCCCTATTAGCCTTGTGTTCCTCCTCCCCACCTTCTCATACTCTCCCTCTCATAGCCAGGTCCAAAGACAAACGCTGACTACATTAACCAATTAGCATAGCAAAGGGCAAGCTGGCCTCCAGGCTCTCTCAGCATGCCAGTACCTGCTACAGTCCATGCTGGCATCCTGGCTCCTCTCAGCTCTTCTCACCCTGTTCCCCACCCTAACCCTCTCCCGCTCACAGGTTTCCCTTCCCCCAGCTTCTGATTCCTCTATAATCCTGCCATTTCAGCCATGCACTTTCTTGGTCCTCTCCTCTTGGCTCTTGCCTCTCTCTTGGCCCTCTTGAACCTCTCTCTCTTGGTCCTCCTCTTTTGCTCTCCCCCATTTCCCCTTTTATAGCCCAGTTCAGTCTATTGGCCATGTTTAATCTATTATTTTCCCTCCCTGCTCTTCCTTGCCTTGCTTTTTATGTCTCATATGCACATATATATTTATGAATACACACATATTTTAATATAGAATCCACACATGAACAAAAATATGTAAGATTTATCTTTCTGAGTCTGGCTCACTTTGCTTGACATGATGACCTCCAGTTGCTTCCATTTTTTAGCAAACAGCTTTGCTCATTCTCTTTATGGCTGATTAAAATTTCATTGTGTATGGCTACCACCTGGTAGACTTTTAAAGAGAATGGCATGTGAAGTAATGAACGGAAGCCTAGGAAGCTTCTTTCCTAAAGCGTCTCCCCAGGCTGAATAAGCATGATAATATAACAAAGCCAGGTGGTGACAATGGTTTCTTTAAGTTCCTGGTGGCCAGCTCCTTGCTAGGCTGAACCAATATTACAGTGCTGGGAAGAATGAAATTGCTGACAACCTTCTAGGAGATCATGCCTGTCACATGTCAGCAAATAGAAGATCATCCTCTACTGGATGGGCCACAGCTTTAGGTTGCTAACTAAAAGCAAGGTTTAAGAACTTTGATAAGAAGTTGCATGGAGGAAGAGTTGGCTGCCTCCTGAGAAAACTGAGATGCCCAACTATGAGGTCTGGCTTCATGCTGAGAGAGAGAGCGGGGAGAGGGAGAGGGAGAGGGAGATCTATAGTCTTTCATGGAAAATTATTTCAGATCCGCACAAACTATTATAGGCAACCAATTTCCAAATATACAGATTGCTTACTAAATAGACAGAGTAGTTTCTGTCTCAACATCATTCAAAACAAATGAATTCAGTTAATGGCCACAATAAAAATCAATCTCCATGAAGCTCTCCAAATTTGACTTGGAACAATGGTGCCTCCCAGGTCAACATTTAGTGAAATGGTCTATTTGAAGAGCTATTTGGGGCTGGGGAAATTGTTGAGTGGCTAGGAATGCATACTGCTTTATCAAAGGACCTGAGCTCATCCCAAGCACACAGGTCAGGCAGGTCATAAGAGCTCGTAACTCCAACTCCAGGGCCTCTGACACCTTTGGGTTCCCCACAGGCACGTACAACCACTTTCACTCACGTGTGCATACATAGACACACAAGCACGCATATAGGTAATTTTTTAAAGAGAGCTTTGTTTGCAAGCCCCGTAGGATAATTTGAGGTTAGTTGGGTTGCCATAGAAGTGACGCACAGCTCTTTAGGCCATTGCTGTATTGTGTGATATACTCACCATCTGAGCTGAAGATGATATACTTGCCTACATTCTCCATCCCAGAAGGTTATGATTAAGATGATTAGTAAACGATTTGAGGGTTTTCAGAGACGGGATACATTTCTTCCTAATGACTCAATCCTATAACAGTGATACTCATAATGGGGAAACCCAAACAATGCTGAAAGTTTGGGAACTTCCGCTTCCCTTCTCCCTCCTCTCCAAGCATGACAGCTTTCCAAAGTTTCTGCTTTTACCGTCCCTGGCCACGTCATAGCTACAGAGAGCATGCTCAGAGCACTCTTTCTTGACTTGACAACTTTCAACAGTGCCTCTCACCATCCCTCATTTTAAAAAAGTTTAAATCATGTACATCATATTGTACTTACATCAAGCTTTATAACGATTTTAGTTTGACTTTTGGTCTTTTAGTTTTATGTCTTTAAAACATTCTTGGAGCTGTGTTTTTATCTTCATTTCCAAGACACCATTTTCCCATCCACTGTTTGAGGCAAAGGTGTGGAAGTGTCTACTCTCCATGCTCCCTCCCTCTCCTCTGTTCTTCATTCAACTCTTACCCATTTTATTCTTGCATAAGACTCTAGATCTATCTATCTGACTATCTATCTATCTATCTATCTATCTATCTATCTATCTACCTAGGGGTATATTACTTTCATTACTTTCTTCTGTCTGCTCATACTTTTATTCTGTCTTTATTTCCATGATAATATTAAAAAAACCACTTCTGTATTTCTTTATTCACAGTTCCTCAGAAAATCAAGGAACAAAGAGATATTAATAAATACAGATGATGTATAGATGGGTGATAGATTATCACTAGATGCTATAGATGGTAAATAGGCAGACAGATAGATAGGTGATAACTAACTACTGAGCTAGATGATAGTTAGAATGGGTAGGTGGACAATGATTTTGAACTAGGCTTCACCACTGGGGAAATGGAAGGTTCTGTTGAGAGATTATTCCTGCTGATTGATGGTGTAAGTTCTGTAAGTCTGGGCAGTGATTCAAAAACAAAACTTGTTGACCTTAGGCAGCCTTTTCCACGTACAAGTTACAACGATAAGTTAAGGGTCGCTGCAAGGTCCATGAAACCCACTGACAAGCCACCATGATTATGATGTTCTCCCAAGTGGTGAGCAGATGGGTTTGAATCTGTACTGGCCAGCCCTCTGGCTGCATGTGGAAATCATAGGCTTGAAAAAACCTGACCTAAAGTGTCTCCATCGAAAAGCAGGGCATCGTCTGAATAAAGCTTTTGAACATGAAGATGAAAACAGTTTTTCTAGACATTCGTTTCTCTTGCCTGCATCACACCGACCTACGTGTGTAGAGGCAGCAGGGGTGAATAGAGGCTGCAGAAGCAAAGCTACCCCACCCCCACCCTCCTTCTGAGGTCCTGTGAGAGCCCAGGTCTGTAACCAGCTCCTCGGGCTGAGGCTCCCCACACCGCCACAATGTGCCTGCATTAGTCAGCTCTGCTGCCACAGACTGGGAACCTGAATAGAAGTGATCTGTTTTCTCACAGCCCTCGACGTTGAGGAGTCCAAGATTCTGGGAGGCTTCTGATTCTTGTGAGGTTTGTCTTCAGGGGTTGCAGATGGTAGTATTCTCGCTGTGTGTTCTCTCAGAGGGCAGAGGCATGCTCGAGGGAGGGAGAGATACCTGCTATCTTTCTTTTTAAGGATCCAGTTCTGTATAGTCAGGACTTGACAACCATCCTCAGTCAGTTCTCCTGAAGGCCTGGTTCCTAATTCAGTTTCATGAGTAGCAGCTTAGGACTTTGGCATATGAATCCTAAGGACGCCATCAGGTTGGCAGAGGTGCCTCAGGAGCTACGTAGGGGCCAGGGGTATCGTGTGCACAGAAGAGCAGAATGAACCTCAGGTTGATCTGGGTCTTCCCGACTCCCCGAGTGTCCTCTGGTGAGTCCTGACTGTAATTGCTTGTTTCAGCAACCCTACCCCTAAGGCCTGTCTCTGATAAGGGACAGCAGCTCTGCGACTCTAGTTTTTTTTCTCGAGTCTACCCTCCCCACAGCATGCTGGAGCAGCAGTGTATGGTGTAAGACCATGGATGTTTCTAACCCAGGGTCAACTGGCAGCTGCTTTTGTGAGCTTGGGTGAGTTGCTGTGCCTCTCCCAGCCTTACTTTCCTCATCTGTGAGATGGGAAGCCTAACACCCATCTCCAGGCTTTTGGGACATTCAGTAGTCTGGAGCTTGTGGCACTGTGTATTCACACCTGCCCCCCACCCCTGCTCTTTTCCTGCCTTTTCAATGGCCAAGGACTTTCTACAGTTCTCTTCTCTTTGGAAGCCTTACGAAACGTATGTGTCCTGAAATATTTTCAAGTGCCCCCTTTCACAGGGCTATTTGGATACAGCTAGGTTCTAACTGTGCTTCCAAGGATGGAAGCCATGCTCCTTCTGGTCCCCTGTGTGGCAGCAAGCCAGGTCCCCTTGGTTTTCTTTCTCACCTTCTTGTGAGGTTGTTCCACCTACAGGTCTGCCTAGCCTGGCAGTCCACCCCCTGACACCCTTCAGGAAGTTTCCAGAGCAGGGCATCTCAAGGTTCACCTCCAGGCAACAGCAGCCTGGATAGCTCACACTGTGGAGCCCTTAACTAGAACCACTGGCCCAGGCCCCAAGGTGGCCTGTCCACCCCTGTCCTCAACAGCTCCTTGAAGCTGTCAGTGCCTGTTTAGTGCTGCTTGGGGGAGTGACAGAAAGGCAGATAGGGACCTTGCATCACTGAAGATCACAGGAAGTACTTGGAACCGTGTCTGGCCCACCAGTGACACTCCTTAAATGGCACTGAGGTGCACTTTCCCTTAGGGCATCTGCTCTGACCAGGGCCCTCCTTGCAGCATTTTTTTCCAGTTGGTTTGGCTTTGCTCACTGCCCCAGTACCAAGAGAAGTGTGCTGGCTGATAATGATGCAGGATAGGTACTTACAGAATGAAGGATTCAGGCAAGATCTCAAGAAATGACTTATCATTATCACGTGACCTTAAGGTGTAAGATGAAGCATGTATAAGGTCTTGCCAAGGGACAGACTTCAAAGATCACACTGTGAAGCAAGGGTGGAAAACGAGAAGCCGTCCAAAAGCGATAGGATGGTCAGAGTGAGCAAAACCAGAGGTTCATAAGGCTTCGTGTGCACACTCCCTCCCCCAGGCACATTCAGTCTTACACCAGCAACCTTGGGCTATTCAGAACAGTCTCTGCCTTGCCCAGATGTTAGAGTACAGCAGTCATGAGGCCAGACCTGAACTTAGACTCTTTAGATACGGTACCATCCATTCACTCTGCCTAAAACAGCTGGGCTCGGTTCTGCAGCTGTTCATGTCTCCACCCTAGCAAATTGCACACCCGAGCAATGGGGCTTTCACAAGCCCAAGTCAACTGCTTGGGCTTGAATCCCTTTTATTAACTATGTCACTTTGGTAAATCTCTGCCTCCATCCCCCTTTCTCTGGTTTCCCATATGCTCAGGGCCTTTGATTCTTTCTACTAGTGACTCCTGTTTTTGAGCACTGGCCTGTATGTGCAAATACCCAGCCATACACAAATATGCTAACAGTGACCATGCTCTCTCTGCATCACCATTCCCAGCCTGGTGGACCTTCATTAAACAGTGTATGAAAAAGCACATTGCTAATGGTCAATTTCCATGCAAACAGGATGCCATTGTATAAGGAAAAGCTCTGGACAAATTAAATTGAAGTGTTTAATCCTGAAAGGAAGGAGACAGGAATTAGGTACTCTCAGAAACAGAGCAAGCTCAAAGGTCCCTGGCTTGTCTTGTGGCAGCAAAGTGTACGTGGACAGAACATTGGAAGAGAGGGAAGGCTGTGAGGTGCAGAGATGGCCAAATGGCCCTGGCTTGGAGGTTGCCTCATTTGGGCACCATTTAAACATTTGACAGTCTGTGATTGACTGAAGCTTGGCTGCAGTTCAACTATGGTTCCGTGTGTGTATTCCTAATACGACGTCGGCTGGTTTGCAGGCTACGTTAGGCTTCAGCTCATTGTGTAAAAGCTTGTATGGAGGCCCCCAAGGTCAAATTTCATTTAATACTACCAAACATCTAACCAAATGAAACGTCTAGCATAGTTCTGACACTGACTTCCTTCTATCCTCAGGATGTTTACTGAAATAATGAAATATGGTTGAAATTTTCCAAGGGTAGAGCTGAAGTATTTTCAGTATTCAAGAACCGGAGTCACCAGTAGAATCCAAGGCCCCTGAGCATACGTGAAACCCATCAGGGGGAATGGAGGCAGGGATTGCCAAGATAATGTAGTTAACAAAAGGGACTCAAACCAAAGCAATTGACTTAGGATTGTGCAGGTTCCATTGTGAGGATGCAAGAAACAGACAAAAGAAAGTGGCATGTGAAGTGGTGGAGATGCTAGTCAGTTCGTTGTGGGCATTACCTCACAATGTGTGTTACAAAACACTGAGTTATACATTGCTGCATCATATGCCTTAAAAGTATACATTTGTATTGATCAATTAATTATACTCCAATAAAACTGAACAGAAGGAAGACTCAAAATGCTAAGGTAACGTACACATACTGAAATGAGAAAGGAAGGGCTCACGTACTGTGAACTCCATCTGTTCCCCCCTCTTCCTCTACAGCACCCCACCCTGCTGTGTGAGAGAGCATGTGCCATGTCTCTGTGTCATCCCATTGGCTGAGAAAGCCGGCCAGTGCCTCCTGGCATCTCCATTGTTGGCAACGAGGTAGAAGCATGACCAAGAGATGTGTCCAAGCGCCCGGGAGCTGCAACACCAGTGATGGTATCTGTTTGATTTTCCTATGGTCAATTAGCTTTGCTTTCCAAACAGTCTGGGGTCACAGCCTTCCATCAGGTGGCCTTTCCATGCCCTGCCTGCTCTTTTCAAGACAATGATAGACTTAATGAAGATTGATGGCCTGGTAAGGCCCCGCTGGGCTGCCTTCTCCACGGTGGGGAGATGAAGCTAGGAGGGGCCTTCTCAGAGGAGTGCAGATGTTACTGGGGGCTATCACACCATGGATACTCCTCCCACAGCTCACCAGCAAACCCTATGCCTCCCTGCTGGCATGTATAAGCAGGTTGAAAGTAAGTCACAAATGAATGTGTCTGCTGATGCCAGTCCTGCAGCCCTCAAGCATCTTCTGTATCCCTGACAAAAAGTCTAAAGTGCAAGCGCAGAGCCTGTGGCTGCTCCCAGCTTGAATAACCTTTGTTACAACCTTCAGGTTAGAAACGGAAGCTGTCCCACACAACTCCCGGGGGCAGGCTCTAGTCTCTCTTTCTTGTCTTCCTGCTCTGACTCCTTGAGCACTTCAACAACTCCGAGTTGACTTCGTTTCTAGGCTGTGCCGCCCTGTCTTTCGGTGGGGACCCACACTCCCTATGCCCGGGTGCCCATGATGAAGTGCCCTCCTCCGAACTGTTTGACAACCATACTCCTGTCATCACCAGCAGACATCCTCTTTCTCCAACTAAGCCTTTGCTGATCTGAGTCAATTCCCGCACTCCACAACCATCTACTCCAAACTGTCTACGTGTCTGCTAATTTAAGTTCCCTTTGCCTCCTTAACAAAGGGATGGACTTTTATTCTAAAATACAGAGTATAGCAATGCATAAGTTTGAGAATGGCCCTTCCCTGCATTTCCACTAACACCAGTATGCATTGTAGATACTCTGGGTTTGTATCGCTCTCTTAGAAGCAAAGATGTCTGTGGTAGAGTGATTTGCTTCCTCCTTGCTGAAGCTCCACCTGGCAGCAATCTGTAAGGGAGAGCTGGAGAGTAGAGATTGGAGGCCACCACTCATTCTCCAGATTCCCATCTAAAGCCTATAATCCTCCTCCTGACATCCCAGACGTGCGTGTCTTCCCTTAGACCCCTCTCTTGATAAGTCCCCCGGAAAAAGGCACTGTGAGATAAATTCCACGGCGCAGTTCGAGCGCAGAGCGGCCTTCCTGCCGTGGTTGTTTGGCTGGGATGAAGTGAGAACTCTGACTTTAAATCTATGAGCTCACGGGAAATGAGTAAACCCAGACCTCTGACCCAGGAGACCAGTAAAGCTGATCAGACCTTTTGGAGCCACAGGAGTCAAGAAAAGGACACAGTGAGAACCCCAAAGTTGGAAGGCCAGCTGACCTGTGCAAGCCCAGGCTGCTCTGGTGCCCTCCTGCCATTTGAACTGCTTCCCATCAAGTAACAAAAAGAGTCAGATTATCATGAGGGAACTCAGTGTCCAGTCAGAGATGGACATGCAGACAGATGATTGCATGTCGGGGTGAGTCACGCAATTATGGCCTCAGTGAGGAGCCATCAGCTCTTGGATAGGTCTGGAAAGTCATCAGAGATTATCTTCAATGTGCTTTCCATGCATCTTACACTCCTCTTGGCCTTTTTGAGACCAGCTGGTCATTAACCTTAAACATATGGGATCTTGTCTTGGCCAAGTGTCAAAAGTTGTCTTGATCTCAAAGTACCATTTGTGGTCTTCAGATCAGCATGCACTCAGCCAACAAGGCTTCATGTTAAGTAAACAGGTGGAAAATAGCACATCAGGACTCACACCAGCCAAGTGACAGCTCGTGGCAGCACAGCCTACACATTACCAGGCCTCACGGAAATGTCCGAGTGTCTCCAATCACCATACGTGCTCTGGCCACTCCAGGACACGAATAGTTTCTACATGATGTGCATACTCATTTGCAAGATCCGTGGCCAGCCCAGAAGGAAGGGAGCCTGAATCACTGAGGGACAAGCCAAAAGATCCTGGTGCAGATATGGGTTTTAAGACAATTTGAGCTCTCTCCCAGACTCTTGATTTGCCCACGTGACTGTAATCCCCAAGTTCATAGTCTACCTTCTGAAGACCTCTTCTCCACACCCGTTCCCTTCCCCACCAATTCCTCATTTCCTTTCTTCCCTAACAGGTCTCCCAGGGAGGGAAACGCGAGTCTGAGGGAATGGGCCAAAGACTCTTCTGCCTAGGGAACATGTGCTGATACTTCGATTGTTTGGAGGTCCCTAACTCCCAAATGGAGCAGCCAAGCTCTTTCCCCTTAATTTCAGAGGCCCACGCACAGTTTAGAGAAAATATGCTCCATGTGTTTCTGATCCATCTCCAAGCAGCTCATCCAAGCGCTGGGTTTTAATAGTTTGTAGATACACATGATCCATTTGGAGTCAACTTTACAAGCCTTCCATGCTTTCATTTATATTGCAGGAGGAAGCTGGGCTGTGCCAAGAGTAAGTGTCCTGGCATCTTCGAAGGTTCACATTAGGTCTGTAGCACTGAAACCAGGTTGAGTGCATATGGTCATTTGAGAAGGGGCTTTCTCATCTCTGCCCAGGCTGTAGGCCTCAAAAAGGAAGTTTTCATGGGGGCAGGATGAGCCCAATGTCTCCAGATTCTGTGTATTTCACCCTCCTTCATTTCAGCTCTCCTCAGAGCCTAACAGTGTTACAATGGAATCCAGTAACCCCAGAGAGGCTCATCTATCAGAGTCTTTGGAGGTAGTTGAAATGAACTTTGAGCATGGAACCGTTAATGTTGTCTTCTGGTTTGGAGGTGTGGTGGGGGGTCCAGGGCAAGAGGGGAAAGGGGCAACACTCCCTGGTGCTAACAGGTACAATTAGCTCCCCAACTGTCAACACATCAAATCCCCTGAGGGTTACGGCAGGGGACAGCCTTGAGAATCAGAATCCAGCCCATTTTAACGTAGTGTCAGTAGCCAAGAAGAAAGGAAAGAAACAGCCTCTCCAGAGAGCCACATACTTGGAACAGAACGAGGGAGGGGACACAGGCCGTCAGGAGAGTACAGCAGACTGCACCCCTCTTTCATGTAGAAAGACTTCAGCCAAAGTATAAAATGTGCTGCTCAGGGCCCGCTCCGATCTTCCCTCAGCTGTGGAACAGATGCATGGTGTCTGTGTGGAGAGAGAAGAGGGTTCGTAGAATTTAAGGTGCTGGGAACCATTCTGCCTCACCCCATCTCAGGGCCGGCATGGTGGACAGCAGGTAAACAGCAAGGCTGGCACTCTCAGGATCCAGAAGAATGCAGCTTTGCCCCTGAATCTACCATTCACCAGAGTCTAAGTGAGCTTGGTCAAACCTCTCCCTGCTTCTGCCTCTGTAACTTGAGTCTCAACGAAGCAGCCTCTTCAGTGACAGGAGCAGGCAACACAAGGGTACTCAGGAAAGGGTGATATGTGAAGGGTGACAGGGCCACCATTAGCAGGTGACAGACCACACTTCCAGGGGGCTGTACTTTGCAAGTCGGTTGTGGGGTCTTAGTCCTTCCAAAGGGGGTCAAGGAAAAGTCTTCTTCAGAACTTGTGCAGTGGGCATGCGTACCTCAAGGAAGGGGCATTAATATGGGAGCCTGAGACCCCCGGGCCCTAAGTTTATGTCTCCGCCCTGTGATGTAAGGCAAGCTGCTGGCTTTCTCTGGACCCTGGCTGCTACAATTGGATAAAAGGGGCTATGACAGGGATTACATGAGAAAACCAATGTAAAAGTGTCAGGTACCACAAAGCCCTCACTAACATGAGCCAAACAGCTTCAGGAGCGAGAGGTCACCAGTGAGAAAAAGTGGGGAGTCACAGGAAGGGTGTATACAGGTGTCCTCACTGTCGACTCGAACGGGAACCACCTCCCTGTGGGGTGCAAACAGTACAGAACATCTGCTGGGGTTTGAGTGTGAAACGTTCCCCCACAGGCTCATGTCACCACCTGGTCCCCTGTGGATGGATGATGCTGTCTAGGGAGCTGGTTGAACCTCGAAGATGTGGAGTCTCATCTGATGGACACAGAGCTGCAGGCACAGGCTTTGAGGGTTCTCGGCCAGTCCCACTTCTGGTCTAGCTCTCTGCTTGCTGATGGGCTGAGCTGTGAGTGGACCACACACGCTTTGGCCACCATGGAGCCACCCACCACCATGCCTTCTTTCTTGGTCAGAATGGACTGTGTGCCCTCAAACCATGAGCCAGAAGAAAGTCTGCCTTCCTTAAGCTGTTTCTTGCCAGATACTTGGCCACAGAAAAGAGAAAAGTAACTAATATTGCATCTCTGGGAGCTATGGTGCCCAACCCCCACTCAGACAGCAGAGACCTCACACTCTATGTCTGCAGTCAAGGACGGAAATCCCCCTGGGCTTACAAGCATCATCAAGTCAGCATGGTGTTGGCCAAGTCATTTCCCTTGATTTCCAATCTGAAAAGGAGCACATCAGAGAAGATGAGGGAAACCCTCAGCCAACTCCAGCTGGATTCTCAGATGCTAACCTTTTTCTTCTTGAAAAAAATAAGTCAGACTGTCTTCACTTTTTCTTGGTGGTGATTTCTTTGTGGCCAAATACACAAAAGTCAAGCTCACTGTGAAGCCTTTCGGCTGGCTGCCTGCTGGAATAGATGAGAAAGAAAATGAAGACCTGGCCTTGGTGGATTCAGATCACTTTATTGGTTCAACATAAAAACAGATGTCCAGTTGGGATTGGTAGCACACACCTGTGATTCCAGCACTCAGGAGGCTGAGGCAGGAGGATGGAGAGTTGGAGTTCCAACTAACCAGGCTTGCTGGTGAGACATTTTGTCACAAACAAAAACAGACAACCTGAAGGGCCTTCCTCTCTCCCACCCCCCTGCTGCAGGCAGATGCTGGAGGAGGAAGACCCACTTCCTCAGGGGCAGGGGCTCCCGCCCGCTCCCCGGCCGGCCTTGCTTCAGGAGGCTGCCAGCTGCTAACAGAGCCCCTATTCACGGCTGCCTCCAAAGAGCAACAGAGCGTTTCCCTATGGCATGCTCGGCTCACAGACACCAGGCTCACAAGGAGTTATTTTCTTAAGAGCAGATTTCTTCAAATTCCATTTCCTTCTCTCCTGTTGGGGCCCAACCCCCACATCCTCGTGACCGAACAGGAGGCTCTGTGGCCAAGCTTTTCTTGGATCGTGTGAATCAAGATCAATAAATATCTGTGCCCGAGCATGACTTACCCTGGCGCCTCGCTGTGTTCTAGAACAAGGGCTCTGGCTGTGTACGGCAAGCAGCCTCCGTGCAACCTGAACTCTTACACACGTCTGTGTTGTGTAGGGATGCTGGGCACTCAGAGGGACATGACCCTTCCTGGGTGGAAATGAACCCAGAGGGCACCCTCCCAAGAGGGATTACTGGTCTCGATTTTTTGGCCATGTGGCAGAAACTTTCATTTTCAGATTTCTGGAGTATTTCAGGTGTAGCTACACAAATGCATGCTCTGTGAAAGACCAAGAGGAACCTGCCCTTCCTGTCTGGTTCCTGCTCCTAGTCCACTCTTTAAGCCCGTCTCGCCACCTCATTGAACCCACGGCCCTTTTTGAGTCAGGGTCTCCCCATGAAGGCCACGCTCACCTGGAACTCCCTGTGCATCTGAAGCTTGCCTCAGACTGTCCAGCCTCCCACCTAGGACTGAGCCATCATTCCTGGCTCAGTGATTGATGCTTTATCCTCATTTGACTTAACTTTTCAGCAACATTTTTTTGGTTGATCTATTGTGCACCCTTTGCAAACACTTTCCCCTCACTGTGTCTCCAAAGGGTCACCAAAGAGCACGGGGATTCCTCTATCCTTTACCACCTGGCCTATATTCTCCTCTTACTGGTTGACCTGGGAATATATGGATGATGGAGGGCTGAGTCACCCTTCTCTATACCTGCCCCTAGGTGATCGTGTACAAGCAATTGGCTTCAAAAGCTATCATTCTCCTGCATTAATCACTTCAGCCCCAACCTCTTACACAAATCCAAACCAGTCCAGATCAGCATGCAGCTATCCATCTGGAGGCTCAAACTCAGCATGACCCCAAAGCAACTGGCTTCTCCCTCCCTCTCGGATCCTAGTGCTCAACTCTTCCTAAAATACACGGCTCTCCATTCTCTTTCTTTGTTTTATCTGAATCTCACAATCCAAACTCAGGGGTTTTTTTATTCACTTGTTTCTTGTCTGTCTTCTTCGCCAGATTGTAAGCAATCCAAAAGGATAAGCTGTAGCATTTTATGTTCAGTCCCATGACTCACCCACTCCAACAAAGAGTGTGTAGTGAATGAATAAATACAATAACACTGACCTTTGCAGATTGGTTTTCTTTGCAGTTCTTGTTAGAACAATAAAGGCGTATCTGTAACATTGCTTCAACACATGATAAGTTTTCTTCAAAAAAAAAGTTACAGCCCAAAAAATCTTGGCAGAGCAGTGTCTTACTAGAATTGAATAAATGTGCTTTATTTTCATTGTATTTTTAAATATAGTTCCTTTCTACTTATGGGAAGTATTAATGGTTTCCTATTTATACTTGCGGCATAAAGTTCCCTTTCAACTTTATTTACATAGGCAACAGCAGTGGATAGCTTATAAAGACTGAATTAAATAAATAAGGCAAAGTTGGACTTCAGTCCTGGGTGATCAAAAGTAGCTGCCCAAAGCTGCAAGTGCCAAGAAGTTAAGGACCAGACACTCTAGTCTGTTCCGTGAACTCACACATGCCCTTCCGTTTGCAACCTCCTACACCCTTTCGTAGCCACCAGATCTTGACTGTATCACAAGCCGAAAATACATTTAATTCATCCAGGCTCCTGAGCATTCCAGCTGGTCTAGCAAGTTCTCAGCACATTTGCATTAGCCTACAGTGGACAACCCCCGCCCCCCAGCACAGCCTATGTTGTAGCGCAGGCTTGACTGTCTCCTGTGACTTACTGATTGCTATACTGAACATGAAAAGCAGAATGGCCATAATGGATATACTTTCACTCTCTTGTCAAGTCCAAAGGTCTTAAAGCCAAGTCCTCATAAACTACAGTAGGTGACTCAGCAAAGCCAGCTCTTCTGCATCTTCTTAGCAATAAGAACATGGAGACTGACCAGTCACCTCCCTAGTCTAACATCTGCATGAAGCTGTATGTACACGTAAAACATCCAAGAAGACATGGCTTGGGTTTGGCCTCAGACATACTTGACATAGGAAAGGCAATCTGCCATAAACACCTATACCATATCTCACCATCACACCTCACCAGGTTGCCCTGTGGACACAAGCAATCTCCAGATACCTGGGTAGCTAGACTCACCTGATGTTAGTCCTACCCCATTCCTCAAGTTGGGAATCTGGCCCACTCACCAACTGTGGAGAAGTCACCCTGACAACTTGGTTATCTGATGCTTTCTGGGCTTTCTCCATCATTCATGTACCACCCAGGCCAGGGAGAGTTGACAAAGGCCTGTCTGATCCCTTATCCATCTGTTCTGGGTTCCCTGAGCCGAGGACATACCTCCTCCAGGAAACCTGACTACACAGACCCCTCATCCGTCTTCCAACAGCTCCGTTGAGTGCAGACATGGATAGTAGGAGAGCAGAGGAAACCACAGACTGTTGTGACTTCTTTGTAGGCTGCAGGCTTTGTCTGTCCCAAGTGATATCTCAGGAGTACATTGACTTTCTGGGGGCTCTGCGGCAATGAGATCTTGTAGACTATAAAATCTAGCCAAAGTGTAGGGTATACCACTGAGACCAAAGGAACCATCAGTCATGCAAAGGAAGGCCTCGCCCCAAAGCCAAGCAGCCATGACAAATCAGGCACTAGTTCTAGATCAACTCAGGCATCATCCAGATGCCCTGCAGGACAGAGGACATCTGCAGAATCATAAGAGTGAAAGGCACAGTACCTACAGATGAGATGGGTCAGCAGAGCAGGCTCCAAGGGGGCAGCACAATAAGGTAGATGGAGTATAAATAGGTCAGGATTGTGCTGCTCTACTCAAGATACAAGACCAGGCACCAGATGAAGCCAGGGTGTGGGAAGCATACAGGGTGATTGCCTCTAACTCGTCCACAGTGCAGCAGCCAGGGCCCTCAGGAATGGCGAGCTCTCTCTTCATGGGCAGACAGCAGATAGATGTCTGCTATATGTGATTTCCCCCTAGTTAGCAGGTAAGGTTAGTTAGCTGACCCATGATACAGGGCCCTTTCAGGTCTCTTTGGATTCCCCAGTTCTAACTACTGCAAACTGAAGCAAGGAAGTAACAGAAGAAAGTTGCAGGGCCCTTTGAGCTCTAACTCCACTTGGGCTGTGGTATCACACAAGCTGAGAAAGTCCAAGGAGGTGAATGACTCCATACTGCGTTCCTTCCAGGCTTTGTTAAGTACCTCCATGATGGGCAGTGTGACATTCCCGAGAGGCCTTGCCTGAACAGTGGTGACGGTTGACTTTCCTGGGGCTCACTTCTAAGATGAAGAGGCATTTCTTGGACCTTAAGATTCCAAAGCATCCTTACAAACTACAGCTGGAAACCAAGGCCAGGTTGTTGTAGAGGGTCCAGTCCCATGCTCACAACTTATACTTCACCATGCTACATAACATGATGTATTTACTGAGTCACATTGCTGCACACATCACTAGTTAATCCTTTCATTGATAAGTAATATTCCATTATATGGATGCACCATTTTGCACTTATCTATTTACTAAGGATAGGCACTTGGGTGGACTCCAGTTTTTAGAAACTGGTATCAAATATCTAACCATTTATAGTAACCATGTATCTATAAACATTTATGAACAGGTCTTCGTATGAGATTTTACTTTGTTTTCTCTTAAGTAAGAGACATCATTCCTGGGTCCCAAAGCAGGTGTAGCTGGAATTTTATAATCAACTGTTACATTGCTTTCTAGAGTGGTGTAATTTTGTATTGCTACTGAAAAAGAGCATTTCACTGTGTTAACATCTTCACCAGCCCTGGTTGTAATCTGTCTTTCCAGGAAGTTTGTGGTATGCAAGGAGTATTTTAGTCTTTTTTTCACTTAGTGCACGTTGCTACTGATTTTGTCTTTGCTTATTTTTTGAGCAAATGGGAGCCTTTTTTACCTGTGTGCCCCAGAAACAGTATGATGAATGGCAGCATATCCAAACCCATTATTCTGCATACCTGTCCCAGTTAACTTTCTGACTAATGAGAGAACACTCTGTGGTCAAATGAACCCATATTAGATTCAAGTCACTATCGGGGATTACTGCACGACCTTGGATCTGTTAATCACCCTTTATGCCCTCTGTAGACTGTATAATGCCAGCCCAGTTTCATGACTAAATGTGGACATTCCTCAGTTTATAATGGACCATCCTGGAATGTTGAAAACACATTAGTTGAAACTGTAACAATCTAAATACCATAGCTAGCCTAGCCTACCTTAAATATGCTCTTCATTTTCTTTGGCCTGCAGCTGGACAAAATCATTTAACAGTGTCTACTTTATCTAAAGAATGGAGTAACTCAGACATTTTGTTGAATTGTGCAGAAAAAGTAAGGAACAGAAGGGTTCTGTAGATTTGCTTTCACGTCATTGTAAAGTTGAAAATGTTAAGTTGAACCATGGTTAATTGGAGTGCATTTGTAACCAGGATCTAACACTTGATAACCCATTTCTAAATTGGTCTGTACAATGGATCCACCAGTGTCTGCCTCTCAGGCCCCACTGTGCATACTAAGTGTGACTGTGTCAGGAGGATGCCTGTAAGTGATGAAGTTATGAGCAAATGCACATGAACTGGGGGACTCTGAAAGCAGAGAGGGCACAGGCCACTACAAGAGATGAGACCTACAGAAGAGAAGGTGTTAGAGTTGAGGAATTGCCTGGGATAGGACCCAACCCCTTTAGAAATCAGAGTGCTCAACCACCCACCACCCAGCTATTCTAAAGCAGAGGGAAGAGATGAGTGAAGACCCTGAACTACTAAGTCTCCTTCACCTGGCAGTAGGGGAGAATCCATTGGGCCAGAATTCAAGAACATTTACCTTTGTCTTTCCACTACACATCTTTCCACTACACTCCCCCCTCCCTCCCCTGACCCTGTCTCCCTTTGTAACCTATATACCCATGTAAATATATACACCAGACAATTTGATCAGGGTCTATAACTCCAATGCCCTAGAGAAGAGGCTGTTATCTGGTCTTGACACTCATAATGGACTGGGGTGGACTTGCCCCTGCACTCCAGAGATGCATGGCTTAACCTCTAGCTTCACAGCAGGACCCTTCCTCCCGCCCTTCTCTGCTCCCAGAAGGCTGCAGGTGCTGGCAGGTGGAGGGGAGGTGTCGTGGGCAGCAGCAACCGTGTCTCCTACCGCAGATGGCCCAGCGGTACAGAGGACTTGGAACAGGAATGTTTCTAGAAAACATTTTCAGAAACATAGCTTGGCTGGCCCTTTGTTCTGGCTAATTGTATGTCAACTTGACACAATCTGGAGTCATCTGGGGAGAAGGAACCTTAATTTAGACAATGCCCCCACCAGATGGGGCTTCGGGCAAGCCTGTGGTTAAGTTTCTTCATCGATGATTGATGTGGGTGCTGCCACCTCTGGGCTGGTGGCTGAGAGAGGACAGGCCGAAGAGGCCACGAGAAGCAAACCAGTAAGCAGCACTTCTCCATGAGCTGCTGGGAGAGGGAAAATCAGTTTGCGCCAATGGAGTGGAGTTTCACTGATACACAGGGTAGGCATATCAACTACTCCAGGGCACTTCTCAGATCTGGTTGACCAACAAATAACGGACTCCACAGATTTGGGGGCTTGTTTGTTTGTTTGGTGTGTGTGTTTGTGTGTTTGATTTGGTTAAGATTTGGTGAGGTTTTTTCTTGTTTTCTTTTTGGGTGATGCTGTATTTTATTTTCTAGGTTTTGGGCATTTTGTTTTGTATTGCAGTTTTCATTTGTTTTTTGAGAAAGAACTTAAAGTTGAGTGGGTAGGGAGGAGGAGAGGATCTGGACATGGATGAACTTGGGGGAGGGGAAGAATATGATTAAAATATATTTAAATTAAAAAAGTGTTTCAAATAATAAAAACAAGAAAACTGGCTGAGCAGACCATGAGAAGCAAACCGTTAAGCAGCGCTCCTCTGTGGTCTCTGCTTCAGTTCCTGCCCTGTCTCTTCTCACTGATGGACTGTGATGTGGAATCTTAAGATAAAACAAACCCTTTCCTCCCCAAGTCGCTTGTGGTCCTTGGGTTCTTTCTCAGCAATTGAAACCCTAAGTTAGACAGCCTCTGGTGTGATGATGGCACCAGCTGACCAGACTCCAGACTGAGAAAGGATGAAGTATGTGGGCTGGAGAGGAAGCTGGAGCCACAGAGAAGGAATGGGCAAGGGAAGGGCTTTACAGGAGAGGAGAAGAAGCAGGCCCCGTGGAGGGAAACCATGGAAAACCAGCACGTTAGGGTTAGCTAGTAAAACAGAACAGACAGAATGACTATGTCTCAAAAGGTATTTATTAGATGAGGTTATACCATGTGGTCTGATTAATTCAACAATGGAGAGTCTGAGGACCCAGTACCTGCTTAGTCCACAAGGATGGATGTCTCAGCAGTTCCAATCTGTTACTGAATGAAAGTCTAGAAGATTCCTGGAGGGCCACTGGTCTTCAGTCCATGCTGGAAGGCCAGGGAAGCTGTGTTCCGACATCAGCAGAGGATGGTAGAGCCAGTGGCAATGAGAGCGTAGATGAATCTCCAGTGAGACTTGAAGACTTTCCCTTTCAACCTCCTTGTATCTGGGCTGCCTCTGCAGGCTGCAGTCCACGTTTAAGGTATGTCTTCCTACTTTACTTAATCGAATAAAGAAAACCTCTCACAGGTGTGTCAAGCAGCTGGCCTCCTAGGTGATTCCAGAGCCAGTGAAGTTGATAAGCAAGATGAACCATCATAGTGGGTGACATCATCAACTGCCAGGAGCATCCAGAATGGGGTACCACCTGCTGAGATATTACTGAAATGACTTTTCTTATAACCAGAGTCTAGTGGCCCCAAGCATTTTCTATGGCAATCCACATAGGAAGAATAAGGAAGTGTCATCACAAAGTCCTCTTCAAATTACTCTGACCCACACTATTTGATTCTTTAATATCTGATACTTATTTAAAAGAACAAAGATAACTTTATTCAAAATTTCAAAATTATAGTAATAAAAGAGAGAGCTTATAGTTGACTCAAAAGTCATTGGGAGGAGAGTGAAGGCAAGTAGAGAATTGTAGTCTGAGGTCAGGGTGAGGAAATCTGAGGTCAGGGTGAGGAAATAGGTGAGCATCGTTAAGGTGTTGGTTATATAAGGATGAAGAAAAACAAGTATTACTGGAGGTTGTTTTAGTCTGTCTTCTGGTATTATAAGAAAATACCTGAGACCAGGTAATTTATAAAGAAAAAGGGTCTACTTAGCTCACATGTTGGGAATCCAAGATTGGAAGGCAGCTTCTAGTTAACTCCTGATGAGGGCTTCCTGTTGTTTTATGCAAAGCACAATGCAGTGGCACAATCCACAATGACAGGAGGGGACAAATAGTCTGTGCTTTATAGCAGCCTAGTTTTGAGGCAATTCACCTATTCTTTTTTTTCTCATAAGCAAGTTCTTCTTAAAGGCCCGACACCTCTCAATACTATTGCTATGTCAAGTACATTTCAATGTTAAGTCCCGATAGCATGGAAGTATCGCCATAAATTGATTTGGTAAGTCCTTTGCTCTAAGTGGTCTGGGTATACCAAGGGCAAGGTAGAGAAAATGAGACTCAGGAAGGCTTGTTTAAATGTTGGTTTAAAAAAAATAGTTGCATGCAGGGCGGTGGTGATACAAGTCTTTAGTCCTAGCACTCGGGAGGCAGAGGCAGGAGGATCTCTGTGAGTTCAAGGCCAGCCTGGTTTACAGAGCGAGATCCAGGACAGGCTCCAAAGCTACACAGAGAAACCCTGTCTCAAAAAGCCAATAAATAAATAAATAAATAAATAAATAAATAAATAAATAAATAAATAAATAAATAAAAGTTGCTGTTGCTGTTCCCTTCTTGGGGGAGGAAGGAGGCACAATTGGAGGTTGAGGCAAGAAGGGAGAGCATGAATGTGAGAGTCACTCACATCTTACTCAAGCCCCCACACTAATCCTGGGAACTGATCTACAAAAGATGGCAGGGAAAAGAGAGCCCCCTGGGGACCCACTTGAGGTGGGTTGAATGGGTGGATTCACAGGCATGGATGGAGACACCCCTCTGACACTCCAGCTGTGTATACCAGTGAGCCTTAAGCTCTGCCAGCTAGGGAGAGAAGCAAGGGCTGAGGCCAGGGCTTTGAACAGGGAACACAATGGCATTGAAGAGGGAGCCACCAGTCAGGACTGAGAAGCAAGCCGGCTTTAGAATCCACATGGTAAATCAAGGGCTCTTCTGGACCACCAAGAGATTCTGTGGGCACTCTGGGCCTCAACAGAGGTGTTGGGGGTTCAGTGGTGAGCCCTCAGGAATGTTGTGACTTGGTCTGGAGCCAGATAGCACTGAGCTGCAGTTGTTGAAGTCTATTCCGTGGTCAGAACCCCCAGGTGGCCTCTGTTCTTTGGGGTTGGATCTCCGACACTGTGGTCCTGGGGAAGGATGACCCGAGCCAGGGAGGTGCCCGAGGGCTGGTTTGTCTTTCCTCATATGGGAAAAGGAATGTTCCTTCCCTGACATCAGTAAGGATGAATGCTTCACTTTAAAAATCTGTGCTTGAAAAAGGCAAGGTTTCATGGTATTTCTGCCTGAATATTCTGTTTCTGGGAATCTAGCCAAAGTAAATAATATCAAACAGAAAACAAGCTTTGTGCACAAAGATGTTTATTGCAGTGGTTCTTACCTAAGTGAGAAATTGCAAACCATCGCAGTGTCCCACCACGGGAGCGAGGATTAAGAACATTCTCTCATAATCCACTCCAGGTATTTATTCAGCCACTAAAAGCGTTGCTTACATATCCCATAACAACGTGGGGGAAATGTTTAAAATGAATAAAAAAGTGGGCAACAGTATTGTACATGGCATATGAGTCTGCAGCCACCCTTTAATATCCTCGGGAATCTGGTTCTCAGACCTCCCCCAAATACCCAAATTCACAGACACTCAAGTCTCTCATATATATGTATAGTATTTTAAAATATCCGCATATGTTCTCCAATAGAACAATATATATAATACAATATATTGTATTATCTCTAGATGACTTCTAATACCTAGTACAATGTAGGTTCTAAGTAAGTCATTATTATACTAAATTACTTAGGAAATACTAGCTCCCCAAGTCTGCACATATTCAATGCAGACATATTCTTTAAAAATGCTTTCAATCTGAGGTTGACTAATCTGTGGATATGACCCTCATAAATAGACAGGGCTGACAAGAAAATAAACTCATTACCTTCAGAGTTCTATAGCTTTAGATACTCCTTAAGGGGCCAGAAAGCCTAGCTGCCTCCCCACCCCTAGACAGACACATGCACACATCTATTAAGTGTCACTGCTGAATGTCCTAAGCCAATTTGCTTGTCTGCTTGGCATCTTAACGACAGAGCATGCCCGGAAGGCCCTGGTGGTCAGTTTGGGATATACTGTACTGTGGTAACATCGGGCTGCCGAGTCTCAGCAGCTCCAAACCTTGGGTGCTGTATTCCTTGTTCAGGTTACATGTTCATAGTAAGGAGACCAACCATGGATTTTGGTACTAACTGTCCTCATGCAGAATTCAATCTTTTGGGCCTGGCATGTTGTGGGGTCTCCCTGCAGACTGTGGAAGGATGGGAGATGAAGGAGGTCTCTTGCCTACATTCAAATGTCCTATCGTGGAAGGAACTAACATCACCTCTGCTCCCGTTCCACATGGTCACATGGTGTCGTTCCTGCAGAGAGCCAGCCTGTCTGTGATGGGAAGAGGATGACAACTGGCCAACTCGGTTGTTTCGCAAGGGACCTTCTGTGAACCACATGCCACCAAGAAGGTCCCTTAAAAAGTTTTGCATGTTCTAAGGGCTCAACTTGCCACTGTCTGCTCTGACTGCCACCAAACAGAGGTAGTGCAGGTCCCCGGGTCCCACAATTACCAAGACACTACAGCAGGTGACTCTCCTCCAGCCCTTGTCTTTGCGGTCCATATGCAAGGCAGCAGCATTTACTGTTCACAGGATTATTTTCCCTGAGGTCAGGAATGCAGTGTTCATACCTATGAGGCCACGAAGCTGGGCAGGGTCCACACCCGAAGAGCTCCATCTAGGTCAGCTCTCCCTCTGGATCCACCCCCAGTCTTCAGGTCAAACCATTCCCTAAGAAAGAATACATCAGAGGTTATGAGGATTGATTTATTGAGTTTATTTCATTCCGTTCATTGTTAGGATCAAAAAGTTTCATAATAAGTAAAGTCAAATGAACATGTTTGTAATGGAGTGCTTACCTGAGAAAGTCTGAGGGTCCCCCACCCTCTGTGTGCACGCAATTCTGTCCCTGTGTGGCTTTCTCTCCTGATCTCTCTTCTCCTGTGTGACTGCTCCTGTCTCTCTTCACCTGACTCAGCCTCCTCATCTCTCTTCCTTGCTTGCTTCCTTTTCCCTCCACTTCCGTTGGCTCCACTTCCTGTCCATATCCATGGAAGTAGTGAGTTTTCTTCTGTCATAGCTCTGTTTCAGACATAAGTTATGGACCATCCCTTCCCATCAAGGCCAAGGATTCTGAGCACAGCCTGGTGAGATCTTCATCCAGAACCAGAGTATCTCTGGGCTGAAGTCATGGTATCTGCTGGCTGAGTTCTACTCTTACACTCACTAAAGTGACTGGCTGAACATAGCACGTTTTGGTCATAACCCTAAGTTCTCCCTGTTTTGGGGGAGCTGTAAATCAGAAGCCATTCTCAGGTGCTAGGGCACCCTCAGTCCATGGCCACATGGACCCTTCCACAGGCATGACTGTGCACTCTTTTCAAGGTCATTGGGAGAGCCATCGCTATTTCCCGAGAGCTCACCCGCTAAGGACCCACTCTGAATAATTGCTCTTTTTACTATGTCAAAGCCAGTGCATTAGAACTTAATATCTGCAAAGCCCCCTTTTTCAGAAACGTAGCCCAAACCCAAGAGTGGTACTTCACTGTAGCCATGGATCCTGCCCCACTCAAAGGATGCAGATTATAAGGCATGCACATCTGGGTCCAGCACCTCCAGAGCACAATTCTACCCAGTGCTGGAGTCCTTCCTTCCATGAGTATCAGATTCAATGTCTTCAACTAGGGCAGAGTCAGTTATCCTAGGCTACCATTTTGCTCAAGAATTCCTTTTTCTTGTTTGGAGGTTTTTGGTCAGAGTGTGTGCAGGGCTTCAGCATCCCCCAAAGCAGCACTGGAGTAGGTAAGGTTTCTAACTCCCAGGCCCTGTCCTATCGCCCTGTTTGGCTAACAGAAGAAATGGACAAAGGATAGAGAGCAGAGATCAGGGTCATGCTACACACGGAGGGCCAGCTGGCCTCAGAGCCCGGGGTCAGCCACATTCTTTTCCTCAACCATTAGGGCCAGTAGAGGGCATGGGGCTGGGGAGTGACATCAGCTATGTATGGGGCCTTGGGAGTGGATGGAAAGTGTGTCAGGGAGGCACCCATCCCACGTTAGAACCAGACGCCATGCCTTCCAGCTGGGCCATCTCTCAGAGGCTTTCAATACTCACTACCCTGACAAGATCACTTCTGCCCAGAGACCAGAGGCCAGTGGCCAGAATCAGGGTTCTGATGTGAGCTTAAGCTTGCCTGGGAGATGAAACTCAGCTCCAAGTCTCAGGGGCTGTGATAAGGACAGAGCCACTTACTGTTGACCTGAGGCAAGTCACTGCACCCGGCTCAGCCCCTGAGGTTGGATACAGAATAAAGAGCAAGCCCGTTAGGAGAAGCTAGGGTTCTAAACGACCAAGCCCTGTGTCCCTGGGGATCATTTTGTGCATCTGTGTGGCAGTGGCCCACTTGACTTGGCTTGGGAGGAGCTGAGGCAGAGGTCAACTGGACTGAGTATATGATTCTTGCCGACACTCTGTCTCTTCATGTTTTCCCCTCTCCTGACATTCACGGTCATGACAGCGTCTGCCACGTGGAGTTGGGACAGTCAAGTAGGACCAGCAGGTTTTGTGGCTGTACCAGGCCAACAGTCTGAGTCTCATACCTGATCTGGGCTGTCATCGTCCAGCTAGTGTGCATAACAAGGGGGGGGGTACATAAGCTTATGGGACCATTGTGGGGACGCCAGACATGAATTCTAATCTCTGCTTTGTTGCCTGATCAGTGTGTGACTTTGATAAGTCCAACTGTGTTACGTGTCTTAGTTCCCCCGCCTCCAACTGGACTCTTTAAACTTGCTTTAAAACATCAGTATGTAGCCTGAGGTCTAGGGATGAACCTCTCCAGATCTGGGTTAATTTACTATAATTTTAGCTCTCTGTTTTTTAAAAGGATAAATTAATGTGGCATTACTTAGTATCCAAATACTTAAGGTCCCTCTCCAATTTACCACTAGACTGGAAATCTCTACCTCTGTGGAAAAGCATCAAGCTATACAAGTAGGTGGGGTGGACATCAGAACACCCCCTTACTAAAGGCAACCTCCCACTCAGGCCGGAGCCTCCACTTGGCCTTCTATAGGACAGAGAACTTAGTGCCTAGAACTGGAATTTCATCTTTGATCATTTCTGCCTTCAGTCAGGGCTGACTCTCTGTCACATGCATAACAGCCTTCAGAATGTCCCCAGAAGACTTTGCAGGACTTGTCCAGTACTGGCTTTGGACTGTGAGTAGATACAATTGATTTGTGGTGCAAGATCAGGAACCACAAATCCCACCCTGGATCCTGGGCCCTGGTGGTGGCACTGGCTTTGGAACTGAGAGACAACCACCTGCCTTTTCTGGATCAATTTCTCCCTCTGCAAAACAGAGTCAAAGAGACTGGTTTCTCAAAGGTAAGGTCAAAGTGAATCCATATATTGGACAGGAATGGACAGAATGCTATGGGCTGAATTGTGTCTCCATAAAATTTCCGTGTTGAAGGCCCAACCCCCAGCCACACAGCAAAGGGCCTTAGTGTGTTGATTAAGTCAGAAGAGGGTCCTATGGGTGAGGCCTTGCCCTCTATGACTGACCTGTCTCTAAGCAGAGGAGGTCGGAGCACAGACACAGAGAAGTTTGACTGTGTGAGCACTCATTGAGAAGACACCTTCTACACGCTTCGGGGAGACTTAGAAGACAGTGGCGTGTACACACTGTCATCTTGGACCTGCAGCCACCAGGACCAGGGGTTGGTTTGCCCCAGGAGGTCTCACTCTGTCCTTGCTGCTCTGTTAGTGGCAATTCAACCGTGATCACGGCCTGGTAAGGGCCACCCTGGGGCCTGCAGCGCCCGTCTGTGCCTGGCATAGGGGAACCACTCAGCCAGGGGCTGTGGAGTTGACCACGTGCCACCGTGAGCGTGTTTTGATTGTAGGTGACACTGTTGAGAGGCAGCGAGTGCCGCCAACCTGTCTAACACGATTCCGCGAGAAATGTTGACTCTCAAGCACAAGGACTTAATTTTTCCAACCACAGCTAGGCAGTAAAGGACTCTGAAATGACAGATGGAAAGTTCAGTTAATATGTTTATCTTCTGGCTCCAAGGGCCTGGCCCCTGAGCAGTGTTCAGGCTGGTCAACCCTGGGGCATGGAGGATGCTATTCACACACACACACACACACGCACACGCACACGCACACGCACACGCACACGCACACGCACACGCACACCCCTCAGACTAAATTCAAGGCTCTTCTGGCCACAGGGTCACTGCCATGTGCATGGATAGAAAGCTATAGAGAGCCTTGGACTCTATGCCTCTCTATAAAACCAGCCATCTTTCTCCTTCTCAGGACAGTCAAATGGGTTTTCCTGAGGGGATAATGGCCTGGCTTTATTCTCAAAGAGACAAATCATATGAGCTCCAGTCTGTTCCTCTACAGAATGGCATTTTAAAGCTTCCTCACTAGGCGCTTAGAGAGATGCCAGAACCAGGCTTATAATTACAACAGCTAAGCCCCACCCAGCCTCTCTCCAGGCCAGCCCTGAACAATGGAGGCTGCAGAGGCTGTAAGGCCTTCTGGGCTTCCTGAGCACAGCTCTTCACCTCTACTGTATACCTCTGGTGAGATTTGCTCTGTAGAGATGCCGAGTGAGAGAAATCAGTGCTGGCTGCTTGGCAGAGCATGCTGCCGCTAAGCTTGGGATCCATGAACCCTGGAAAATTCCAGAAAATACTCTATCGATCCTGGAAAGGACACCAGATCACACCACTTGATGATCTCTGGAGAGCACGGACAGTGGCCTTCCTCAGTATCTTCCTCAGAGCCTCTTAACGTTCATCAAGCAGCCACATGGCCCTCTGCCCCTGCTGGCCTGAGTCTACCAGTTCTATGGAGTGTCACAGCCCAGATGCTTGGAGCTGGTGAAGAAGTTAGTGGCCATTGTGATGGGCACTGAAGCTCATAGCCCCAGCCTCTGTTTAAGAAGACATCCCCTACCCCTTCTCTTATCTTCCTTGAACAGGTAGGAGACATATAATACGCTCAAGGCCATATCCCCTTGAGACCTCTGCTCCATAAAAAAGGCTCCAAGCCATCATCCAAGGCCACCACTGTCTAAGATGTTGCTGCTGGTGACTACAGTGGGCACAAGGCCAGAACCTGATGTGAGGAGCTGGAGCCCCATTGCTAACACGGGGCAGTGCTGGGCACAGAAGACCCCATGGCAGTGGAAAGGCAGATGAGGCAACACCATTACAATTCTTGGTAGGGAGGAGCCCAGATTTGTCAAGCACAGAATGTAGGTCAAAGCCAAGGCCAGTGAAGAAGAATTGTCCATAATGGTTGACATTGCCAACTTGTCAGGATCTACCCTCACCTGGAAGACAAACCTCTGTGCACATCTGTGAATGTTTCTAGACTGTGTTAATTGTAGTGGAGGGATCCACTCTAAATTAACATGGGTGGCACCATGACATGGGGAAGGCTCACAGACTGAACTAGAAGGACAAAGTGAGATAGACATCAGCATTCATCCATCCCTGCTTCATGGCTGTGGATATGCTGTGACCAGCGGTTTCACACCTCTGACGTCATGACTTTCTGCCATGATGGACTATGCCCCAAACCTCAAACAATAAACACAAATAAACTCTTTCTTCTTAAAGCTGATTTTGTCATAGGAAATAAAAGTGACTGATTTTGTCATAGGAAATAAAAGTGACTAAAACAGAAAATTGGTACCAAGAAATGAGGCTGTTGTTGTGATGAATCTAATAATTGATTTTAGGCATTTACAGCTGGTTTATAGGAAGAATTTGGGAGCCTTTTGAACTTTAACCTAAAAGAACTCTAGAATGTTCTGAGAGTAATGGGCCATTCTGATGAGAGTTTGGGAGACCATAATCCTGAAGGAAATGTGGAAAATGAAGGCCCAGCTCATGAAGTTTCAGAGGAGAACAAGGACCCTATTGGGAACCGGTTAGAGGCCACTGAAGCTGTACTTTGACAAAGAGTCTGGCTCCAATCCTCTCTTGTCATCCTGAGAACTTGACTGAGGTTGAATACAGATGTAAGGGACTAGTTTATTTGGAGGAATAAGTTTCAGAGCTGGTGAGTACTCACCTGTGCCATGGCTGCTGCTCACTCCTGTTCATCCACAGTGAGAGAGGACAGAAAGATGTGGTTTAGAGCTGCAGAGGAGTGATGAGCAGAGATCAGCACCATCAACAAGCATCCTGCACTGGGATGACAGGAAAGGTGCCAGAGCGTAAGACTCCATCCATTGAAGGCTCCATCCCTGGAAACCCAGATCGTTTGAAACGAGTGAGCATGACCTGAGAATGCCACGGAAGGGGTTTCCTGCTAAAAAACAGTTTCCAGGAAACTGTTCCTCCAGAGTCAGCCTTAGAAGGCACACAGAGGCTTCAGCAACTGTGCTCCAAGTGGGGCAAGCTACACCTGAGTAGGGAGCAGAACTTAGCAGCCTCATCCACGTAGTATTGACTTCAAGTCGGCGGGTAATTGTGCCAAGGTTTCGTAAGTCCGCTGAGGACAGGCAACATGTGCCAAAGCTGGATTTCCTGCAAGGTGTCCCTGGGGCGCCACTGGCAGGTAAAGCGTAGATTGCAATGCAGATCCCAGGATGGTGGCGATGCCTTTCACACTATTTAAGACAAGACCTCTGGTTCACTGTTATTTTGGCTGGCTAGCCTCTGAGCTCCAGGACACTCTCCAGTCCTCAGCTCACATTCGGCCATAGGCATGCTGAAATTGTGCATGCGTTGTACATGAGTCCAAGGAACCCAAACTCTGGACCTTGTGCATGTGTATGGAGAGTTTTATCCACGGAGACATGCCCCAAGCCTAGACAATATGTCCTTATTGTGACTCCATTACTCCCTTTTGGAATGAGAATATTTGCTTTGTGTCATTGTATGTTAGAAATATATAATGTATTTCTTATGTTATAAGTGCTATTAATTAAAGGGATTGCCTGTGTCTCAGAAGAGACTCTGCACTTGTACTTTTAAACAGTTTTAGAACCATTGGAGACTATGGGGACTTTTGAAGGGAATGCATTTCACATTGTGAGGTTAATATGAGCCAGTGGGAACAAGGGCTGAAAGACTGTGGTTTGAAGAGGATACGTTGGGTGTCAAGTTGGCAAGAGGTAGACTTCTGATGGTTGATAGTGCAAATGAGAGGATCAGTGTCGCATCCCGCACTGCTCCAAGGCTGGCCTCTTGGACTCAGTGTGCTTATTATATGGAGTTGGACAGAGAGACAGGGCTATTACACACAGCTAAACAAGGAAGAGGGTTCTTACACACAGATAAACAAGGGGAGGGTTCTTACCCACAGATAAACAAGGGGAGGGTTCTTACCCACAGATAAACAAGGGGAGGGTTCTTACACACAGATAAACAAGGAAGAGGGTTCTTACACACAGATAAACAAGGAGGAGGGTTCTTACACACAGATAAACAAGGGGAGGGTTCTTACACACAGATAAACAAGGAGGGGTTTGGTACAGAGTTGGATGGAGGAGAATAAGAGCAGTCTCTGTAGGGGAGCAGTCTACAGTCCATTTGGGCAGAGAATGCTATGCTAGACATTTTCTGTGTACACTATCAACATCCACACATGAGCCAAAAGGGAAGGCTTTGCCATTTCCTCTGGATCTGAAGGTTCAGGTCTTTAACACATCCATGCCCATGTCAACAACACACATTCATTCACACAAGGCCTTACACACTAAGGACTTCCTCTGCTCCCCACAATCTAGGAAACAAACCTTTGAGCATATCTGTGAGGGAGAGTTTGGTTGGGTTAATTGAGGTGGGAAGACCCATCACAAATGTTGGCAGCTGCACTCCATGGCCTGGGGGCCCACACTGAATAAAAAGGAAAGAGTGAATTGAGAAGTAACACATTTTCCGCTTCGTGACTGTGGCAGTAATGTGACCAGCTGTCTCTCTTCCCTGCCGCCACGCTTTCCCCACCAGGGTGGACTGAACCCTCAAAGTATGAAATGAACCTTTGTTTTTCCCTAGGTTTCTTTTTTGGACTCCATTGTTGCCGCACTGAGGAAAGTAACCAGGATGGTATCCTTGTGTGCAGGTTGGTTTTATATCCTCTTGACACAGCTAAAGTCATCACAGAGAAGAGAGCCCCAGTAGAGAAAAATGCCTCCAGAGGATCAGGCTGTAGGCGAGCCTGTAGGGCTTTTTCTTAATTAGTGACTGATGGGGGAGGGCCCAGCCCATGGTGGCTGGTTGCATCCCTGAGTTGGTCCTGGGTTCTATAAGGAAGAAGGCTGAGCAGCAAACCACGGGAGCAAACCAGTAAGTAGCATCCCTCCGTGGCCTCAGTACTAGCTCCTGAATCCAGGTTCCTGCCCTGTGTGAGTTCCTGCCATCACTGCTTTTGATGATGAACTGTTCATAAAATAAACCCATTCCTTGCCAAGGTGTTTTTAGCCATGGCGTTTTCCATAGCAACAGTAACCCTGACTAAGACACCTTGCCCAGGCCTAGCTAAACCAATCCTTCCATCAGTAAAAGAAGATAGAAGAGGATAAAGAAGAACCACAGGAGGAACCGCCTGAGGAAGGAGATGCCGCAGGAAGTGAATGTGGGGGAGGGGTGAGAGGGAGCCGCTGAAGGGCATGATGGGAGGTAGACAGACCAACCAGGGCAGGAGAGGCTGAGATGGGCAGTAGAGACTCAACCAGTGGGGTTTAGAGGCAACCCTGGTGTTAAGGCGATCTGCAAACACCCTCTTCCTTTTAACTGTGGTAAAATGCAAGTTATGTAACATTTACCATTGTAACCATGTTTTACTATATTCTTCAGCACCCTGATATTACACCGTCTATCACCAGAATGTTCCGGTCAGCCCACAATGAAACTCTGCCCCTTCTCTGTACCTGTCTCCACACCCTGCAAGCTCCGCCTAAGCTTAATGCTCTGTGTGAGGTGGGGATGACTTTGACCTTGGGCAAAAAAGTGAGGACAATAATGACAGCAGAGTCCTGATTAGTGACCCCTGTCTCACCCAAGGGCTCTACACAGTCAATCTTATGCAAATTTGGGCTTATTGTTGTTGGTTAGTTTCATTTTTGTTTTTTTGTTTTTTGTTGTTTTTTTCTACTCTTTACTCTTTTGTTCTTTTGGGGGGTCTGACACCCAGCTCCCAAATAAACCACACATTAAGGCTTATTCTTACTTATAAATGCCCAGCCTTAGCTTGTCTTGTTTCTAGCCAGTTTTTCTTAACTTTAAATTATCCCCCTCTATCTTGCCTCTTGGCTTTTATCTTTCTCTATTTCTGTATATTTCTTGCTCCATGGCTTTGCTGTGCAGCTGGGTGGCTAGCCCCTGATGGCCTCCTCCTTGATCCCTCTTGCTCTTTTGTAGTTTTCCTTCCAGATTTTTCCTTCTGTTTATTCTCTCTGCCCACCAGCCCTGCTTATTCTTTCTCCTGTCTTGCTATTGGCTGTCCAGCTCTTTATTAGACCATCAAGTGTTTTAGACAGACAAAGTAACAGAGCTTCACAGAGTTAAACAAATGCAACATAAAAGAGTGCAACACATCTTTGCATCATTAAACAAATGTTCCACAGCATAAACAAATATAACACATCTTAAAATAATATTCTACAACAGCTCGTAGTGTGTGCAAGTCCAGAAAACTGAGGTTCATCTTGATTGGGGCTTGTGGCCAAGGGTCCACAGCTGAGAACCTTCCTAAAACCCAGGGCAGAGGGGATCTCTGTCAGCTTAGACGTTTGAGTGATCTGCTGGATGACAAGAGGAACCATCTGACTAGTCCTGATGACTAGTTTGCTCTGTTCCTGTGTGGCTTTTGGCATCATTAGGACGTCCTGACAAGACAGCACTGTAGAATGCCAAGGCTCCAGCACCGCTACTTCAGGGAATATGGAGGGAAGTATGTTGCCCCCTTTGAGATTCAAGGGGACATGAACCCCAGGTGTCCATGTGAAGGTGTGAGAGTCATATTAAAGAAAAGCTTGTAGAGTGGATGATTCTGCTGTACCCCCTTTGAGGAACACACCCTGCCACGGGATGACTAGCAGGGAGATAATACATGTAATCAGTGAAGTTTTCTTCTTTTTCCGTCCTCACCCCCTTTCTTCAAAACCAGATCTGTGCACAGGGAGAAAGATCAATAGGGTTCTACAGCTGACCTCACACATGCCTCAGAAAACATGCTTAAGCACCGCTGCTTTGCAAGCATGTGATCTTGTTACTTTTTTAAATATGGCAGCCCAAATCCTGTGACAAAGAAACTGTTTTCTATCTTTCCTTCAGGATGCTCATTTCCTGACTCTTGATCAAAGTGTAAAAGCTAAAAGAAGAACACTAGGTCCTAATCCTTGTCAACAAATTCCTTCCAGCCAAGAACACCCAGCTTCCAATGGGTTCACCTCTGTAGGAATTTGGGCATGCTAAAAGAGACCCTGTATTTCACCTCAGGATCTTCAGTACATCCAACTGGAATGAATGTCATACTTTTTAGAGAGGGGAGATATTTCATTAAAGGCATGCACTGTGAAATGGGTAACAGAAAATGACTCATCTGTTTATTCTGAATATCTCAGCCTAAATAGAATGCTAGATGTTAAAAATGTGCGTTTATTAAAGAATTTTTAAGAAATTCAAATTTTCACTGGCCCTAGCTCTTTAATTTGAGGTGAAGCCAGGGAGGCTGGATGTTGAGCTGAACTGAAAACAGGGCTTCACTGTCCTCAGTCTAAACAGAGGGGAAATTTTCATATACGCACCCAAAAAAGCATTTGATTATTTTTCTTTAAGTGCAAATAATATTTTTGGCTGCTAGGGCATTAAGGATAGGCTTTTGCCTTTAGCAAATAAAATGCAGTTCAAGACTCAAGCCAGACTCACCACCAATTTAGACTCTTTTAAAAATTCTTATGACTTGTTTGAGCCCTTCCAGGCCATTGAAACTGGTCTGGAACCTTTGGGTAACATCTGGAAGAAATGATGTTGACCAGTGCCAAAAACAACGTTTAAATATCCATTGCCCAGCCGAAGTTCTGGGAGGGAGACACTCTGGAGAAGGGGTGGAAAGATCAGACCCTTTTATTGGCTTGGAGAACAGCCTGACCTCTAACACATCCTGCGAAGACTGATGTCATGTAGCCGGGAGGTGTGCTCCTTCGCCCGCCTGCGCTCTGCCATCCCTGTCAGTTGTAAGCCTCTGGACATGCTCAAAGGTACGCCATTTTCTGGAATATCAGCTTTTCTATGGTGCTGTGAATAGAACCCAGGTCCTTGCCCATATGAGGCTATATGTTCTATTTGGTTAGATTCCTGGCCAGCGAATACATCCGTTTCTGACAGGTTCTGTGGTGATCTGGCAACCCTTAGCTTTTCTGTGACTTCTAAAGGGGCAATGCACCTTTTAGTTCAGCTGTTGAAGCCCAGAAGGAGGAGAGAGCCCAGAAAAACCTGACATTCAGGACAGGAAGCAGACTGAGTATACCTGGTTTTAGCAGCCTTGTTTCCAGTATCCTTAGCTGTCTTTCGATCTGTGCTTGAGTGTCTTTCCAGACAAGTGACTCTCTGCTTCCTAAACTCCTGTTCCACTAGAAGTCTTTGCTGGGCAACTCTTCCCAATACTGACATGGAACACCAAAGTATGAAGGAAATGAGGAAGTGCCAGGCTGAGATCTCCTCACTTGACTGTCCTGTGCATGTCGTGTCCCTTTTCTCAGCCCCTACAGGTCCTTGCAGAAGAAATCCTGAGGCTGAAACAGAAAGGGAGCCTCTGTCTTCGAACCTATCTATGTAGGTGGTTCTGATTTAAGGTGCCAGAGATCACTGGACCAAGCCATGGGACAGCCTTCGATCCAGGGTGCAGTGCATGTGAACTATGAGCCTGGAGGGAGTCTGGGGCATCATGGCTAGTGGGATTCCTGAAGATCGTACCTCAGGACCGAGAGTTGAAGGATTATGGAGGGATTTCTTCCTGCAGTGTTGTATTACCAAGAGTGGGCACTGGGGTGAAACAGGAGTGGGCTGTGCATTCTCTGCTCTGCTCAGTATTCAGCCTTGCTTTCAGTGTTCAGGCCACACAGGGCCTTAGAAGCCACTCTACGGATGTTCCAGTGCTATAGGAATGGAAGCCATCGGTGAGTCTCGCTTAGAGAGCCATACAATTCAATTACACAGTGGGGCAATTGATCAAATGCTATGAAAAGAATTGGGTTTGTGGGGTCGGGGAAGGAAACAGGAATTACATTTCTGCCATGCTTATCTGGGTAGAAGAGGATGTAGTCCAGATCATTGTGAGCTGCACAAGAACACAATACATAAATCTGGCTGCCCATGGTGCCACCTGGATGCAGAGTGGTTGTGGGTAGAGCGTGGATTCCTCGGGGTGGTCCTAAGAAAGAGAACAGTAAGGATACATGCAGCTATAGAAACGATATAGAAACCTTTTTTAAGGGATGAACTCACAAGATAATGGAGTCTGGGAAGTCCCAAGACCTACAGTTGGCAAGCTGGAGGCTCAGGGGAGCCAAGGATACAGCCTCAGCCCCAAAGCCAGCAGACTGAGGGTCTGGGAAGAGCTAGGAATGCAGAATTAAGTTTTATTGTTCTTATCAAGTAGAAGAGTATTCGTGTTTGCGTTTATGTTTTTCTATTGAGCATGCGCCTATTTGCAAAATACAGAGTGACATTTTTCACTATCTCTGTAGATAAGAAAAAATAAACACAGAAAGAATAAACAACAAATTAAAATAGTCTTTCCCAACATGGGTATTATATTGTGAAGTGTGTGAATGAGGAAGTGGGAGAGAAGTTTAGCAATCAATTGCCCTGTGATCTTACACAGTAACCAATTAAAGAGAAAATTCCATAGAGTACTGAATTAATCTTCTCAGCGATGACTAATTAGCTAAACACTGCACACACCCATCTCTCATCTCTTAGTCCATGGAACCTCAAAATGACCCTACTAATTATAATGCAATATTGATAAGACATGCAGATGTTTTCAATTAATATTTGTAGGCTGGGCCAGTTTATCATAACGACAGGACAATAGCTTAGGTGCTGCCAGCCATAAGAAAATTTTTTAAATACATCATTTCTGGGAAAGATACCAAGTTTCAAAACACAAGACGTTTGAATTCTGATTTTGAAAGGCAGAGGCTTAACAGTCAGGATGAAGCAAATAGAACTTCATTATCAAATGAAATGCAGCCAATGGTTTGGTTTGAATCACTCTAGACTTAAAGACCTGTCTTAGATCAGAATGCCTGGCCCCAATCTCCTCTGAAATGGCATGCACCTTGGAATCTGCTAAGATTTTTAATATCTGATAGAATTACTAAAGTCTAAGGTGAGTATAAAAATTTGAAACCTTACAACTAACATAAAGAGAATAACCATCTAAACCAGGGCTGGAGAAAGGGGTCAACAGTAAGGCACTTACTGCTCTTATGGAGGGGCCAAATTTCATTCTCAGCACCTGCATAGGACAGCTCACAACCACCTGTAACTTCCAGAGGCATCTGAGGCCTCTGGTCTCCACAGACATCTGCACTCATGTGGATATACCCACACAGAGACACACATATACAAACACACACAATTAAAAATAAAGCAAATCTTTAAAGAAAATCTAAACATTTTGGAATTCATCGTGGTGATTTTATGGGTCAAAATAACCACTGGTCAAGAGAATCTAGGTTATGCTTTGATCACAAATCATCTAAATCCTGACAACCTAGCTCAACAAAGGTTTCTTTGTTTCTTGCGTTCCTATCTGTCTGTTCAGTAGAGGGCTCTACTCCACTAAGTGACTCCAGCCTGTAGTCCCTTCCTCCTATACGTACGGCTGCTTGGAACACTGTGCACATGTCTTAAACCTCACCCACAAACCGCTCTTTCAAAATGGAGAGGCAGCAACTCGTCCCCCGAAACTGTGTGCAGTGACTACTTTTTTGTATAATAGACTGTGCAGGAAGTGACAAGTCAGTTCTGACCCTAGATCATCAAAGGAATTGTGACTTCCTCCTTGTTCTGTCTTAGAGAGCTTGTTCTTGTGAACGTCAGCTGCCATGGGGTGGAGATGTTTCGATTGTTTACAGAAGGGTCCCTGCAATATGGGATGGAGCCCTCTTTCTGACAGTGAGGGAATAAAGTCCCTGTCAGCCACAGAAGTGAGCCATCATACATGTAAATCCTCTTGCTCTTGTCAAGACCAGCATCTTTTAAAAATGTTTTTACTTGAAAACATTGTTTTTACATACAATATATTTTGATCAGGTTTTCCCTCCCCCAGTTCCTCCCACACACATCCCTACTTCCTACTCCATCCAAATTTGTTCTTTTCCTCTCTCTTTAAAAAACAAACAAAATAAATCAAAGAAACGAGCAAAAAACAAGAAATATACAGAAAAACCACAAAAACAGAAATCAAAATAAACCAATGAAAGAGCAATAAAACAACAATTGCCCAAACAAAGCAAAATGAGACAAAAAGTCTACAAAAATACCCTTAGGTTCGTTCTGTGCTGGACAACTCTTCCTGGGCATGGGGCCTGCCCTGGTGTGGAAGACCAATTGTCTTTTCAGTGACTCTACGAGAGGGGGGAGGTAGAGAGACCAGCTCAACCACTCTGCATCTCCACATTCACATTCACAGAGCTAATGGAATATCGAGTGTTTGTTGGTATACACTACTAAATAATCGGTGACATAGTTATTGATAATCAATACATGGAGACAGGGTTCTGTGGCTTGAATCTTCGATGCTCCTCATGAGCAGATGTTTCGAACACTTGGTTCCCAACTGAGGGTTATTGTGGGAGGTCATGGAAATGTCAGGAGACAGGACCAGTCCGAGGGAAGTGGGTGACTGGAGTGGGTCTTGGGGGTATGTTTTCTCTAGCCTCTTCCTGTCTCACTCCCTGTTTCCTGTCTTTGGAGAGGTGTAGAATCATTTTAGAGGCTGTTCCAGCCCCTGCCCCTGCCATAGACTTCTGCTCAAGTGTGTGTGTTGTAGCACACTTCCCTGCTCTGATACTCTACTGTAGCACTTAGGGCCATGTGACTGTGGACCAGATCCTGAGAAGAGGCACAGTGAACATCGACACTCAGCCTGTTAGCCAGAATTGACCAAACAGCTTAAGGGCATTGAATCCTCTCATATACTGAGCAGAAAGGAGGCTCACACATGAGCAGTTCTCATGAGACCCAATTATAAAACATTTAAGACCTTGATGATAATTGTGCTCTTAATTAAATACTTGGAAATTTTATAAAGAATGCTTTAATGATGTATAAGTACCTAGAAATGTTCAATTTATTATATTTATAATTATGAAATTATAGGAGAAAGGTATGGTCATTAAAATGTTGATTTTGTTTTGTTTGTTTTTCAAGGTAGGGTTTCTCTGTGTAACAGCCCTGGCTGTCTTGGAACTCTTCAAACTCACAGAGATCCATCTGCATCTGCCTCTTGAGTGCTGGATTAAAGGTGTGGACCACCACCACTGTTGAAATGTTGGTTGTTAACACACAAAGCTATTATTTTGCAAAATCCTAAAATTTATTACATTTTTATTAAATCCTAAATGTCCAAATATAAATGTTCTCACCTTATATGAAAGTTCCTCATACTTTAAAAAGCCTTCCAACCTACTCAGAAGTAGCTGGACAAAAGTTCATGAAGAACAGGCTGTTTTTCTAAAAAGCAGGAGCAGGCTTGGCTTCCTAGAACATTTCTAAGTAGAAACATTAACTTGAAGGCAGAAGCATGCCTGGCAAAGAAGTGAGGCACACGATTCCCCGAGAAACAGGCCACGGCAAACCTCTCACGTCTTCTTGGGGAGGGGTTTTCTATCTACAGTGTAATCGTAGCAGGACATAGTCCAAGTGGCTTTTCTTTTTCTTTTTGTAGTGCTTAGAATGGAACCCAGGGACGTATTACTGCAAGACACTCTTATGCTGAGCTTCGTCCCAGTCCCTTTAACTCAATTTTATCCTTGTGCCACATGATATATTAGTTTATAGCTAAAATGATACCAGAAAGTATCATCCTGTTTAGAAATATAAAGATGTATGTCTCATTTCCTGACTGCCCCTCTTGTGCCAAGAAACTTAGATAACACAGATGTAAATGATGAAAATCCAAGTAGGGGAAAAATTCTACTGAATCATCCGTGACTCAGAATGACTTTATTGGACTGAACAATGCTCTAAGAGAGATTTTTTTCCATTTTTACTAGGGTTCCTTTTAGAATTTTGTACAGTGTATTTTGATTGCATTTAACCACTGCCCTCCCAGATCCATTCCCTCTTCCCTACTCACTCAACTTTGTGTCTAGAAAAAGGAACTATCAAGTCCAATTTGTGTTGTCCATATGCTCTTGATGTGTGGCCTTCACTAGAGCAGAGTCAACCTACCAGAGGCCAAATCCTTAAAGAAAACTCTGTCTCACAGAAGATGTCAATAGTTCCTCAGCTAATGGCAGGACTTTATCTCCACCTCCTCACCACCATGTTGGGACTTTGTCTGGCTTGAGCTTCACAGATCCTGTGTAGACTGTCACAGCCACTGTGAGTTAAGATGTGCAATGGTCCTCCTATGCCTCCAAATCAGTGTCCTCATGGTCATCCACCAACTCTAACAGTATTGTTGACCCCTCATCCACAATGTTCCCTGAACTTTTGGAGAAGGAGATATGATATAGATGTTCCATTTGGGGCTGACTGTTATTCTAAGAGATCTTTAAAAAAGAAATGCATATGTTACTGAGAACCTCTCGCTTGTAGAAAAGGCCACTATGTCTTTGGCTGCTTTTTTTTTTTTTTGCTTTGCTTTGCTTTTTCAGTTTCCTTCAAGGCCAGTAGAGAGAGGATCCCAAGGCTTTATCTTCTTTCTTAGCTAAATATAGAGGACCAGAGCTTATGACTTGTGTTCTGTAGGCAAGCCTTGCCATCATGATTCTATCTGTCTGTCTATCATCTATCTATCTATCTATCTATCTATCTATCTATCTATCTGTCTGTCTGTCTGTCTGTCTGTCTGTCTGTCTGTCTGTCTGTCTGTCTGCCTGTCAGTCCGTCCGTCCGTCCATCCATCCATCCATCCATCTATCTATCTATCTATCTATCTATCTATCTATCTATCTATCTATCTACCTACCTACCTACCTATCATCTATCATCTGTCTATCTATTATCTATCAGTGTATCATCTATCTATCTCTGTGTGTACACATACTGCTATCTGTATTTCCCCTGTGCATAAGCACTTGTATGTATCCCAACTACTTTGCCTTCCAGTGAAGGAGTTAGGTGAGGCTTACCTTCACTACCAATTATATTCAGTCCAGGATGGAGGGATCCGAGGTCACCATTCAGAGATCAAAATTAATTCCATGACAGCATAGATCACAGAGGCCTGCCTTCTGTCAGTCTTGGGATGCATGCCCAACCATTTATAAAGCCTTTTCATCTCATTTTGCTCAAAACTGTTAGGACACAAGCCTGGAAGGAAAGGGGTTTAAGTTTTAGGTCTCAACTCCCACCAACTGGGCATGGACTACAACTCCAAAACGTGACATGGCTTCTTGGAAAGCTAATGACATGGAAAGTAACATCTTTTGAACTGTCTAGTACTCAAAATAGCCACAACCCTTTATTTGGCAATGTTCAGGCCATAGAACAATGGCACTCATTTCTGAGAACCATATTAAAAGCAGTTGACAGAGTGTCGTGATCAGGACAGTGAGTGGAGGGACAGGGTCACCTGAGAGGTGGTAGAGGAAACTAAGGTTCTGTAACCTATGCAGCTGTGGGCGGAATGGAGACATATGGAGAGCCTCAGGCATTTGAAAGTCATGAGCAATGAGTGTGGACCAAGCAGGTTCTGCTCAAGGAAAGAAAACTCAACCTGGGCACCGGCCAGGAAAGAAAGCAAGTTCTAACCAAGGAGGAATATTGCTATCACAGTGCCGAGGGGCTGAGACTCTTCCATCAGAGTTGCTGGGGAGAGGCTTGGGGGACATTTGTTAGGACTGATGCAAAGGAGTGTGACTGGGGCAAACTGAACTAGTGACCTGTCAATCCTTCCTCACTAAGACCCCATAGTCCCGGATCTGGCTAACACCGTGGTTAAGTGGATGGGACTCTTCTCTGTGGAGGGAGTCTGGCTTCCTGTGGTTGAAAGTTAATGCTCATACATAACTCATCCTTCTCAACCTTCAGTGATGGAGAGGGTCATGTGTCTGAGTGCTTGACTGTGAGCAGCTAAGCAGTTCCTACCTGGAAATGAGAACAGGAATAAGGTGTTGTTTCTGGGCCAAAGTCATTAGCTACAAATGCTTGGTCTCCTGGCACACTCTTCATCAGCATGCAAGGAGGAGATGGCTTAATGTCGAGGTGGGAAGGCCCAAAGAAGAAAGCTAAGACTAAATACAGAGGAAGGCAGTTTGGAACAAGCGCTGCATATCTGCAGCTGCATATCTGCAGCTGACCTCATGGAAGTCAGATAAAATCTCCTTTTGACAAACCACTGAGGTTTGGGGGCGATTTGTTATTGTTATTGTTATCTGACTTTACAACAGAGGGTGCGCGTGCTTCCTGTTGGACTAGGGAGGGTGGAGACAGGTGGGTGACACAAAGCTCCCCCAGAACTGTCAATTTCATAGAGCTGTGGAACACAGCATATGAGGCCCCTCACTGTTCAAGGCCCTTGATGGTTTTGATCCCAAGTAGCTATGGATAGCAAGCTGAAATTCAGTCAGGCCACTACTTTAGAAAGATCAAAGACTCCCGCTTTGTGAGAAACTCCCATACCTGGTGTCTGAGAGCAAAATCGCATCTGGAGCTACGTCAGCCCCTGATTTTACATTTATTTATTTATTTATTTATTTATTTATTTATTTATTTATTTATTTATTTATTCATTCAGTATGGTATGGGGGTCTGCACATGAGAATGTGTATGCATGTCCAGGCATGTGCGTGGAAGACAGAGGACAACTGGCAGGAGTAAGTTCTCTCCTTCTAACACATGGGATCCTGGGATTAAACTCAAGTAGTCAGGCTTGGCAGTAAACACCTTTACCTGTTGGACCAACTTGTTGATCCTTCTGATTTAAAGAAACTCATTCCTTCCAACGAATTCAGAAGAGCTTTATTTCCTGGTTGTAGAAGCTGAGGTCCTGAACACCATGTGTTTCCACGGTGCCCTAGCATAGGGCAGTGAACAGTGAACATATTTCTTTAAAAAGGAGTTGAGCAGCACCCCCCCGCCCCCCAGTGTCAACAGCCCAGGCTGGAAGGGGACGGCAGGGCTCCTCACAGAAGCTCGGTTTACAGTAAGGCTCCCCTTGGGCCCCAAGACAGCTTTGATCAGTGTGAAAACTTCCACAAACACAGAGGGAGGAGAAGGCTAGGTTTTTAAACTGATCCACACACGTGAGAAAGGAGGGCTCCACGGTCTTCACCAAAACCAAAGCCTCCTTAGCTCTCCTACCTCCCAAAATGGTCAGTTCTCTCTGTAGGTCTAAGTAACTATATGTATGTTTTCTTTTTATTACATTTCATCACATAATGAAAATTTGGTGATAAACGTCACTTGAGGTTTTCAAATCCAAAATCTTTTGCTTCCTATTTCCTGTGTAGCCTTGGGCAAGTTATCCAGCCACTCTGTGCTTCCCTTTCCCTAACATTTCATCAGTTTGGTATATCTCAAACTGCTGTCTCAGCAGCCAAAATAATTCATAATGGAAGCAAAGGAAAATGAGAGTACAACTTACCAGAATTTGGGGGACACAGCTAAGGTAGTTCTAGGGGGGAAACTTACAGCCATGAGTGCTTATTTTTAAAAACTCAGAAATATCTCCAATGACACTTTCCTTTATATGTGAAAACTAGCTTTAAAATTGTGCCCGTGAGTGGAGAAAGGATCTTGGCCAGAGAGAGAAAAGGAAAAAGGGATAATGGAGTATGTATAATGAGAGAGCAGAAGCTGGGACTGAGGGAAGGAAGGAACCAGGGGAAGGGGGAAGGGACACGGGAACACAGTGGTGGAGGGTGACACCAACAACAAAGGATGATGTATATCCATGGGAATGACATTACTTTATATGCTAACATAAGAGCTGCTTTAAAAGAAAAATATATGAAATAAAAGAGGGAAAAAATCGACTCAAAAAGAAAAACATACAAGTGTCCAAAAACCAAGTCATGCCGTTAAAGAAATGTGCAGTATCTTATCAATGGGACGACAATTTTGTGTGTCAACTGGCAGACGTTCTAAAGGAACAGTGGCTAATGCTAAGCTGTGAGCGAACACAAGCAGTTCCGAGGAGCATGAGAGTGAGCCCGAGCTCCCCCGTCTGAAGGGCACTGTGCCGACCGCATCGTGTGTACACGGCCACTCTGCTCCTGAGTGTTGTGTCAGGAGTCAAGTGGGCACATGTAATGTGTGCTATTTATGGTAGATAGGGAGGTGATGTGTGTTCTGGAGCAAAGAACCAAGCCTCTAGGGAGAGCTGCATCCTGCAGCATCAATCCTATGGGTTTCAATAGCTTCACAGCCATGATTCATTCGGCTTCGGTCTCACAGGATCCCAGATGGGTGAATCTGTGTCCTACAATTGCAAATACCCATGTTCAAGTGTTCAGAACAGAACATAGTCATTGCAATAGTCACCATCACAGACTTCTAAAACTTGTTTCATTTGTAGAAGGGCTGGAGAGACGGCTCAGCAGTTCAAAGCACTCACTGCTCTTCCAGAGGTCCTGAGTTCAATTCCCAGCACCCACATGGTGACTCATGGCCATCTGTAACTCTGGTTCCGGGAGATCTAACACCATTTTTTAACCTCTGAGGGCACCTGCACACATGTGGCACATATTCATACAAGCAGACAAACACATAAAAACAAAATTGAATAATTTTTTTTTTTTATCTACTAACCTTTAGCATTGATAGACATTTTCTGTGCAGACAACATTCAGGATGCTATTAATCAGAAAAAAAAAAGAACACAGCTCTTTCCATGTTGGTGGTGAAGGCAGGCAAAAAGAACATCTTCCACCTGCAGCCTTGATCACGCAGAAAGCAGAGTAAAGAGGGCATGCTTGGTTGGAGCAGAGCGGCTCCTGTGCAGGCTACCAGGCTGGCTAGCTAACGGAGCATCCCACCAGTGTCAGATCAAAAGCTCCCATCTGAAGCCCGAGGCGGCACTCTGGAAGGCCTTCTCTCACAGTTAGCTGTGTTTGGGTAAATGATGCACTGTGGGTGCCACTCATTCATTTACTGAGAGGTACTTTTTAAAAACTGGTTTATCTTGGAGTGGTTCTCAGGAAGCCACATAAGTTAAAGTGAGACATCCTCTTCAAAACTTTACCAGGGCTTTTATAACTAAAGTGAGCATTTGGTAGAACCGTTTTAGATTTCCCAGAAGAGAATTCTTGGTATAACAAAAAAAAAAATCTTGGCCTTAAATATATTTTGCCTGTTGATGAAGTGAACCTCAATATATATATTGGTTTTTTTTTTTTTTTTTTTTTTTTTTTTGAGCTGAGGATCAAACCCAGGGCCTTGTGCTTGCTAGGCAAGTGCTCTACCACTGAGCTAAATCCCCAACCCTTATATTTTTAATTCATTAATTTTTCAAAAAATCCTTTTACTTTGATTTTGTGTTAGATAATATGCTGAGAGATAGAGACACAATGGTGTTAGACATTGAATTGTGTCCCCTCAAAATTTGTATGTTAAGATCTGGTATAGTTTAGATGTTGGATTTCTTCTCCAGAGGTCCATGTGCTAAGGTCTTGGCCCCCACGGTGGAGGGACTGGAACCTGAAGCTGAAAGGGACTGGCAGAAGATGTGTGGGCATTGTGATATGCCCTTAAAAGGCACCATGAGACTCTCCTCTTCCCTCTCTCTGGACACAAGGTTAGTGATTCTCCCAGGCCACGCACATCCAGCATCACCATGCTGGATCTCAGGCCCAAACAAAGCTGTCCAGTCATGGGCCAAAACTTCCCAAACTGTGAACCAAGACACACTTTCTTTTTATAAATAAACTACCTTATAGTCTCAAGTATCTGTTATAATAATGGGAAATGGATTGACATCACATTTGATTCCACAATGCCTCAGAATGTGGCTAGTCACACTGGCTTCTGTCAAAATGCCCCTTTTCCTTCAGCAAAAGGCCAATGAGATGAACTGGGCCTTTGAAAGCAGTACTGTTCTGCCCACCTGAATCAGGCAGAGACTAGTCTGGGCACCATCCTGCATCCCCTATATTTTTTTTTACAATACTCTCAGCCACCTGTCTCAGCTTGTTGCTCCGTCCTTGTACTGTCCCGAGTCCGGCTTTTATGGCATTTCTTCTGTTCTTTGCTTTACCCTTGTGTTGAATGGCTCTTCTACGTTGGCTCTTGATGCTGTGTCAAAATGGTTCTCACTCACTTTCATCCTGTGTCTTCTCTCTCCTTTAGGAACAAGGCTGGACCCTCTGGTCCTAATGCTGGACCACCAAAGCAGCTAACATTCCCTGATGAGGACAGACCCAGACCAAGCCCATTTTTGGTCTTAGCTCCCGCAATAGGAAGATAAGGTCTATAGCCCTGATCAATGCCTGCTGAGCCTCTTAGATAAGCTCTGAAGTAGCTCTTCACCATGCTGGCCCTGGTCATAGTCTGCAAAACTGTGTTGGAGCCATTACAGCATTATAAAATTACTGTAGTGGGTCATAGCCACTACAAAAGCAGAAAATATTAGCAAAGATCAAAGATGTGACACATGGTAAATAATCTTTTAAACATTAATTTCCACCATCTTTATACAGGGTTTTCACATTGTTATAACTGTATCTCTACATTCACATGTTGAACCAAACACCCGGTGCCTCGAAAAATGGCTGTATTTAAAAATGGAGACAATGGCCTGAAAGAGTTGACTAAGTTGAAAAGATGTCATGAGGTGTAATAATTGACTTGAGCTGTCAACTGGACTTACCTGAAGTGTGACAGAAAACCAGTCATAACACCATTAGTAAAGGGATTGCCAAAGATGATTGGCAGCCAGGTCAGGGAGCTGAGAGGGAAGGACCCTAAATGCCAATGGTACTAGCCCATGGTCTCTGGCCTGAACAATCAAACATGGAGAGGTGAGAGTGTCCCTGCTCATGCTCTTGACCCTTCTTCAGAAGGTGCATTTTATGTGCTGACTCTGTGGACACCTGATTCCTAATTCTGTGGATATCCCAGTCTTTAACTGGGACTGGAGCCATAACATGGATCTTTCTTATTTTGAGGTTTCTAGTTTCTTGAAGGAAGCAGCTACTGGTTTCCTGCATCTTCAGTCTGCAGATGTCTACTGTTGGTGAACATCCAGGCTGTGACTGAACAAGCCAATCATATAAATCCTCTCTCATAATTGTATGTATTCCTTTGACTCTGGAGACCCCTTACTGATTCAGTTTGGTAGATCTTAGTCTAATATGACTATTGTCTTAGTAAGAGAGAACAGGCCAAAAACACACAAGGGGGGACGTAGTGTAGCAGACTTTCTTTGGGGCTACCAGCCAGCTCCCAAAGAAAGACATAACATGGAGACTTATGAATTCTCAGCCTTAGCCCTTTTTTTTGGGGGGGGGGGTCCCATCAACTCTTATAACTTAATTTAACCTGTTTCTTTTCATCTACATTTTGCCTCAGTGATTTTTACCTTTCTTTCATTCTGTATGTCCTATTCCATATCTGGCTGGCTGGCAGCTACCTGGCTGGCCCTGAGTATCTTCCTATCTTTCTCACTCATTCTCTTCTCTCCCTTTCTGTCCCCCAGTCTAAGTTCCTCCTCCTACATATTCTCTCTGTCCTCCAGCCCCACCTATCCCTCTTCTGCCTAGCTATTGCCTGTTCAGCTTTTAATTAGACTAATCAGGTGCCTTAGGCAGGCAAGGTAAAGTAGCAACACATCTTTACATAATTAAACAAATGCAGTATAAACAAATGTAACACACAGTTGTAGTGGGTCACCATTCCAACTTTGATCTGGAAGTTCCAACCCCCATTGAGGCTTCGGTAACTGTCACACCTACAAGGTGGGACCAAGGGAGGACCCTGAAGACCCGAGATCCAGATGTGCCAGCCCTCTTGGTTCCTGGACCCTGGGCACTAGAGGTAGACCAAGCAGAGTTCTCCAGAGAACACCGCTGGAATACACCACACCTTTCCCAGACCCTATAAATTATCCCTTCACTTGTAAGTTACCCCACAAAATAAACCTCCCTTTTAACTACGTGGAGTGGCCTTAATAATTTCACCAACACACAGTTACATAGTTAAAGTGATATTCCACAACACAATCAAATGTAGCACAGTTTTACATAGTTAAAGTAATATTCCACAGCAGGAAAGACCCTGAAAAGACATAGGAAGAAGACTATCTTCAGGCCAAAGAGTGAGGCCTTGGAAGAAATTAGCCCTGCTGTTATCTTACACTCAGATTCTTCATTTCCAAGGTTGAGAGAAAATAAATTTCTGTTGTTTCAGAAACCCAGTTGGTGGCAGCCCCAGAAAACCCACACAGACATCCAATGCAGTTTTCATAGGGTAGACCTCAAGTGTGTTGGATAAGTCACTGGCTTAGAGCATCTCTAAGGACTTTTAAAGCTTAAATCTCATTAATGGTTGAAAGAAATCAATTCCTGTTCTTCAGTTTGCAAGTGACACTCCCCGTGGGTCTACAAAACATATCAGCTTTCTCTATGAGCAGGTCCGATGTAGTACTCGCATGGGATGGGGGTCTGAGCAACATCAGACTTTGAAGCCTGTAACTATGGTTTTTGATCATCAGGAAGGCAGAACAGCACAAGTTATCTGGGAGATGGCCTTAGGAGTCCAGAAACCAGACAGAACGTTGCCTCAAAAGGGACAGAGCTGGGCATTGACATGCCCTGGCTCTCTAACACCGAGTCCCTTGTGTGATGAGATACTGCAAGTATGACAGTAGGTGTTCCTGGATCTCTTTCCACTCTTTCCATCAGTCAGACCCGAGGACCATCCCAATATAATGAGGGCAAGTCCTGTTCCTGGCTGGGACAACAGCACACTCGTCTCACCATGTGCCAAAGGTGAGTCTGTAAGTTTTATTCCCAGAGCACCATTTAGTGACGACCTCATCTTGGCAGGTCTGTTTCAAGTGGTTAACAGTCCCTCTCAGTCAGTATACAACCTCTGATGCCTGCTGGTAAAGACTCTTCTGTCTCCAAAAAAAAAAAAAAATCTCCAAATGATGGTTAACTTGACCCTGGCATAATTCATCTTCGGCAAATAAGTGAAAAGGAGCTAACGCCAAGGCCCTGGCACATCCACAGAGCAGGCTTGGAATGAGGCATGGCCATGACCTCAGTCCTTGGCAGAGAGTTACAGGCTAAAAGAGGGGCCAGAAAAGAGGCGAGAATATAAGACATAGGATGCCTGGCAAGGGTATTTCCTTTTGGCTGGGCCCAGGAGAGACTAAATCTCCTCCATCATTCAGTGTAGAATGTTGACTGTGTGTCACCTGAGCTGGCCACATTATCTTCTCTGAGTGTCACTGAGATCTCATTTTTCAAAGAACATCTTAAAAGCACAGGATCATCAGGTTACTCTCTCCAGGGTGTCTGTCCTTAACTATGAGAATAACATCTCTCATGTCTCTCATCTCTCATTGGCTCAAGAGAAAGCAAAGGCAGAGTTCTACTTCAGGTATTACTTGAAGATGATTTCTAAGATTAGAACCGCACTGTGTTTATTAATAAATAAGAAAGAATGCTGTGCTTATCTGGGTATGGGCTCTTTTTCTGTGGCCCTTCTCTCATTTGCTCAGGGTATCTAAAGCATCTGAGCTTTGGGAGAGATGAAGGTTGGAATCTATGGTGAAATGCGAACAGTTTATTCAACATCTTCAGCATCCTACTGATCTTTATAACAACCCCAGTGCCATACTCAACAACTTAAGCTCCTGCTTTGCAGACAGAGAGACTGAGTCCTGAAGGACTTGCCCCAGGACACCAAGTATATGAAGACTCCAGCAAAGCTTATCTGTTAGTCATGGCTAATGCCCCTCATGTTTTCCATGTAGCAAAAGCTAGAAAGATAGAATCATGCCCAAAGGAGACAGAAAAGTGTGGAGAAGGGACTCCAAGCATGATTTTGAAGATACCAAGAAAACTTCATAGGCTTTCCCAAAGCAATGGGGGATAGTCTCCATGACAGGCCCCGAAGATGAGCCATGGGCAATCCCAGGTTCATAAACACCAGAACTATAGTGAGTTCTGACCTTTGAAGGATGAATCTGTTTAGATTTTGGAGATGTTGGTCCACTAGGGAGGCCAAGTCATATGCTGAAAAACTCAGGGCTTAAGATGAGGTGTGATCTAATGACTTACTAGCTGGATCACCCTAAGTATGTCTGTGGACCTCTCAGATCCTTCCTCATTCAGAAAATGAAAATAACACCTTGTATTTCCTACTGCATTTGAGGGGATTCGCCCTATGTTAGGCAACTCCTCTTCATCACCCTACCCATGAAGAAGGCATGTGTGTGCCAGGCTGTTTCCTCCCTCCCAGCAGTCAGAGGTGTTGAAGCCACATGGAAAATGTAGATTTCACCACAGAGCTTTCCTTGTTTGAATGAACTGAATCTTTATTTTTCTTTTACAAGCAAAGAGCTTTTCATTAATTTGTGACAGACCATATAATATATTCCGCAGTGTTCTTGTTTCATTTCATTTTCTGAATTTCCAAGAAAGCTTCATAATTTGGTGTGGTGAAGGGTCTCGTGGAAAGAAGAAAAGTGAGAAGTAGTTTCTTTTCAGCTAAACTTTAGTTTAAGGGTTTCATAAGGAAGAAGTACAACTGGCTGTGTGTGGGGTTTTCCTTAAAGGTCTACATCTAGACTCTTTTTAGACAATGTGAGGCTGGCAAGAACTCCACTCAGAAGTTCAATGATATAATAAACACTTATTTATTTTATTGTGGATCATTACTCACCAGTTACAGCCTTAGATGGTAGGGAGGGAAATGAACAGTCACTGTAACTCCCTAGAAATGTGAAGCAGGAAAGTCAAGCTCATGCATTTGGAATATTATTCTGGGGCAAGAGAGAAGAATCCTACAGACCTGGCTGATTAGAAAGGAAGGAGCAAGATCAGAAGGAAGCCGTGAGATCATGCTAGGAGGGTGAGGGGCACTGAGAGCCTTGGCCGCCCAACCCAACATGGGCTTCACAAAGCTATTTCCGTATAATGGAGTGATGGAACACATGCAGGGGAAATCCTCCCCAGACTAGCTGGGGGGAGGGCAATAAGCCGTGTTTCCCTGTAGCTTTGTGACCTAGATTAAGTAACTACCACACCTCTGAGAATGTTTCCTCACCCACAAAGTAGGGCTTGTAGAAGAGTCCTTACTTTGGGGAAGGTGTTTCAAGAAGATGACACTTGCTGGGTGACTGGCCATCCATAAGTGTCACTGTGACTATAAAATGGAGGACAGGGGTGCAGATTGGGAGCTGTTGATCAAAAATGCAAAATTTAAGTTAGATGGGAGAGATACATTAAAGAGGTTGACAATGTCTAGTGTGATGACAATATTTACACGATGCATTCCCAAAGTTTTAAGGGAGGGTTCCAAGGCAGAAAGAACGGGTTTTGCAATAGTCTCTTCTGCCTAATGGGCGGTGACACGTGAAGACAGGTTGCTTCCTCCTCAGACATTCTTTGGACAAGTGGTTCTCAATTCCAGTTCCACATTCAAATCAGAGAAGGTGTAACATGTGCTAAGCCTCCCAGCCTCACCGCTGGCATTTTTCCAGAATTCCATGTGTGACTTCAGTGTGCAGCAGGGTTCAAGATGCCTGAGTTAGGAGCTTCTAAAGCTGTTGCTCAGAGTTACTCAAACGAGGGGAGGCCAGAGCTACCAAAGGAGTCCAAGGGAGCTGGATCTGAGGCCCCAGTGTGGTCTCCCCGAGCCACCCAGCAGTGAGCTTCTGCTGCTTCTTTGCATGGGTTCTGATGACTCTTGGATGTGGACAGCAGCCTGGTGACCCCAAGGCCCTGCTCCTGTATTGCTTCCCACCATACCCAGTTTCCAGTGATTCCTTTTGCTCTGACACTAAGGACCCCCCATTATAGATCCTCCCTGAGGCCACTGGGCACGGAGCTCCCTGCACCCCTGACCCAGAATGCCGTTAGCATGGGAGATAATCACTCCCTCCACGTGCTCATCCCTCGGCCCGAGGCCAGCCCTGGACAGAGACTCCCATATATAGGCAGGAAGCGAGGCTAATGGCGTCTTCTTCTTCATCTCTCCGTGAGCCTGTTCCCCACTCTGCTACCGAGACTGCAAGGTCTCTTTCCTGAATGGCGCACTTGTCACTCCAGAGCCAGAGCCACCTCTCTGGCTATTTGGTGTCCTTCTCCTATCACTGTCAGACGGAGATACCTACTCATATCAGTGTGGGAGGGGGGGGGGTTCCATGAGTGTTGCTAAGGATCAGAGTCACAGAAGTGAAGGACCATGTCTGTCGGTTCCAGCTACTGTATAAACATAGACAGACTAGCCCAGGTAGTCTAGAGGACAGCCATTTATTTCTTTCAGTTCTGGAAGCTGAGCGGTCAGAGGTAGAGCTACTGGATTGAGTTATAATGACAGCTCTGAACTGGTTAGTGTTTGTCAACTAGAGTCACCTGGGAAGAGGAAACATCAGCTGAGAAATTGCTTCCATCTGACTGGCGTATGGGCATGTCTTTGGGGGCATTTTCTGGATTGATAATTGATGTCGGAGGGATCAGCCCACTGTTGACAGTACCACCCCTGGACAGGTGGCCCCGAGTTGTATAGGAAAACAAACTGAACCATCCAGTAAACACTGCTCCTCCAGGGTCTCTGCTTCAGTTCTGGCCTCTGGGTTCCTGCCTTGGCTTTCCTTGATGATGGATGAGAACCTGTGAGCTACATAAATCCATCTTTCATCAAGTTGGCTTTGGTCAGTGTTTGTCATAGCAACAGAAGCCAAGGTATGACAGGCTCTCAACCCAATTAGCAGACAGCTGCCTTGTCACCGGGTCCTAACACGACAGAGAGAAGTCTAAGTTTCTCCTAAGGACATCAATTTCATCCAAAGTTCTATCCTCATGAACTCAAGGAACATTGAGTACCTCCCAAACCCCTTCCCCACAAGCCCCCATCACAGGCCTTGGGACTTCAACAAATACATTCACTGTGGAGCTTGGGGACATTGTGGCAGAAGAGCAATGGGGAGACCCAAGTGACTCAGGAGAGTGGTGACATGTTTGGGCTGATGAAAGGGGTGTGGCAACAGCGTTTTGCTGTCAAATCTGTCATCCAGGCTCACAGAGGCAGGCATGTAATTGCCATGAAGGTTGAAGATGAATTCAGGATTGCCTGGTAGGACCTCTTCGTGCGTGTGCCCCTGAGTTATGTGAGGACAGAAAAGCATACTTTCATTGGAGGAAGTGAGGGCCAGTGAGTGACTTTATCAGGTTCCTTACCAATGGCTTCCTGGATGGTCCAGCACTTACTGACCTGTCTCTGTGCCCCCAGTCAGCGGTCATTTCATGAGTGCTGGTAAGTACTGTGCCAGGTACTTCATGAGGAGCAAGGCATGCTGGATTCTGTCTTAGCAGAGTTCACAGCACTGGGGATCAGGTAGACAGCAATCATGCAGAACACGGAGAGGAAGTATGCAAGCCTGGGGGACTGCCCGGCACCTTCCCCCTGGGGTTCCCTGATGAGGCCATGAAAGAAGTACAGGAATAAAGTGAGCGAGAATCCCTCCCCAACTCATGACTGCCTCAGGCCCAGCTGGTCCCACTCTGTAGAAGACAAGGACCAGACAGGTACCAGCTGGAGTCTACCTCTCCCTAAACTGGCCGGGTGTGGAGGGTTTCTTTCAGCCCTACTTGATGCAGCAGTGAGGATGGCAAGGTTATTTCACATATCCACGTGATAGAACGGTTTTCAACCTCGCATCATTGCTTTCAAGCAGGAAAACTCGGAGGCTGAGTGTTCTTGGGTCTGCCTGAGTTACAGAAGAGACAGGCTCAAAGCAGTTAAGGATCTCCACACCGTATGAACCTTCTGTCCTTTTACCCACGATCTGAGTCCTACAGCCTTGGGCAGGAGCCCTCTCAAGGTCTAAGTATTCTATTGATTAAATGACCCCTTTCTCAGCCTCCCCAAGACCCTCTCTACCAACCTTGGCTTCCTCCCCGGTTCTGGCTTGGCCTCTTGCTTTTTGCCCTAGGCCCGGCTGACTGGCTTTGTTCCCTATGATTCTGTTTTTCCATCTTTACTGTGGAATTGGAGCCAGTACTGAGGATCACGCACAGGAGCTGAGAAGCGGAGCCCCTGGGTAGCGTGGAACAGGCCTGAGAACTACTTTGCTGGCTTTGCAGGCTCTACAGGCCATCACTGGGAACTCTGTTCCAGATCATTTGGCCCTAGGGAAACAGAAGTCAGAAGCGAGCTGATGGCCAGAGCCCCAGCTTTGTGTAGAACCTGCAAGCTGCTCTGGCCTTCACTGTTGAAACAAAGGGGATCTTGTTTTGCCCAAAGGTATTTATCGAATTCAGACGTGTGTGTGTGTGTGTGTGTGTGTGTGTGTGTAGGTAAACATACATGTAATGAGCTACACGACCACAGAAGAAGATTGTAGATGGTTTATTATTCCCTGTCCAAGTTGATAATCTGCCGTCTTGACCATATCAGAATGTCTTGGCAACTATAAGGCTCAACATATGTAAGGTCCTCAGTAACACTGGCCAGAGATCTATGAACAAGAAGCCGTGATTCCAAATACCGACAATGACAGTGGCAGCACTTTAGCGTCACACACTGGTGCCCATATGTGGTCTTTGTCCTGACACCCTGGAAGCACTGAAGAGAAACCTACCCATGAGAAACTAAACAATGCCAATGCCAGAGGAAGGTCTTGTCTGTAGAACAAGGCCCTGTCTTCCAGAGGGCCAAGCGGGGAGAGAGAGCAGAATTTTCAACCCGAGGAGCTAGCTCTCTTTTGACCTTGGCATGGCATGAGAAGAAAATGGACACCATACAAAGAGAATGAGCCTTGAAACATGACTTTCCTCCCCTGAAAGGCAGCCCAGGAAATGATGCCCCTTGCTGCCAGCATAAACATTTATTTGTAGCCTTGGCCTTGGGCCACCAGTAATAAAACATAAAACACCCAGAGTCCCAAATCAACAGGCAGAGAGAGCCAGGGACTGCGGTGGGTTCCAGTCTGGCCTGAGGATTCTGTGGACACTGATTCCTTTTCCTTTTCCAGATCTCTCCCATGTGTCTCTGAGGGGACGTTTGTGCATAGGACAAGCAGGATCAGGGCATTTCAGGTCTCTACATGAGGAGAGGGGGACTAAGCTATTGGACAAGTAGCATAATCCCAGGCATTCCCCAAATCACTGGGTGTTTCTGGAAATTGAGCAGCCATCGGTAGGCAACTTCTATTCCATGAGTTCTGTGCTTAGGATTACAGTTTGGAAATGTGGGAAGGGCAAAAAGTATCAAAGCCACTGAAGGGGTGACAGTTGCTTTCCTGCTCCAGTCAATGGAAGTGGCCCCAGTATTTACAGAGTGATCTTCATGTGGCTTGTTGTGCTTGTTCACGTCATCTATTTCTGTGCAATAAGCTGCTCCAAATGTAGAGATGTAAAATATGTATCTTTCTCTTCCATGTTTATGTTAATTGATGGGGCTCAGCTGAGTGGTTCTCTCTAATGTACTATAGGTACGTGTATCCATGGCTGGATGCATCCCTACTTTTACCTAGGCTAGACTTCCAAGATGGCCTTTTCACCTTCATACCTGGTGCCAGACTGAGATGGTAGGGAGGACTCGGGCTAGCCGGAGCTACTCTCAACCTATGGCTCCACAGGGCTCCTTCACCACATGGCTGCTTCAAGAGAGTTGGCCGACTTCTTAGCAGCTGTCAAGCTTGGTGTGGATTAGATGCAGATGTGAGTAATGGGAAGCATGGCTTCCTGGGAGCCATCTCTGGAGACCAACTACTGCAAGTAGAAAAAGAGGACCATGGTTGAGGGGAATTTGTAGACACTTGTTTCTTCCTGCACTTGTCATGGAAACAAGAAAAAAAATGGCTAGTAAGATTCAGTGGGCACACCACCTCTGACTGGCAGGTTAGAACTCCTGGAGCCCTGAATGTCCTGGTCGGATACCCCAGTGCCTGGGTCAGCAGCCATCATGCTGTTCTGATTCATCGTTCTAACATTTTTCTTACTTGCTTCCATACAACTTACTCTTCTGTTGTCATAGCAACTCCCCAGGACTGATCCTCGGCTCTGTCTTCTGTGTCCCCTCCACTTCCACTGCTGTCGATGCCTCTCTTTGCTCCGGACATGGACTCTGTGCCTCTCAGAACAACCCTCGCCAGATGCTGCTCTTTTCTTCGCAGCCTTCTGCAGTAGATACAAAATGTCACATGCAAGTTGGAGGCCCAGGAGGAAGACAATGCGTCTACCCTCATGAAGTCAAAAGTCTTTCATGGGAGTCTCTCTCTTTGGTCCCTAAGCACCATGAAGTGTTGTATTGAGATTTTGGGTATTATATGTAAATACAGTTTATATAACATACAATTCACCCTTCTAAAGTAGACAGCGCAGGGGTTCTTAGTGTGCTCTTTTTCTCCTCCCAAATTCCTAGTTTGGGGGAACAGTTCTCACGCCTCTCCCTTCAGCCTCTCACTTCACTTTCTGTTCATGAGCTGCTGTCAACTAATTCACACACTGACCAGGCCTGAGGACTTCCAGTCGCAGGAAACATTGATTTCTTTTCTAACTGGAACATGCTTCCCATTCCTTTATGTCAAGTCATGGCAGTCCTTTAAACTGGAATCTTGAGTAGATGTGTAATTACTTAGAAGAACAAAGCAGAAGTCCAGGAAACGATATCACAGGCATGAGCCTCTGCCGACTCTATCTCTTGAAACCCTCTGGAAACATTAGGAGAAAGAAAAATAGAAAAATGAAAGCCACATGTGACGAAACTAGAAAACAGGCTCACACCTTTGAGCCTCGGGAAGTGATGCAAGTCTCACAGCCGCAAGATGGGGAAGGGACATCTTTCCCTTCAGACTGACGAGGCTGGGACCCAGAAGGTGCTTAGTGCCACGTGACTTGTGGTGAGCAGAGAGTGTGCAGGAATACACAGACTTTTAGAAACTCTTTTAGAAATGTGGCGCCGTGGCATATACCAAGAAGGAAAATGTGCGGTAAAACTTCCAGAACAGCAGAAGGAAAGGACATAACATCAGGCAGATAAAGAGTTAGGCGTAGATCATCAAGTCTATGTATACATAAGGATGTTAAGGGCTTACGCTAAGTCTGGAGGAGCTCCTGACCAGACACACAGGTAGATGTCAGGGAAGAGCACTGATGAACAGTCTTTGACAGGCAGCTGAGAAAGGAAGGGCAGACTTCTGTAATGGGTAGCTCTTCCAGCTTTGACCTTGAAACACTGCTCCTAGAGTGACAGCAGGTAACTGTCATAACCACACCTGCCTATGACCTGCCCTGGGGTGTGACTGAGAGGGAGCCCCTTAAGACTCCAGATGCATACATGCTGACCCCATCTGGATACCTTGTGGTCACGGAAGGTGGATGACAGACCAAGCCAGAATTCTCTGCTAGATCTCTCCTGGTTCCTGTAACCAACCCCTATTAGCTGTAAGTTACCCCAGAAATAAACCTCTCTTGATTACCAGATAAATTACATGGAATTGCCTCATTAATTATAGTTATAGACTTGCTTCACCTTTCAGTAATGACTAAGAAGAGCCCAGTGTCATTTCTATGTGAAGACATTAACAGAAGAAAACAAAAAGCAGGAAAAGATGACTCAAAGGAAGAATGAGGAAGACACAGCTGGAGCATTGTGTCACCCAAAGAAATGAAGGCTCCCCTATCCACAATATCAGTAAAAGTAAACATCACACCTATGAAATAAGGGCTTAAAGCAAAGGTCTGAAGGCTTGAAGAAGAAAATATAAGATAGCCAAGACAAACTTTAAAAGATAAATTTGTGGGGGGGTTGGTTAGGGGAAATAACTCAGTGGCAAAGCCTGTGCTTAGCATGCTCAAGGCCCTAGGTTCAACTCCCAGCACTACCAAAGCCCCCAAATAAAAATAAAGTGAACCGATGCCTACCAGTTACACCACATTAGCCTGGTGTCGTAGTGAAGACCTAGAATCCCAGTACTTGAGATGGAGGCAGGAATATCAGGGATGCAGGGTCATCCTTGGCTACATAGTGAGTTTAAGGCCAATACAGGATACAAGTGACTGTCTCCAAAAAGGAAAAAAAAAAAAAAAAAAACACTGGATACTATTGAATATGTAGGCATTAAAATGCACAGAATTGATAAAAATGAAGCAAAATAGAATGAAAAAATAAAGATTTAGTGCTGTCGAGGTAGCTCAGCAGATAAAGGCATGTGTGATCCCCAGGGACACTCAGTTGGAAAGAAAGAACTGGCTTATACAAGTTGCCCTCTGACTTTCAAATATATGCCGTGGACACACACATTCTTGCTCTCATGCACATACACAAATACGTTCTCTCTCTCTCTCTCTCTCTCTCTCTCTCTCTCTCACACACACACACACACACACACACACACACACACACACACACACACGAGAGAGAGAGAGAGAGAGACAGAGACAGAGACAGAGACAGAGACAGAGAATAAAATAAAAAATAAAGATCTAAAATGGGTTGGAATAAGCAAGATTTGAAAGAGAAAAATAGATTTTTCTAAAGACAAGCGTAGGAGAAACAAAATTAAAAAGCAAGTTTTAGGAGGAGAAACAGCCCTGAATTAAGGGAGCCACTACGTTTGCCTGAAGTGTTATCACCCAGTAAACCTTTGTCACACAGTAAATTGAGGGACATGGTAACAGGGACAGAAGAATTAAAATGTTAGTGAGGAGCTGATTGGTCATCCAGATCCTAACAATCAGTTCAATTCCAAGAGGAGAAAACACCTTTAAACTAACGGTAACCTGACGATCAGTAGCTACAGAATCGTTTAAAGTCAGAAGGCATCAGAGTAACCTCAGAGAAAAGCCTGAGTTACTGCATTATTAAACCCAGGGAGCTATCATTGAAAAACAAACAATAGTTCCACTAAGAGTCAATTTTATTACATTCCAGACTCTAGAGATCTTTGTGTATATTACATCATTTAATTACCTTAGTAATTCCCTGAGATGGGTGCCTCACAGGTCCTACATCTGAGGTTCCCAAGATCTAGGGAGATAAGAAACTTCCTTAAATCCACGGACCTGGAAATAATAGAACTCAGTTTTAAAAAACAGAAACAAAACAGTAGTCTCATGCTAGCTCTTTCTCTCCTAAGCATTGTTCCATGTTTTCAGTCTTGTAAGAAACAGGCACCCAGCTGTGAAGCATGTACCAAAAGATACCGAACTCACTGTAAGGACTGAATGGCACACCACAGAAAAAAGGAGCAGCTTTGCACATGACGTTCATTTAGCATAGGATGAGCACATCGTGGCTGTGGGCAGAACTGTCCTCTGGTGAGGTGCATCAGCTGTAGGCCATGGCTAAGGTAGTCCAGTGAATGCCTGCTGGTATTCATGACTATGTGCAAATCTCTACTTCTTGAGTATGAGGTGAACCAAGAAAATAAAGGAAGAAATATAAGAGGATGACATTTCTAAAACTTGGTTACAGAAAGAATATGATTTCTATCTTGTTCATTTGCTTGTGATTTTGTTCACTGGGAGCTCTGAAGGAAGCAAGCTGCCATGTTATAAGTTGTCCTATTGAGAGGTCCCAATGGCAACAAACTGCCAGTCATGTTGGAGTGAGCTTAGAACAGGTTATTGTCCAGGAGAATCTCCTCGGACACCATGAGGACAGGCTGGTGAGGCTTCTTGAGTCACAAACATTCTGCTAGACCCTGGTGGAATTCCTGGGTCACATGAATGGTAAGAAGCCCTCGGGTTTGGGAGGCAATCTGTTATATAATGATATAGAAGATTCAAGCATCATTATGTCTAGCGTCAGTAGCATAAAAGGCCCTTTCAGACCCGCTGTTCTGCAAAGGCCAGCCTGGTCTCAGAGAGGGACCTGTCAGACTGTACACTTGTGTACACAAACTTGTGTTCACATGCATATGTGCACAGAAATGTGTGTGAGAGAGAAGATGAAATCATCATTTATCTCCATTAACCTACCACCTCAACCAGAGTAATACTGCACATACATTCTCCTGATGGAGAGTGTATGTGTTTGTGTATGTATGTGAGAGGTGAGTATCAGTATTTGACCAAGGTAAGAAAGATAGGAACTACAATAATTGAGTCATGGCTTCCACATAGCTACTGAAAATATAATTAGACTTTACCAAAAACTGAAATAAAATAAAAAATAAAAAAATAACTTTTATAAAACAATACTACATAGACAATTAGAAAATAGCAAAAATAAAAAGGACAATTATAGTCATTGATAGTACAACAATTGTAACAGTTCAATTAAATTTCATTACCTTTTTCAGGGTAGCCTCTGATTTTTTTGCACAGTTGCCTCCAGGGAACACAGCTTTTATCTTGCACATCACATTTAATGCTTTTGTATCATTGGCAGTTTTATCTCTTCATAAATTTCATTTTTACTGTCTGATCACATCCCATTGTATGTATGCCTAGCTTCTGGGTTGTTTCTATGAGGTAGGAGAGGAGTCAGGCTTAGTTTCTGCTGAGAACTCTTAGGCCCCTACATGGGCCTACACATTTTTCTACAAAGCCTTCTGGTGGGGTAGTCTCTTGGAAGAGAGTTGGCCATGTGTTTGTTTAAAAATTAATTTAAAATAAAAAGTAAATAATAAAATAGCATGAGACTAATTAATGCTAATGAATTTTGTTTTGGAGTGAAGAATAAAGAAAAGAACGTTCTAAGAAATAACAGCTCTTGGGATCAAAAGTGACTCAGATTGGCCAGTTGTACTTATATCCAGAGAAAAAGAAACGGCACACAGAAACAGTTGGATTGGTACGGCTGTTTTTTGTTTACATGGCAAATATTTCCCTTGTTTGGCAGCTCAGTTCAGTCTCTGGCTGGAGGCTCGGCTGCTGTGATTGGCTTAGACACAGTTGCTTGATTAGAAAAGTTTGCTCATGTTAAGCTACAGTTTACTTGCATAGCGAGATTGTTTACAGTTCCTTACGTGCAGGGGGTTGTTGGGCCAAACTTTATCTGTGGAGACAGGTTTAGGCCAGGACTAACTGTGAAACACTTGCTTGCCTTCCCACACCCAGGGCAGGAAGGATAGTTGATTAGACACTGCTCAGCCTTGAGAGAAACAACTCACAAGGCTTGTAGGTTTTGTTCTCTGATAGCTGATGAAAGTTTGCCTGTCCCCTAGTGCCCATGTCCATGCTTTGTAACGAAGGAAACGATTGATTCCTGCCGAGGTTTATGGATCTGCTGCCTCTACCTCCATCCAAGTTTTGTTTCGATCGGTAGTCTGGGCCAGTTCTCTGAGTATGTTGTCGAAGCAAAGTAACTCCTACAATAAGATCTGTCTATCCTCCACTAAAGTACCTTCCCTGGGGTGGGAAGGCCTGGGCATTGCATCCAGGGGATCTCCCAGGCCTGCACAGCTCAGACCTTTCTCCTTCACTCAGTGTTGAGACCGTCTAGGTTTCAGTCCCAGTCCTCTGACCAGGCTGACTTTGGACTTTGTTTCCTTTCTGGCTCCTTGACTTCCGGACTCTGACTCTAGAATGACGCCCACAGTTAGCTCTGGACGTCGTCTCAAACCTTTCATATCCTGACAAAGTCATTTTCTCTGGACTTGGGCAGGGGAAATCTCTAATCTGGTCTCCAGAGCCTCCTAGGACATGGCTTCTCAGAGCGGATCCACTGGGGACTCCTGCCTGCCTCAGCAGGGTCCCAGGAACAGAGGAGATCGCCTTTATCGGTGAATTAAAGGTTTCATTTAGTCCCTGCCTGAAGGCGTGTGCAGAGGGACGTTTTCTTGGGCAAAATTAATTATTGCGTCAGAAGTAAAAACACACTCTCATGTTAGTCTTGGGGAGAGTGCAGGCGTCGGCAAGGCTTCTTGTGAATTTCATTGCCAGTAATGATATTTTCCACAATCCTGAAACTTTGGGGTTATTTTCATTCTTATTATGTTTCTCATCTAAATGGTGAAGGAACCTATCAAGGGCAAATTTTGCTATCAATTTTTTACAAACTCAAGGAGTTGTATGATATTTTGAAAAGTCCTTGAGAAGCCTCACCATCCCAACAAATCCTGAGTGCTAAAAACTTTGGCCCAGATTTCCAAAGAAACAACTTCCCTGGCCTTCTAGAACAAGCAGGCTTATGGCTTAGACACGCCCTTTCTGGATCTAGCAGCTCACTTTGGAAGAGCATCCACACTCTACAGCTTGCTGCCCCTGTCCCTCCTGTCCCAGATTTCCCAATCCAGGCTTCATGCAGAAGGCACCCAAGAAAATGCAAGGATGCTAAAGCCCCCATCACACCCAGACCAATTAAATCAGACAAATTCCGGGGAGGGGCCAAAATCTGGTTTATAATGCTCTCAACCCAGGAGATGATGGTATAACGTCAGAACTTAGACCCAAGACTTTGTTTCTGCTGATCCATCAAATGACACTTGCATGGGACTGTACAGGTCCTTAGGTTGTTGTTCCCACACCTGCTTGACTATCAGAATCCCCTTGAAAGATTAAATGACCAGTCAGTGTCTGGATCCCACCTTCATAGGTCCTGACTAAATTGATCTGGGACTCCCTAAGGTTGTGTCCAGTGCTGAGGGTTGCTGATCTCAGTCAATCCTTCATGAGCTTTTTTTGCTGAAGGAGCTCAAAGAAACAGAGTGATAAGCAGTATTTGCATATGCAAACACAGCACCTTGCAAGAGCTTAACAGATTTCTGAGTTCAGCTCACAGGCTAGCCCAGGCTCCTACATTCCATGGCTTCTCCCTGTAGGTCCTCAGTGTCTGATGTGGTAGTTCCTCCTGATTTGGGGGGCAGTATGAATGTCAAAGCTGCACATCTGGTTCTGGGGCTGGAGTAGGGGAGGATGCTATGGAAAGGTGACCTGCTCTTCAGGAGGTAGAGCCTCCTGTGTGGTTATTAGATCATTGGTGCATGCACATGAAAGAGATTATGGGGCCTCTGGACCTTGACCCACCCACTCCACCCCTACTTTCTGGATCATGAGTATAGGCAGTTTTTTTTCTGCCACATACTCCTGTGATAATGTTGCTGACCTTGCTGGAGGTACAAAGCAATGTGAAACAGGAAGCCACTGGTAAACAAGGACGGTTCAAATGGAAAGAGCTTAAAGAAAAACAAGAATGACATGTATAAAGGAAACATAGATGAAAACAGCAACTTGTAACCTGTAAATCGTATACTATCTAGGTGAGGTCAATGGCTCTAAACTGGGATTTGTGTTCAAAGAAAAACAACCACAACTGTAAACATCACATGGTCTCATCTTCTAATCCACACACCTGTGTGGCAAACAACTGAAGTATTCCTTGTCAAGCAGTCCTGATTACAAAAACAAAAATGAAAACAAAAATCAAACAACAATAAATAAGTAAATAAATAAATAAACAAACAAGCTGTATGACCTTGTAACACATCTCCCAGAGTCAATACAAAACTCACTTAAGAAGCTTACACTCCTTGAGTATATTTTCACTCTGCAACAAAAATTTCTTCTGACTCCATACTTTGTCTAGTCACTGAATCTTTCTCTGATGGTGACAAGAATTTGGAAACACTGGCTAGAAGTCCCTGTCTGGTCTATCTATCTTAGAGACCTTTCCAGCCTTCACTCCAAGCAACAGTGAGAAATGCTCAAAACAAGATTTCAATAAAGTGTGGCCTGGTGTAAAAGAAGTTTAGAAGGATAAGCAGTCTTACAACAGGCTAAGTGATGGTGTGGATTCTACATCCTGTGGCCTTAGAGGGTGTGGAAAAGAATGGTTCTCAGACCTGGACATCTTCCAGAGTCCTGGCCAGTCCTCCTCTTGAGAATGGGCCACACTAGGACATTTTGGATGGCATACTATGGTAGATGCAACAGTCTAAGACTTCTAATGCTGGGTCGAAAGAAGCCTTACCGCTTCTACCTGGATCTCACTGACAACTTGCCCATGGGATGCTCCCCCACCCACCTGCCGGAAGCCCAGCCAAATGAAGAGGCCACAACTCCATAGGCGTCGACAGCCCCAGCAGAGTGTCCTCCCAAAGACCAGCAGCAACAACTGGCCAGGTCCTGCCTGGCTGGATTCTCACACACTCCTGCCCATTTTCAGGGTGGCCGTTGGCTGCAACTTCATGGCAGCCCAAACAAGAACCACAGCAGAGCCAACCAGGGCTAAATGGATAGAAATGTTAAAGTGTTCCTTCATGTGCTCAATTTGGTATGACATGAAGTGGAGGTACTTCATAGACCTCCAGGCAGCTGTGCCTTTGGTCTTCCTGCCTAAGACCCAGAGTTCAGACAATTTTCAATTGTGGCTTCCTCTCATTTTGTCTCTTAGTTTTATTCCCCCAACTTTCTATGCTGTCCCTGTGTTGTGGGATATTTGTACACTGTGTGAAGGTGTATTGCTGTGATTGGTGTAATAAAGAGCTGAACGGCCAATAGCTAGACAGGAAATAATAGGCGGGACTTCTGGGCAGAGAGGATTCTGGGAAGAAGAAAGGCAGATTCACCAGCTAGAGGCAGGGGAAGCAGGATGTGCAGTGTGGAGATGAGGTAACGAGCCACATGCCAGAATGTAGATTAAAAAATATGAGCTAATTTAAGTTATGAGTTAGCTGGAAACAAGCCTAAGCTAAAAGCCAAGCTTTCATAATTAATTATAAGACTCCATGTCATTATTTGCAGGCTGGCGGTCCCAGTGAGAAAGTACAACTACATGTGGTGCTCCAACACGACAGTGGCCACCTGGGCCTCTCCAAAAGCACTCATAAAAGTCAGCTGCCACTCACAGGGACTCTGGAAAGTGGGCTCAGCAAGTCCCAGAGCTGTGGTGGGTAAATGCAGCTCCAGGCTGGTATCTGCTAGCATGAAGCTAGGCTCTCATGGAACCTAGGGGGATGAAGCCAGCCATTTCAAGGCTATATAGTTTAAAATTTGCCTCCCAGTGGAGGCAAGAAGTCAGGTCTAGACAAAAAAAAAAAAAAAAAAAAAAAAAAAAAAAAAAAAAAAAACACAAAAACAAAAACCACCCAGAAACAAAAACAAAACTCTAAACAGATACACTATGCTTGAAAATGTGCTTAGGTACTGAAGGAAAGAAAAAATGGTATAGACAGTCATTAAATAAATAGTTTAAAAAATAATAATTTTTTAAAAGAAAGAATAAAGTATTTAAATTATTTCTTTAAAGAAAGAATAAAGTAATAAAAAAAGCCACATAAGGATGAAAAATACACAGGGTGCCTGGATTCTGTATGTTGCTTTCTTAACTTTAATTTTTTTGAATGCTGATGAGCAAAAGGCAAACACTGCTGAGAGACATTGGATTGAGGAAAAATTGCTAAATTGGACCAACCTATATATTTTAAGAATGTCTTAACTTCAAAATGGAAGCCAGGAAATGTGCTGGGGAGAGGTTACACCTTTGTTTCCACAGGAAACTAAAAGCTATGGATTCCTTCAAAAATAATGAAGATTAGATTTCCAGGGGAGACCTCCTAAAAATCTTAGCTACAGATATAAAGGAAGAAACCAAGAAAAAGTACTAGACAGATGATGTATATGCTGATTCCTCTACATAGAAACAGCTCTGAGACTGGATGAGACATGATAATAAAAGTACTAGACAGATGATGTATATGCTGATTCCTCTACATAGAAACAGCTCTGAGACTGGATGAGACATGATAACTTTGTTGGCTACAGAGTCCTCATGACTTACATGCCATCCTTTCATATAGCATGGATAGAGGTTTGGTTATATAGTCCTAACAGACTTATAAAGTTAACAAATGCCTTTTATCTGCTCAAACATAGATAAAAACAAAAATCATCTTTAGCTGACTTGTGCACATCACACATTCCATACTACTGTTAATGTAGATATATATGTTATCATTAAAAGTTTGCATGTTTTTTTTTAAAAAAAAAAAAGGACCAGACACCAATAAAGACAAATAACCCAGGTGATCCAGCCTCTCAGAATGCCTCTGTTGCAGTTCACTCAAAACTCTTAATCCAGAAGAGCTTCAAAGCTGCTAGTTGCGATAGTCCAGCCTCATAGACTACCCCAGCCAGGACTTCAGATAGGCTGTGCCCTTTCCCATCACACACAGATACTAAACAAAAAATAATACAGTTAGCTCTTCCAGGATTTGATCATTGTCCCAATGTTTTCAGGGTCCACTAGAGATGACGTTAACCCCAAAAAGCAGGAAGCAATCTAGAGAACATGACACCCAAATTCCCAAGAGACAGTGGGTGGTTTTAGTCATTCAGTGGATTATGATGTTTATCATCAATTAGGGTGGTTGGCCAAGTTGTGGTTAGTCATGGTCAGTGAGAAAGCTGAGCAATGATTAGATTCAGGGAGCTCTTTCTGAGGGGAAAAGGGGGGATATATTATAGAAATGATAGGAAAAAGAATAGGTTATGGAATCTACTTTTAAACTAAAAAGCAACTACTAGTCTTAAGCATTGGTATGGATTTTTGTATACTGATACAAATTTAAGATTATTTTTGTCATACTGTACATATGTTTCTATTCTTGTTTAAGGTATTGTACCTATGCAGCTCATGTAACAATGTAATGCAAATTTCTAGTCCTTGAAAGCTATTATTATAAACTATTTAGGACAATTAAGAAAAGCAGGTTGGAGATCACTTCCTAAATATAATACCAGTAGCACAGACACTGAGAGCAACAATCAACAAATGGGACCTTGTGAAACTGAGAAGCTTCTGTAGGGCAAAGGACATGATCAGTAAGACAAAACAGCTGTCTACAGAATGGGAAAAGGTATTTACTTACTCCACATCTGTCAGAGGGCTGATCTCCAAAGTATATAAAGAACTCAAGAAACTAGACATCAAAATACTGAACAACCCAATTAAAAAATGGGATACAGAGCTAAACAGAGAATTCTCAAAAGAAGAATCTCAAATGGCTAAAAGACATTTAAGGAAATGTTCAACAACCTTAATCATCAAAGAAATGCAAATCAAAACAACTCTGAGATACCTTACACCTGTCAGAATGGCTATGATCAAAACCACTAATGACAGTCTATGTTGGAGAGGATGCAGAGCAAGGGGAACACTCCTCCACTGTTGGTGGGAGTGTAAACCTGGACAACCACTGTAGAAATCAGTATGGCACTTTCTCAAAAAATTGGGAATCGATTTACCTCAAGACCCAGCCATACCACTCGTAGGCATATACCCAAGGAATGCTCAATCATACCACAGAGACACATGCTCAACTATGTTCATAGCATCATTATTCATAGTTACCAGAACCTGGAAACAACCTAGATGCCCATCAACTGAAGAATGGATTAAGAAAATGTGGTACATATACACAATGGAGTACTACTCAGCAGAGAAAAACAATGGCATCATGAAATTTGCAGGCAAATGGATAGAACTAGAAAATATCATCTTGAGTGAAGTAACGCAGACTCAGAAGGACAAACATGGTGTGTACTCACTCATAAGTGGATACTATATATAAAGCAAAGGCCAATCAGACTGCAACCCACAGATCCAGGGAGACTACCTAGCAGGGGGAACCCTAGGATGACTGTGGCTTACAATAAGTTTTTGTTTTGCCCAATCACTGGCCAAGCTTTAGTGAAACATTTCACTATTAGGATAAGAATTTTTACTGTATCAAACTGATGAAAGAATACACTTGCTGTACTTTCAGGAGGACAGGCTAAAATCTTTTTAGATTATGGATTAGCCTATAGAAAAATGTCTGCTGTAAATCAAACATTGAAGGGGAAGATGAATACAAATCTCACTTACACAACTTTAGTAAAACATAACTCTCTGAACAGATGAAGATAGGTTTCTTCTGTATCGCAGAATCTAATCAATATTCATATATATAATTCAGCTATTATTTGGCTTAAAAGGGCTTATTGGGAAATGTTATCATTTTTACTATTTTCTACAGAGAAAATATTTTCCAGTTCAAACAACCCTGGACTTTTAAATTATAAACTGTTTTTATGTTCAAGCTATCTATGTATTATTTCTCCTGCAGTTGTACATAAAATGTTTTTACATTAAAAAAGGACAAGTACAATAGAATTGTATTACATTCAATATATAGAATATACAAATTCATAGAGACAGAAAGATTAGACATTATCTCAAGATGGAGAAGAAAGGAATACAGAGCAATGATTTCCTAAGTACAGAGTTTCTGTTTTGTATGATGGAAAAGCCCCACAAACGGACAGTAGTATCAGGACATAATATCATGTAATGAATCAATACAATTAATATAATTAATGAATATCATAAATACAGTTATTGAATGAATACTGCAAATGTAATCAATGAATACCACAAATGTAATTAATATCATGAGTGTAATTAGTGAATATCATGAGTATAATTAATATCTTGAATATAATTCATGCTACTGAATTGTGAACTTAAAAGTGGTTACAATTGCAAATATTATGTTCATTTTAAAAAAATTAAGGTGGAATGTAATCACCATACATTATATGTGTGTATGAAACTGAAGACAACCATGTTCTAAAATAAAAAATAAAAAAACAAAAACCAAACAAACAAAAAAGAAATGCAGGTTGGTAGTTAGTCATCTATAACAAACTTGGGGTCACATTAGTTTTGTTTTCAAGGTCAAACAGATATATTTTAGATAAACAAATGGTCTTCAAACACTTCAGAGACCAACAGAATATGACATTTAAGATGTTTTAATAACATATTTTCATGACAGTGAGACATATCTGCTTCTGACAGCACCAATTTACTTTAAGAAAAGATGAGCATTGAAGAACTTTCATATGGAGTTTGATTTCTTTATAGCAAAAGCTAGCCATTTAGACAAGAAACTGCTCTTGCTTCAACTGCTGACAGTATGCTGTCCAAATTGGGCAAGCAAGATACAAAAGAGGGCAACTGCCAAACTTTGCCAAAAAAGGATAGGACAGTTCTTCAAAATGCCTGCTTCATAGAAAAGTCTGTCATATATTCTAGGCCTGTAGGCCAAAGATGGACGATACACAGAAGTAAGAGGAAGGAAAAAGCCCAGAGCAAAACGTAGATGGTATGATTTAAGTGAAGAAAAGCTGGCTAGAAACAAGCCAAGCTAAGGCTAGCATTTATAATTAAGAATACGTCTGTGTGTATAATTTATTTGGGAGCTGGGTGGAGGACCCCCCAAAAGAGAAAAACAACCAACAACACTTGGGAAGACAATTTCTCTCACTGTTAGCATCCCCTAGAGGGATGAGTCCTCACAAGCTTCCCCACTTCCATGTTAGCATGTCCATCAATGTCCTTCTTGTACAGGTATTGTTTAGGCAACTGTAGCCAGAAGTTTTCCCATGTCCTGCAGCCACTTGGTCCCAAATAAACACACAGAGGCTTATATTAATCAAACTGTTTGGTCTAGGTTCAGACTTATTTCTAACTACTTTTTTATCTTAAATTTCTATCAATCTATCAATCTATGTATAGCCACAAGTCTTCATGGCTTTACCTGTGTTCCATTACATCTTGTTCCTCCAGCTACCCACAGCATCTCCCCCAATTCTGCTTTTATTCTTCCTGTCTCTTTGTTTGGATTTCCTGCCTGTCTATAACCTAGCTTCTTTATTTATTAACCAATGGTAGCAACACATATTTACAGCATACAGAAAGACCATCCCATAGCAGGTAAACATGCTGATAAGACTTTACAGATGTAGCCTCTCTGACATTTCTAGGAGAGACAATCTCACAGCAAACTTGTTGTTTCTCTGGCTCTTACATTCTTTTTATCCCCTGTTCTGCAATGATCCCTGAGCCTTGGGTGCAGAAATTGTATTGTAAATGTGTTAGTTGGTACCGGGTACCACACTAATCTCTTATTCTCTGCATTTTAATTGGTTGTGGTTTTCTGTAATGGTCTCCATCCATTGCAAAGAGAAGTTTCTTTGATAAGAGATGAGAGCTACACGTATCTGTGGATATAAGGACAACTATTTAAAAATGTGGTTAGGAATTATGCTGGTTTAGTAAAGTGGCAGCTGTAGTTTACCTCCAAAATCCACAACTTCACTAGGCCCAGGTATTTGCTAGTTTTTAGCACCAGGTATGATTTTCCTCTTGCTGAGTAGGCCTTAGATCCAACTAGAGAGCGATTGGCTACTGCCAAGGCGTGCATGCCACAGTTGCACACTAAAGATTATTGGGCCATACTGGTCATTGTTATGGTTCATAGGTATCTATAATGGCTTTTCTTGGTTGCTGACTTGACTATATTTTAAATAAACCAAAACCCAAGTGACTGGATGCACCTGTGAGGAATTTTTTTCTTAATTAAATTATTTGAAGTGGGAAGACACAATTTTAATGCTTGTCTTCTGAGGTGGGAAGAGTCACCTTTAATCTGGACCTCACTTGCTGGTGGCAGCCTATATAGAGGGCATGGAAAAAGGAAGCTTACTTTCTTTGCATGTTTGCCCTCACTCTTGATCACAGTTCTGTTCCTACCCTGGCATTAGAGCCTACTTCTTCAGGATTCTGGGGTACACTGAAGACTGTCTGAAACATTGAGCCTCGTGCACTGAACTGAATTCTTGGACTTTCCATTTGTAGACAGGCCTTTTTGGACTGTTAGATCATAGCCTGTAAGACACTCTAATAAATTTAATAAACTCTATCAATTCTGTTTCTCTAGAGAACCCTGACTAATACAACATCATAGCAAGGTAGAAATCGTGTTTGCTTCTCTCCCTTGGGAGCTTGCATGAAGCTTTCTGGTATCATGAAAGTTAGTCTTCATGGGAGAGGCTTTCAGGTCATACCCAGGTCAGGAACCTCTGGGCCCCATGTCTGAAATGCATGATGTCTTCAATAATAGGGTCTTAACTTGCACCTCTGGGAGGCACTCAAGGGCAACAGCAATAGATTATAATGTTTTGGGAGTCTCTTGGACAACCCTGACAATGAACTGAAAAGGGGGCTTTTCATGCCTGGCGATGGGGTTTGTATTATAGCATCCTATGGTTCTTGAGGGGATCATTGACAGCCCAAGTGGGAAATTTTCATTTAAATTACATATGTATGTGTATGTGCATGTTTGTGTGTATGTATACCTATGTATATTTGTATATGTACACACAGACTTAGAGTTATTATATATAATTTAGGTAGGTAGAAAATAATATGATGCCTTGTGACTTTTTCAACTATCTTTACTGTTATCTACCCATCTCCTTCCTCCTGTGTTTGTACCTATCTGTCTATCTGTCTGTCTGTCTGCCTCTGCTCTACTTTAAGCAGCCCCACTTCCCTTCAAATCACTTGTACCCTATTATTCTCCCTTCTCTTGCTCCCATGTGGCTCCTTTTGCTTTCCTGATCTCTGCAGTTACTCCAGGTTACACACTCAAATCTGAGGACTTAGAGCTAGAAACCAAAGATGAGAGAGAGTACGTAATGTGTGTTCTTCTGGGTCTGAGTTACCTCACTTAATATGATCTTCTTATTTCTGATTTCATCCATCTTCCTGAAAACTCCATCTTATTTTCTTTACAACTGAATAGTGTATATGTGTCACATTTTCATTACGCATTTGTCACTGGAAGGATATTTGGACTGTTCCCACCTCCTGACTATTGTGAATAAAGCCGTAATGGACATGGCTAAGCAAATATCTATGGAGTAAAATGTTGAGTCCTATGGGCATATGCAAGGAGTGGCATTGCTGGGTCGTATAGTAGGTTTTATTTTTAGCTTTTTCAAATTCTCTACACTGATTTACAGAGTGGCTGGACCAGTTGGTAATACCATCATCAGTAAATGAGTGTTCCTTTACCTTCCAAATACTCTCAAGCACTTGTTTTGTTGAACTTTGCCATCTTACTAGAGTCAGAAGGAATCTCAAAATTGTTTTGATTTTTATTTCCCTAATTGCTAGAGATGATGAACTTTTTTTGAGGAATTACTTTGACATTTTTATTTCTTCTTTTGAGAACTCTCTGTTCAGATCCATTCTTGAATGTGCTGTTAGTTTTTAAGTTTGTTATATATTCTGAATGTTAGTCCTCTGTAAGATATATAGCTGGCAAGGATTCTCTCCCGTTCTATGACCTTCCTCTTTACTTGATTGTCCCGTAGCTGTGAAGAAGCTGTTTAGTTTTATGAAGTCCCTTTTGTCTACTGTTGGCCTCAATCTCTGAACAGATGGGATCCTATTCATAAAGTCTTTTCCTCCACACACATCCTGTACGCCACAGCTTAGGTTTTCTTCTCACAGTATCAGGATTTCAGGTTTACCATGTAGGTCTTTGTTCTATTTGAAGTTAGGCAATCAGGAACAACACAGGGCTGTCCACTGTCCATACTCCTTCTCAACACTGTGCTAGAAGCACTGTCTGAAGCCATTGAGCAAGAGAAGAAAATTCAAGGGATACAAATAGGAAAAGAAGAAATAGAATGTTTTCTATCTGTACATAACGTGATACTATATATAAGAGATCTCAAAATTTCCACCAGAATTTCTTCTAGAAATTATCAACAATTTCATCAGTGTAGCAGGCCACAGAATTGACTTGCAAAAACAAGATCCTCTTCTATACCAACAGCAAACATCTAGAGAGAGAGATCATGGACATACTCCCATTTACAATAGCCTCTAAGAAAATAAAATATCTAGGGATAAACCTAGCCAGGGAAGTGAAGGACCTCCACAGTGAACAACCGAAATCTCTAGAGAAAGAGATAGAAGAGTACTAGAAAGTAGAAAGACTTCCCATGCTCACATATTGGCAGAATTGCTGTTGTCAAAATGACTACTATACGAAATGGCATTTATATATTCAATGCAATCCCAATCAAAATCCCCACCTCATTCTTCACAGAAATAGAAAAAAAAAACCTATCCTAAAATGCATATGGAACCATGAAAGACACTGGGTAGCCAAAACAATCTCGAGCAAAAGGGAACAATGCTGGAGGGATTACCATTCCAGACTTCAAGACATATTACAGAACCATAGTAATAAAAACAATATGGTACTGGCACAAAAACTGGCATGTAGAGCAATGGAACAAAATCAAAGACCCAAATATGATTATGCACAAGTATAGTCATCTAATATTCACAAAGATATCAAAAACAGATACTGGAGAAAAGACAGCATCTTCCAAAAAGATGGTGCTGGGAAAACTGTCCACATGCACAAGAATGAAATTAGACTGTATCTATCACCTTGCACAATAACTCCAAATGGATCAAAGGCCTAAATCTGTGGCTTTCTCAGCTTTGACCTTCAGTGGCCTGCCTGTGGAGAATGGTCTTAATGACATTCAGAGGAAGCAATGGGGGCCGACTAGGCTTCCTGGCTCCCACATCTGTGAAAGGGCCACTGATCTGAGGGCAGATCGGAGGGCTAATTAAGCATGATAGGTGAGACTGTGCCTCTCACACTTCCCAGGCAGAGGTGGCTCCGGCATGAAAGGTGAGCTCCTTGTTGAAGGGAGGTGGGTGGTCTCCAGTAGACTTTCAGATTAACCTAAGACCTGGATCTTACAACACAAAGGGATTTGAAACGCTTGACACCAATCAAGATAAGTACAAGTCAGGGGTGAGGTCCCCTTTGATTTATAACCCTCCAGGGACAGGAGAGAAGAGGAAAGAGAAAATTCTTCCTTACTCTACAAGAGGCCCCAGGGACAGGATGTCTTGAGGCAGGAAAGAGACCAAGATCCCCCCACGTACATTTTTTGGAAGAAGTTCTCAAAGCTTTTGCCTTGCTGAGCAATCACATTATCATCTCTGGGAACAGCAGGGAGGCCCTGGCTAGCAAGCTGCTTTCTTTAACTTCTCACAAGACCCTCACTAGCTTTGGACTATTAAGCTCTTCTCTCAGAAGAGAGGAGCCCACAGTCTCCCAGGTTCCCCAGGTCAGGCCATAAAAGTTTTCAGGCAAGAATTTTGCTGGAAGTTTCAGACAAAATAAGAAACTTAAGCATTGGGGCTTTGGGGAACTCAGACTATAACAGTGCTTTCAGGGTCCCATTGGGAGCTAGAAACAGGAGTTTCATTGACAGACACAGGCAGCTCTGGTTGGAGGATGCAGCTAAAGCCACTTAGACGTGTCTCCTGCTCTAGACCTACACTATCGAGAGTGTTATGTGCAGGATATGTGCATCTTAACATAAGAGGAAGCCTGAGCACAATCTGGAAATTCTGGCTCTGAACATCATGGTGCGTGCATTATGAGATGGTGGGCTTTAGGAGTCTCTTCCATAAACATAGAGACCCAGAGGAAAGACGGACAGTCTTCCCACCAGCAAGCAAAGAATCAATGAAATGAAAGCTGGAAGCTTCCCAAGAACTTAGAGGCCGCTGAGTGGGGTTGGGGTGTCCTTCCACACTCCCAGAAGTGATGAGATAGAGCAGTGGGAAGAAGTTAACTTGGCAAATGGCCTCTTAGAATCCCAGTTTTCACCTCTAAAATAACCAGTGATGGTTTGCATTTCACAGGAGTAGTGTGGGTTTTAATTTTAAGCATACTGATGAAAAGATCTAGTCTGAGAGTCACAAGTAAGCCCTCTGTAAGGGGAAAAAAACAGGAACAGCAGGTCACCAGGTAGGAAGTACTTGCTGTATAGAAGAAACATAGGAATTTTTCCCCTCCCTCCTTATACTGCTGTTCTAAGAATGGGAGACAGAGAATTCAAGCAAAGGATCTTGAATATTTTTAAAATATGTTTCTCAGCCATTTTGTATTTCATCTTTTGAGAACTCTCCAATTCCATGCCATGTTTCTAAATTGGGTTATTTTCTTGATCTTTCTCTCTTTCTTTTTTAATTTTTTAGATATTAACCCTCTATCAGATGTACAGCTGGTCAAGATCTCCTGTTCTGTGGTTTGACTCTTCATTCAAATGATGGTGTCCTTCTCTGTGCATGTGGTCCCATTTGTCTTAATGCCTGTGTCATCAGGGTCCTGTTCAGAAAGTCCTGTCCTGTACTTGTATGTTCAACCATATTCTCTACTTCCTCTTTTTTGTTTTGTTTTGTTTTATTTTTTGAGACAGAGTTTCTCTATGTAACAGTCTTGGCTCTCCTGGAACTTGTTTTGTAGACCAGGCTGGCCTTGAACTCAAAATCCACCTGCCTCTGCCTCTTGGGTGCTGGGATTAAAGGTGTATTCCACCACCACCGTGCTCTGATTTCTCTTCTATCAGACTCAGGGAGTCAGATCTTGCGTAGAGGTCCTTGCTCTATTTGCAGTTGAGTTTTGTGCATGGTGAGAGGCAAGGATCTAGTCTCATTCTTCTACATGTCCAGCTGTCCAGCTGAAGACGCTGTTGTTTCTCCAGTGTGTATTTTTTGGCCTCTTTGAAAAACACTAAGATGTCATTCATAGGTGGGTAGACCTAGGTTCAGATGCTCAGTTCTAGTCTACTGACTTATATGTTTCATGCCAGCACCATGCTGTTTTTATTACAATAACTCTGTATAGTTCAAATACCTGTAGCATTTCTTTTTATTGTTCAGGATTGCATTAGCCATCCTGAGTTCCTTTATGTTTACGTAAATAATTTTAAGATTACTTTTTCAATTTCTGTGAAGAACAGCATTGGAATTTTGATAGGGATTCTGTTGAATCTGTAGCAGGCCAATCTTTGGACATCTTTCTGAAGGCTCCAGGATGCATCAAGGGACCATATAAATTTTCACAGTATCACTTTATCTCCTTGAACATACAAGCACAGGAAAAGACTTTCACAGCATCACTTTATCATCTCCCTACTCCAGACACCGGCTTCCACATGCCTGAGAGGCCATCTTTCTGCCAATTTCAGCAAAGTGCAAGGCCAGAGTTCCCCCCTTCCCAACTCTGTGCAGGCCAGACTATCCTCTAGGCAATATATGGTCATTGTATAGAAGCCAAGTAGCTATTCTGAGAGATGGCGCCTATTAGATAAATCTGCTATTAGCCTACAATTGTTGCCAGAGAGGGACCTGAGATAATCAGCTTGTAAAGGGAAAGGGATTGTTTCGGCTCATGGCTTTGTTTCAGTCGATGCTGACTGGCCTTATTGTGACCCCTGTCACATGAGAAAATTTGATGCAACTCCAGGTATATATAGGTAAATAAAATAGGTATACTAATCAGACACTTACTGAGAAAACATAATAAAGAAGTATATTTTAAAATAATTACTTGGTATATGTGTGATTCTATCACTTATTAAAGATTTTGCATACTAGTGGAATAGATGTTTTTTCTGATTTTTCCATAAATCATTATATCTTGGCTGAACATTCAGTGCTGCAGGGTGCAGAGAATTTTCAGCGTCTTTTAAAGTGGTTCAATATTCTAATTGTATAATTGTCACTGAGAATGACACTTCACATAAACACATTGCATTAAATGACAGAAGTATGTTTAGGGTCATTCAGAAATGTTTGGAAATTCTGCCCTACTCACAAGCCATAATTCATGATTATTTAAAAATGAAACTTAGGCAAGAAATACAAACAGATTTTCTTAGTCATCAGATACTGTACACTTTACAAACTGATTCTAAGGAACATGCTAAGGAACAATGGCAGGAGAATACAGTCTTTGTTTTTCATAATTAAGCCACGGTTTTTATTTGAGTGGAAAACTTTGTATGTACAGTAAAAACACTAGAGTACATAACACACCACAGTGTTGGATCTGAGCCAGGGTGTTTGGAGAGCCTTCATTGGTGTTGCATGGGGTGACTTCATGTGCAGTGCACAGTGAGTGTGTGGATGTTGGAACACAGACTACGGAGCGCTCCTACAGTGCATCATGGGAAAGTGTTCCCAACAACACCTCAGATTCATCACAGATTTTATTTTGAACTAATTTTGGTCCCTAAATGTTCCCCAACCTTTCATGTTGGTAAATTTTTCATAGACCCCTCCATTATGCAATCCCCCATGGGGCCACAGCCCACAGTTCAAGAAGCTGGGCCCTGAAGCACAGAGAGATGAGGCTAGGCTAGACCCCCTCTGAGGAAACATAAAGTCTTGGAGGGCTTCTTGGTATACCAAAGACAGCTTGTTCCTCCAGGGAAGCCACAGCTGAGGCACGTGAAATGTTCCGGTCTCTGTGGACTTACAGGCCCCCAAGGACAGAGCTGAAGCATTTGATGCAGAGCTAGTCACATTCTGTGATCATTTGAAATGGAGCAACATGACCAAATGACCTCTCTTTCCAGTCCAGCTGGCCTCCTCTATGGATTACTCCAGGGAAGCTTCTGGCCTCAGCCCACCAAGCGCCAGTTCTCTAGGCAGAGCTCTGATTAGTCAGTGCTCATGTGGGAACAGCCCACGAGGTCCAGTGTCTACCTCTCGGCTAGCTTAGAGCTCCTGGTAGAGCTCCAGGAGAACGCACATGACATCTGACCAGGATGTTGTCAGAGTAGGACCGTCCCTCTCAGACCCTTTGTCCTGACACGGGTCTCAGCACAGAACAAGGAAGAGAGAGGCTCTCTCAGTCCCACCTAAGAGGGCTCTGGCAGGAGTAAAAATTCCTGCCATACAGATTAAGTCCTTTCCACCAGTGAAGGCTGGTCCTGGGTTGTTCTTCTGGTTCTTATGCATGCTCAGAAAAGTCACATGGCATCTCTAATCTGAATTTTTGAAATCTAAGAAATGCTCTAAAATTGGAAATTATTTCATCACCAACATGATGCTACAAGCAGACATTTTAATGCAATGAAACATTGGTTTGCCCACAAATATAATTGATATTATTATAAAAACTACTTGCAGGATCTTTGCAGAATATGGAATGACATGTGGATGACTTCCATGTTTAAATTTGACTCCCATCTTCAAGATAGCTCATTATGTATATGCAAATATTCCGCAATCCCAAGCACTCTTCATCCCAGTATTTTGGATAAGGGATATTCAACTTGGCCCAGTCCAAAGTCTGCAGCTCTTCAAGTTTCTAATCTGCTTCCACAGTCTGAGTCTAAATTACAGAGGAGAGTTCTGATACCCAAGGGGTCCATGTGACTGTCAGGTCAGCAGACTCTGGTGGTTCTGCACTTGAGGGCAAAGGTGACTGAGGACCAGCATGTGGGATCTGACTGGCCTTATTGTTCTAGCTTAAGGATTGGTCTCCCTCTCTATCCCCAGCCCTGCCTGCATGAGGATGAGCCTGGGGAAAGTGTCCAGAGCCAGTAAATGACCTGAAGAAGCCAGCGAATCTGTATAGACTTGACTCTGTGTTTGAAGCTTGTGTCTATGTTGATATCCAGAGCATCTACTGATGAGTGACGGCTGGTCTTCATGACTCATAGCTGCGATTCAGACAGAGGACAGGCACATTTTTGTGCGTAATGAGTTTAAGTACTGCTCCCTGTCCCACACTGCTTTTTATTTGATTGCCATCACGATGCTACAAGCAGACATTTCCACACAATGAAAACCGCTACAAAACCATGTAACATCCGAGCCATGTTCTCACCTTTAGTGAGGAGATGATGGCAGTGCCATGTGATTCAGTGGGACAGGCGTGTTGGCTCTCTAGCTCAAGTGCCCTCTGCCCAAGTTGACCATGCCAGTGCTGGCATCCAGGGTCTGCAGGAGGGGCCTCGACAGCTGGAGCACATGGCTAGTTCAGCACCACAGAGGGTGGTTGCCCCGGCAATCTGAGCAGCCCTTTGAAGCTGTTTCTTTGGCAGGAAGGAGGCAGGCTGCAGTCTAGACAATGTGGATACTTCATTGAAAACATATGCCCAAGACCAGAGTGTCCTTTCCTGTCCTCACCAGGCTCCCAGGCCTGTGTGAGAATCCCCCAGGGCAATGCAGGCCAGATGGGGCAAGGGGCACAAAGAGCTCTTGGTGGTGTGGTTAGAAGCTGGTGGACTGCTGGCCTCAGTGCGAGGGAGTCCAGCCCTTGTTTGTACTGATCCTGGAGTGTGGGGTTGTTTCCAACCACCAAAACAAGTTCCATCACTACATGGTGTCCCTCATAAAGTGAACGTAATAATATCGCTGACTTCATAAGGCCTAGGGTGATAAGATAGTAGAAATAACTCAGTTAGTTGTTCAGAGTACAACCTTCTGTCACTAGCAAACCAACTTTGGTCATGGTCAATGGCATTGCCTCGCCTTACAACTCTCATCTTCATTCACTGAGGTTAGCTTAGAGAAAGCTAAGGCCGGCAGGCAGGGGGAAAGCTAGGCCTGGACTCAGAGAACCCTGGTGCTGGACCAGATGAATATGACCAGTGGTGCTGGGAGAAGACTTTCTGTAAATACTGTCATGTCACTGTCACAGGTCCCCAGAGTGTGGTCAGCAGAGTCAAAGCCTGGCGTTAAAAGCCAAGGTCCCTTTGCAAGGCTGAAGTAATGTCTTGACTCTGACCACACTCTCTGGAGTTTTGTCCCCAAAGCAAAGTCCTGCAGACCTCTCCACGGTGGAGTCTCTGACCTTGAAGGACAGTCAGAGAGAGGGCCAGAGTCAATACCTTTTGAGCTGGCTTAAACGATCCCCACCAGGGATGGTCCCGTGAGGATGACTATGACCGCACAGTCTAGGCCAGCTAGCTTTCCACAAGACTCTCCCATCCAGCCGTGCTGAAGAAAGTGTGCAGGGAGGGAGGGTTCTCCACCACGCTCCTCCCTAAGCCACTTTCCAGCCTGGGAGGCCTGTGGCAGCAGTCCAGACTCCTCACAACCAAAGTGGTGCTCTCCGTGTGCATAAGTGACACACGCACAGGTGCAAACAGGCACACACACATGTACACAAGTACTACACATACACAGTGCACACACACACACACAAGTACCACACAGACACAGTGCACACACATACACAAGTACTACACAGACACAGTGCACACACACACACATACACAAGTACTACACAGACACAGTGCACACACACACACACAAGTACCACACAGACACAGTGCACACACACATACACAAGTACCACACAGACACAGTGTGCACACACACACATGTACACAAGTACCACACAGACACAGTACACACACATGTACACAAGTACTACACAGACACAGTACGCACACATGTACACAAGTACTACACAGACACAGTACGCACACATGTACACAAGTACTACACAGACACAGTACGCACACATGTACACAAGTACTACACAGACACAGTGCACACACATTTACACAAGTACCACACAGACACAGTGCACACACATGTACACAAGTACCACACAGACACAGTGCACACACATACACAAGTACTACACAGACACAGTGCACACACACACACATACACAAGTACTACACAGACACAGTGCACACACACACACACACAAGTACCACACAGACACAGTGCACACACACATACACAAGTACCACACAGACACAGTACACACACATGTACACAAGTACTACACAGACACAGTACGCACACATGTACACAAGTACTACACAGACACAGTGCACACACATTTACACAAGTACCACACAGACACAGTGCACACACATTTACACACATACTACACAGACACGGTGCACATGCACACACACACACTTCTTGTAATACACACTTCTGAAGTTCTAAAGCTGAGTTTGCTTCCGTAAGAGTCATAGACCTGTGGTGAGCACAGGCCGCTGGCATCCCGGATTGAAAGATCCCCGTCCTCCTCCCAGTGCCTCCCCACCCCACCCCACCCCCGCCCCATGGAACTATGGTCCACAATGTTATGACAGCTCTGTTTGGGCCTCGCCATCACCTGCCTGTTTTGGAGACTGACGTGGCTATTGGATTCAGTGATGCTCACCTGCATTGGCCCAGCTCACCATGTCGTCTCCACCACCAGTCACCCCACACCCTTTTCTTATTTCTTCAGCAGGGATCAGCAATTATATGTTTGAAAGGAAGCAGTCCATGGGTACTTCCAGGCAGTCAGATCTTCCCCAAGTCCAGGCTGTGGAGCGGTACATTCTGTGTGCCATTGGAGTGCTGGTGTAGACTGAGCACAGAAACATCAGCTCATCCATCTGCCCACCCATGCACCCATCTCTCCATCCATTTCTGATAACTCCAGCATTCTCTGAGACCCTTTGGTGAGCCGAGGGTGACCATGCTTTAAGAATGTATTGGAACTAGCCAATTTGGGTTCTCTGAGGCATGGGTACGGAGGCAGAGTTAGGAGTACAAATCTCTCCTGACATGCCACCTGAAAAGATGAGGGTGGGACAGAGACAGGAACATGGCTCTGCCAGGTACAGAGTTCCTAGGAGCTCGGATTAACCATTAAGAGAGTTTGAACTGAGTAGCAGCAGCTACACCCAATCACTACCCTTCTCGGTCATTGGCCAGGGCTGTCCCAGAATGTGGTTGGCTATGAGCGACCTTAAGTCAGCTGTCCATTGATAGAACAAGGATGGTGTTTCTCAATGCCCACCACATGGATCTTACTGCCGATGTGGCTTGGACATAGATTTGGAGCACAGTGAAGATTTAGGGGGTCCCAAGGCTGGAGGGTCAGAGCTAGAGGATACACAATGAGTAGGAGGCACCTAGGAGGGTGGGGAAAGGGCTCCAGGACAAAACTCGGTACATGTGTGTCAGAAGATGACCGTCTTGGAGCCACAACTGTGAAGACGTTGGAAACTTGGACCCTGGTCCCTTCCGAGAGTTGGGCAGGAGCTTCCCCGATCAGTCCCTGTTATTTCTGAAACCAGAGAATCCTGATGCGGTCCCAGCCTCACTTCTTCTCCATCCCTATCATCATTTGGAGCGTGGGACCCAGATACGCTGGCCCCACAGCGGGGCTCTTGTTTCTCGTAAACAGCCTTGTCTGGCCAGCCAGCCGCCGGAGGGTGCTCGTGGTGCCGGCCGAACTGGTGATGGGTGACTTACCGGCCAACCCAAACCGCTCTTCAGGCGAAGCGGGAAGAGCTATTGTTTGGGATTTTTATTTTGTTTTCTTTTTTTAAACTTCAGGCACTGCCCAAAAGCCTGGGCTGGTTTTGTTTGCATAAGCCATCAGAAGTCCATGTGCTCAGCTTCTGTGGGCCCAGGTCACAGATAAGGGGGACAGAACATTGGCCTGAGGGCCAGAGGTTGGACCCAGCCGTGCCCCAGCAACACCTTCAATGATGATAACCTGGCCTGGTGTAGGAATGGGCAACTCAAAGGAGAGAGCAAAGTCCCCAAAGCCTCATCTCCTTCCCCGGGATGTTGTCCATCTGTTCCCAAACTGTGAACGGGGCAGGTCAGCCTTGGGGTCTGTCCCCCTCTGGAACAGACAGGCCTCTCCTTCTGCTTGCTTCCCCTAATTCAGACCCAGCAGTGGCTCACCAAGCGAGAATTCATTCTAAATTAGAATGCCTTTCATTGCTGAGCATAAGCTTTGAGTCCAGTAGCTAAAAGTAAAGGACTCCATCCATCAAACTCTCCCTTTGAAGCTGGCTACTATTTTGAGGCAAAACCATCTGAAAACAACCAGGTTCCTTGACTCTCATTGCTTAAAGCCCTGGCAAGCTTCCCTGCTGTGCGGCCATCTCAGATGAGACCTGCCAACACACAACTTAGGTTCAGAAACCTGGGGTGAGACGAGATCCTGGGATCTAACAAGCTCCTGAGTGATGCTCACACTGCTGGCCTGAAAGTCATATATACATTTGCAAGAGTAGAGGATCTCACCAGAATTCTGCTATCTGGAGGGTCCTCTGCTCAGGATACCAAAGGACACAGGGGAGCTCCTGATAGAACCCCCATATGTTCCCAGACTGGCAACATCTCTACAAAAAACATAGTAGGTCACAACCCACACATCAGGACAGGGTCACGATGGGAAGGGATGCCAGCCTCCAGGCCTCCCCAGACGGCAGGAGACTGATTTGGGGAGAGACCGAGAGAGAAAGGATAGGCAAGAACAGAGCCAATGGAGACCCAACATCTAAGCCAAGAGAAAAAGAGGACCACAGAGGAAATAAAAGAACCATGTTGGGGGCTACAGGGAGAAGCTGAGAGGGTAGTGTGGCCACGTGGCCTAGGCAGATGTACTCTGCGTGTTCCAGTGTGTCAGATGAATTGTGACAGCCGAGGGTGGAAAGGGTTCTTTGGCTGTATTCAAACACAAGGTACCGACTGGGGCTGCAGACACTAACTGGGAGGGTGGCCCAGAAGCCCAAGGGCAGATGAGGGCAGTGATCATGGCAGGTGAGGCAAATTTGAGATCTGTGTAAGAAGAAGAGGAAGATGGGCATTAGCACAAGGAAAGGGAAACGAAGAATATGACAGGAGCAAAATGGATCACCAAGAGCAAAGCCCAGAAGACAGCAGGAACGGATGTGGACGTAAAATAGCGCGAATTCAGAGGAGAGGGTCTGGGGTTTCCTGAATGGCTGCAAGAGAGGAGGTGGGGGCCCAGCTAAGTGTGAATAAGAAGTCTGGGACTCTAATGGGACTGGTGGGCACACGCCAGTGGTCTGATTTTTCTTCAGCAGCACTAAACACCCACACATCTTCAATAAGAAGGAAATTGGCAGGTCAGTCATTGGCTCTGGGGGGTAAAGAGGAGATGGCTGCGGTGAGGGCACAGGGTCTGAACGCTGTGATCGTGAAGAGTGGGGACATAGCTCAGCAGTAGACCACTCACTTACCTAGTACACACGAGGCCCCACATTCTATCCACAGCGCTGCCAAACAACAGCCAATCAGATAGCTAATGAGGTCTGAGATCCAGAGTGTGCAATGAATAGCTACAACTCAATAATAAACACCAAACAGCCCAATTGAAAAATGGAGAAAATCGTTAAACAGACATTTCTGTAATGATGATATGCAAATGACCAATAAGCACATGAAAAGATGCAAGGCAGGTTCATCATTAGGGAAATACAGATCAAAACCACAAAGGGAGATGCTGTTTCATGTCCACTGGATGGGTAGGATGGAAGCATCCAGTAGCAAGGGCTCTGAAGGCTGAGAGGTAAGAGCCCCACTCACTCCTGGTGGGACTGTAAAACTGCCAATAATTTGGGAGTTCCTCAAAAACTTAAACATACCCAGTGGTTCCACTCCTTGGTACATACTTAAGGAACCTCATCCACACAAGATCCCTTTTCTCTTTTTTTTTTTTTAAGTGTGCATTGGTGTTTTGCCTGCATGCATGTCTATATGAGGGTGTCGGGTACCCTGAAACTAGAGTTATAGACAATTGTGAGCTGCCATGCAGGGGCTGGGAACTGAACCTGGGTCCTCTGGAAGAACAGCCAGCACTCTTAACTGCTGAGTCATCTCTCCAGTCCCCCAATAAGATCTTATAGATGAGTGTGGAGCAGCATTACTCAGAAGAAAAGGTGGCTTCAACCCAGATAGCCGTGAAGGGATGAGTGACTAGACAAGTGTTGGCTCCTCGCTCAGCTCTGAGATACAAGTGCTGGTGTTTGCTCCATTGTCGATGAGCTTTGTAAACTAGGTGCAAAATGCTAGCCTGCTGGTTAAAGTCAAAGCAGCCAGACGAGACATGGGTTAAATCTGTTTCCTTCCCTATGAGCATAGAGATAGAAAACAGATTTGAGAGCACCAGGAGATGACAAGCAAGAGGCTGAGAAGGCATAACTTGGGACGTGTGGGAGTGTCAAAGGGGAGACGGAAAAGCTTACCAGCTAGAGAGCTGGTGGCTGCACATTACGAGGGTGTTAAATGTCGCTCAGTTGTGCATTTTTAAATAGCACATTGTGTGTGTGCATTTCACCTCTGCTTTAAAAGTGGCATTTCCAGGCTATGTTTTAAAGGGTCTCAAGGACTTTTAAAGTCATTGTGGAGTCACTGTTCTCTCCAGCACCCAGGTTCCCGGAGATGGAGTGACCAGAAACAAGACAAGGGGTCTGCACAAACGAAACAGCAAAAGTGTTTTCAAGGACCGGCTGCTGCAGTGAGTGAAAGGAGCCTTCAGGGCAAAGAGCAGACAATAGCAGGTGGTAAATTCCCTGTCTTCAGCTTACTGACTCCCCGGGCATGAATGAGACCAAGAACAAAGAACCAGGCCCCTTTCCGAGAACCTGCGAATGGACCTGAGCCTGAACGTTTTAGCAGCTGGTTCTGACTTGGGCATGGACATTCCCATCCCTGGCAGCGGCAGGGTTACAGCTGTTACACGGAGCTCTGCAGTGTGGGGTGAGAGCAGAGGCTGAGCTCTGTCCCTGACTCTTCTCATAGTCTAGGAGTGAAGTCCAGTTCCTCGCCCTCCCATGGTATCACCAGCAACACGAGAGTTGTCTTTTTTTTTTTCTTCAGTTAGTGTTCACATTTACAACATGGTAGAAAAATATTTGGTCACAGAGCTGCTAGAAGTGACCTGGATGCTATGCCCACTGCTAGGCACAGGGAGACTTGAAGTGTCTGTGGTCCCCAGCTCAGGGAGCCAGGCAGGCAGCAGCACCCCTGGTGCCCCATGCTGCACATGGATCCAGAAGCCTCTACCTTCTGAGACATCTGTAGAGCTGCAATTCGGCAGCCTTCACCCAGCTGCCTGAGCCTTCTGTCTTCACTCCATAAGGTGTCCCATCCCCAGATGGGCAGAAATCACACATAGTGAGTTCCCATGCAGGCTCTCAGCCTGGCAGCCTTCCAGGAGGAAAGCAGCAGGCACGCAATGCCCAAGAGCAGCCATGTAGGTTTTGAAGCTGGTGGGGCTTTGGAAGGGGCTGAGTGCAGAATGGAGGCAAAGATATATCCTAAAGGGTGGTCACAGCTCACATCTCTACCTGGCCAGGTCCTTGCTGTGGGAGAGAAGACTGCAGACTGTGGGAAGGTCACTTCTGCGGCGGAACCTCGACGAGAGCCCCGACACAGTCCATCTGCCACTCAGGTGGCCCCAGCCAGCCCTGACTGCGCTACAGACCTGGGATGGACCATTAAGAGAAGTCGTCGAAGAGGCAGCAAAGAACTCGGGAGGAAAGGACCAGGGCTTACTCCCCATCTTTTACCCTCCCTTACATGAAGTCTTCGTTGCGGCTTCCCAGATGCAGGGTCAGTTAACTCAAGGTCATCATTGAAGGTGCTGAAATTTTCAAGCTGAAATTCTCCTTCAGGTCTCTTGTGGGTCTCCATCTTGACATTGAGGCCTAGGGATATGAAATGATTTATCGACAAAGTTAGATCACAACTCTGTGTTTTATCATTTATGCCATTTCTGACATACTTCCTCTGGCTTCCAAGCCACAAAACCTCAAGGGGGCTGAGAGGAAGGAAGAAGCTCTCTGGACAGGGTGATGGCAGACAGCATCAGCACCAGGAAATGCTTATCTAGGAGGAAAGGGAATCTATGCCCCTGTGAGCGATCCTATGTCCCTAAGGGTCATGGGTTCTAGGTTTGAAAATAGGAAGCTAACTGGCATGTTGCCACTGGCTTGGAAGTTGTTGTATTCAGGCTGTCTGAGCTCTCTCTCTCTCTCTCTTGCTGTGGATATCACTCTATGTAAATAAAACACTGATGGCCAGTGACCAGGCAGGAAGTATAGGCGGGACAAAGAGAGAGGAGAATTGGGGAAACAGGAAGAAGGAGGAGAGACACTGCAGCCACCGCCAGGACAAGCAGCATGTAGAGACTCTGGTAAGCCACCAGCCACGTGGCAAGGTATACATTTATAAAAATGGGTTAATTTAAGATAAAAGAACAGTTAGCAAGAAGCCTGCCACGGCCATACAGTTTATAAGTGATATAAGCGTCTGAGTGATTATTTTATAAGTGGATTGTGGGACTGCGGGGCTTGGGGAACCTGGAGAAAAGCCCTCCAGCAACAAATGGCGCCCAACGGCTCGAGTTTCCACCTTAAACCTGAGAATATTTAATAACCAATTCTAAACAGAGCCAAAACCAGGTTCCTGCTTCTTGTCTCATACGGGCAGCTAGATGCGGCAAAACGCAAGTTTGGACACTGGCGGGTTCCTGGCGGGTGCGTTTGACCGGCAGTATGGCAGAAATGAGGCATCTGCCAGCGGCAAATTAAGCTGTGTGTTAGATTTAGTCTTTACTAGTATTTAAAAAAAAAAAAAAAAAGAGGTTTCTGGGCTACACGCTGCTTTGATAAAAGCTTAGACCCACTATTTCTGAGACTTGATGACTCCCAGAGCTGGCGGAAAACGTACCACTGCCATGTTGGGAAGCTGAAGTGGGCGGAGCCAGCAGCCACAGCACCGTTTCAGGCTTACAATGGTACAGTTTAAAGCAATAGGCTCAAGGCTCAAGATAATATAAAACATAAGCCACATAAAGATGGCTACCACACAGAGAATCTGGATTATGTTCTCTTTGATATTCATAACTAAATAAAAACATTTGATTACAAAAGCTGTTGAGTTATGCCAAAATGTATATTTTAAAGGTACTTGACTTCAAAATTTGGATATAAGGATATGTTACTTTGGAAAAGAGGTTCTGCTTTTGTTTCCACAGAAAGCCAGAGGCTGTGGACTTGTTCCAGATTAAGATACATCAGGTTTCACCAGCCAAGACCCCCTGAAAGGACTCCGATGACACCATGGCCCAGATGATCCAACATCCAGATCGGTTTCAAGGCAACTGGTTCACACAATACAGCCTCACGGACTACCCCATAGGTCTAAAATTTTCTTTGCGTCCCCATAAGATACAGCGCCCCCCTCCAGCAGGAAGTAGTAAGAGATGCTACGCCCAAATTCCCAAATATACCAAGCTGGCTTTAGAGGTGGAATTGGCTCACTCCCCCTCTAAACCCAGACATATTGCTTAAAAAAAAAAAATGGTTAAGGGATTCTTGTGTCCCAAATCAGAAGAGCCCTCTGGTGTGGGACAGAGAAAAACCAATATTTTTATTTAAAACAGGTTAATTATAAATGTGATCTCTTTCTAAAAAAGAAAAGGGGATATGATATATAGGAGGATATGGAGATGATAAGATAAAAGGGTAGATTAATGAACCTACTTTTAAAGAACAACTTGTTTAAAATGTTTTACATTGGTATAGATTTTAGTTTATGTTTAAAATGTTTTACATTAGTATAAATTTTAGTTCATTGATACAAACTTGAAGTTAATTTTGTTATACTGTATATATATATATATATATATATATATATATATATTTCTATTCTTGTTTGAGGTATTATGTTTATATAACTCATTTAAAATTGTAATGTATAATTAAAAAATAGATTAATAATTAGTCATCTATGATAATCATATCTGTAGCCATGTTAGTTAAGTCTTCTAGGTATACATAGATATATTTCAGATAGATAGGTAATCTTCAAACACTTCATAGACCTGGAGAATATGGCATTTAAATAACTTAGATCTGTTGACGTGAGACACAATTGCTCCTGGTTGCACCAATTGATCCCGAGAGAATGTTGGGCTTCTAAGACATTTCCATTTGGAAGTTTGTCTTTTTGGCACAAAATGGCCTACTGGGCAAAGAACTGCCCTTGCCTTGATGGCTGACAGTACAAATACAATGCTGTCCTTTCTGGACAAGCGGGACACAAGAAAAGCGACCACTGTACTCTGCCAAGACAGGGTAAGATGGTCTCTTAAAATTCCTGCTTCTAAAAATGGTCTGTCAGATACTCTAGGCCTGTAGCCAATTTAAATGCACCAACAATGCTGAGAAACATCAGGTGACTGTCCAGGCTGCCAGCTGTCTTGGTCTACTTTTGCAAGATTCCCGAAAGTTGCTTGCATCCATCTACCATTTCTCAGGTACCATTATGTTCCTTCTCAGGTCTTTGATGTGGTTGAAAACTAGATAGTTATAATTTCCTCAGTTATGATAAAAGATAAGTTAGATATAAAACCTTAAACTCACAAATATAAGATAGATAGGACATCTTCTTTAATATTGTAACTATAATTCTTGCTCGGTAATTGTTTTGTTATATGTAATTTTACCATGTTAAAATTAAAACCTTCCTTTTTAAAAAAAGAAGAAAGGGGAAGTGCTGTGGATATCACTCTATGTAAATAAAACACTGATGGCCAGTGACCAGGCAGGAAGCATAGGCGGGACAAAGAGAGAGGAGAATTGGGGAAACAGGAAGAAGGAGGAGAGACACTGCAGCCACCGCCAGGACAAGCAACATGTAGAGACTCTGGTAAGCCACCAGCCACGTGGCAAGGTATACATTTATAAAAATGGGTTAATTTAAGATAAAAGAACAGTTAGCAAGAAGCCTGCCACGGCCATACAGTTTATAAGTGATATAAGCGTCTGAGTGATTATTTTATAAGTGGATTGTGGGACTGCGGGGCTTGGGGAACCTGGAGAGAAGCCCTCCAGCAACTCTCTCTCTCTCTCTCTCTCTCTCTCTCTCTCTCTCTCTCTCTCTCTCTCTCTCCCCCCCCCCCGTGTCTCTGTGTCTGTTTGTCTGTCTGTCTGTGTGCAGAATCACGTGTGCCATGGATCCTGTCATGGTGTGCATACACCATGGAGCTCATACGTCAGTCAGAGGACCTGGGTTGTTTATCCTCACCTCCCACCTTGTTTGAAATACGGTCTCTTTTGTTACTCAGCACAGCATATGCCAGGCTAGCTGACTCCTACCTCAACAGCCTCGTGTTTTTGCCCCCTGTCTCCCCACAGGAGGACTAGGATTAAAGACATGTGCACTATTGTATCTTTTACATAGGTTCCGGGCATCCAAACTCACTCAGGCCATCAGACTTGTGTAGCACATGCCTTATCCTCGGAGTCATCTCCTTTAACTTCTCAAGTCCTTCACACTCCTGGGGAAGGTGGTCACAGGGCAGGGCCAGAGTTGAGGGTCAGAGAAGGAGTTCAAGGTGCTGAGCCACCATGTGACCTGGTCTCGTACTCATCATCCATGGACTTGAAGCAGGGCTGGTGGGCTGTGTCCCCTGGGAGACAAGGCCCGAGCTACGGTTGTTCCCCCTCTTCTCCCACCCCGATGGACTCTCACCATGACACAGAAGCTCGGAACCACCCCACGGACACCCAAACCTCCCAGGTCTGGGTGAGAACAGCCAGCTGGCTACCAGGGTGTTTTTCCATGCAGTCAGGGGCCCATGGTGCTTGTTCTGGCGGGTGTTGCCTCACTGCTACAGGGCCCTGGCCTGCGTTATTTTGAGATCCAGCTCCATGATGGACGGATGTGACAGCTTTGTTCTCTCGGCCCCTTTGATTTGTGAATCCCCCTTTGTGGCTTGTGGGGGATGTACGGTTCCTGCTGTTTCTGGGCTCCAGTGTCCACTTGGCTAGGCAGACCCGGCTGTCTGCAGCAGGGTGGCCGACAGCGGGCGGGCAGAGCATCAGGGCCCTTGAGGACTGAGCAGGCCTTGGTTCGGCCGGCTCACACTGTACTTGCAGGCTGTGTGTGCTGACTGGGTGGTCGGGGAAGAATGATAAGTGTCTGCTCAGAGCCAGTTATGAATGGCCAGATCACAAACCACAAGGCCGGACAAGGGCTGCCCTGCTGTGCCTGGGCCCAGGCCCAAAATTCTTTGAAGTATCTGTGAAGTCCTAGGGGGCTGGACCCCAGAGAAACCTCTTGGCACTGGAGTGGAGGGTAGAGCCAGCCCTTGGGAAAGAGTACTTGGGACCTGAGAAGACTTGCCCAGCCAGAAAAGACTCCAGGCCAGTCAAGCGAGGTCTGTGGGGCCTTGTTTATGGTCTTTAGCTTCAAGGCAGACCATGTTTCAGAGGAGAAAGTGTATCAGAGTCAAAGAACTGGTTATAAACACCACTCTCATTCCTGGGTGGAACTAAGATTGTAGGACTCATTAAAGGGCTGATCCTGCACTTGTAAGATGCAATCATAGCCTTCTTCTCTGTGATTTGGAAGATTTAAGCAAGCTGCAGCCCAGAGATGTGCCTGGCTCTGCACATGCTGGGTGAACATGGCCTGCTGTGTATGCACACACACGGTAGCCTTTGTCCAGTTGTGTGTCTCATGCCACATTGTGCTAGAGCAGCTTCTTCTGGGACTTACCAGAGATGGGGACTCTCAGGGCCAGCAAGGCCTCCATGCAGTCTGAGCCTGTAGCAATGGGGCCTGTGTCATAGAATATTGTTTTAAGGTGTGTTACTTTTGTTTATGTTGCATTTGTTCGTTTAACTCTGTGAAGCTGTGTTACTTTGCCTATATAAAACATCTGATGGTCTAATAAAGAACCGAATGGCCAATAGCAAGGCAGGAGATGGATAGGCAGGGCAGGCAGGCAGAGAGACTATATAGAAGAAGTCCAGGAGGAAAAAGAAGTAGTCAGAGAAGGAGGAAGAAGAGAGGAAGGAGGAGGACTCCAAGGGCTAGCCACCCATCTACACACACAGCAAGACATGGAGTAAGTATGAAAGTAAGGTTACAGAAGTAAGAAAAGGTAAAAGTCCAGAGGCAAAAGACAGATTGATTTTAGTTAAGAAAAGCTGGCAAGAAACAAGCCAAGCTAAGGCTGGACATTTATAACTAAGAATAAGCTTCTGTGTGTGATTTATTTGGGAGCTGGGTGGTGGGCTCCCAAAAGAGCAAAAAAAGAACAACTGTAGCTAGAGTTTTCCTGCCTTGCCCATAGTCAGGACAAATCTTTGTCACCCGCCAGTCCCACAGCCGCTCAGACCCAACCAAGTAAACACAGAGACTTATATTGCTTACAAACTGTATGGCCGTGGCAGGCTTCTTGCTAACTGTTCTTATAGCTTAAATTAATCCATTTCCATAAATCTATACCTTGCCACGTGGCTCGTGGCTTACCGGCATCTTCACATGCTGCTTGTCCTGGCGGCAGCTGGCAGTGACTCTTTCTGCCTTCCTGTTCTTTCTTTTCTCCTCTCTGTTAGTCCTGCCTATACTTCCTGCCTAGCCACTGGCCAATCAGTATTTTATTTATTGACCAATCAGAGCAACACATTTGCCATATAGAACATCCCACAGCAAAAAACAGACTTGGCTACATTACCTAGGGGCACACAACTCACATCAGCTTCTTGTTCCTCAAGATGAGTAATAACACCATGGAGTCCATGGATCTTCTCCTTCCAGGTGAACTATGGACTATCCACCTACCTTTGCTCAAGGATTCCATTCTTTTCAGATGCCCTTGGCAAGGTACAGTGATTCACCCTGATACTGTGACAGGAGGGTTTCAAGGAGGCCTCTGGGAACCAGGTGCTGATAACTCTCCCTTAGCCTATTCATCCTTAGGGGACTCTCTGATTCTGGCAGGGCCCATGGATAACCAGGCATCTGAAGTCCCCATCTTCATCCTCAAGTCTGCCAGCTTTGATCCTCTAGCCTTTCTGTCAGACAGAGTTCAGAGGGCAATAATAGTAACTGCTTGCTTGTAAAGTGCTTGGAGCTCAGAGGAGGAAGGGTGTCAGACAAGTGTGAAATGTTATTCCTGGCACAGGCCAGAGACTGGAATGGAAATTCACCAGCAGAAAGTACAAACACAGAGGAAGCCGTTTGTCAACTCCCCTCCACAAACTGGCATAGGCAAAGGGGTCTCCCCTGCAGCAAGCACATCCCAGGTCAGTCAGATGGCCAGGGGAGAGGCAGATGGACACAAATGTGTAGCCCCATCATCAACCTTCCGCAGAAATTCGGGAGCTCGCCTTTCTGATAGCAGCCTTCTCCCTGAAGACTAGCCTCCTCCAGTGCTCTGAGCAGGATGCCTGTGGACAACCTAGGTACTGAGCAGCCCAAGTTCTGAAGAGCCTGCTCAGCCAGAGGAAAGGCTTCCTGCTGAGCAGAGCACAGTACTGAAAGGCTCTGCAGCAGCCACGCAACCAACGCAGTGTGCCAGGCAGATGGAAGCAGAGAACACATGCAAAGTGAAGACCAGAAAGGGAGAGAAGCCAAGTGCTCGCTGGCTCAGGTTCTCAGAAATATCCTGAGAGGGAAACATATTTGAGATATTTTGAATATTACCTACTCCTCCCTGTCCCCAGAACAATCATCAGTAAACAAACCAAAAGGTAAAGCTGTGGAAATCAGTCAACACACAGGATAGAAAGACCAGGAGGAAAATTCATACTAAATACCATCCATAGATCCTTCTGAATGAATGAAAAAGATACCACATCACATTAAGAAATGTGAGATGTGCATTGAAAGTCAAGAATATGGAAAAGTATCATCACCCATCTGTCAATACCACAGACATCTTAAACTTGCTGGACAATGATGCTAGAATTGAGATTCTTAAGCTTATTGGAATTGGACAGAATCATAGTAAGAGTGATTCTGAAGTGGTCCATGATGAGAAGACAGGACAAGCCGAAGGGTATAGTACTCAGCAATATATTAGTATGTAATATAGGATATCAATCCTCTCCCAATTCACTCAAATATCAGATTAGTCTCCTTGACCCCTGAGCACTAAAGCCTCTGTGTGGATCATTGGACTCTTACTGTGGCACACTTTGGAGTTTACTGTGGTTATGGTAATCAGGTGGAGGTCGGGGAGAGCTGTGGAGCTGTAGTAGAGTTGGCAGTGGTGGGAGCTGTTCATCGTAGGGGAATTGTTGTCGCTGGGGCTTGTAGGGTGGTGGTGGGGGCATCACTGGTGGGTATGATGATGGTGGGGTAAGGGCAGTCAGAGAGGTGGCGATAGATTGCTGATGGTGGAGGAGATGGTGGTGGCAGAGGTGACTGTGGAAGCAATGATAGTAGAGGGGATGGTGATGGGTGATGAGAGTGGAAGAGCCAGTGGCGGGGCAGTGGCCGTGGAGGAGATGGTGGAAGAGGAGGTGATGTTGGGCTGTTTGTGGTGGAGGTGATGGTACCACAGGAGATTGTGGTAGGGGTGAAAGCGATGAAGGAGATGTCGGTGATGGGGATGGTGGCAGGATACAGGCTGGGGTGGGGGAGAGAGCACAGGGACACTTGGGATAGAGGAGACTGTGGTGGGAAGGTGAGGAGTAGAAGAGCCAATGCCAACGGGAGTTGTGGGGGATTGGTGGGGGCGATGGAGGTGATGGTGGCCAAGGAGATGACGCAACATCAGCACCCCATATGAAAGGAGCTCAGAGAAGTGGCTTTTGTCTGAAAGGAGCCAAAGGCAGGAAGCAGGGTACCAACAATCCCAGAAACAGGCCTTTTCCCCAAACACCTAATCCCTTCAGTGAGGTGTCGTAACTTCTTGTGGTGATATTTTAATTGTGCTGAAATGTGATTTTACTTGTATGTTAATAAGTAAAGTTGCCTGGAGATCAGAGGTCACATAGCGATCCATAAGCAGAAGTCCAGCAGTGGTAGCCCATGCCCTTAATCCGATCACATGGCAGGCAGAGTCTTTGTGTGGTCAAGGACACAGCCAAGCGTGGTGACCCAAGCCTTTAATCCCAGTACCAATCATAGAGACCTGGGGGTCTGTATAGACAGGCAGTAATGAGGAAGTCATGTGGCTGAGCTTAGAGCCAATGAGAAGGCAGAACAGGAAGGCAATAAAAACATAAGTTAGACAGGAAGAAACTCTCTCTGGGGAAGCGACGGTGGTGAGGTGGAAAGATAAGGTAATCGTGGCTCTTCGCTAGTTCTCTCATCTCTTTGGCTATTACCTCTGTATTTGGCTCTGTGTTTCTTATTTAATAAGACTGTTTAGGAATTCATCTACAACTTCTAATAATTATCTTTTCTGCATACATTAAATAAAGCTGGCCTCTAGAGCTTATAAGCAACAGCACTGACTGCCGAGAGCCAACCTGTGTCATGGCAGGAAAGGTCGGCAAGGCAGGAAACCAGTAATATTGTTTCAAAAATAAAAGACTGATTGAATCACAAAATTTTGAGTCATCCAGTGGGGAAAAAAATGGAAAGGGCCAATGTGTTAAGGGACATCACAGGAAGAAACAGGCAGGCTGGGAACATGTGACATGAGTAACTGGATCAAAGTTCAAAGCAGTCAAATGCCACTTTTGACCTTCCTGCTAGCAAAATCCTGTAAATGGTGCCCATGATTCCAGGGATGGTACATCGATGGTGAGAGGCTCTACAAAGCCGGGGCAGCACAAAGAGGCGCCACTGAGATGGGAAACGGAGGTTTTCCGAGTACTTCAAATGGGGATTTCTTCTACTTAAAATGGTATTTCTTAGTCAGGCATGGCAAGGCATGCAGGTAATCCTAGCACTTAGAAAGCTGAGGAAGGAGGAGTGTCTCAAGTTCAAAGCCAGCCTGGGCTACACAGTGTACAGGGTGAGTACTAGGCCAGCCAGGGCTACATGGTAATGATCGTGTCTTCAAAACAAAAATAAAAACTATTTGTTACACAAAGATACTACTAGGAACTAATAGAGATTATTAGATTATTAGTAATGGACCCCAAGCTATAGATAATCTAAATATCATTAACAGGGGGCATTTATTTCCAAAATAATCAAAATATAGAACACTGCAAAATATGGGGGAAAGTCAAAAGGAAGTAAAAAGCATTAAATTGAAATCAGTTTACTGATGGAGAAAAAACCCTTGGGATAGTCTTTAATGATGAAAAACCATTATAAATACTTGACACTATATAATTCAATTTATCTTAGATTAATTTTTAATTATAAGGAGATGGCTACAGACAGACTTTAATAGTAATATTACATAGCCAGCATGATTTACCTTTGATTTTCTTGGGAAAAAAACAAAAGTATTAAAAAGAAATCGCCGTTGGCGGGAGTTATCTCCAGAGGTGTTTTGTGGTGTCGTGAGTCACAGCAAGCCTGCTGGAGGAGCCCAGCTGTGTGTGGCTGTGCCCTGAACTCTATTCCACAAGGTCCTATGGGGGAGGTATGAAGCCTGGTTCTGTACTGAGGCCCCTAGGGACCCAGCCACACTGACAGTAGAAACCCTGCAGAGGGTAACAGCCACCTTGGTTAAGAACCACCCTAGTTCCTTAATGTCCCATCAGAAGAGTGAAATGGGCCAGAAAAAAGTCCCCAACTGTGAGCTAGATGTCACAGGCAAACGAAAAGGTGTTTACACGACCTGTAATCACAATACACCAAGCTGCACCGTGTCCTGATGGGAATACTGGGGGCCTTCCTGGCGTTTCTTTGACTTATGGAGCCAAACTAAATGGCAAGCAGAGCCAATGAACATTCTTTCAGAGATCCAGCCTGCTCCTGAGACATTTCGTCAAGAAAATAAAAGATGTGCAAATCGGACAGAGTGAGACTCAGGCCCCCCAGCGGGCCACTGGTGTGCCACTCAACGTACAGTTCTGTCGTCTAGAGGCAGGAGCCAGTGCTCATTCATGCCAAGCCCTCATCTGAAGACTGAAAGGAAGTTTCCATGGAAGCAGCAGGATGTAGGAGCTTAGGCTGGCATGGACTGGGGTTCCAGTGACACCTGGGAGTGACTGAGGGAATCACTTTTATGAGCTATATGTTCTAAAAACAGAGGTGAAATGTTTCTCCCAAAGAGTGAGTGTTCAATACATTCAATGGAATGGTACATCCATTTCCCAGGGCAGCCTGACAGTGTCACGTGCTTTCCAGCTTAAGTGGAAGGAAGTTCTGTCTCACTCTTCTGGAGGCTGACATTCAAGGTTAAAGAACTGGGCATGCTTGGCTTCTCTGAGGGCTGTGAGGAGGAATCTGCTCCACACCTCATCTTTGGCTTTCTTGGGTTACAGACTCAGCGCCCATCTCCACACATATCTTCCTGTATAGAGCGTGTCTCTCCGCTGGTTTTTCCTTTTTCTGAGGACATGTGGCCTCTCAGATATGGAGCCCACACAAACATAACATCTCAACAGATTACAGCTTCATCAATGCCTTACTTCCTAATTAGTGCTGGCGATAGAACCTCAACGTGGAGTTTTAGAGTTGTTATTAATAGGATACATTTAAATCAAAGTCAATGGAATATATCAAGTGATTGGCACATCATGGCACCTCAGTTAACGGTGCTCGTCTTTGTAAAGTTCCATAAGGCTCCCTCTTGCCAACATCTGTGTTTCAAGAACAAAAACTAGGAAATAAATTCCCTTGGCATAGGTGGATTCTCCAGGTTGAGGGTTACCCACCCCATTCCTCTCAGTGAGGCCCTTGTTCAGACCCTTAGCCATTGGGCAATAGCACCTGCCTGGAGCTCCAGAGCCCCTGTCTCCTGAGGTCTGCTGGTAAACTGATAAGCTTGCTGATGCATGCTCACATTGAAGAGTGTCTCACCACTCTCTTTGTACGTCCAGGCTCAGATTATTGGAAAGGTGGGCTGCCCCACACCTTTTGAGGGCATCTAACCCAACATCTTCAGTGAGGATTTGATTGATGCAGGAGTGACCAGGCTACAGCTTCAATCGAAAAGCTATTACAGATTTACTCACCGTGGCTGCTGCCTCATTATACACTGTTAGGCATGATAGAAGGAAGGTGTTTGACACCCCAGTTTCCTGTCTCTTGTGAGTTGGTTTGTGATCCAGCCCACTTGTTTCTCATCCCACTCGGCCAAACATCCAACACATCCACTAGCAGCTGATAACAATAAAACGTAGTGATGACCACCAGTCATGTAAGTGATTAATTAGTCAGCACACACTTGAGAAAAGGGCTGAGGAAGAATGCCATGGAACTTACCGACAGCAGAGTCCCACGAGGCTCACCCATGAGTCTCCATTGCTGTCTCTGTCTCCCTCTTTCCTCACCCCTCCAGGTGAGTCCTTCGCTGCTTGCACACTTCCAGCAGGCCTCCTTCAGTGCCTTTACCCTCTCTAGGACCCGAGAGCAGTAAATGTTATGTGTACTTGGTCCCCATACTGGGTCTCATGTGACACACATAAGAATCCAACTTTGCCCTGGTCAGAACTGCCCTAGAGAGTGACCACTTCGACAGGTGGCCACTCTCAGGAGACATCAAGATCAAATTAGAAGGGAAAAAAAAGGACGCAAGATGATAGTCACAGTAATCACAAGAAAGCTAAAGCCTGTTCAAATGCCTCCCCCTCCCCCACCACACAGCCGTGGCTCTCTAAAAGGTCTCTTGTCATACTCAAAGCAGTCTTGTGTCTTTGGTGTACACTGACACAGACCAAACCCCCAGGCACATGCACAGTTGATGATCCAGAACAGGTTAAAGCAGCTTCTTGCTGCTCAAAAAAAGTCACAAGGCAAGCACAAGCAGACAGAGTCCATGTGGATCTCAGTATCTCTGGGATGTATTGACAGGCCATCAGCACCTGTTCCCAAAGCAGAACACAAGGACCCTGGACCAGGGCCTTGGGAAGCCTCAGCTTCTGCTCTGGCTACCATGTGACCATCTCTGAATCTTCAAAATTGGAGTAAGGATGCCCCTCACCCAGCCTTTGTGCAGGGATGGAGGAAGCTGACTGCATAGTTGCAGAGAGTGGAGTCTACATGCAAGCCTTTACTCTGCAGGGCATTTCTGCAGGGTACCACCTTCTCAGTATCCAAGGGTCCGATGGACACCATGAGATGCTCTTCACCTGCATGCTGCTCGGCTAGAGATAGTTTTGGATCACCCTGTCCCATTCATACATATATCGAAGTCCAAGCCTTTAACATGATGGTGTTTGCAGATGGGGCTTTGGAGAAATAATTAGGATTAGATGAGGTCAGGAGAGACACTGTCATGGAAGTCCTATAATTCCAGCCCGTGGGAGGCTGAGGCAGAAAAGTCACAGGCACTTCCTCCCTCTGCTGCTCCATCTGTGAGGGACATATGGAGAAGGTAGCTGGCTGCAGGCCAGGAGAACCTTCAACAGACTCACTGTGCTGCTGCTTGGAACTTGGCTCCCACTTTCTACAACTGCAAAGAAATAGAGTTCTGTGGCTTAAGCCATCCCATCTCTAGTATTTCATTACAATGGCCTGAGGTGACTAATATAGGTTTAAAAAAATATTTCAATTGTGTACTGGGCATGCATTGAGTACTTCATAAACCTTCAACTTTATTAAAAAGCTTTAAGAAAAATGAGGGTTTTTTTTTCAAGAATATCTAGGAGAGAAACCAAAATAGCTAGTTTTAAATCCTATAGCTGAGCTGTCTAATGTGGTAGCCACAAGTGACATATGGTTACTGACTTGAAATATGGCGAGTCCAAATTGAGATGTGTTATATTTTGTAAATTGTACAATAGAGTCCAAGGACCACAAAAATAATATAAAATTGATCATTTTTATATTGATTACACAATGAAATACTATTTTGGTTTAAATAATACAAATCTGAAATTAATGTCACCTGGTTTTCCTTTTTCTAATGTGGCTACAAGAAAATATAAAATTACATATTGACTCTTCCCCATGGCTCGCTTTCTGTTTCTATTGGACAGCACTGGTCTGAAGGGAAGACCAAGTCTGGGCCTGGGAGTCAAGCAGCCCTGCCTTCCCAGCCAAACTATGTCAATCAGGGCAAACAACTTAACCCTTGTGACCTTCCACTTTCCCTTTTGGGAAACAGAGGCTGTGAACGGATTTCACAGAGCTGGGATGACAATTAGATAGAGTCAGGTATACAGAATGCCTCGCAGGGGTTTGCTCCCCCAGAAACCCGGTGGATGCTCGCTTCCACCCCCCAGTTAGTAGGAAAAGAAAAGCCTGCTGTCAACACTCCCTTGATCAGCACCAGCTGTGGGGCTGGGCGCTCTGCAAAGACTCTGCAAACACAGCCAGCAGGAAGAAGGCAAGCCACCTAAGTCCCCATCTCACCACCACAGAGTTTATAGTTGCAGGGCAACAGCTCTATTTGAATTCAACTGCTGGGTTTCTGTAGCGCTTAAGCTAGAATGTGGATCACGACCTTACTCAGTGAAGACCTGTGAGGGACCAGTATGGGTGCTGTGTTGTTTTGTCCTAAGTCCAAGATGCACAGAACTCCCTCTCCACCACCTGGAGGAGCCCATGCCCTCCCCACCACATAAGGAGAAACGCCACTGCGTTGGTTCGTAGGCCTGGCTATGCCGAGGAAGCAGCTCCAGGCACTGCACTCTGTGACAGGATCGCAGAGTCTTGCCCACTGGAGATCGCCAGGCTCTGGAAAGCCACCTTTCTAAATATAATAGAGTTGGAAGAAGCCACAGATGATGGTGGTGGTGGAGGAGGAGGAGGAGGAGGAGGAGGAGGAGGAGGAGGAAAGTAGAAGGGGGAGGAGGAGAAGAGAGAGAGAGACAGAGACAGAGAGAGAGACAGAGACAGAAAGACAGAGAGAGACAGAGAGAGATCCCTATAATAAGAAATTTAATCTGAGAAGAAAATGGCTGCCTGAGAAGTCTTTAAGCATTGGATGCTGTGTGTGTAAAGACAGTTCTAACCTCACTCTGCTATTCCCTTAGGCAGAGGGCGATCCATGGACAGTCTTTGTGGGGCAGAGGCGCTTTGTTTCCACGGCAAGAATGTACTGATTTATCTGTACATCCTATTTACTTCTAAAAGGAACTGAAAGTAAAGTGGATGGACAGGATTTCCCTAATACAGCAAGCAGTTCTGTTAGGCTGTGGGCTCTGTGCTCCTGGGGTATCTTAGCACTACTGTGCTCTGGTGTGGAGTCAGATCTCCATCTCTGGGCTTCCAAGCAGAGCTAGAGCGGCTGCCTGCCAGCACCAAGGTACCCTCACAAGGCTAAAAGTGTCTGCCTCTCGCCTATCGTTGGTGCTAATAGGGCTGCACCTCTCAGTCACACAAGCATGCTAGTAAAGTTAGAAGGATGGATTACAGTCTCCTCTGTGGTGGTTCAAAAGAAAATGGCCCCCGTAGGGCGTGGCACTATTAGGAGGTGTGGCCTTGTTGAAGAAAGTATGTCACTGTGGAGGAAGCTATGCCCAGTGTGACATTCAGTTGCTTCTGCTGCCTGAGGATCAAGATGTAGAACTCTCAGCTCCTTCTCCAGCACCGTGTTTACCTGCATGCCGCCATGCTTCCTGTCATGACGATAACAGACTAAAGCTCAGAACTGTAAGCCAGCCCTAATTAAATGTTCTTTATAAGAGTTGCCATGGTCATGGTGTCTCTTCACAGCAATAGAAACCTTAAAGATACCCTCTCATAAAGTTCTTTTTCTCCACCCTTGTGAGTAACCTGAAGCTCTTTAAACATTGGGCACAGGGACTCCCAGACCAACCTTCTTCCCATTGCTCATAATCATGAGAGAACAGAATTAGAAGATAAACTTAAGAAATAGAAGGGAGCAAGGTGAGTCTCTTCTGAGAAAAGGTCTTCAGAAGAAGTCTCTGGCACACCAGGGGCCCTGATCTAGGGAGGCATCCTTGAGGTCAATAGCACATGCTACCTCCTGCCTGGGAGTTTGTCCCAACTCTGCCTGGGCCCTGGAAAAGGAAATCCCTTCATGATGGGCTTTGGTTGGGGCAGGGAGGGAGGGCCTCAGTGTTGTTCAGTTTCAAGTGCCTTTAGGGAACTGGAAAAAGTGAGTCAGATGTAATTCTTTGAACCCAGGATCTCCAGCATGAACTTTGCAGACAGGAAGGCACCCTCGTTAATCACCCTGTTCCCATGGGCCCATCCTGGGAAATACAGGACCCTCACATGGCATTACAGGATTTTCCAGGGGTGGAGACCAGTCTGCTGGGGAGCAGTCACTGCTGGTAGAATTGTTCAAGCCCAGCCAAGCACCCGTAGCCTAGAATACTTCTCAAAAGTTTCCACAGCCCTTAGCGAAAGAGGAGAGTTAGGGGAAGGGAAAGAGGAGATCCACGAAACACCTCATGGTCTGCCTCAGGCCATGGGCTGGTCTCAGAGGAGGAACCCTCTCAGCATGTGGGATACTCAGGGTGGGCTTTCCTATAGGCGATCAAGAGCCTAAAAGCAAGCATGCCCTTTAGTGGAACATTCCACTCTGGAAAGGACCCTAGACATCTCATGATGGGCTTCAAAACTATACAACAGTGAGTCATGTCAGTATTCTTTATGTCAGTCAGCACTTCAAATACTCTAGTTGACCAATAATAAAAGACTTCTCAGTTAGCCTACTGCATGTCCTCAGCCACTATGCGTGATCTCAGAAAAATTATAATCACCTGGAAATATGTTTTCGTGTTTTAAAAAATAAATATATAGCATGGGGTATGAAAATATGCAATTGTATAAGTGCAACTGTGAAGGAACACAGAGTCTCAGAAGAGTACAGGCTGACATCAACAGAAGTTAACTTCCTGGGAGAGGAATGAGGATTGGACTACATTCTCTTCTATTGGGAATTTTCCAAACCGTCTCTTATGGATGCTTGTGTTTAATAACTAAGTTCGTGTTTCACTAAGTAGCTTAAGCTAAAAGCAAGCAGCAGCTTTTCTGGGCCTATGAGAGGGGCTCATGGGACATATCAGAGAAGAAGCCCTTCAATGCAGAAGGCTCCTATGTGGATGGGACTTGATGGTAATTGAAGACTCATATCCCACTGAAGCTGCCTAAGGAGAAAGGGGCTGGCTGGTCTCAGAGGAGGACCCCCTCAGCATGTGGGGTGTTCAGACTGGGATTTCCTACAGGGGACCAAGAGCCTAAAAGCAAGCAGGATGAGACCACTGGTTGGCGCTTCCCTTTGCCCAGTGGTCCCTGAAGCCCGACTATTCCCCAGGGTGCTGGAGGCAGAAAAATGATCATAATTCTAGTGCCCTGTGACAGAACCCATGGGTGGATGGATTGAGACTAAGACTAGGAAGATTATATTCTTCTGTCCTGTCCTTATCCACAGAATACCCACAATGTTCTTCCCTGAATTTAGGGACACAGTTTTGCCGAGGGCTTGGGTAGGAACCTCTAGACATCGGCCCCTTTTCCATCCACTCCCTGCGGTCTGGCAACCACATCCCCACTCCCTGGAGAGTAGATGGGAGTGCAGGGCCGCCTATGAGAACGTGAACTAGCATTCATGATCTCTTGGGATGACGAAATCTCCTGTGGTCATGTGATCAGGAAGGGACTGGGAAGTCCCATGAAGCTACTAGCACCAGACTCACTCACCCACAGCAGGCCTGATACTCAGAGTTTCCAATCTGCTTTGCATGGCTCTGTCTGGGTTTACATTTTATGTCTGGCTTTGTCTTGACAGACAAGTTTGAACTCATCCAACTGTGAGACTCTGAGCACACTCACCAGAGGTCCGTGCAAGCCCCTTTTTCTGTTTTAGTTTCTTTTCTCTTTGTAGTACTAATCCTGTCCCTGCCACCATCAACACTCATGATGATGTAGCTAATGCCAACCCTTTAGACGAATGTCACTATATTACATATGTGCCAGCGCCTCGCTTCCTATATAACATTGGTATAAATATTCTATGCTAGTCCTTAACATTTGCATTCTTGGACGGTCTGTTCTGTGGATTTTGATAAAGACACAGAGTCATCCCATTTATGTTCAAGGAATCCAGCTCAAGGTCCCTGGCAGATATCTTCAACCTTGGCCATCTGAAGGGACCCTAACACTTCCTGGTGCGGCACATTGTCATCAGACAGGGCACCTTTTCTGCCTGTGTCTTCCACCTACCAATTTAATTGCTTTTTCCATCCTAACTAAGCACTGATCAGGCACTCCAGCTGTGACCTTGGCCCTCTGGGGTTGACAACACAAGCAGCACAGATTTATACAGATTTATTTTTTCTTCTCACCGTTTCACGGACAGAAGATCCATTCTTACAATAAATCTTAGCAACTTCAGCGTGTGATTTTTTTTCTTTCTTTAGTTTGATAAGTTGGGTAGTACTCACTTTTTATTTAAATAGACATCTTTCTTTAGCATCTCCAAATTGCTTAACATCTCAAGTCTTGAACTCTGGGGCCATATTAAACAAAATAAACGTTATTTGCTGTTGTGACAACTGATCTTATAACGGGGTGATACAGCATCTAGGTGACCAGCAGGCAGGTAGTGTATAAGGCACAGCTACACTGGACAGACCGATGAATTACATCTCATAAACTGGGAGAATGCAAGATTTCATCCTGCTTTGTATCACTTAAGACTTAAAAGGATTTGTTTTTGAAATTTTTCACTCACTTTTGGCTCAGTAGGCCAAATAGCTAAAATCTCCAAATGGGGAACCATATGCTTACAGACTTTCTACTTGGTTTCTCACTGGAGTCCCATTCAGCCCCTTCCATGTGCTTAGTAATTCTCTCAGGAGACTTCCTTTAGGCCAGTCCACCTTCCCCACCTCTCAAAACGGCTCTTATTAAAATCTTTATGATTTTATCTATTTTACAGCTCACAAAAGTGAATTCTAACTTACTTTACTTAGTAAAGTCCATCACATTGTGATGTAAGTCAATTGTTTGTTTTTGAACTGCATTCTGTTGCAGGGTTATACCACAGTTGGTTTAATCCATTGAACTATTGAAGGATACATTCTCCACATTGTGGATACAGTTCCTAGGAACATTCTGAGGTTTTAGTATGAAGGGGAATTTCCAGTTCACCTGGGTAAGTTCCTAAGTGTAAGATTTCTGCATCACCTGCAAGGCTATGTTCAATTTTATAAGACATTTCCAGGCTGTTTTCCAAAGGGGACACACTTTTGTGCACTTACATCAATAATTAACAGGAATCCTCATTGTTTCACATCTTCACCAGCATGGGGTATTGTCAGTTAACCTTTTCTTTGTTTGTCTGGTTTTTATATTAGCTATTCTAATAGACATAGAGCATTATCTCATTTTGGTTTCAATTTTCATTTCTTTTTTAAAAACTTTCTTTTTATTTATTCTTTGTGTCTTTCACATCTTGCATCACCATCCCACTCATCTCCCCATCCCTGCATATGCCCTCTGCCCTTGCAACCTCCCCTCAAAATAAAATAAAATTTAAGAGAAAAAAAAAGAAAAAAGAAAAAGAGGGGAGGAGGAAAAATCTCATGATGGAAGCTGCAGTGTGACACAGTAAATCACCCAGTAAACCCTTTTGTCCATATATCTTTACTTGCAATTGTCCATTGCAAAGAGTCATTGATCTGGTTCAAGGCCTCAGGTTTCTGCTGCACTATCGATACTGGGACTCCTCTTGGATATCCTGTTGTTGCCCTGTGTCAGGGCAATCCTGAAGCTTTGGGTCAGCAGGACAGGCCCCTTCACATGATCCAGTAGATCGTAGATGGACGTTGGTGTGGGTGAACTCATAACCCTAGTTCTGGGCCTGGGTAGTTGCAGGGTTGGTCACCCCAATTTTCATTTCTTAATGACTCATTACATTGAGCCTCATTCCATATACTGTTTCCAGCCATGTTTCTTCCCCAATAAAGCATCTGTCTCCTGGTCCTACTTACTCACTTGACTGTTTCTAATGCCCAAACTGTGTACCTGATAATTCCTGTTGAGAAACTATAAGAGCTCTGAACAGTCAACCAGAATTATTTCTCAAACATTTCACCCAGTCTCCCACTTTCCATTTTGTATTTTTCTCTTAGAAAGTCTTTCTAGAAGCTCCATAGTTTTAGATTTTTCCTTTGAGTTGAGTCCTTCTGTGTTTACATCTGAATAGCTGAATGCAGGAATTGATGTTCTTTTGTGTGTGTGCTTGAGGATAATTTTCTCAAGACTGTTTTCTCTACTGAATCATCCTTGTGTGTTTTCAGAATCAGTTGTCTCTGTGTTTGTATATTTGTGGATTCTCTCTGTTGCATAAATGTGTCTGTCTTGACCTGAATGTCAAGCTATTTTGGTTACTAGAGCTAAACTATTTTGGTTACTGGAGCTTTGTCGGTTTTTAAATCAGTCCTCTAAACTTTGCTGTTTGGCACAGTCTTCCAGTGATTCTAGTTCCTCTGAATTTCCGTATCAATGTTACAATTAATTTGCATTTTTCCAAAATAAAATCCCATTAGATTTGATCGGCACTGCATTAGTTTATAACAAGGAAGGGGCAAACCGATGACATAACTGGGTTTTCTAATCCATGGGTGGTTGGCTCCCAAGTTGTTTGGATCCCTCATTTCTCTCCATAATCACACTGCAGTCACCAGGGACCTACTCCTTTGCTTTCTATGACGATCATAAGCCCCTGGAGAGAAAAACCTACTCTTTCTATTGTTTGCTAAATGGTCATGCTGTCAAAGTTCTTTCCAAATTTTTGGGCGGGGGAGAACAAATTTTGTCTATGCCAATAGATTTATAGATTTATCTGCTCTCTACTTTTGTCAGAGAAGCTTTCCACCCCCCCACTGGCCAATGGTTAATGCAGAGACTCATAACCAGCCAAGGTATTGAGTATAATTAACTGAGTGAGTGATCAGCTATAGATGAATCATCTGCATCAACCTTCCACTTAAGACTTGGGAAACACTGGAGAGGAGACAGCAGAGAGAATGGAAGGGCTGGCAGATGGAGAGGAAAGCTGTAAAATGCTGACTTCTGCACCTCACAGAGCTGAGGACCACATCAGTTCACAACAGCTGTAGTTACCTGCACAAGACCAGCACGGGAACAGAATTCCAGCATAGATGGGTGTGGGGCTCCTGAATTGAGGAGCCATTGGAAGTAGATGACTCCCGAAGAAGGGAGAGCCATTCATGTTAGGAGACAGTCCCTGCGGGTTGCTCATGCCCTAGTGTATGGCACCATACCATGTACATAGGGGCAGCACTAATTGAACTCTAAGAATTATTAACAGCATAAAAAAGGAAGACATGAAGTTAGGAGGGAAACAAGCTGGGTGGTGATGGATGGGTATGATCAAAATACATTATATAAATGTATGAAATTTTCAAAGAATAAATAAAAATAATATTAAAAGAAAACATGTATACCTATGGACCACATAAATTGTGTTAATTAACATACTAGTTTCTCTTCTCCCTATGTTATTATTAACTATAGTCATCATATGTACTAGATCTCTTTAATTCATTTAACTATAATGTGTGTGTGTGTGTGTGTGTGTGTGTACCCTCTTTTTCAAAATGGACTAGTTATTTCTTTCATCTTACTTTCCCAAAGAATTTAATAACCATTTGTTTGATTCATCAAAAATCTTCCAGAATTTTCATCACAGTTGCTTTGAAAATGTAGATTTACATTTGGAACATTAACATCATTAATTCTAGGTTAGGTTAACTTTGTATATATGGGTATGAGTGACTTCTTAAGACTGATTTTTAAGGCAAGGTCTCATGTAACCTAGGTTGGCCTCACTATGTAGCCAAGGATGGTCTTGAACTCCTGATCATCTACATCTGCCCTCTGAGTTCTAGGACTACAAGCAAACTCAATCACGACTGTTTTTATGTGGTGCTAATGATTGAACCTGGCTAGACTTCCATTGACTAAGGGATGACAGGACAGTTGTTCAAACATTATGTCTAAGTGGGCCAGTGAAGATGTTTGCAGAAGACATCATCATTTGCATTGGTGAGCTGAGTGAAGCAGGTGGTCCTCCCATGTAGGTGGGCAGTACCTAATCAACTGAGGTTCTCAACAGAGCAGAGATAATGACAAATTCATTGTCTCTGCTTGACCCAGAAGCATCAATCTGCTCATGCTCATAATGTTGTAATTCTTGACTATTAGCTTCTGGACTGTGACTATTGAACTCCTGAATCTTACATCTGAATTATACCACTACCTTCCCTGGTCTCCAGCTTGCATGGAATGTTAGCATAGCCAGCTGAGCCAATTCCTATTATATATCTATCTGTGCATCTACCTATTGATCTATTATCTATCATCTATCTACTATCTATCAGTCAATCAATCATCTGCCTATCTATCTAACCATCTATCTATCATCTAGTCTCTCTATTTTTTCTCCCCTAGTTCTGGCTAACATTGACTAATACAATTATTCATTATCATTCCTAAGTCATCTTCTAAGAATGCCATCTAATTTCTTGCATTTTCCTAATGAGTATTAATTCCATCATATTACTGGGCTTTCCTGTCAGTTCTTATATGTTTGTTTTATTTTGCATTATTTCATTCTGAAGTTCCTGGTGGCCAGCTCTTCAATTTAAATGAATGGCTAAGCATTTCAAGAAAGTTTGCTACATGAAGGGCAGGTAAAAAAAAGACAGGTAAAGAGGGCAATCCAAAAGACATAAAAGAAAATGAAGAAAAGTTCCAGGAAAATGGAATAAAAAAATGTCAGGAAGGTGGGCATGATAGGAAAAAAACAAAAACTGATCTTGGATCTGAAGGATGCTTCTAAGTAAAAGGTCTTACAGGGTCCAGCAAAATCGATAGAGAAAGAACACATTCAGTACGTATCAGTGATGAAGACTCAGGTTCTTCAGGAATCAAAAAAAGATTCTAAGCACTTTCTGAGTTCAAAGCAAAGCAAAAGAAAATCCACAAAAGAGAAGAAAAATGCACAGGAGATTGAGCTTCCCAGCAGGTGGTTTAGAACCCGGCCTGGTTTCTAAGATCGATAGCATCTGAGTGGTGCAGGGTGGGGGCTGGGGCCAGGGGGAGCTGGGAGGGGCGGGGGAGAACAAATGTGCCAAACTGGGCTTGTAGGGACCAACAGAAAGCAGACAAAACTCACAAAGCATAGCCAGTCAGGACAGTGATAGGAGGGTCCAGGCCTGCTTAGATACCGCTCTGAAGACGGTGAGCATTGGGTAGAATTTATATGGACAATGGATATAGCAAGAAGACAAGCACTCACACATCTCCTTCTAAGTGGGACTTGCTAGGAGAAACCTTAAGAGAGGAACTTTGCAAAGCAGCCCAATGAATACAATTGCAAAGGCATCTCTAGAGCCCGCATTTCCTCACTCCCTCTTCCTGGGCAACAGAAGACTCTCACGTGGAGACTTGGCAGGGCACAAAGACATCGACCAGCTTCTTCCTCCTTCGACTGACCTGCCCTTGTGACCTGTCACCTCCTACTCCATCACTCTATATGAGGGACCTGGACACAGGACCCCAACTGGCAGGGCCAGGAAACCCCTAGTCCCAGAACCTTCTCTCTCATTCCAGGTTTCTGGAGCTTGGGCAGACTTCCGCCATAGGACTCTGCTGTGTGCTTGTACTTCATGCTCCTGCCGTCTTGGACCCGTTAGGAGACGGGAAATGTGGAGACTTCAGCATCTGATAATGGCCTCGAGCAGGACAGGGAAGTCTACATGACTTCCAGTCACATGTCCAGTAGCAAGAGCCTCTTGTGCTGCCTCAGCTCAGAGCAAGGGACACTGGGGAAGGTTACTGAAATTCCAGAAAGGGAACATCAGCTTTTACTGCCATACTCTTCCTCTCCGTGAAGTTGGTTTTGGTGTCCTGACCTTGGGTGCTACAGCCACTCATGGCTTCTGCCCAGAGACCTGCATTTTACCTTGGCCATTCGCGGTGCCTCTTGTCTGAGTCCTGACTGTCTACATCCTGACTGAGCCCATCCCAACTCCCCACATCTATCCTTCCTCTCCATCCCATGGTGCCATTACAGGTCAGGCTCTGGATACTTCCTGCCTGGAACACTATGACGGCTCCCCTTCACTGGAGCCGCTCCTCAAAGATTTCTTTGATCCGAAACTTGACCAGAATTTGTACTCTTCTCACACTCATCCTGGGCTAAATCCCAGGCGTGCCCCACTGCCACTGCCTTTCTTCTTGTCTCTCTTGCCACAGCCAAACCAGCATCCCTGCAGAAGGTCCCACAATTCCCAGCACATACACGAACCAAGTTGACGTTCTCTGCTCTGCTGCCTGCCTCCTGCTGGACTACTTGCCCATTTCTATATGCCCGGGACTACCTACATCTCTAGGATGTGGCACTTAGCACTGCTAGCTTTGGGGGCATCCATGATTGTGATGGCCATGTAACTGATAATCAAGACCAGGGCATTCCTGAAAATGGCAGGTCAATGGGTATGAATGGGAATGTCCCAACACACCCTTGCCATGCCAGTCTAAGCAGAGGCGGTCCCTTTAGCCTTTTATACTGTCCAGTTCCTTCTACCTCACTGCTCAAGTGTCTAAGAGCCCCAGTAACTGACATGGCCTCCTCTCTGCATCCATCAAAGTGAAGTGCACACTCCTCACCAAGCTTAGGAAGGCCCCAGAGGGGCCGATCTTGCTGCAGCTCTGATAGCTCCTCCTGCTCCACGGCTCGGGCTGCAGCCTAGACAAGAACAGCTCACACGCTCTCCAGTGCAGCCTTGCTGCCCCTTCACTCGCTTTTCACAAAACAGGTGACTCTGCCTTGTCACGTGTCCTCAGTTCCTGCCTCCCGCCTTCCCTAGCGTCCCTGCTGCCAGAAAACACCTTGCTATTTTATCTCCCCAGCAGACTTACTGCCGTGGCCCTGACCAGAACACCAGCTCTGTAGTGAAGCAGAACTCTGCAGCCCGTTCCTGATCCCTCAGAGCTACAGCTGATGCTGGCAGGCGGGGAGGGAGTCCCAAGCCCATAACACTCCCCCCCACCCGCCACGCCCCCCCCCCACACACACACACAAGCACACACTCTGCTTTTGCTGAACTCTGGCTTGGCTCAGGCCTGACTCTCCATGAACAAAGTATCCAAGGGTGTGGGATGGCCTGAAGTCCTGTCTAGTGGCTGGACCTGGAGGTGTTTCCTCAAGGTGTCCCCACAGGCCTCTACTCTGCCACACTCCCAGTCAGGAACACAGATGCCGTAGTCACTCATACGCCTCGTCAGACACAGATCCGCCTGGCTCCACCATAAAACCTAACTAGGCACATAAAAGCCTCCTGCCGGTGTGCCAGGTGCCTCTGCAGGCTCCAGAGAGGCGCAGATCTGCCCCTAATGTGTTGAGGGTCTGGGACATGGTGGCACCGTGGCTGCACAACAGAAATCACACAAGCTGTGAGCAGACAGTTTGAATGAAACCATGCGGCTGCCCTCTCACACTGAGGGGAACGACCCAGCCTCTCTGAGAGTGAGATAAAGAACTGCGTCCAAACCTCAGCATGGCCTGCAAAGCCCAGGCTCCATGCAGACACTACCCTCTGCTCACAGAATTGATGCTCATCCAAGATCATCCAGCCAGGCCAGGCTGGGCCTCTACCCTTTCCTGCTGACTGGTGGCAATGGCTACTCTGCCTCCTTCCTCCCCTCCATAGACCAGTCTATAATGAACCACTCCAGGTATACAGAAGGCCAGACTCTTTGCCAACAAGACGAGAGAGCCATTGTCTCCAGAACTCCAGTTCCAATTAGCTGGTCGGTTTCAGGAGAAAGAAGGAGGCGTGGCGAGAGTCTGCCTTGCTTCATGCCTTGTCTCGTTCACGGCCTCACCCGCAGCCAGGGCCCTGGCCTATGACCTTGCTGTGGGTGATCCACTGTTCTGTGGTGAGGTCTCTATTTCAGCTGCAGCAGACAAAGCAGCCCTCTTCCACACTGTCCTCCCTCATGGGTCCTAGTGGCTGTGACTGTGTTACCTCCATACTCAGTCCCTGGGAAGATGGGTGGTGTCCCCCAAAGGGCATGTGCTAGAAGTGTACTCTCTAGAGCAACCTCACTGAGAGGTGCTGTGGACTTCAGGAAGTGAGGTGCAGCAGGAATGACCCCCCCCCCACCAACAGGACTGGTGTCTTAGTTAGGGTTTCTGTTGCTATGCCGAAAACAGCCTGACCAACGAGCAAGTTGGGAAGGAAAGGATTTATTGGGCTTACACTTCCATATCACGGTTCATCACTGAAGGAACTCAGAACAGGAACTCAAACAGGGCAGGATCCCAGAGGCAGGAGTTGATGCAGAGGCCATGGAGGGGTGCTGCTTACTGGCTTGTTTCCCCTGGACTTCTCAGCCTCCTTTCTTATAGAACCCAGGACCAGCAGCCCAGAGATGACACCACCTGCCATGGCTGGGCCCTCCCCCACTGATCACTAGTTGAGAAAATGCCTTATAGCTGGATCTCAAGGAGGCATTTCCTCAGTTGCGGCTCCTTCCCCTCTGGGGACTCTAATTTGTGTCAAGTTGACACACAAAACCAGCCAGTACAACTGAGATCTGTCCATCCGCTTGCTCTCCTCCTGGCTAATGATATGGGCAGTTTCCTCTCCCATGCATTCCTTACCATCGCTATCAGGTCTCTCCCCAGGGGCCCAAAGCCATGGATCTGCCTGACCTTGGACAGAGCCTTCCCGAACCATGAGCTAACTAACCCTTTCTCCTTAGGTACTGATTCCTTCAGGAGTTTCATTGCTGTACACGCCTGCTAACAGTCCTTGTCAAGGCGGGGTCTGGCACCCCATCACCTCCATTCTGGGCTCACACTCTCCCCTGCGTATCTTCTAAGCACTTCCTACTGCAGCCCCTCCCTGCCCAGCATGCTCCACCTAGCTCCTGGGTCCACAGAAGACCCACCCTGAGGCCTGGTATCTTTTTTCCAGGACAACCTGCCCCTCAGTTTCACCCAGTGTTCCCCATGCCCAGCTGTCTAAACCACTGACTTCCACAAATGTAGCTGAATGTTAGGAACAAGCTCACGCAGGTGTTGCGGTGAGAGAAAACAGCAGAGAGCCATAAAAGCTGCGGCGGCTGTCTAAAGTAGACCCTGGGTAGGGGGAGGATTTCATTCATAACTGCTGAAGGCCAAACCACAGGAAGCGCCCATAGACTTTGATGAACCAATGAAGTCAGTGTCTCTCAGCCTTCGGCACCAGTCAGCTGGAAACACCCTAGCTAGCTGACCAATCAGGACAAACTTATAATTCAGGATTTCTGCCCAGCCAATGAACTGCCTCTAAAAACAACCGCTAACTGCTATGGAACCATGGAAATGCCCTGTAAAACTTCCCACTGCACTTTTGGGAATAGGCTGGGTCGTCCCACATTGATTAACTTAACAACACCCCACAGAAATGCCCAATAAAGGCTATTTCTTTCAATATTTGCACCGCTTTCTTTGGTTTACTCTAACACCGTCAATAGCAGGTGTCTCTGAGAGGCAGCACCTGGCATCCAGAGGCGCGTGGATGGAGCTTGAACAGCAAGAGCCATCACACCACGTGGCATCATGAGACTCGGCAGTGCGGCAGGGTGAGCCGAACGCCCCGTGGGCCTAAGTGACAATTGTAGGAACCCAGACTGGGGAGCAGCCTTGCAGAGCCGGTCCTCACGTCAGGGCATGGCGTCTCCTGGGAGCCAGAGGTGAAGAAGCCAAGGCTGAGGTCGGCGTAGGGCAGCAGGATATTCGAGTGTGGGGCTGGACTCCGGGGTCACAGCTCAGCACGCTGAGGGGCCACCCTCCACAGGATGGCCAGGCCAGCCTCGAAGCCAGAAGCGGAACAGGGCAGACATGGCTTCTGCACAGTGACATCACGGGACAGGAAGAAGCCAGATGTGATGGCCCGAGGGGCACTTAAGTGACTATGATGTGGTGTATGATGTTTAAGACTGTCACCAGGAAGTGCTCAAGACATGAAGATGATTGGTGACTGCTCCAATCTCATTTCCATTGTCAGGATTAAAATATCCTGATAAAACAACTAATGGGAGGGAGGGTTTATTTTGTAGTCCATCACTGTAGAGAAGTCAAGGTGGGAACTTCAAGTGACTAGTCAAGAGCAGAGAGAAACGAATACATGCATGCCCGCTTGCTTGCTTGCTTGTTTGCTTCTGCTTTATTTCTCTGCTCTTACACAGTTCAGGTCCCCCTGCCAAGGGAACAGAGCCGCCCACAGTGGGCCAGGTCTTCCCATATCATCTGACTTAAGGAAAACCTCCTGCCGGTGGTGGTGGCGGTGCATGCCTTTAGTCCCAGCGCTTATGAGGCAGAGGCAGGCGGATCTACATGAGTTCAAGACCAGCCTGGTCTACAAAGTGAGTTCCAGGACAGCCAAGGCCACAGAAAAACCCTGTCTTAAGAAAAAGAAAGAAAGGAAGAAAGAAAGAAAGAAAGAAAGAGAGAGAGAGAGAGAGAGAAAGAAAGAAAGAAAGGCCTCCCACATACATCCTCACAAGCCAATCCAATGCAGACAGTCCCTTATTGATACTCTCTTCTCAAGGGATTCTAGGTTGTGTTGTTAGTTGTGGCACAAATCCTAATTAGTCTTAATAAAACCCAGAGCCAGATATCAGGGTAAATCCTGAAAGATCAGAGAGACAAAAGAACAAGCCACAGCCACCTCTCGCCTCACTAATTCCTCAGCTGAAAGGACTGATTTCCTGTCTCCTCCCACCGTATATTCCTTTCTCTGCCCAGCCATATCACTTCCTGTCTCAATCTCTCCAGTGCTGGAATTAAAGGCCTGTGTGCCTCCCAAGTGCTGGGATTAAAGATCTGTGTGCCTCCCAAGTACTGGGAGCAAAGGCATGAGATCACAAGTGCTGGGACTAAAGGTGTGTGCCACCACTGCCTGACCTCTATGGCTAACTAGTGGCTGGCTTTGCCCTCTGATCTTCAGGCAAGCTTTATTTGTTTAGATCACACACAAAATATAACCACAGTTAGTCATTAAAGCCAGCCATCATGGTCACCTTGTTCCACAATGAACAGAGTAATACACTATCCAGTGATTTGCCATCCAGGGCAAGCCTATGAGGTAAGTTAGTAGTCGTCTGAAGGGTAGAGGAGCTTACCGAGTTCTTGTACCCACTGAAGATGAAATCAGCTACGGGACTGACAGCTGACAAGGCAGTGCTGCATTGAAGCAATGGGTATAGAGGATTCCCAAGTCCTTAAGTGCAGGGCTTCAGCATCTCCTTGAAAGCCAACACACTGTACACGTAGACCTACGTGGGCAATGAAGTGTACCAAGTAGGCTGGATCCACGGGAAGAGGGTGGGGAGAGGAGTGTCCATCAGAAACCAAAACCAAGGTCACCGCCCTAACCTAGCCATGACAGGATCTGACCTGGCATGAATCTGCCAACTTCTCACAGAGTCTAGCTATTGAAGGCAGTATTTGGGTCCTGGAGAAGGGCCACAGGACAGGGAAAAATATCAACGAGAAACCAGGCTCGTCCAAGAAGGCCAATATTGTGAGTCTCTCTGGACTGGAGAACACCAGTTGGGAGACATACGCTGTAGCCTATAATGCATTTATAAAGATGGGAAAGGGTTGGCGACAGACTGAACTCCTAGGTAAGAAACATCTTTTTTTTAACTTTCTTTTTATTTATTCTTTGTGTCTTTCATATCATGCATCTCGATCCCATTCATTTCCCCATTCCTTCAAATCTGCCTTCTGCCTTTGTGGACCGCCCCCCCCCCCCGAAAAAAAAATAAAATAAAATTTAAGAAAAAGAAGAAAAGGAAAAATCAATCTTGTCATGGAAGTTGTAGTATGACACAGTGAGTCACACAGTAAACCCTTTTTATCCTTTTATATTACAAATGTTCATTGCAAAGAGTCATTGGTCTGGTTCGAGGCCTCTGGTTTCTTCTACACTATCAATGCTGGGCCTTCACTGAGACTTCTCCTGGATATCCTGTTGTTGCCCTATGTTGTGAAGATCCTGCAGCTTTGGGTCTGTAGGTCAGGCCCCTTCATGTGCTCCCACAGATCATAGATGGAGTGGATATTGGGGCAGGCCAACTCATAATCCTGACTCTGAGCCTGGGTAGTTGCAGGGTTGGTCAACCTGCCAGCTCTTCCTTGTCCTACCCATCAGGGTGAGCTCTCCAGCCCTGGCTAGTTTACCCATTACAGTGATAAGCAAGGGGCGGGGCCAATTCTCCTGCTTCACATCATCAGGGTCAGCTCTCCCACACCTACATCATCAGCTCTATTGTGCTGCCCAGGTGAGGTGTAGGACCCTCTCTCCTGAGTGCTTCAGCCAGTGAGGGGAAGGACCAGTTAGTGTTATAGCCAGTGAGGGGTGGAGCCAACTCTGCATAGCCCTATCCTCTCGGCCTTTGGTGATATCAAGAGCCACAGACATCAACACAGACTGCAGCTGCATTAGGGTCATAAACCTAGACATCACCATGGCCCTGAGTGGTAATCAAGTCACCCACCTCAGCCTGTTCCTCATCACTTTCACCTCTTCAGATATGTCTCTGTTCACAACATTCTGTCTCTTTCTCTCCCATTCCACAGCATACATTTGCTCACCACAATAGTGCCCATCGGTTCAGCGCAGGCCTATGTTTTCTCCTCGGAGCCCAGGGGACAGGCTGCCCCAGGCCTGTGTGTGGGTCCCTTTGTCCCACTCAGTCCATCATGTCACTGGGCAGTACCATGCGTCCTCCTCAGAGCTCAGGGTGGTCCTGGTAAGAAACGTCTTATGGTATGACTTTGTAAGTGAAAAAAAAAAAAAAAAACTGCTTGTGTGGAATGATCAAGAATGATTTCTTAAAACCTGAGCTCTGGTCAGGAATGTAGAATGTACTGGCAGTTGAGTATTTCACATGGTCCTAAGCGTTTACATCAAACAGCATATCCTTCCATCTCTAAAAGCCAGACAACCTCTCACAGATACTCCCTTGCTAATCAGAGAGCTCTACAGACACTCAAAATGGGCAACTGGCATCATGCTTTTGCTCCTTGGCTATAAATCATGGCAGAAGGAGCCCAGACTGGGAGCTGAGGGTCACCACTGAGGCCAGCACTAAGATAGTTTTGAACTGCATAGTCATAGCCTAAGACAAGTTCAAAATTCAAAATCAGAAGGACTAGTTCTACTGATTGCATCGCTCTTTCCCATGCACACCACTGGCAAGTCAAAACAATTTGAAGTCATTCTATGAAGAGTCAAGGACCATCCATACTGCATCAAGCCACTCTAAGTTTTGAGTTAGTCTATTACGCAACAGTCAGTGACTGGTACACTCTATCCCCCACACCCCTTTCTTCTCTTTCTATCCCTCTTCCTCATCTTCCTTTTTCTTCCCCTTCCTTCTTCTTCCTCTTCTCCTAGGCCATCTCAGTTTCTCTAATATTAGAGAAAATCTTCTTGTGATACAAGGAACATGGCTGCCACTGTGGGTGGGGACAGGGAGAAAGGAGCCTATGGTGGATGGCACACTGCCCCCACCCCAGTTGGTCCCAAGGCCAGGACCTATCAGGTGGCTTTCCATCTTGCTGGTTAGAGATGGGGCATCGTGGCTCAGGGTGGATAATTGCCATTTTACTGTAGCTTGGATCTTGGGTGTCTCTCCCAAGCCCATGTGTAACAGGAATCTTAAAGGTTCTTATTAATAAAATAAAACCCGAGGTGAGTTATTGGGGTCCATGCTGGTAGATCAGAGAGACAGAACAAGCCACATCTAACCTCACCTGGTCAACTTCTCAGCTGATCTTGTTTCCTCAGACTGGATGCTTCTGTGTCCTCATCCCAATGGCTCTCAGCTGAACTGCTGCTCAAAAGCCTGAAGCTTAACCAGCCACATGCTTAACCAGCCAAATGCTTCTAGTTTCTGGTCCTCACGCCTTATATGCCTTTCTGCTTTCTACTATCACTCTCTAGGATTAAAGGCTCGCTTTCTGGGATTAAAGGCGTGAGTCACCATGCCTGGCTGTTTCCAATGTGGCCTTGAACTCACAGAGATCCCAGATGGATTTCTGCCTCTGGAATGCTAGGATTAAAGGTGTGTGCTATCACTGCCTAACTAGTGGCTTTTCTGTTCTCTGACCCCAGATAAGTTTATTAAGGTACACAATATTTTGGGGAACACAATACCACCACACCCATGTTAAAGGATGAGTCCCAGAATTAAGCTGTTGGAATGTGGTGGAACCTTTTATAGGTGTGGGCTAGAGGAAGGTCTTTAAGTCATTTGGAGTGAGCCCTTGAAGGGGATAATAGGACCCCAGCCTCTTTCTCATTCTCTTTTTTATTTTCCTGGCCATGAGATGAACAGGTTTCTGTCATCCACTCTCTGATCATGATGAGTTGCCCCTCACAGCTCTAAATGCAACCTACAGCTGCCATCAAGGTGATGACTGGGCTTCAGAAGTTCAAGGTCCTTCAGACTCTAAGTACCTCGTGACTGCAAGACTAGGGTTCCTGTCATCCTCCTGGCTATCAGTTGCTCCACTCTCAGGGCCCTGTATAGTCTTCACACCCTACCCCATACAGTGTCTTCTTCAAGGTTAACAGTAGCAGGCTATCTTCATGCAAGGCCCAGATCCCCCTTTAAAAGCTGCCACTGAATTAATTCAGACCCACCCAGGATAATCTCCACTTTTATTAATTCAAAATTAAATAATTTAGAGCCTTTGCTACATTGCCATATAGGGAAAGTTTACCATAGATGTAACATGAATCACAGGTCAAGGGTCTCAGGCCCAATCAGGAGGTGGGGAGCATTGCAGCATCCTACCTGTGATATCTACCCTGTGTTTTGGCTCATGCAGGATGCTATTGCTGAAAGACAAAGTAAGATTAAGACTTGGGTACCAAAGGCCCTCACTGGTCAGTTGCAGAATCAACCATGGAGATCTACCAGTCCACACAGTGGGGCACATTTAACGCAAGGACATAACACACTTTTCAGGGTGGAGGGTTTTCACAAGACAGGGAGTCTTGCAGCTGGCTTCCATAGGGTGATTATTCACTGATGCAGAAGGAGGCTGATCAGGCAGGAGACACCGCTGGGGTGGGTGTTTTGCACATTACTGTGTTTTAGGTAATTACCTTCATGGACCCTCTCATAACTATCGTTTATCTGGTGCATTTTTTTTTTTTTTTGTTCAGCCCGCTCACCCTGTTTGACTTACATTTATTTTAAACAGAACCTTTACATCTCAAATGTAAAATGGAAAACCAACATTCCTTGTTAAAAATAGAAGCTAACCATAAAAATAAATAAAAAGAAACATGGGCTCATGAATTTCTTACGATCTAGCAAACTGCTCTTTGCTAAAAGTAGAAACCTGTAAGCGTGAGAGAGATGTTTAAGGAAATACCAAAGGAAAATAACATTTTTCATAGAAAGGCTGACAGAAGATTAAGAAATGAGCAATTGTCATGTTGGGATGCATGGACATTTCGATGCTCGAGGCTGCTGTCTCATGAGCAGCCTAAGAAGCAGCCTGGAGGCTGAGTCAGTGGGCCAGATCAGTGACCAGGTGCTTAGGACTCTGTCAATGGGAGGCAGGTTTGACAGGCAGGGCACTGAATATGATGTGATTATAATATGAGACAGTTGATATATGATATAAATGAAACAGCTCCCACAGGCAGTTCTGACGCCAGAATGGACACTTGAATTCATCCCAAATTGACAAAAGAGAGCCCAGGCCTTTCAAGGGCAGCAGCGCAGCTCTGACTGGCCACCCATCTATGCTAGGTGGCCCTGGGAAAGGAGATGTATATGACCATGGGCTGGGCGCCCCCTTCAGGAAGCTGAGGCAATTCCTGGTGAGTGTCTCAGTGGGGAGCCGACTCCAGGAACCCTTGGGGAAAGAGGTGAGAAGAATCGGGGCCTCCGTTCTTAAGGGACAGCTGAGCAGAGTGTCTGCTGCATACCTCCTTCTCTTCAGGTTGGGCTAATGCGCTTTGCATGATAATCCCATACTATCTAGGAACTGCTCCCCGGAATTCTGCCTGTTTTATTCCTGGAAGAACTTCCTGGAAGGTTACAAGAGTGGATTTAATCCCCTGGAGATCAGCTCAGGACCATACACACTCATTGCTTTTCTGATTTTTCTTCTTCTAGAATCTTCTCTAGCTCAGGTAGTTCTTCCTCTGGTCAAGGGGGTTTACCTGGAAGTAAAGCCCAAAATTACCCCTGGTGATCATCACACACTACCTCTCATCTGTTTGCCATGAGAATCTGGCAGAGAAATTGACTGGGACTGGCTAAGACTCTAAAGTCCCAACAGCAGAGCTACCCAGAATACGTGACTCCAGTCAGGATGAATCACTGGCCCTTTCAGGGCAGAAGCAACCTAACCAAATTCTTATTCTACCAAGAACTCTATGTGCTCAGCCAGGGCCAAATTAGGGGCTTGCATTGATCTCCTTGCTGGTTGGCTGGACACTGAGATGTGGCAGAGCCAGAGCAGTCTGGGGTAGTGGATGCCTATGCTGCTGCTCTGTGTGTGGCTTTTATTCCAGATGTAGCTGCTCCATGCACACATCCACTGTGACTGACAACAGAGGCTGGGTAATGCAGCTGATCAAGGCCTTCCATTTAGCCAAGTACTGAGTGCCTCTCTGGTAGGTGTTGACATAGAATGCAGAGATCCTCTCTTTTCCTAGCCACTCCTTCATGCTTACCCATATGCCTTGTTCCCAGGCCTCCTTTTCTTAGGGATTTCAGTCTCTTTTTTCAATTTACCATTACCACTGCTTACAAGTCCATTTGCATCCTTGTCTCAGGTCACTCTTCTTTCCACATAAAGTGGATGTGCATATACGGACCACCCCCCAACTCTACTCTCAAGCTTCCCCTCTGCTGGAGAGGGGTGCACAACTGAAGTCCAATTTCAGTTTGCAACAACAAACTACCTATCCATGGAGCAAGCACAAATGTCATCCTTCCCCATCAGCCGATCATGAGAGAGCCCCGGGCAGCCATAGCTGTGAACTAAAGAGAGGTGTGGGTGCACGGTGGTGGGGTGAAGGTCTGGGCACCCTGCCAGAGCTTTATGTCATACTTTGGAACTGTGACTATTGACACTATGCTCTGCCCAACCTTGGTTGGACCTCATCCTTCTTTGATGAATTATTACTGGGCTTCTCCAATCCTGTGATGTGGTAAATTCAAGAGAACACAACTCATGACAAGCATTTCTGGTCGCACCATCATCTGATGTCCCTTGACTGGCCCATTGTGTTTTTGTGTCTTTCAAATAAGATGAAGTCCTCTGCTGCAGATGGCTAGGCGTTGCTTTCAACCCTTGCTCTCACTGGGCTCTGGCATAAATCCCACATGGTGTCTTTGCTCCATGAAAAGCTCAGGATATAAGACTTGATGGGCACCAAGCAACAGAGCTCCCTGTTCTTCATTCAGTCTAGAAAGGCTGTAGAGCCCTTTTCTCATTCCAAGCCAACAGGCTTTATGATTCTCTGGGATGGGTATCCCTAAGGGTGCAATTTGTAACCTAGCAGGGGTCGTGTCTTCTTCTTGGGGATGAGAAGTGAAAGACACAATAGCATATCCTCTGCATTGGAGGAGATGGCCCAGCATGTTTAGGATACTAGTCACCTAATAGCCTCACTAATACGGCAAGCCTCCAGATTTCCATGAAGCACACGTTTCTTGCCAGAATCTCCAAAGTACTTGCCATTTCTTGCTGACTCAGGATGTCCTAGGCACCAACAAAATGCTCAGTAAAATACTCACAGGTCGTAAATCCATTTGGCCCATCATGCCAGAAATGATAACTAACATGGACCTAGAGGATGAAATGTGTATACTAGTAACTGTGTTCTGATACCAGGTCCATGTACAGCCAAGGGCTCTACCACCAAGCTATACCCCTGCCATATCCATGTGAAGGACAGCTGCTTCTTAGTCCATCTGGAATGATATTAAGTAAATACAGTGACCAGGTCAAAGGCCACAATGCCATGGACCTGAGACCAGTCTGCTGAAGCTGAGATGCCATATCTAGTGGGTTTGCTACGACTGAGGCTGTTGACACTCGACCTGGTTGCATTTAGAGTCTTCCACTGCGATTCTCGGCAGGGTTTCTGAAAGAAAGAGACTCAAGAATTAAACGATGAGATTGCCAGTATCATCTCAGCTGTATGCTTCATGTTTCAAAGGATGGTAGTCAGTTCCCTGGTTCCCGTGGGGATTACATCACTGATTTTGATTCATTGATCTGGCTGAAGCAGGGTAAGAGAGCAGTTTCAAAGGCTTCTTCTTGGACTCCTCTCCTATAGTAACTCTTACGCCATCCCACCACACAAAGCTCCAACTTACCTCCCTATGGCACCGACTCTTATCCCACAGGCCAAGAAACCAGCACAAAGTTCTGGCCTCTGCCAAGAATTCTTATTCCAATTATCCATTTGAGGTCTGAGGAAATGGCTATGGAAGAGACCCTGGGGCTCAATAAGCTGACTGTGAATAAACATCCATTAATATGAAAACTTCCCTCTAACAAGATAGTGCTAAAGGTGCCTTAGTGTTGGTGATAACTTGGTCTCTATGCCCCTCTGTCCTTGAAGTAGCCAGACATTCCCCCTCTGGCCAGCTGCTACTTGAGTATGTGACCACAGGTCCCTTCTAATGAGAGCGTTCATTATCATCTTTCCCTGCTCAGTGCTGCTGGTGCCTCCAGGAGCCTGGCCTCATCTTCCCCCACTGGGCTCCAGGACCAAAGGCTGCCTCATCTGACACTGAACAAAAGAATGTAGCTTTTATGGGTGTCGCTGTTCTCTGCCTCATTCATTCATCTTTGGCTTTTTTTTTTTTTTAATTCTCGCTAGCTTATTTTTGACTATATAAATGGAGCAATATTCCTGATGGCTGTCCAGCAACGTGTTCCCTAGGGATTCTGCATTTTTATTAAGCATCTCCATAGCTCCGTGTGAGTAAAGAGTCCTGGCTGTTCTTCTCCTGTGCCTCTTATCCTGATGGTTGTGTCTGCCCTGATTGGGACAGTTAAGCACCCCGTTGCTTTGGGATCCTTTCGTTAACAGTAATGTTCGGTAATAAGAGCTCCCTGCCTGAGCTTCCACCGGCCCCGGCCACCACTGCTTCTCATATCACAAATCTCTCTCCAGTGGATTCTAGGTCACTTTCCGTGTGAAGAGTCTCCTGAGACCTTCCATGGAACATAGAGGCTGGTGGTTTGCTTGCCCTCTGCACCACTTCAAATCCAGCCCACTCATCTCTCTGTGCATTTACTCTGTGCCTCTTTTGTTTCCTGTAGCATTTTTGGCATTTATGCATTTAATGCAGGCCATTGCTTTTTGTAAGTGTCCAAGAGCCAATCCCTGAGCATATCAGCCCCACTCACCGGGACCCTGTCCATAGTATAAACCATGCAGCACAAGAGAGTGCACCTGTGTTAATCCACCCCTCCTTCTAAATCTATCACCTGCCCTCCATCCAGTACCATTAGGATCTATCCCAGTTATGTACTCCTATGCCCTGGCACATGGGACCCAGTCTACAGAGGCTGCCTCTTTGGTGGGCTCAGTCCTTCCACATCCGGGCTAGGAGGCAACATGATCTTATATTTCCCCCAGGAACTCAGAGGACAGATATAAGTAGGTTATGTGAGAAATACATGTTTTCGTTACATCTTCTAGGAAAGGAATATGGTCTTCTTGGGCCCAGAGCATTCATAGAGGTATAGAGTTTTAAGATTCCTTAAGAAAGCACATCAACCACAGTGCCCCAACTCTCAAGGAATCCTCAGTCCCAAGCAGGCAGGCCCTCACTTTGATGCAGCAAACTAAACTCTGTCGCTGTCACTTTCCTATTTAAAACCTGGTCCAGTCCTCAGCCAGATCATCTGCAAGAAATGGGGCTTTATGATTTACTGTGAGACCTCCTGACACCCTGGAGTCGGTGAGCAATCAGCCCTTCACCTTTCATGATCTCTCTCTTGCCATGTGTCCAGGACCCTCAGCAGAGCCTGACGTAGTCTCCTAAGTGACTCCTTCCTCCTGGACCTCTGAGAGGTAGGTAGACACAGCCGTCGGCCGTGCAGACTCCATCTGTACCAGTCCCAGCCTGTGACACAGGCCTTCCACCCTCAGAGTCCATAGTCTCGGGTCACCCCTGGCACGGAGATGGAAAGGGATATGTAGAGTACTTGAGAGAGTTCTTTAAGGGAGGGGTGGTGCACATCTGCCCAGAGCTGGAGGGAACCAGTCTTGACCAGAAAGAGAAGCCTAACGTGATGAGCTGTGACAGCTGTGACTCTTGGAGCTTGATGGCACCCAGTGCTGTTTAGGGCCACCAGCCTGCGTCTGCCTGTTGAACTTGGCTGACCCCTAGGGAACAAACAAGACCAGGAGAGGAAACTGGGTGAGGCGCTTCTGTCAGTTAGCTGAGTGGTTCTGAGGAGGGACTCTGCTCCGAACCCTCAGGGGACAATAGTTGGGTCAGTCAGCAATCCCCTGGCAGTCAGTGGCTTGAGAGTCAGGGAGACATCAGATGTGTGTGACAACATCCACCAAAGTCACCTGAGAGCGGCAGGAGTGGGGCTGGGAAGGGGACGGAGAGAAGCAACGTGGCCCCTGTGAATTCTGGGGCATGAGAAGACAGATAGGAAGAGAATGGAAAAGGCTCAGCCAAGACAAACAGGGCAGAAGACAAAGGCCTGAATGCCAGCCAGAGGATGGAGGCTTTGTCTCTCGACGAGGACCATCAAAGGTTTCGAGGAAGACTGGGGGTTGGAAGGAGGCTACACAACCCCAAAGGAGTCGCAAATTTCCCAAGTGTCTATCTGGCTGCGTCTCCAGCAGACTCCTCTCAGTTAGCTGGCCCTAGCCAACTCAAACACACACACACACACACACACACACACACACACACACACACACACACACACCCCACCCCCCTTCTCCAAATCAGCTCCCTTCAAATTGTCACTCCCCACAGGGCTGCATTCATGCACCCCTTCTAAATAGTCCCACTGTTCAGCTTTAACGAGAAGTAATACCAATCCCCATGTTTGCCCAGAGAGCACCATATTTCATCAAACCAGAGCCCATGCAGGCTCAGATTACTGTCTGAGACAATGTTCTGTAACCCTGGTTTATTCACATGTCACGGGTATTTTAGCAAAACAGAAATGAATGGCCCTCACCACCCTAGGAAGTGCCGGGAGAGCTGGGTCCCCGCCCAGGGGAAGTCATGCCTTCCCTGGCCACAGTTCTCAGAGAGGCCGACTCTGATCCTCTAAGTTTTCCCGACTTTCAGAAAGAGAATATGGGCTGAGGAGGAGTCACAGACTGGGTAGTTATTTCCCCATAAAATGTGAACTCCACGGATGGATTTTGCCAGAGCAAAAATAAAATCTGTCATTGATTATAAAGTCCTTTGTGCTTGTTATTTCGCAGATTTATTACACTCTGGCCTGGCAGCCTGGAGAGGCCCTGAGATTCTTGTCTCTAGCGCCCCACAGCTCATACCCCAAATGGGGACAGGGACTTGCTGGCATTTCTTTTGTCCTTTAAGGGCCAAGAGCTTTGGAAATTTAGATGAAGAGCGGTGAATCATGGCACAGACACAGGGATAACAACAGCTCATTCTAGAGGGCTGACACTTGCTAACCAAGGAAACATGTCCTGTCCTTTGTAGCTGTTAGCAGTAAGCCTCTCCTCTGCAAAGCCTCTCGTCAAATCTTCCAGTGTCTGGGTCCACTCTGAAGGTGCTCTGGCCCCTTTCAAACCCACCACAAAAAGAGCGGCAATAACGTCATCAACGTAGTCTTCTACCATCTCTCGTTAGGACCTTACCAATAAACCTCACAATGTGCTGCTCATGTCGGTGTTCAGAGCTGAGGAGATGGGAGCCCAAAGAAAGTGAGTAAGTTGCTTAAGGTCGTACACAGCTAGGGAGTAGTGGAACTGGGACAAGAGCCTAGTCCTAAATGACTTCACAAGGTCATATGGATGTTCCTGCTTCCAAGACTGGGTTGACGTGAAGCCACAGACCTGGCATATAGTACTGGAGGTGGAACAGCCTGTTGATCAGACTTCCAGGATTTAGAGGGGCTGTGGGGCTGCCCCTAACAGAGCTGGTTAGGAATCACTAACTGGCTCCGTCACAGAGCTGGGTAGTACCATCAAACAAGGACAGGGAGAACTTAGCATTTAACATCTACCTGGGGAGTGATTTTCACCCTATGGTCCTGGCTTCCTGGAGTTACCAGTTTGCCCCCTGCTAACTGAGGCGTGGGACTTCCAATCATAGGGCTTTCTCACTTCTTTCTCACTGTTGTCTGAGCTGAAGGCACCCCTCCTTCCCCAGGATGTGTGGCACAGAGGATGGAAGGCTGACGTCCCCTAATCTACCACCCTATCTCTAGAGAGAACACTCCTCATCCCAATCCATAAGGTCAAGAGTCTGAGTTTAACAGAATGGTCCTCCCAAGAGCAGCATAACTGTGTGGGAAGTTGTGGAAGCAGGGGATTGGAAGGCTTAGATCCATAGTCAGCCATCTCTGCTCTTATTATTCTGAGCTGCAGCCGGAGCTATTAAAAACAAAACATGTTCATTGGCAAGTTCCACAATTAGCCTCATTTCCACGCTCAAGCCCTGTTCAGCACGAGCTGCCTTTGCACAGATTGCTTCTTGTCTGTGCTGTGCTGTTTGGAGGGCTGTGCTGGGAGCTAGCAAGGATGTGACCCAGTGGTAATCTGAATTGCTTCACCAAACACATTTTTATCCCATCATCTCGGCCACATGAAAGGGGGCCACAGTGCTCCAGTGTTCAAAACTTTACAATCCCCGCTGTTCGGCAATAAAACGAGGCAAGAAATATTAGCCGTCCTGGCTGATGCCTTAATTCTTTCGAAACAATGTCAGAGAAGCTGTACCCTACAGGTTTTAGTGCCTGCTAAAGCCTGACCCTCGAGCTGGCTTGAATGGAGCCAGAATGAGTTAAGGAGGGCGAGGAGGCTTTAATGGACAAGGATCCGAATAGCCCAGCTTGTGCGGCCTCCTGCAGACTCTCCCTCCTTTTCACAGGCTTCGATTGTGTTTGGCCCCAGCAGAGACAAAACTACCCCTGAGCAGAGGCTACCCCCAGCTGGCACAGGTCAGAGGCATTCTAGGGGAGAAGAGAAAAGGGGGGCAAGGGGAAGTGAGGGGCTCCTGGAGAAAGGAGGGAAGTGAGGTGGGGGAAGGCCATTTATAAGGAAGGAGGGTCCAGGCCATTTATCTGGAGAGATTCAGCTACGGAGCTGGGACTCTCACCTCCAGGCAAACCATTTTGGGAAAACCAGTTACAGCACAATTGGGAATTACATACATGTGAACGGGAAGTTGAACTCTGTGTGCGTTAATTTACAAAACAATATATATTCATATACATGATAAATGCTACCCCTGCATGCTTCCAAAAAATTACAGGCCTGAATCTCAGTGCTCTGGGTAGGATGAACACCAATGCGACAGTCTGAGATTTTTTTTTAAACTGTAAGTGGGTTGTTTTACATAGTGACAGAAACTTTTTCCAGGAAATTTTCAATGATTGCATTATGATCCCTCCCAGAAAAGTAACTATTTTGGCTCCCAGAGCCCACAGTCACCAGATAAGAGGAACGTTGGATTCACAAGTGTGAGGTTATTGCCCTGCAGCACAGAGTGGGTCCCTGAGCTGGCTTTCTAAAAGATCGTAGGTTTGAAGGGGGTCCTCTCTTTCCCTCTAAAGCAGTTCTCAACCTGTGGGTCACAACCCCTCTGGGCGAATGACCCTTTCATAAGGGTCACCTAAGACAACTGGAAAACATAGATATTTATATTACAATCATAGCATAGCAAAATTACAGTTATGAATAACTTTATGATCGGAGGGGGGGTGTCACCACAATATGAGGAACTGCATTAAAGGGTCCCAGCATTGGGAAGATTGAGAGCCACTTTAGAGTCTAAAGATGCCTTAATGTTTAGGAACCTGGACTCCTTTTTCTCAGTCTGCTGAATTCTGTGGACCCGGCCCCTAAAGAATGCACAAAATGAAATACCCAAGTTAATAAAGGAACCAACAGCGCAATAATTACAAAAATATTTAAAGCAACTCAGCAGCTTAATAACATATGAACATGCTATTACATATTGAACATAATGAATATTCCGTTTCACTAATTCTTCAATTAGCAGGGGACCAAGCGTTACAGTAATTTCAATGTAGTTTAAGCAAAAAATTTTACTTTGGGAAATTTGGAACACCTTTCCTTTCAAACGAAAGTGACTGAGTAGTATGGATCTGTGGAAAAGCCCCACTTCTGGCCACTGTGATTGGTTGCTTGTTTGCATAATATCAGAAAAAAAACGGCTAAATCGACCAGATTTTTCCCCCATTAGGACCTCGAATTCTATCTCTGGGGAAGTAGCTTTGCTAGAGTGAAGTACCTTTGGGGACCTTCTGCCCCAAGGCTAAGCTGCCTAGCCGGGATCAGGGTTGCCCTACATCAACACTTTACTGGGAATTCTTTTCTAGAAAACCGTTGGTTTTTTTTTCTTCCCCCTCTCTGATGCTTTGAAACTTTTTATAAAGCAAATTGAAAGCATGCCCTTTTCTTTTTTAGCAATCCTGTCCTAAGATTTATAAGGATCTTTGAAGTATTTCTTCAACAACTGGAATTACTGTTGCCAAATAAAAGGTCAGTTAATCAGATAAATCTAATTCTGTATTTTGATCAAGACCTTTCTTTCCACTGCCTTGGTTAGGTCGGTTGAGCTTTGGAGTCACACACACACACACACACACACACACACACACACACACACACACACACACACACACACCTTTTGTTGATGTTAAATCCCAGAGCTCCTGTTCCCAAGGCTGCACCTTTGCATTTGGAGCACAAACTGGCTCAGAGACAACTAGGCACACATCCCCTCTGGGGTCCTCATGGGGGAGCTGTCCTCTTCCAACCACATAGCCATAGCATGCCATCGCAGGGGCAACCCCGCAGGCGGGCCCCCCTCCAAAGGCCGCCCAGCCCCCGCGACGCCCCGGCTCAGCTGCAGGCAGCGACACTCCGGAGCCGGCTGCGGGGCTGGGTCTCCGGCTCTCGGCGGGGGAGCAGGGAGCGCGCCCGCCCACGCCCACGGCCCCCACACTCGTGAGCGCACACCCCGGCGCGCGCACGTCCGCACACCAGGGCGCACGCACAGCACACCGGGCTACAGACGGGCTCTCAGCAGCCGCGAGTGGGGACACAGCCGGATTCCCCTCCGAAGGCGCCGTCGGCCACCCCGCCCCGCCCCGCCCCTGGAACTCGCCAGTTCCAGGCGCCGCTCCGTGGGCTGCAAACTTTGCAGCGTGAGGCAATCAAGGGAGCGCGCCGGCGCGGGCTCGGCTGGGCTCCACGCGGCTCCCGACAGCTGTTGACCGCTGGCCAGGCGGCGTGGATGCACCGCGCACAGCGCTGCCGCCCACAGCCAATCCCGCTACCTCGAGTCGGGTCACACGGGCTGTCCGCGTCCCGCACAGACCCTCCAGCCACGGACGAGGGGCGCAGCCAACACTGAGCCCTCTCTCCCTGTCCTTCTGGGCTCAGACCCTTCACTATCGTCACTCAGCCATGGCTCTTGGTCCAGCTCGGATCAGTATGGGGTCCCAACTGCTGCCTATGGTGCCGCTGCTCCTGCTGCTGCGGGGCGCATGCTGTGGCCACAGGGGCCCCTCATGGCCCTCACTGCCCTCGGCAGCCGACGGTCTGCAGAGGGACAAGGACCCCCAGCAGTCCCCTGGGGACGCAGCAGCTGCGCTGGGCCAAGGCGCCCAGGACATGGTCGCTGTCCACATGCTCAGGCTCTATGAGAAGTACAACCGACGGGGCGCTCGGCCAGGAGGAGGCAACACCGTCCGAAGCTTCCGTGCCAGGCTGGGTAAGTAGAGTCTACACAGGGACCCAGTCCTCCTTATTCATGGAGCCCTATATCCGATCTCTCCGCTCCTTTACAGCTCCACTTCTCTCTCCTTTCTTGTATTGACTTTTAATTCATCCTTTCACCGACAATCCCCTCAGTTCTCTGTACCAGGCCAGAGCTTGCAGTGGGGACCCAAGTGTCACTGGGTGGCAGACCAGTCCTGCCCCTGGGAACTTCCACAGCTGCTGGACAAAGGTCAGCATATGCACAAGGCCTTAGGCGCAGAATGGAGATGGCCATGGGCTGGAGGACAATCCGTGGCGTTAAGGTGTGTTCGCGCTTGCTGTCTGAGAGGGCAGCATGGTCAGCGGGGCACACGGCGGCACTGGTGGAAGTACCAAGCACTGAGCCCAGGTAGGAAGCATGATTTGGGTGGCAAGGAGACAGAGTGCTCTGAGAGGTTTCAGGAAAGGTCCAGAAGCACCTTGTCCCTCTCCTGGACCACGCTCCACGTCACCACCCTCCACTTGAGCTTGTCAGATGCTCTCCCTACCCTCTTCTTAGAGAAGGTCACTCCGAACCCTTGCCCACTAACTTCCGGGTTGAGCAGCCCTTGAAGGGGGGGGGGGGTAAGTGCAGAGGAAGTGTAGCCTGGGAAGCAGGTGGTGAGAAGACCCTGGTTGTCATGGTGACTGCTCATGGTTTCAGAATGCTGTTCCAGAAAATGTGGGCAAGGGTCTCCTGCAGTCCTGTCTGAGAGGAGGCCGTTCCCCAGGAGAGAAATCCTTCCGTGGGCTGTCTTCTCTCCCAAGACCGATAGGGACAAACCTCAGCCAACTTTGAGGCAGAACAGGGAAGGCCCGGTGCTTTCTACCTGCTGCTCACCCTGGGCAACATTGTGGCTTCGGATTCAGACATAACATGGCTAAGGGAACCACTCTCACAAAGAGGCACATCCTCCATCATACTAACCAGGCCAGTGCCCCTAGGTTCTAGGCCAACTCTGGCTTCCCTGGTACCTTTTATTCACTACCTGGAGTTCATTTCTGGAGAAGCATTATTAAATTAAGCCACTTAAGAAGCATTTGGCATGATTGAGTTCAATCACTAAAACTACGTGGACCTGTTTGTACTCTGTAAAGCGGGCAGTACATAGCATTATCTCCCTTTCGGGGTTGAAGAAGATGAAATGAAGTGATAACATAAGTTCAGAGCCCTGGCTGAATTAAGTAGCAAGCGTTGCATGTTGTAGCTCCGGGAATAAAAAGCACCGTGATGAGTGCTTTGTGTTCATATAGGCTTGAACTTGACCTTTGCTGCCCATTAACTCTGGTCCTTGAAGCCTTGAAGCAGAGAGAGAAAGGTCATCAAGGTCACCACTGCCACAAGAAGTGAGCATGTGCACTGGGCACAAGCACCTGCTGCAGCCCATTCATCAAGGGGTCCAGTTCTGTCTGTTTTCACCAAATGGAGGTGATACTTCCTGGTACAAACAACAGGGACATTTTAACCCCCATAAATGGCCTGGGGACTAACCTTAAATCCAGCATTCCCATTTTACAGCCAAGGACAAAAGGACAGGGCAGGGAGGAAGTTATTGTACGTGCCATGCAAGTAAAAGGCTGTTCTCACTGCCACATACCATCCCCACCTCTCCACCAGGACTAAGCCCAGAGTCTGGGAGCAAAGCATCAGGGTGGAACAGGCAGACACACTTAAGAATCAGAGTTCTGGTCCAGTCCCGAAGTGTCTGGAAATACCTTTTATTTGGATTCCTGATAAAAACTAAAGAGTAAGTTCCAACTTCACCGGTTACTGGCTGTGTGCTGTGGCACATGTTACATGTTTTCTTGTGTCTTGTAGAGGGGGTGAGCCTTGAATGGAAGGTAGGTTTATGCCTGGCATGGAACCAGGGCTCAGTTTCTTGTGCCTTGCCTTGACTCATCTAAATGTCCCACACTTAGCCTCAGATGCTCCTACCTCTTGAAGATCCGTCTGTGGGGCGTTTTGAGCAGGGCATGGACCCCTTGCCACAGCCCTGGTCCCGGAGCATACCAATTCCCCTAGGCTCCATGGGGACAGGTTTTTGCTGCCTCTCAGGCCGACACATCCTGCCAGACAGCAAATGTACCCACTCCCAAAACCTGCTACAGCCACTTCACCCTCATCTGCACCAAGGCATGCGCTACCATCCTGATCCCAGTTCTGTGATCCAGCCACGGGACTGCACTTCTCATGACTAAGAGTTTCTTTCCACTTTTAAATTGTGACTCCCCTTCTGATTAATAACGTTTTTAAAGGAGCTCAGATACGGCAAAGACTTTGAACAGTTCTTGGTATGTGCTCATTTGCAATTTATTAGCTCTTAACTGTGACGACACCAAGCTTTCCTTGTCCCTGTCCACCTCCCCCGTGAAGTTCACTTCGTTCCCTATTAGTCTGCATCTGGGGAGGGAAAGCCTTTGAGGCTGACTCTAAGTTCAGGTTAGACCCCAAGTTCAGTTTAGACCACGGTTCACCTCCACACTCCCAATGAATGATCTGTGTTTAATCCCAAGCTCGACCCCTGACAATGTGATACTGAGCTAGTTTTCTTCTTCTCTCAAACATACCCAGCAGTCAAAACTGACAAGTCAAGCTCATTTCGTTCTCCAGTGCATTGTCCTAATTTTGTTACTATAGCAAAATACCAGAAGTTGAGCAACTCATGGAGAAAAAAAAAAAAAAAGTTTTATCTAGCTCACATTGAGAGACTGGAGGACTAAATATCGTGGTAACGGCTCTGGGGGTAAACTCTGGGGTTATGTCATAGGGTAACAGATGCATCATGGCTGGAAAACTTGTGAGAAGGACTGATCATGAGGCAAGACAGAGAAGCAGGAAGCAGGAGAACAGGCAGCCTGACTGCCCCTCCCTGGGAACTAAGTGAAGTCTAATGAGAAGCATCTCCAGGGACTAACGTTTACCCATTAGATGCCATCCCTTAAAGGTTGCAGAACCTCTAAATATTGCCACACTGGAGACCAAATGCCCTGCATTTGGAGATAAACCAAATCCAAAACATAGCATCAGGCATTTCCTAAGCATTTCATTCGGAGAACACATAGATGCATAGAATGTTGTTCTCACCCAAAATAGCTCATGAACTGGCAGGGCAGGGAGGAGGAACCACAGGATAGGGCAGTGGAATGGGTGTGCTAGGGTAAAGACAGGCTGGGGGTGCTCACAGGGTCCCCAAGGGTAGCACTGACAGGGGATGGGGGAGGGCAGTGAGGACTTCACAGCCCGAGAAGACCCTAGCCTGTTGATGGGCAGGTAGGATGCAAGAGTGAGACAGTCCGCTGTGTGTTGGAGCTGTTGGGCATTTGGTTAGGAGGAAACCAAGGCAGCAGATAAGCAGAAGGCAGCCAGTCCCAGAGAGCCTTAATTTTGCCTGTTGACAATGGAGCAATACACCTGCGGGGGTGGGGGGTAGGGTGTGTGTGTGAGAGGGAAAGTGTGTCGAAAAAAAAGAAGGGGGAAATGACAGGCTGTTTTTTTTAAACACAGTAACAAATGTAAGTTATTCTTAATCACACATCCAGATAGGATCAGAGTTAAAATAATATTTTGTAGAATCATTTCAGTCCTGCACAAAAAAAAAATACACGTATGTCTACAGACATATGCACACAGCCATTAACCTGATGGGGCTGCATTTTCTGCATGCAGCTCTTCCCATCTGCAGCTGTCCTTGAGGTCTCTGCTGTGCCCCTCAACCTCTGCACTTCTTCCCCTGGAAATGGCCTCCTCCTGTGGGTTTTGTTGAGGTTCTTTATGTGGTGGGGATATTAACCCTTCTTTTCTCATAGATGATGCTTTTGAAGCACATGTGTGACATCGAGGGCTGACAGTTCTAGAGTAACTATTACAGTCAAGCCCAGGCGAGAAGGAGGCCACGGTGAGACAGACGCAGCATCTACAAGGCCAACAGTGACTGGGGCTGGCTTGAAGCCAGAAGTCGGGAGGACAGAGAATTCTCTACCTCTGTTGGAAGGGCTGGATGGCTTGTAAGGCCTCCTACTCAGAAAGACCCTTGAAATCGATACTCAACTCAGGCCTAGCCCCCTTCTTTGCTGACAAGGCACTGGCCCTCTACTTCCTACCTCCAGCTTGCACAGATGTTTGCATCTTCAGCACGGTGTGTCTACTCTGTTGTCTTCGATGTCTGTTCCACGGACAACGAGGAAAGGGTGGCTGGACTTGTGTTTGTATTGGACAGAGCCATGTGTGCATATGTGTATGTGTGAGTTGTAACTCTTAGGCTGAGGCCATCTGGGTACCCGTCTCATTCCCACTGTCACCAGGGAGAACTTGAGTGTTCCACTAAGAGGTTGGGGTCCCGAGAACCCCAAAGATCCATAGAGACTGGTTGTTTAAGTCAAGGCAGTCCTTTTTCCTGGGAAATACAGAAATCAAAATTACCCATATTTATAGTATTTATGGACTCTTGGGCACATCTCAACAATAGAGCACACTGGAGAGCAGAGGGTGTGTGTTTCAGACGAGATCCACCTGGGGACACAGCTCAAACCTGCCTCTCGGCCGCTGTACGACTTTAGGCTAGTTACTTGCTCTCTCTGGCATGCCAAGAACTCCCCCTTTGTTAACTGAAGCAACGGAGCCCACTCTGCCCCTCCCCTCCCTGTCTTCTTACAGTGCGGGGCCTGCACCAAGAACCCATCCTTCACATCTGTTTCTGAGTAGCAGCTGTCACCAGGCCTTGTGGGCCTTGTGCCGGGATCTAGAGATGCAGCATCAAGTACAGCTGGAAAAGCCTTGCCTCTAGGAGTATGTGTTCTGGAGGGGTGTGCGGTAATAAACAAATACACGTCAGGATGCTATAGGTTCCCTGAAGACAAAGTCAGGGTGGAGAGGGCTGAGTGGATCTTCAGCCACAAAGCCAAAAGGGGTCACTGTAGGAGCAGAGATCTGGAAGGGGCCTGAGTGGTCAGGAGAGCCATGAAGGCAGAAGTACCATCCCTGACATGTGCCACTCATCGGAAGGCCAGAAGAATGGGACCCGGGCGTGGGGAGGACAGATATAGTTGGGGAGGTTGGCAGGAAGCCCAAGTGGGGCCTTAGTAAAGAATGGAGTATTTGGGTAGCAAGGACCTGAACAGGAGTGCTAGGCAATTTGAATGCTCCCATAATATGGCAGCTTGTTCAGACTGTTCTGTAAAGCTGTAACGTGACCAGACCCTAAGAATAACTGTGATGACTACCATTCTATGTTCCTAAGAGGCTTTCGAGCACCTTTGACTGCCTCTGCCTGGACTCCAAGCAGCCCATCACTTAGCCCACGCAGACCTTTTGCAAATGTTTATTGGGAAACTGGGTGAATAAATGGAGGAGAGGAGGAGGGAGGCTGTCTTCTCATTGGCTGAGACAAGAGCCACAGTGCTTTAGCACAGTATATAGGACAGAGGGACTTCTCTTCCTGTTTGCTCCTTGGTGCCATATGCCCCCACTTAGCTGGAAACATCAGAGGTTCCTCCACTCTCAGCCACAGCCTGGAGCTCCTGCATTGCATGCATGTAGGCATATGCATGCATGGACTCCCCCCACACTCTGGGGCTAGGGGTGACCCATCTGGACCTCAGCATCTCCCACCAGGGATCATCTTTTTCAGCAAGTTGTCTAGTGAGCTCCCTCTACCCAAATGCATTCAAGCCAAGTGTGGCAGAATCCTTCCTTCTCGATTGGCCTCTGGAGGCTCTTGCCCAGTCTGGACAAATGTTTGGGATAATTGATGAAGAAATACCTGAACTAGATTAAAGGTAAACAAAACCTGCCAAGTCGGATGTTATAGAGGCCAAGTGGTGAGTGAGCAGGTTTGAGTTTGTATAGGAACCCCTTAATCTGCCATCCTTGATCCTTTACAGGAAAATGTTGGGGATGTACCTTTGTGGACACCTCCTCTGCCAAGCACATGGCATGTGCCATTTCTTTAATCCTCCAAGGATCACACAAGCTGAGGGTTCTAGTCTTTCTATGAAACTAATGAAAGAATAAGGCTTAGAATATAATGTTCTCCTCTAGGGCCTGGAGCTTGTTTTCCAGCTTAGAGGTGTGTGCCACAGACAGTGAGCGTCCCTATACATAGATCAGTGAGTGAGAGGCAGAAGGTGGCCCAGACTATCCCCTTGATGTCTACATACATGCTGTGCAGGAGCCCCAGGCTGTGGCCAAAAGCAAAGACACCTGTAGCTTCCAGCTACAAAGTTCTGCACATCCACACACCTCCTCTGAGGTGAGTGTTATTCCAACTTTCCCAACAGTCATAACTCCTAAATGCAGCAGTTAGGATGTGGACCTCCAGGCCATGACACGAGAAGCCACAGAGTTCTGGGAGGCCAGGTTTAAGTCTTCAAGACCCAGCATCACTTCACATATGGAGCACAGGGAAGGGCTGATGCACCTGTCTGGTGGTGGTGCATGGGGACCAGGCAAGGAAACACCTTCAGCCTCTACCCAGCCTACTGCAGATGTTTCTCCCTTTCGTTTTTCCTTGTGAGGCCCATTAAGAGATCATGGATATTCCCAGCAGAGTTATGCTTCCTTCCCAATAGAAACAAAACATTAGGCTAGTGGGTAGATTTTTTAAGAATTCTTAAAGTTTTATTTTTTTATTATTACTTTCTGTCTATGTGCAAGTGCATATGTACAACATGCATGCATGGTGTTCAAGTAGACCAGAGGGGGGCATCAAACCCTCTGGAAATAAAGTTACAAACAGTTGTGAGCTATCGTGTAGGTGCTGGGAATCAAATTTGGGTCCTCTGCAAGAGCAGCAAGTGTTCTTAACCACTGAGCACCTTTCCAGTCCTAAGTCAATGGTTCTTGAAAACTGATCCCAGCTCATCCTCTGGATACAGGTGTCATAGAGACCGACGAACCTGTCTCACGGAGAGTGTAATGCTCCCCTCAGTACACACCCCTTCAGCTGGAGAAGAAGGGGGAAGTCCACCCAGCCACTTTGGTCTCCTTCTAGTCTACAGTATCCCAAGGTGGCATCCACAAAAAGACCTTTTCTCCTTCTGAATCTTAGACTTCCTCATTGTAGGGAATTTGCATTGTCATCAAGGCTGGGACTGCAGGCAGCCCTGGGGAACCAGGGCCCATGTAGAACCAGGAGAGAAGGAAAGGGCTTCCAGATGCCCCTGGAAAGCAGAAGCAGAAGCTTTCTCCAAACACACACATATGACTGCTGAATGTGCCTGGCCCTCCTCATTTGGACCACATGTCTCCAGATGGCAGTGCGAACCTTGGAGTGGCATGACCTACTGTAGTCCCCATATTGCTATTTCTTCGAAAAACTATTTTTTGTTTTTGTTTTTCAAGACAGGGTCTCACTATGTAGCCCTGGCTGTCCTGGAACTCACTCTGTAGACCAGGCTGGCCTCGAACTCAGAGATCCACCTGCCTCTGCCTACCAAGTGCTGGAATTAAAGGCACGCACCACTGTACCCGACTGTAAAATTACCTTAAAAGGTGCTAAGAGTGCAGCAAAAAATAATGAAGATCTCCTTATTTCACCTCATCTAGAAGAATGATCACATTTAACAGAAGTTGCCTTTTAAAACTGCATAGTATAGAGTGCTGGGAAAATACTGGACCAGCTAGCTGCCCTGAGGCCAGTCTTGGATCTGACCCAAACCATCGCAGACCCTTAAGGAAGGTGTCACTGACACTCCTTTGTCCTTCGAAAGCCAGTGGGAGGCAAGGAGGAAAGAACAGGAGCTTTTGTGTCTTGTAGCCTTGATCATCACCCTCTCTGTCGCATCCTCCTCTCTCTCTCTCTCTCTCTCTCTCCCTCTCTCTCTCTCTCTCTCTCTCTCTCTCTCTCTCTCTCTCTCTCTCTCTCTCTCTCTCTCTCCCTCTCTGCCTCCCACTCTCCCTCCTCCCCTCCCGTCGTCTCATCCTCATTCCTCTCAATGGAATGGTGACAGTTCCCTACCCCTGGATATCAGCTGTAAAAGTTCATTGAGGATAACAAAGGAGGCCCTCACGCCTTCAGGACTGCAGGAGTTGAGGAAGGGGAAGTGAGCCCTGCTTGGAAGTGCTGGTCCGTGGGAATTGTTCTACTGTCCCAGATCTCGGCAGAAACCTAAGAACAGGATGCACTTCAAGAGAAAATCTAACAGGTTGCGGTCTGTCTTTCCCTTTGCAGAAATGGTCGACCAGAAGCCTGTGTATTTCTTCAACTTGACTTCCATGCAAGACTCGGAAATGATCCTCACAGCCACCTTCCACTTCTACTCAGAACCCCCACGGTGGCCCCGGGCACGTGAGGTATTCTGCAAGCCGCGAGCCAAGAATGCATCTTGCCGCCTCCTGACCCCAGGTCCACCCGCACACTTGCACCTAATCTTTCGAAGCCTCTCACAGAACACGGCCACTCAGGGGCTGCTCCGAGGGGCCATGGCCCTGGCACCTCCACCACGTGGCCTGTGGCAGGCCAAGGACATCTCATCGATCATCAAGGCTTCCCGAAGAGATGGAGAACTGCTCCTCTCTGCCCAGCTGGATTCTGGGGAGAAGGACCCCGGGATACCCAGGCCCAGCCCCCACATGCCCTATATCCTTGTCTATGCCAATGATCTGGCCATCTCAGAGCCCAACAGTGTGGCTGTGACACTCCAGAGATACGACCCCTTTCCAGCTGGAGACCTTGAACCTCGCGCTGCCCCCAACAACTCAGCGGACCCCCGTGTGCGCCGGGCAGCTCAGGTCTCTGGACCCCTGCAGGACAATGAACTGCCAGGACTGGATGAGAGACCAGCACCTGCCCTGCATGCCCAGCACTACCACAAGCACGAGTTCTGGTCCAGCCCTTTCCGGGCACTGAAACCCCGCACAGGGCGCAAAGATCGCAAGAAGAAGGACCAGGATACATTCACCACCTCCTCACAGGTGCTGAACTTTGATGAGAAGACAATGCAGAAAGCCAGGAGGAGGCAGTGGGATGAGCCACGGGTCTGCTCCAGGAGGTACCTGAAGGTGGACTTTGCAGACATCGGGTGGAATGAATGGATCATCTCCCCGAAGTCCTTCGATGCCTACTACTGTGCTGGGGCGTGCGAGTTCCCCATGCCCAAGGTACGGCCTCTGTGTTCTGATCTGGTCTCATCCTAACTTGGCTCTGCCCTGTTGGCCATCCCTCTGTTTGCCTGATCTGTTGCATCATTTGCAAAATGGAGATGATACGTCTCCTGTCTGCAGAGGCAGGAATATACAGGGGTGCCCCACAGCCTGTTAGGGTAGTGCTTTTTTTAAACGTTGGCTTTGATTTTTTTTTTTTTTTCTAAGACAGTCTCTCTGCATGTATCTCAGGCTGGCTTCAGGTCTCCTGTTTAGCGTCCCAGCTTCTGGGACTGGAGACACGTGCCACTATACCTTGCTTTGAATTGGGATTTTAAAAAGCAAGGCATTGCTTCCCAAAGGCAGGAATAGGGCATTCCCACAGAGCAGCTGTCTTCAGAGACTGAGTCGGTGCTGCCTCCCTGTGGACAAGGCAGGTATCCAACGTTCCCTCCTGACTGAGGCTCTCCTGTCCGGTTCTAGTCTGAACTCCCGTGCTTTTGGTATCAACAGCTCTCCCGGGGGGGCTCCCCCGTTTGGTGCATCCCACAGCCCAGCCAGCCTTCACAGTGCACAGCAATCTGAAAGATACATAGTCCCCGACTATTTTCTCTTCCTGACCCTGAGTTTTCCCTTTCCCCCAGACGGGGGTAACCCCAGCCATCATCCTGCAGCCTGTGCTGCAGTGGGCTGCCCGTGTCACCCCTCAGCACCTACAGCAGCTCCCCCTGCTTGGTTAGCTCTGCAGACTCCGCCGTGGTATGTCTTCCAAGAAAGGAAGTCGGTGTATAAATCCAATTTGAACCTCAATAAACAGAGCGAGTGGGAAATCCCAGGCCCAGATGTGGGCCATATAATCTGTCTGGAATTAAGGGGTTTCTCCTCAAATCCATTCACATATAAGAGGGAGGAAGGGGGGCGGCTGGTAGAGAGAGGTGCCTGCTGACGGGCTTCACATGGGCCCAGGACAGATGAGAACTCACAGCGGCCAACTTTATCGGGCTGGCCTGCCGCTCCCCACTTTCAGAACGCTGCCTGAACCCCACATGTACAGGGGCTCTTGCCTTTCTCTTGTTGCCCCCTCCCCCACACTCCCGCCCCACAACGACATAAGGCTTCTTGTCCGCCAAGAGCTGAAGTCCACGACCTGGCTGTCTGCATTCATCTCTTCAGAAGTGGCCACAGTTTCCAAGCCAGACCCCTTTCTAACTGAGCAACTTGATCGTGTTGCTTAGCCATTTTAAGCCTTGTTATCTGTGTCTGTAAAACGAAGGTCATATTGTCCATATAAATTAATGAGATGTCAGGATGAGACGATGCTCTGATGCTGCACCTGTCACCCCGAGTCAAGCGCATATTGAAATGCCTGTCTGCAGCCCATGCCACACTAAGCATATCATTTTAATTTTAGCCAGGGTTGCTCTGGAGGCATGCCCGAAGGCTGAAGCATGGTTCTAGGCAGGCTTGGAAAAGTTTCCTTCCAGCTCAGCTCCAGGTGCTCCTAGGAAGGTGACATGCAGGCGCCCCCAAGTGGCCAGTTTCAAGTAGCAGCTGTGACATCCCTTTTATACTAGAATAAGTGAGCACCTAGGTACCAAGACTGAGCCTGTAGCTGATTTTAAAGGAAACATGTGTCCAGCTCTGGGCTTTTTCTTCCAGGCCACCCCTCGTATGGCCTTATTTGAGAAACAGCAATAAACCCTTTGCTCTGAGCTGTCTTTTCTCATCTTGCAGATTGTACGCCCATCCAATCACGCCACCATCCAGAGCATCGTCAGAGCTGTGGGCATCGTCCCTGGCATCCCAGAGCCCTGTTGTGTTCCAGACAAGATGAACTCCCTTGGAGTCCTTTTCCTGGATGAGAACCGGAATGTGGTTCTGAAGGTGTACCCCAACATGTCTGTAGAGACCTGTGCCTGTCGGTAAGACGGAAGGTGGAAGACAGTCCGGCTTCATCCCTGCCCTGTAGAGTGGCATTTTTGGAGCCAGGACTTGACTCTGGGCAGTTCCAGGTGCTAGACAGAGCTTATAGGCAACGCTGCTGGGACCTAGAAAGATCTGAACACAGTGCCATCGTTCTTCTGTTTTTCCTTGCTAGGGGTGGCTCTGTGAAGACTTTTTGCGTTCCTGGAAGGAATCTGGAATTAACTTTGGTCTGAAGTTTGCCCATCAGCCCTACCCACATTTTTCAAGGTCTGTGTCCACAATGTCGGCTCTATGCATTCATCATCTCAAAACCTGGGAAGACTATGCAAATCTTGGGGTACTTACCCCTCTAGCAGTTGAAGCACTCATCTGAAAACCCTCAGGCTTCCTACTTTCATACTAGAAACAGGGCCTAAATCTTGGCACGGATGGGTGTTTCTCTTACACTTCACTACTCATGCTTTTATACATGCAGTATGCACATGAAATCAAGGTTGGTCTCTTCCTTTAGTATATGTATTCTCTATTTTAAAACAAAGGAGAGAGTCGACCCCGTCCCCCACAGAGGTCATAGTGCAGGTTAGATGTGGGCTGTTTGATCATGCATATGGAAATAACACATACAGTAATATGTTGGAATACTAAAAAATAACCAAGATTTTATATTTTTGTAAGTTATACTTTGTATACTGTAGATTGTGAGTGTTCTGTGTTTTTATGGAAAGCTAATAAATTAAAGGTACAGTGATGTCTGGAAAAACTGAATGTCACCCAGTCCAAAATATCAATTGTTCCCTTATTCAGTCTGTAAATTTCTACCCTGGGTTACATCAAAATGGGAAGTGGTTCCAGGATGGTAGTTACCATCCTAGAGTTTCCTCATATCCCTAGCCTCTTTGATCGGCAGGTGTCTGTGGCAGCTTTTGTCTGGAGTGACAAGAACAGATCTTTTAGTCAGGATAATAAAAACAGATTTGACCTAAGCATTTAGGGACTATCTCAGGAGGTCCACAGTTCAGGAGGGACTGGAAGGGCCAAATGGTCTCCTTTGCGTGTTTTCAAAATACAAGGCTGTCTCCCCACAGCCCTATCACAAACAGCCACCCCAGGTGACTCTCCTATAAATAGCAATGGCATGATCTTTGCCTTCCTTGAAGTAGTTATTTCTGAAGCCCAGGGCTGGGTGTTTTTTTAAAGGAGAGTACAAGTCCAATCTGAGGCAGATGCACCACAATCTCATCAGCCAGGTCCGGGGGGGGATAACATTGACGAAAGCCTCAACACGTGGGCTGTAAACTGCCAAAGCTAAGAGGGGAATGAGCTGAGAAGCAGCAGGGGCATGTGTGCTGAGTTTAGTACTCGGTAAGGGAATGTTCTGGGAAATACAGGTAAGACAAATACAGGTAAGCCGAGGAACTGTGCACACCACCCACCCAACTGCCACATTCCCTTGGGGCTGTGGGGGTACTCTGCTGTCTGCATAGCCCTTCAGTGAGTCCAGCCCTGGAGAAGTGGAGCTGGATGTGCAGCAACTTCTGCTTCCAGGCTGCCCCTGAGCGAACTGCCAACTCCCAACTCCATGGGCCTCTCTGCTTAGGTGGCCCCGGTGCCTTGGGAAGCCTGGGCAATCTCTCAAGGAGGCTGCAATGACAGCATTGTGGTCTGGGTGAGATGCAAGAGCATCCAGAATGGGTGAGTAAGAGAGAGATACGGGCATTTGAAGGAATCTGTCAGCACCCTCACACCCTACCCTTGGAGGTGCTCCATGCACCCTAGGACGTGTGCTTACAGAGCTCCCCACGCTGGTTAGTCAGGGGAGACAGGCCATGCCCACCAACAAAGGCTGTCTGAGTCTTCTCAGCTGTTGTAGATGGTGTGGATGTCTCCAACTGACCTGCAGACTTAGTGCTTTGCTTGCCATGGGAAATGCTTTTGAAACATGGTAGATTATAATTATATGAATAGCAAAATAAAATACTAGGCCTTGAAACGACTCCACCCTTTCTTCCAAATATCAGATCCTACTGTTACCTTCGCCACTCCATTTCCCCATTGAACTGTTTGCTCTCTTTCCACACCTATGGTGGCTTCATTTGGTTCCTTCTGGCACCTGTAATTCCTGGGTAACCACTGAGATTCTCAAAGGCCTGCAACCCCTCCAAGTCTTTGTCTCCAGATTTCTGGGATGAGTCAGAGCAACCTGAGAGGTTCTGACTGGGGTCCAGCCATTGGCCCAGTGCAGAGTGCATAGCACTTGGGGGCCCTGTGTGTTCTAGGCATGTCAAAATGACTTTGGGGTGTGATAAACTGGACATGTGAATGATGATATCCCTACTGTAATGGAAGGAGCTTGTTGACCCCTGTAACTAAACGTTTTCCTGCTCACCCAGCACCAAGGTCCCACAGCCACTTATAAAATTCCTATGTTCCGCCTGGTCCTGTAACCGCTCAGACCCAAGTACACACACAGAGGCTTATATTGTTTTTAAACTATGGCCATAGCAGGCTTTTTGTTAGCTAGCTCTTACATCTTTTTTTTTGGGGGGGGGGGTTTGAGACAGGGTTTCTCCATGTAGTTTTGGTGCCTATCCTGGAACTCACTCTGTAGACCAAGCTGGCCTCGAACTCACAGAGATCCGCCTGGCTCTGCCTCCCAAGTGCTGGGATTAAAGGCGTGCACCACCACCGCCCGGCAAGCTCTTACATCTTAAATTAATCCATTTCTATTAATCTATACTTTGCCACATGGCTTACCAGTACCTTTACATCTTGCTTCTCATGGTGGCAGCTGGCAGCATCTTCTCTGCTCTGCCTTTCTCCTTCCTCCTCTCTAGTTAGAATGTCCTGCCTAACCCTATTCTGCCTCACCATTGGCCAAACAGCTTTATTTATCAACCAAACAGAGCAACACACATTCACAGCATACAGAATGACATCACCCATCAACCCCCTCTAACTTACACAGCAACCTTTATTTCATATGTAGCATCTATTTTACCACACAACCACCTCACAACTTAACAACCAATGAACGTCTCAGGAAAAGGCCATGTAAAATACAATGTGTTCACTAGCATCTTATGAAGGCCACAGGCAACTTCAGGTTTGGTGCCGAGAGCTGCTTGAGTCAAGGGCAACACGGCCAGCACGACCCATGAATTTCCCAGCTGGTGGCCCCTCCTGTGAGTGAAGAAGGGTTGTCTCAGTGACTGTGAACACAATCACTGCAAAGCAAGGTCAGAGATGAGTGTATGTACAAAATTACATCTTTCTCCTTAAAACCAAAACATAACATTCCATTGTCTCAAGAACCAAAAGGTTCTAGAACACTGCCTAGATATGCATGGGTCTGTGAGGTCACTCGGTTGAGCCTGTGTTGGTCTGGAGAGAGAAGTTTTGGTAGCTTTCAGTGGGCTATGTCCTTGAGCTTGTACACCCTCTAAAAGGAAGGCTACAGCATCTTAGAGAGTAGTTCATCAGACCGAAATCCAGGCTTTGAGAAGATTTGACTCTGTTTTTATAAGAGTGTGGGAGCAGAATCTTGGTAAAACCAGGTGGCTGCTCTGAGGCATTCCAGTAAGTGCCTATGCATGTATCTGTCCTTCATAAAATACCATGAGAGCCACCAGATGTCCATACCTAATGCTGCTTCTGGAGCTAGACTGGAGATGGAGCTGATATGATGGAGAAGCCTACAGATGTCTGGGGTGTGAGTGGGAAGGCATGAGAACAGGTCTTCAGAAGAGGTAGGGCAAGTGTGAGGTCAGAGAAGGAAGAGCTGGCCTTGGCTGAAGGAGGGCATTGCAGGTGCCACCTGCATTTGAGCATTTGACAATGGTGCATCTAGAAGGGTAAGAGGTGGCCTGGCTGGGAGACCAAGAGGAAAGCTATATCTGTGGATTCCAAATCCTTGGACTCAATCACCCTGGAATTGAAAACAATTTTTTAAAAAATGCCTCTGTACTGTGTACGTAGAACATTTTATTTTATTTTATTTTAAAAGATGTTTTGACTTTCAGTGGGCACATAGAAATTGCACATATCTCCAAGGTACAACATAGCATTTTAATTTATATACACACTATAATGATTAGATCAGAGGAATTGCCTTATCTATCAAAAGGAACATGCATTATTTCATTTCTGCATTTCTCTGTTGTTTTACACTTTTTAAGATTTGTTTTTATTTATGTGTGCATTCGTGTGTGTGTGTGTGTGTGTGTGTGTGTGTGTGTGTGTGTGTGTGTGTATGTGGTGTGTGCACCATGTAAGTGCAGGTGCCCACAGAGGCTAGAAGAGAGCATCAGATGCCCTGGAGCTGGAATTATAGGCAATTGTGAGCTGTCAGACATGGGTGATGGGAATTGAATTCAGTTCCTCTGAAGGAACAGCAAGTGCTTTTATCTATGAGCCATCTCTCCAGGCCATTTCATGACAGAAATTGAAGCATCCTCAGATTTTGGTATACGTAGGGGAACCCTGGGACTCATCCTCCACTAATTCTGCGAGACAACTGCTTCTTCGTGTTTCATTTTGTAAAAGACTCATAGACTCATACAATTCTCCTATCAAAACTTCTGTACTTAGAGCAAATGCTTAGCAACACACACACACACACACACACACAAACACACACACACACTGAGGGGGGGCGCGATAGCACATGACCCTCACCAAATAAAGCCATATCTAGTGTTGTTTGAACATGCATCAGAACTTCCTGCTAGGATCACACAACTTTCTGATCTATTCTGAGCCTTTGCGTTCCTAACCAAAGGTGTTGGTTTGGCTGTGGATCACACTTTCAGAACTACGGTTCTAAACAGTGAGCTGACGGGCCACTGTCACAGGCCGAGAGCATTCAATGAATCGGTGCTTGTCACGGGCCAACTGGAAACAGGTTCTCAGAGAAGCTCTGTCCAGAATCCCTCCCAGTTCTGCCTACCTCCAGCTACTCCCTGCAGCTTCCGTGGGGATGTATTTTCATTCCTCTGGACAACTGCATGGAGTGTTTCTCCGAAGAAGTGCAGGAACCCAGGCATGGTGGCACACATCTTTAGTCCCAGCACTCAGGAGGCAGAGACAGGCAGATAGATCTATGTGAGGCCAGCCTGGTTTACAAAGCGAGTTCCAGGGCAGCTAGGGCTGTTACACAGGAAACCCTGTCTCAAAAAAAAAACAAAAAACAAAAACAACTGCAGGGAAAATAGCTGTGTCCTTAGAGTGGTGTGTTCTGGGACATAAAGGGTTCCTGATATCCTAGGGCAATCGTGCTATGGAAACTCAGGTGAACACTTTCTCACCTCCATGAATGACAGCTGAAATCAAAGTTCCCACCTTGGGTGAACAGGCTTCAGTGGCACTTGAAAATAAATGGATGAACCAAGTATGCCTGTGTTCACTCAGCTGTGTGTCTCCCTCAACACAGGAACGTTGTGAGATGACTTGGTGTCAGCCTAAAGAATCCCCAAAGCATTCCAGGCCACCAGAGTTTGGCAGGGACTCGCAGAGCTGTACATGTCTGAGACTGTTAACTCTCAGTGCATGTGGCTGGACCGTGAGGCCGTAGATGACTTCTTATCTCCTTTATGTTTGGCCTTTCCCCGGTTTTCTATACCATGTGCTGTTGTCATTAGTGGGGTGAAATTTTGTCAGCTATTAAAAAGAGTATTGGGTAGCAGCCCTTTGCTCTGCCCAGAGTTCATACTGTCCACCTGGAGGCCCTTGTGCTCAGCCCCTGAGTGTGGAAGGGACCTGTGGACCCCAGAGGCTACAGCACATTGTGAGACTGTCCAGATTGTTCTCCAGCTCCTCCTGGCCCTGACACTGCAGCTTCAGCTCCATCTCCTGGGCTTGGCCTTTGCTCCATTCATCTCCTCCCAGCCTTGGTACTTCTTACATGCTCCATTCATCTCCTCCCAGCCTTGGTACTTCTTACATGCTCCATTCATCTCCTCCCAGCCTTGGTACTTCTTACATGGAATCGGTCCCCAGCACTCTTCCTTTTCTACTCCCAAGCAGCGTCTCCTTCCTTCTCCCCTGATTGTGTCCCTAAAGGGTGGATACACGTTCTGTCTGGCACTTCACCCTCCTTCTCTGAGATCTCTGACCACAGCCTGCCATGGCTCATCCTGCAACCTCCTGAACGTTCTTGGCCCTCTGTACCCCATCCCCAGGAGCCCCAACAGCACAGAGCATCATAGCCCATCTTCCCTGGAGTAGGCCGCCACACATTCCAATTATTTTAATTGTGCTCTTTCTTTGCTGTGATTAATGCCACTTGAGGTGGAAATAGATGGAAGCTGAGAATGGGGACACCACTCTTAACAAAAACACTGTCCTTGGGCTGCCACAAGCAGTCTTCACAGGCTAGAAACCATCTCTGGGCATAGATCAGTCTCAGAACTGCCCAAATGCTCCTGTGTACCCCTACTGCTGTGTGGGTCTCCTGGCTGATAGGTATATCCCAGGTGGCCTCCCCACTGACATGAACCAAGTCACCCTCTGAATACATATGCACACACACACACACACACACACACACACACACACACACACACACCCCTACACATGTGCACTTGCACACACCAGCACCACACAGACCAGAGACAGAACTGGAGCTCAGGGTCTCTGGATGTATATGCGTGTGGTACTAAGGAGCAGCTGGCCTAGACAGAGCTTCCTCCCCCAGATTCAGCTCAGTCAGACCCGGCACTGGAGGGCTGCTTGAACACAACCACCCACTGCCAGGAGCTGGCAGTGGCTGCCTACATGTATGCAAACACGCCTTCTAAGTCCTTACTGCTATGCTCCTGAAAGGGAGGCTCAAAGAGCCGAGGCCACAGGTTGGGGGAATAAGCGAGGGAGCTGGACTGGAGCTCTCATCTGTGTTGGCTGTGACGTCACGGGCACACTGAGTGTGCTGGGCCCATGCCTGCTGCATTCTCGGTACCCAGGAGCCCTTTCCTCAAAGGGCAGTGCCTAGTCACGCTGCCTGGTTCTGAGAGCACAAGGCCCAGCCTCTCTAACACTGATGCAGTCCTCACCACACCCCACCTTCTCGGCCCCCACAGTTTGTACCATCTTCTGGGTACTCGGTGAGCTTTCTCTATTTGGGGAACTTCCTGGCCTCATTTCCTGGATTCTTTATTCCTGTGGTCCAGGGGCTGGAGGTCTGTGTCTCCCTGCCTGGAGAGTCTTCTGACCAAGCCAGCAAGGAAGTGGACAAAGATCCTAATTAGGGTGGATGACCCCCCGGAGAAATGCCGATCCTTTACAGTAGTCCCAGTCCTTCCCACCAGCCCCGCGCTCCTCAGATGTTTATACAGTCTTCATTAAAGAGAGCTGCCTTAGATAAGAGGTCCGAGCTTAGCATCCACACCCAGATAACAAGCGGGGAGGCCTTCGGATTGTTGGGGAGAACCTGAGGCAGCCACGCTCCCTGCTGAGCAGTCCGCAAGACAATGTGGGCCCGCTCCTCCTGGGCTCCTCACTGTGCTTGGTGACACACCACAACAGCCCTGAGGCCCCCCTTCAGGGCCCAAGATGTCCCCTGGGGCCTTCTGGGTGGCCCTGCTCCTGCTGTTCCTGCTGGTCTGTCCCACACACCAGAAGCCACTGCAGAGCTGGGTCCAGGCATCCCCGGGGGGAAATGCCCGCAGCTCACTGGGATTGTCTGGAGGTGGAGAGGAGGGCGTCTTTGACTTGAAGATGTTCCTGGAGAACATGAAGGTGGATTTCCTGCGCAGCCTTAACCTGAGCGGCATTCCCTCCCAGGACAAAACCAGAGTGGAGCCACCCCAGTACATGATTGACCTGTATAACAGGTACACCACGGACAAGTCATCCACTCCGGCCTCCAACATCGTCCGGAGCTTCAGCGTTGAAGGTACAGCGCTCCCCGAGGGTTCCCTGGGGTGGGACGTACGGCACCCCGCCCCCACAGTGAAATGGCTCTGTGAGGTGGGTTGGCCACAAGCAGATCTTCAAATTTATATTGAAGTGAATCACAGTCAAACAGGGTGAAAATGCAAATATCCAGTTCAACTTTTGTGTGTGCCCAATGGCTTCCCTATGGGGCAGCGCAAATCATGGGGCCTGTCCATCAACACGGAAGGATCTGATGGACAGCCTGGCTCCTCCCCTGGGGCACAGCTGCATTTTACCCAGGAGGTATCAAGGGTCCCAGGCTTCTGTGTCCTCTGTCCCTCCCCTTCCTTTTCTCCTCTTCTCTCCCCCCATTTCCTTTGCCTTCGGTGGTCTCCTTTGCTTTCCTTCCTGCTCCCCCCACCCCCCACTTCCCTCACGTCTCTCCTCCCCCCACCCCTTTCCTCTTGACTTCTCTCCCACTCTCCCTTCTTGTCCCCTTCGGACTTAGACATGGATCATTCATTTAACTCCAGTAAACCTGTATATTTTTTAGCTTTGAAGGAAAGCCAATTTCTCTTTTATAAAGTGACTTTAAACCTAGATTTTAAAATGTTAATTAGAAGAGATCCCAGTTATTTTTTTGGAAGTACTCATCCTCAGAACAGAAGGCATGTGTCTGTCCAATATGTTTTAAATATAAGTGTCCTTGGTTTAGGAAGACTGGAAGATAAACATGGAGGTGAGGTCTGTAACTGGTAAGTCACAGAATTCCAGAATCTGGGTAGAACGGGTTACTGGACAGAGAGCTGGGGTTGCCAGGGCTGGGGAACCCAGGCCAGGCACGCTTGCAAGGTCATGTCACTGGCCCTGTTTCCTGCACAGAGCCTGTTCCCCTTATCCTGTTGTGGCATCCCACTCTGCAGGACCAGGAGCCCAGGGCCTCCCTGCTTCTGGTCCAGAGATTTGCCCAAGGGTCCCACTTCAGGGCCACAGCCAGCCCTGGCCAGATCTGGCCAGCCTGCAGAACCTGTACCTGTCTAAGGACACTTGTGATCACCATTCATGCTCAGTGCTGCTAAGTTTTCTGACTGCCCAAAAGAAGTGTCAAGGAAACTTGCCTTGCTTTTTAAAAAAATATGGATTCATTTTTTAAATGGAATATGATCCGTATTTTTTTTGGTGGGGGGAGGTTGTTGTTGTTGTTTTGTTTTGTTTTTATTGGGGCCTAAATATTCATATTCCATGGGCTGGAATGTGAAGCCCAGAGACACCAGCCCACCTACACATATATATTTGACACATTTATTACATGCACTAGCAACAGCAACAGTAGCAACATCAACATACATACATACATACATACATACATACATACATACATACATACAAACACACATACATGACCTAGGAAACACCCATCTAATCCCAGTAGGCATGTGTGTATAGGTGCCCCCCAGTAAGATCACCTCAGGCCATGAATGCAATGCACAGTTCTCGCTGTTCTCATTTGTCACAGCATTCACCCTGTTACTCAGGAATTGGACCAGCATCCGTGATGAATGAGGAGACCACAGGGAGCCTGAGTAAAGGGCCACATGCTTTGTCACAGCACTGGGCTTGCATGGTTGGGAGGGTGACAGAGGTATTAACTGAGCATCAGCTCTTGGCTCATGACTGGCCTGTAAGTCCCATGTGCTACCTCAATAAAGACAGGTAAGATGGGCCCCACTCTACAAGAAAGGAAACTGAGGCACTAAGAAGCTCAGACTTCCCAAGGATACAAACTCAATGAGGGACAGAGTCATGACTGAGGCTTCCATTCTTTTTTTTTTTTTTTTTTTTTTTTTTTTTTTTTTTTTTTTTTTGGTTTTTTCGAGACAGGGTTTCTCTTGTGTAGCTTTGCGCCTTTCCTGGAACTCACTTGGTAGCCCAGGCTGGCCTCGAACTCACAGAGATCCTCCTGGCTCTGCCTCCCGAGTGCTGGGATTAAAGGCGTGCGCCACCACCGCACGGCCGAGGCTTCCATTCTTTAGACCACTTGCTAGGTTTCAGCACAGCATGGGTCTCTGCTCATGGTGAAGCATACAGGAGTCCCCCTAATCTGAGCAAACCCAGGCCTCTTTCTGAGTGGTCCACAACTATTAAATGTAAAACAACAACAACAACAACAACAACAACAAAGACTCATCATTTTTAAGTGACTTGTATCACAGGTGTCATTTTTTTTTAATTCTCCTTTTCCTTATTCACAGTTAAGCGCTCACTACCCCTGGTTTACACATAGCCCTTTAGCACAGGCGCATACACAGAAGGGCCACCGTGCAGGGCTTTAGAAATATCTGTACTTCCAGGCATCCATCCGCTGGGCCTATCAGAACGTGTCTCCCAAGGACAAGGCAGTGGTGGCATGTGGGTGGGGACTCACATGGCAGTGTCTGTGGTCAAGCCGCAGCCCAGAAGTGGGAAACTGAGACATTTACGAGGCTAAGAGAAAATTCCCATGTTTGCCCAGCGTAACAAAACTGTTGGGATGGAAACACTTTTTCCTCTAAAAGACCCATTTTCACTTTTGATGGAAGTTATTAACGCAATTCCAAACATTCTAATGCTGCAATTTTTTATTTTATCTAAATATGGGCTTTCATTGCCTCCAGCCAGGACTGTGGAATCTTCACTCTAAAGCCGACAATGTGTTTTCTGGCCTGCCTTAGATGAGGGTGCCGATTACCTGTGTGTACTCTAACAGTAAAAAGTTACAGATACCATTTCCACATGTATGAAGTTAGGATAATAACTAGATTCTCCCAAACTCATAGTGTAATGCCAAGCACATAGTAGGTGCTCAATAACTAGTAGACACTATTAGCCCTAGCTGAAGATGCCTGCCTCTGTTTTTCCTGGGAAAAACTCACCAAACTGAGTCCCATCTCCATCCTTTACAAGGATGATATGGGGGTACCAACCCTCAAGTACCACTACGAGGGAATGAGTGTGGCCAAGTGTGGCCAAGTGTGGGTGTAGGTAGTCCCTGCAGCCACCTGGGGTGGGGATGAAGCACAGGGAAGAGGTTCTGCTAGGATCCTGCACCCCCTGTGCATGATGGGGGCTAAGAGAACCTTCTCAAATGCTCTTGACAGAGTAGAGACACTAGTGGCAAAACCTATGTCCTAGATGTCCCTCACAGTAAACCACGAAGTTTGACTTTGGTATCACAAAAATGGGCACCAGTCAGATGCTCCTCTGTGTGTGCTTGCCTTCCAGATGCTATATCAACAGCTGCCACAGACGACTTCCCCTTCCAGAAACACATCCTGCTCTTCAACATCTCCATCCCTAGGCACGAGCAGATCACCAGGGCTGAGCTCCGTCTCTACGTCTCCTGTCAAAATCATGTGGACTCCACTCACGGGCTGGAAGGAAACATGGCTGTTTACGATGTTCTGGATGGAGAGGACACTTGGAATGGTGCCTCGGGGACCAGGACCTTCTTGGTATCTCAGGACATTCAGGTTGAAGGCTGGGAGACCTTGGAAGTGTCGAGTGCTGTGAAGCGGTGGGTCAGGGCAGACTCCACCACAAACAAAAACAAGCTAGAAGTAACAGTGGCGAGCCACAGGAAGGGCTGTGATACGCTGGACATCAGTGTCCCACCAGGCTCCAAGAACCTGCCCTTCTTTGTCGTCTTCTCCAATGACCGCAGCAATGGGACCAAGGAGACCAGACTGGAGCTGAAGGAGATGATCGGCCATGAGCAGGAAACGGTGCTTGTGAAGACACCCAAAACTGGTTACCAGGAGGCAGGTGAGAGCCACGAGGAGGAGGAGGAAGTAGATGGGCACACAGCTGTGGGACCATTTTTAGCTAGAAGGAAGAGGAGCACTGGGGCCAGCAGTCACTGCCAGAGGACGTCCCTCAGGGTGAACTTCGAGGACATTGGCTGGGACAGCTGGATCATTGCGCCCAAGGAATATGACGCCTATGAGTGTAAAGGAGGCTGTTTCTTCCCACTGGCTGATGATGTGACACCTACAAAACATGCCATTGTGCAGACCCTGGTGCATCTCAAGTTCCCCACGAAGGTGGGCAAAGCCTGCTGTGTTCCCACCAAACTGAGTCCCATCTCCATCCTCTACAAGGATGATATGGGGGTACCAACCCTCAAGTACCACTATGAGGGAATGAGTGTGGCCGAGTGTGGGTGCAGGTAGTCCCTGCAGCCACCCGGGGTAGGGATGAAGCACAGGGAAGAGGTCCTGCTAGGATCCCGCACCCCCAGGCATGATGGGGGCTAAATTGATCTGGAGCTATCCTGGAGGGGGAAAAGAATCACTTTCCCTTCTTGTTCCCAGGGGGTTCCTCTGCTGAATTGACAGTGACTGGGGTATGTGGGTCTGAGGGCAAAGTGGGAGACCCTGGAAGGGATGGTGGCTAGAAAGATGATGAAAAGGAAAGGGGAGAAAAGGGGACTGGGGGGGAGCAGAAACTAGCAGAACATAGGGGTGAGGTGCAGAGCATCATGGGAGTTACAGGGTCCAGGAAGCCAAGAAGTGAAGAAGTAGAGGAAGACGTGGGCTCCATCGCTTCACGTCATGATATTTTCCAGCCCCCACTGAGATGTGCATCGTGAGTGCTGATGGTCAGTTGTGGAAATCAAAACTCCGCAATCAAGTTACTGCCACCCGGCGGTCGGCGTCTGCCCCGAGTCTGTGGGGTCCTAAAGCCTGGGACCTTCCCAAGTGCCCCATGCAGTTGAGCAGGTCACTGTGTACTGCAGGAGTCACTAGATATGGAAGGCCCAACACGAGGCCGGGCAGGGCTGAGTCAGGTCCTCATCCAGCACTTGCTGTGCCCCAGCATGGCCTGCTTGCTCCATGCCCGTGCTCATTTTGTGGCCATGTGATTTCTGACAAAGGCCGGCCCCTGAGTAAACATCCCCAAGCAACCACAGAGTGGAGAGGCAGGCAGTTCAGGACCTTGGCCCTCCGACACTCACTGTGATCTGAGCTGCTTTCACTACTGGGGCAGTCCTCACATGTTTCAGGGGTCATGCAAGGCCACTTGCCTTTATTCCAATTCTGTGACCATCTGGGAGGGACTGCCTATGACTTGGGCCTCTGAAATTATCTACTCTGTCTGGACAGCAGCCCAGGCAGGAACATCTCCTGCCTGAGGATCCACCGGGGACAAGGCTGGGGGCTGAATTTGTTGGGATCAAATGTGTTGTTGGTTAACTATTTGAAACTTGCCTCCTTCCCTTCCTTGGTGACCTGCACTGAAATGATCAGAGGTCCAGCCTTACTGGGTGAGGGTTCCTGGCTCTGTTGCTCATCTACTGCCATTGACTCGGCCTGCACCTGCCAGCTCCCTTAAGTAGTGTGTCCCCTAGGGAGGACAGGATTTCCAGTCTTGTACTTCAACCTCTCACCTGACTCTCCCTGTGGCTCATAGGACTGATGGGGTAAGGAAGAGCCTGATACCCTCTGGCCAGGCAGGGCCCCGGGGGGCTTGGAAAGATCTGGACTGCTCTCATGGCTTGATGCTCCCACATAATTTAAAACAATGATCTACATTAAATGTTTCCATGGAACCAATGAACAGCTTTAACACAAAATACAATGAAGTATTATTCTTTATTGGTACAGTTGAAGAAAAGATACATTCCTGAGACATGCCGGGCAGCATAGCGTGGCAGCGCTGTTCACAAATGGTGATCGGTTGGTGATGTCTTCTCAAGGTCCTAGGGATGATTCTGTGTGTGTGAGAGTTTTACTTAGAAATCAAGTCTAATGTCTGGTATGTGTCTTTCCATAATGTAAGGCCACAGCTGAAGGCTCTCTAGTTCCACAGCCCTGCCCGTCTGCCAAATTAGCTCCTAAAAGATGAGCCATCGCTGAGAGGGGCATGGAGCTTCCACGGGATAAAGGTGTGTGATATCTGCACATTGGGGTCAGTGAGTGCATTTGTATGTAGGTGTGTGTGTGTGTGTGTGTGTGTGTGTGTGTGTGTGTGTGTGTTTGTGTGTGAAGGATTTCCCAGACACACGCATGCTGGCATGAGCAGCTACACAGACAGAAGTTTGCTGGAAATTAGCCGCCCAACTTTACCCTCACCTCCTGCCCACATACACATGTCAGAGCAGAATGTCTCTCTCCAGGAGACAGATAACCTTAGGTTATCTCCACCTAGTGCCCAAGGGCGTCTCCATCAGTATCTGTCCACCACTATCGTGCTCAGAAGCCCATCTCTCCAGCCAAGTCCTACTCACAAGCTACCTAACCCAGTTCTCCTTCCTCAGGCCAATGTTCTCCCCACTCCCTCCCCCAGTTTCTAGCTGCACAACCCAAGTGGCATCACCTGTGACGCAGATCCCAAACTCTAGCACCACCCACTCTGGCCTACCAGACGTTCCAGCTCTGGAGAGCGACAGTCCAGGCTCAGGGGAGCATCAAGGACTCCGCAGAAGACAAAGCTGGGGTCAGGGGTCCTTACAGACAACCATGAAGTTTGGCTTTAGTGTCCTAAAGAATGGACACCAGGCAGGTCCCCTCTGCATGTGTTTGCCTTTCAGATCCTGTCTCAACAGCCCCTCAGGGGACTTCCCCTTCCAGAAACACATCCTTATCTTCAACATCTCCACCCCTAAACACATGCCAGCCTGTCACACAGCTGCCAAGGCCCAGCACGGGCCTGGCATCCTTCTGGCTTGTGCCACTTACGGTCATGAGTCTTCTGGAGGTGAGACCATAAGCCTCTTGCTTTGGTCAATTCTGGAGGGCCAACATGCCCTGTGCCACAGGACAGACTGATGTGGTGCAGTACGCAAGGGCAGAAGACACAAGGAGAGACTCGAGATGGGTCTCTGGCTTTCCTGCCACTGGGTTATTTGCGAATAGCATTTGTCAAAACTTGCTCACCCACCGCCATGGATTGAAACACAATATGGCCATCCTCTGGCCACTTACATGGCAGATGAGCCCAACTCCAGTGCTACTTTGGACACAGCTCCTAAAGCACCTTCTGTTTATGGTAAATTGGTCACTGTGATGTGCGTGGAGATGCTGAAACCATAGAAGGAGAGTGTTGTCCTTACGCTGTTCACAGAAGGGCAATCCTCTACCTCTTTTATGGCCTTTCCTTTGCGCCAGGAACAAGGGGAGAGAGCTGGAGAATGCCAAGAAAATACGCCAGACACATGAACACAGGGACAGATCTCTGGGAGTGGTTTCAGGCCTCGTGAACCTGGGCAGACAAAATCTGGGCTTTGCTGCAGAATACCTACCTGCCCTGGGGTCTGATGACCCTGTTATCTCTGCCCCGATATATGTCAAGAAAGCCCACAGGGTTTCTCCAGCCTGTGAGGCACAGGCAACAAAACCATCCATCTCTCAAAGGCCAGCCAGGCGTATTCACCTGGCAGCCTCTTGGGAAACAGCTAGGACACATGCCACTCTCTGCCCTGCACGGTCCCAGCTCTGCCTTTAGTGAGGATAGCAAGGAGACTGTGCCCATACCCGAGCAGGACACCTCGGGTGGTGTGTACTGGGTCAGACAGTGCCCTGTTTAGCACCCCTTTCTCTTTTGATAGCAGTCTGTGCTTTGTAAATCGTCCCCACTCCAGACAGCCACGTGCTCACCACCAGCCTTAGCTCCCCTTGGACACATCCTGCTCAGACGCTTACAGTTCACCGCCCGTGCACAGCCCTGCTCATCAGAAAACTGTCAGTCAGTCTCTCTGCAACATTCTCTCACCAGCGTCTGCTTGACTTCATTTTTCCTTTAGGCCTGATCATTCCTAACGCAGAAGCATCCTGATGGGGGCTGTAGATGCCGCTTTTGCCACAGCTGATATGTTGAGTGGTGTGCAGGTTTGAAGGGGGTCGGGGGCTCCTCTAGTCTGTGTTACTTTCTGGGTCAAAGCATTTATAAAGCAAGGGCAATAAATAATGATCAGAAAAACCATGTGTGATTTGGAGCATTCACAAGCTTCCCCATTTTTTATGTGTATGTGATATGCATGTGCATGTATCCATGTTCTCATGCATGTAGAGCCCAAAGGCTGGTGTCAGGTGTCCATCACTCTCCATCTTGGAGCAGGGTCTCTCACTTAAATCCGGGCTCAGGGATTAGACCGACCTAGCTAGCCAGCTTGCTCTCGGGACCCCGCCTCTGCCTTCTAGGTGCTGGGATTCCAGGTGAGCCACCATGCCCATCTGGGATTCATGTATGTGTGAGGGTTGGAACGCCAGGCCACGTGCTTCTACAGCAAGAATTTTATCCACTGAGCCATCTCCCCAGACCACTTACTCATTTTAAATGAAATAATTGACATGGTAGGTAATTGCTTCTGTTTTTTGTTTTTTTTTTTTAATAATCTCAAAAAAAATGCTAAAGTCAGGCCAATCAAAGAAACCGAGAGCTCATGTGCTTTAGGGGAAGAAGCAAGATTTGGGAACCTCAAGACAGCCCTGAAATAGGACCTGAAAAGGGGTTCCATTTACTTCACTGTTGCTGTGACAAAATACTGACCAATGATGACTTAGGACTCCTGATCTCCAAAAAAGGGTTTTCAGGAAGTGACTTTGTTTTACAAGTTCTCTCTCTCTCTCTCTCTCTCTCTCTCTCTCTCTCTCTCTCTCTCTCTCTCTCTCCTTCTTCCTCTCCTTTCCCCTTTTCCCTTTCTCTCTCCCTTCCTCCCTTTTCCCTCCCCCTCCCCCTCTTTCCTCTCCCTCTCACTCCTCTCTCTCTGTCTCTCTCTGTGTGTCTCTCTGTCTCTCTCTCTCTGTCTCTCTCTCTCTCTTTCCCTCTCTCTCTCCCTCTCTCTCTCACCCTTGCTCTTTTCCTTCCCTCATATCTGTCCACCATGAAGTGAGCAGCTTTGTTCTAGCATGTTCTGTCACTGGCCTAAAAGCAATGGAGGCAGCTGAAAGCTCTGAAACCATGAATCAACACAAGACTTTCCTCCTTTAACGTGTTTATGTCTGGTATATTTTGGTGTTGTGGCCTTCTTGTCAGTCTTGCAACTAGTGTGTCACAATACCAGATCCGGATCTCATGTCACCCAATCAAGGTATTGTGTACCCTAGGCAGCGGTAAGGGTTGTAGGTAGTTTTGCAGCCCATGCTGGACAGCTGTTCATTTGTATACATGAGGACCTTCTGCCTCATATCCTTGGAGGGCATCTTTGTGATACATGTCCCCCCCCCCAAAAAAAAAGAGCATTATTCTTGGTAGTCTGCACCCTCTCCCTGTCCAGAGTGTAGCCTGGGCTCCAACAGTGACAGATACGTTCCCTCAGAGGAACTCTGACGGCATGCTTGGACTTGAGGCTTCCCAGGTGGAGGTTGAAAAGACTCAGTCCCCCAGAGAGGCCGCGTGTGTGCCTGCGGCTTCCCACCCCAGGCTGATTCTCACAGTAAATCTGCCTCATTTCCATTGGCTGCAAACAGTGGAGTGATGAGACCATATGTCACTTGGGTATTAAACAAATCCTAATGAGCTAAAAATATGTTTGTTTTAGCTAATTGACCTCTCTGGCCTTTGTAAAGCACTTGGTAAACATCTTCAGATAATGATTTCCAGAAACTGGCTTGCGGGTTTCCAGCTTGCAGGGTAAGCTCTCTCGTCCTCATCCCAGAGACCACCATCTCTGGCTGTGACACCGTGGGACTCTCTGCTCTTCACTGAGCCCGGCCAGCGTGTTCTAGATAGAATTCAAAAGCCCGAAGGTGGGAATGGCAAGTGGCTGCGCCAGCTACCACTCTCTGTCTCTACAACACCCCCACACATGCTACAATCTGACCTAGGGATGGCTGCTAAATGAGAGAATCGTGCCCACTAAAGGCTGGCTGGGCAAAGCAGGGGTTCCAGATGTGGGCTCCGTGGCAGAGGTTTTTAGATATCCAGGGCAAGTCAGTCACAAGCAAAATCCACAGCACTTTCATGAGGAAAAAGTGGAACATAGTAATGCACCCGGGACTGGCCCCCAGGTATAGTCCCAGTATGAGAATGACCTGTATTCTGTGTGTGACTTAGGGCCACAGACGGCCACTCACTTCTCACGGCAAGCACTGGGCTGAAGCTGAGCCCTTAGCCAACAGGGGTCCCCACTGACAAAGAGAGTGATGCTCACTAGATCTCACAGTTAGCCTTATCTGACCTGGAAGTATTGACCCCTCTCACCTGTCATACCGTGTACTGAAATCCAGACATTCCGTTCATCTTGTTGCACACTTGTGAGGGGACCTATATTGCACCTAGAAGCATAAGCAGGGTATAGGAATAAACTTCAATTCCTGAGGCCAACATCGGCCCCAGACTCCTCAGCCTTGGCACTGAGATGATGGTGGCCTTCCCAGCCTCTTCTCACTGTCTTTCATGTCTCCCCATCGGAAATGGTGGACTCAATTAGCTACTGAACTCCATGGCAATAAAATATATATGATACTTGTTATAGAGTTACCTCACTGGTAACTTCCAGACACGGCAATGCTTTGTGAATACGTTCACATGTAATCTATCCAACAACTCTCATAGTCTGCTGAATAAACAAGATATTCTCCTAAGTCTACGGAATAAACAGTAGCAGAACCAGACCTTCAACTACATCTGCCTAATTTCCAAGCCATGGGTCACCCACAGTAGTAGGAAAATGGTATTTATTTATAGATTAACAACTCTTATTTGCAAGGCTTTAGTAAAAACTGTGAGTGTGTAAAGCATAGCGCAGGGCCTAGTATGTGGCAGGAACTCAAAATAAACACCATTATTTGTGTTATTCCGTGGAGACATGGCTCAGCAAGATGATATGCAGTGTTCCTTCCGGGTCAAACCACCCTGGCCTCTTCCTCCTAGTCCCCTGGTGCACGCACTTGAATTAGACAGGATTAAAGGCTTACCAGAGCTGGAAGCCTCACATCTAACTCCCAGGTTGAGCCCCAGACCTTCTGTCTGCCTGCTAAGAAGGACGAGGGAGAAAGGCAGCTGTGGGAGCAAGACCACAGCCTTGCACACAGTCAAGGAAGCTCTGCCTCAGGAGCCAGGGCTCCTGGGATCCCAATGACGAGAGAATGGGTCCTAGTTTTGTCCAGCACACTGCTCTGTGTTCTGGCCGGCCCCATGCAGCACCTGTTCCAACCGAGCTTGGTGCTGGACATGGCCAAGGTCCTCTTGGACAACTACTGCTTCCCTGAGAACCTGATGGGAATGCAAGCAGCCATTGAGCAGGCTGTGAAGAGTCGTGAGATTCTGGGCATCTCAGACCCTCAAACGCTGGCCGACGTGCTGACAGCTGGAGTGCAGAGTTCCTTGAATGACCCACGCCTCTTCATCTCCTACGAGCCCAGTACCCTCGAGACGCCCCAGCAAGCGCCAACACTCACCAACCTCACCCGAGAAGAACTGTTGGTCCAGCTACAGAGGAACATCCACCATGAGGTTCTTGAGGGCAACGTGGGTTACCTACGAGTGGATGACCTCCCTGGCCAGGAGGTACTGAGTGAGCTGGGGGGGTTCTTGGTGGACCACGTGTGGAGGCAGCTCATGGACACCTCCTCCTTGGTGCTAGATCTCCGGAACTGTGCTGGTGGTCACATCTCTGGGATCCCTTATGTCATCTCCTACTTGCACCCTGGGAACACTGTCATGCACGTGGATACCATCTATGATCGCCCCTCTAATACCACCACCGAGATCTGGACCTTGCCCAAGGTCCTAGGGGAGAGATACAGTGCTGACAAAGACGTGGTAGTCCTCACCAGTGGACGTACCGGGGGCGTGGCTGAGGACATCGCCTACATCCTCAAGCAGATGCGCAGGGCCATCGTGGTGGGTGAGCGGACGGAGGGTGGTGCCCTGGACCTCCAGAAGCTGAGGATAGGCCAGTCCAACTTCTTCCTCACAGTACCTGTGTCCAGGTCCCTGGGACCCCTGGGAGGAGGTGGCCAGACGTGGGAAGGCAGTGGAGTACTGCCCTGTGTGGGGACACCTGCCGAGCAGGCCCTAGAGAAGGCCCTGGCCATCCTCACCCTGCGTCGTGCCCTGCCAGGGGTTGTCCTCCGACTTCAGGAAGCCCTGCAGGACTATTACACGCTGGTGGACAGGGTGCCGGGCCTGCTACACCACCTGGCTAGCATGGACTACTCAGCCGTGGTCTCTGAGGAGGACCTAGTGACAAAGCTCAATGCTGGCTTGCAGGCTGTGTCAGAGGATCCCAGGCTCCTGGTGAGAGCCACTGGACCCAGAGAAAGCTCCTCTAAGCCCGAGACCGGGCCTAATGAGCCCCCAGAAGCCGCTCCTGAGGTGCCCAAGGAAGAAGCTGCCCGGAGGGCGCTAGTGGACTCTGTGTTTCAGGTGTCCGTGCTGCCAGGCAATGTGGGCTACCTGCGCTTTGACAGATTTGCAGACGCCTCTGTGCTGAAGGCACTGGGTCCCTACGTGCTGCACCAGGTGTGGGAGCCCCTGCAGGACACCGAGCACCTCATCATGGACCTGCGTCACAATCCCGGAGGGCCGTCCTCTGCTGTGCCGCTGCTGCTGTCCTACTTCCGGGGCCCTGAGGCTGGCCCCGTGCGCCTCTTCACCACCTATGACCGCCGCACCAACGTCACCCAGGAGCACTTCAGCCACAGGGAGCTGCTGGGCCAACGATACGGCAACCAGCGCGGGGTGTACCTGCTTACCAGCCACAGAACTGCCACCGCTGCCGAAGAGTTCGCCTTCCTAATGCAGTCCCTGGGCTGGGCCACCCTGGTGGGGGAAATCACCGCGGGGAGCCTGCTGCACAGCTGCACGGTGCCACTGCTGGACTCGCCAGAGGGTGGCCTGGCACTCACAGTACCTGTGCTCACCTTCATTGACAACCACGGTGAAGCCTGGCTGGGTGGTGGCGTGGTGCCTGATGCCATCGTGCTGGCTGAGGAGGCCTTAGAGAGAGCTCAGGAGGTGCTGGACTTCCATCGCAGCCTGGGTGCCTTGGTCGAAGGCACCGGTCACCTGCTGGAGGCTCACTATGCCAGGCCGGAGGTCGCAAGGCAGGCCAGAGCTCTCCTGCAATCCAAGCTGGCCCAAGGAGCCTACCGCACAGCGGTGGACTTGGAGTCCCTGGCCTCGCAGCTCACAGCTGACCTGCAGGAGGTTTCTGAGGACCATCGCCTGCTGGTGTTCCACAGCCCCGGCGAGCTGGTGGCCGAGGAGGTCCCCCTGCCACCTCCCGCTGTTCCCTCCCCAGAAGAACTCTCCTATCTCATTGAGGCCCTGTTCAAAACAGATGTGCTACCAGGCCAGCTCGGCTACTTGCGTTTCGATGCCATGGCTGAGCTGGAGACGGTGAAGGCCATCGGGCCTCAGCTGGTACGGCTGGTGTGGCAGAGGCTGGTGGACACGGCTGCGCTGGTGGTTGACCTGCGCTACAATCCCGGCAGCTACTCTTCGGCCGTGCCCCTGCTCTGCTCCTACTTTTTTGAGGCAGAACCCCGCCAGCACCTCTATTCTGTTTTTGACAGGGCGACGTCTAGCATCACGGAGATATGGACCCTGCCGCTGGTGGCCGGGCAGCGCTATGGTTCCCACAAGGATCTCTACATCCTCATGAGCCACACCAGTGGCTCTGCAGCGGAGGCCTTCGCTCATACCATGCAGGACCTGCAGCGGGCCACAGTCATTGGAGAGCCCACAGCTGGGGGGGCCCTCTCCGTGGGCATCTACCAGGTGGGCAACAGTCCCTTATATGCCTCCATGCCTACCCAGATGGCCCTGAGTGCCACCACCGGTGAGGCCTGGGACTTGGCTGGTGTGGAACCTGACATCACCGTTCCCATGAGTGAGGCCCTTTCCACAGCCCAGGACATAGTGGCCCTGCGTGCCAAGGTGCCCACGGTACTACAGACAGCTGGGAAACTAGTGGCAGATAACTATGCCTCCCCTGAGTTGGGGGCCAAGATGGCTGCCAAGCTAAGCGGTCTGCAGAGCCGGTATGCAAGGGTGACTTCAGAAGGGGCCTTGGCTGAGATGCTGGGAGCAGACCTGCAAATGCTCTCTGGGGACCCACACCTGAAGACAGCTCACATCCCAGAGGATGCCAAAGACCGCATTCCTGGAATTGTGCCCATGCAGGTAAGATACATGAAAGACTTGGCCTGACCCAATCCTGGGAGTGAGTTGTCCAATAGACAGCATGTGTGTGGCTGTACGCACAATGCAAGACAGCAGCTCCAGGCTTCTGTGTTTACATTTGTGTTAGTAATGTCCTTTCTTCCCTTCACCATGCTGTGTCTTCTACTCTCTGGGTCCATGGTCCCTGGACAGCCCTATAGAATACTCAACAAATCTAATGGGAAACGCTGGGATGGAAGGACTTTCTGTCTTAGCCAGGAAGAAGGCAAGAGTTTTTGTGAGTTCCCACTATCAGTGTTGGGGAAGAGGGTAAGCGAGTTATCTGAGGCTCCAACATGAGATTTTTTCTTTCCCTGAAAGTATGAAATTTATGTTAGCTGCATCTACTGTGTCCTTAGAGGTAAGGTATGGAGGCTGGCCCATACTTTGGGTGCTAAGGCACAGCCCAAAGACCTGAGTAGGGGGCCAACTTGTCACCTTCTCTCTAAACAATGCACAGTACTTCTCCTGAGCTGAGGTGTGTGAATATAGGTCTGTTCCAAGGACCAGATTGATGGGAAATTTGGAGCAAGGTGGCTGCAGTCAGCAAACTTGAAAGCCAGCATCGAAGTACCTGGGAACACCAGCGGGTGCAATAAGCTGATGGTGGCACCTGGGCGCGGGTGGAAAGGAAAGAGACCTGGCCATGGCCAAAGTGCATGCGATTCATGGAGGCCGCTCTACCTAAGACTTCCATCGAAGAGCACTCCAGCCACCTCCCCAGCCACCTCTCCACCCGTTCTCACCGGTGGCTTGCCTGTGAGGTCACAGTGAGCAGGCAAGGCTTTGCTTTGGCCTGAGGTGAGGGCTAAGGTATAGGCAGCTTATCTGGGAGGTAGTCACTGGGCAGGAAGACAGCAAGGAGGAAGTAAGGGTGTAGAAGATCCCCCTGAGACCCTGGCGAGTGTTGGGAATGCCTCCTAGAACCAGTCCTCAACAGGTGAAAAGAAGCTACCAGCATCTGTCCTCCAGTGGTGGGAGGTCAAGACTTTTGCATGCTGCAGCTACATAGACGTGTGCCACATGGAGAGGTCTGAGGCAGCGTCGGAAGACACAAGACTGGAGTTTCCACAGGGAGCCTTGCTGCAGGGCAATCGCCTGCAATCAGACACGAGCTAAGGGCCAGGGAGGGCTGCAGGCCACTGTCCAGACCACACAGACCTCTTAGCCCTCTGTCTAGGTCACTGAGTCCCAGCACTTGCAACCGTGTTTAGGAGAAAACAAAGGAGAATCCTACTAGGAGGTCTGCACTAGACTTCCAGGACCCCAATTTCCAAAATTGCCATGTTGGGTTTTTGTGTATTTTGTTTTGTTTTTCCAGCATAGGCAGGGCCATGGAGTGCAAGAGAGTGGGCGGAGTTTGGAGTGGCTTCCTTTTCCACCTGTTCGGTCTGTGAGGGCCTCCGACAAGTGAGTCGCCTTGTCTGTGCTTCAGAATTGTCCTGGAAAGATGAGAATAACAGTGCCTTCTATACAGGGTTGCTGTCAAATGTGATGAGGGCTGTGAAGAGCTTATCCCAGGGCCAGGCCCCTGAGAACGATTACTAAGACCTCTCCTCCTCGTCCCAGCAGAGATGGGCCCAGGGACATTAAGAAGTGTCTGGTGAGGTTGGAAGCACCATACTTCTCCAGACACCAAATGAGGGGTTGGCAGAGCTGAGCATTCGCCGCAAGGATGTCTCTGATCAGCTGACTCACACACCACATGTGATTCCCATCCCAGGGCCCATCACCCACATGCTCCCCTCCCAGACACCACTAACTCCTTCCCATTTCCTCAGTAGCCCATGGCACCCTTCTCCTGGGCACTCCTGAGCTCCTGATACTGAGCTAGGCTTCCCATTCTTCCAGATTCCTTCCCCAGAAGTCTTTGAAGATCTGATCAAGTTCTCCTTCCACACAAATGTGCTGGAGGACAACATCGGCTACTTGAGGTTCGACATGTTTGGGGACTGTGAGCTGCTTACCCAGGTCTCCGAGCTGCTGGTAGAGCACATCTGGAAGAAGATCGTACACACAGATGCCCTGATCATCGACATGAGGTCAGTAGACTAGGCAGTGATTGCAGGCTGAGCCATAGCACTGGCTGAGGACAGTCAGAGCTACAGGTCCAAAGTTGTTGGGGGCAGGGAGGAACCCCATGACACAATCAAGAAGCCGGAAGGAACCAGGCCACCTGCCAGCCAGAGATCTGGCCAGCTAGCCCAGAGGTTCAGATCTTATTGGCTGGTGAGACCTCAACACTGGTAATTTTTTAAGCTCGCCTGATGATCCCAATGTGTATTTCAGGTGAAGAGTTACCCCACATCTGTTGCCTGACAGAAGAAATCAAAGTGTGTGGTGGGGGCAGGGATGAGAAAGCTAAAAACTGCTGATCCTTGGCCCCCACCGCAGCCCTGTATCAGTAGCTCCAAGGGGGATTGCATAATCTATAATTCTGTGTGGTTGTTCTCCTGTGGTTGTTCGTCTGCAAAATCACCCCCAAGACAGCCATTCTCATGGGCGTCACAAAGCCAGGGTCCCAGGGACAATTTGGGAATGAAGAGATGCCACTAGAGCAAGAAAGCTTTGTATAACAAAAAGGTTGTTGGATCTCTACGCCGGTTCACCGCCCTTCACTTATGAAAAACAAACAAACAAACAAACAAACAAACACTTTACATGGGAGTTCCCATCACAAACCCCCATGACAACCACCCCCTCCTCCAAGCAGAAGAGACCTCAGGCGGTGGCCTGACTCAGGCCTCCCTCCAATCACAGGCCTTTGGGTGGGTGTGTCCCGAGCACCTGCCACCAGTACCAGAAAGATCAGGCTGCTTCTCTCCCGGGGAATCTTTTCCACTTCCCTGCTGCTGGAGAAAGACTCCAGCCTCTCCCACCTAAGCTCCGAGGCCTGCTGTAATTGCAGCTCTTGCACGACTCGTATTTTTTCCTTTTATTTATTAAAGGTTTTCGTTTGTTTTACATACCAGCCACAGTTTCCCCTCCCTCCTCTCTTCGCATTTCCTCCCCTCACCTTCCATCCCCGCCCCATCCACTCCTCCATTCCGAAAGGGGCAGGGCTCCCATGGGGGTCAACAAAGCATGTCATATCACCTTGAGGCAGAGCCAAGCTCCCTCTCCCCACCACCCTCCCCCCACATCCCACCCCACCCCGCATCAAGGCTGGGTGAGGCATCCTAGCACAGGGAATAGGTTCCAAAAAGCCAGCTCACGCACCAGGGTCAGGTCTTGATCCCACTGCTAGGGGCCCCACAAACAGACCAAGCTACACAACTGCCATCCACATGCAGAGGGCCTAGGTCGGTCCCATGCAGGCTTCCTGGCTGTTGGTCCAGAGTCCCTGAGCTCTCATCAGCTGGGGTCAGCTGTCTCTGTGGGTTTCCCCATCATGATGTTGACCCGCCCTTGCTCATATAATCCCTTCTCCCCGAGCTTGGCCCAGCGCTTGGCTGTGGATCTCTGCATCTATTTCCATCAGTTACTGGATGAGGTCTCTCTATTGACAATTAGGGTGGTCACCAATCTGATTACAGTAGATGGCCAGTCCAGGCACCCTCTCCACTATTGCTAGGAGTCTTAGCTGGGGGTCATCCTTGTGGATTCCTAGAAGTTTCCCTGGTACCAGGTTTCTCCCTAACCCCCAAATGCCTCCCCCACATCAAGATATCTCTCTCATTACTCTCCCCCTCTGTCCTGCCCCAACTCAACGAACCCAGTCCCTCATGTTCTCTTCCTCTCCACCCACCTTCCCCACCCCACCCCACCCCAGTTTAGCCAGGAGATCTCATCTATTTCCCCTTCCCAGGGAAATCCATACATCCCTCTTACGGTCCTCTTTGTTTCCTAGCTTCCCTGTGGCTGTGGGTTGTAGCCTGATTATCCTTTACTTTTCAGCTAATATCCACTTATGAGTGAGTATATACCAAGTTTGTCTTTCTGGGTCTGGGTTACCTCATTCAGGATGATTTTTTTTCTAGTTCCATCCATTTGCCTGAAAATTTCATGATGTCATTGTTTTTTACCACTGGGTAATACTCCATTGTGTGAATGTACCACATTTTCTTTTTCCATTCTTCAGTTAAGGGGCATCTAGGTTGACAGTCACTAGGTGGCGCTGAATCATGGCGAAGCTGGCATCCCTCCCTGGGAGATCATTTTCCATGGCCAGGTTTTCCACATACCCAGAACCTTAGCTGATCACTTTATTCCTTGGACACCTTAACAAACATCAGAGCCACCATCAGTACAAATATCTTTTTTATTAAATGTCATTCACATTTTTTAGGGGGAAGCCCAGCTACAGGCATCCTTGGCTTAGATTGTTCTGACCTGGGCTTGGGGACAAGATGCTGAGGTCAAGGGTCCTGATGGTTCATGGCTCTCAGCTGGAAGAGTCTCCTGAAGTACTGTCAGCCCCAGAGAGACAAGGGCCCTGCAAGGTTGAATGCAGCCCCCCAACCTTGTACTTCCACAATCTTGAGTCTACTACCACACCAAGGGCCACTAGTAACTTCCATTACTACACTTAATGGATTCTGTGTTCTATTCACAGGCAGTCTGGATGCAGAGGAACAGTCCATGGTCAATACATGGGAAAACAATTTCAACAAATTCCTAATTACAGGACTCATCAGAGCCTTTAATACATTAATATATGTGAGGAGGGTCCAAATCCAGTATTTTTTTTCACATTCTTTCTTTTGTTATTATTGTTCTTTTGAGACAGTCTCGATGTATAGTCCCAGATGGCCTGGAACTCACTTTGTAGACCACAATGGACTTGAACCTCCAGAGTTCCACCAGTCTCTGCCTCTCAAGTGCTGGAATTAAGAGTGTGAGCTGCCACACCCAGCCTGTACTTTCTGAAAGCGTTCGATCACAGACTCTTTTAGTCTCAAGAGACAAGTGCTCTGTGGAATCCCCTGGATCATGTCACCCGCGGAACTGTGAAGGGGATGTGGAGGACAAAGAGCTGAGACGTCCTGAAATTAGAACCCTTCTTCACAGGACACAGACCCAAGCCTCTCTGTGAGCTCAGCCCCTCTTTGTCTCCGCTTCCCTCAGGTTCAACATTGGTGGCCCCACCTCCTCCATCTCAGCCCTGTGTTCCTACTTCTTCGATGAGTCACCCCCCATTCTGCTGGACAAGATCTACAGTCGGCCCAACGACTCTGTCAGCGAACTCTGGACCCACACTCAGCTCACAGGTACGTGAAGCCTTCTTCTCCCTGTTCTCATTCTCAAACCTTCTGGAAAAATCAGAAAGACAACTTGGGAGTATATAAAAATAACAGTAACAGATCATACGGTCCCTGTTCTGGTGGTCCAAGGGACACAGTACTGGAACAACCTTCAGTATCTGAAAGCACATGTCTAGAGAAGAAAAGTAGGCACTAGATGGCTTGAATGTTTTGTCAAGGTCCCCCAGCTAACAAGTGAAAGAGCCAAGATTCAAATGTTACTTTGCCCGACACCTGCGCGTCCCCCGCTCTCAACAGTAACGCTAGCATCCTGTAGAACAAATACAGCATCTGGACGCCCCTCACCTTGCTAATCAAATGGGTGTTTTCACAGCTCGTCTTTTCTGAGCTCTCAGTAGCAGCTCATTATAACTGCCTGAAGAAATGTCCAGATGCTAACAGGCCTTCCTTTACCTGCCCGGGCCTGAGAACATCCAGAGTATCAGAGGCAACCCAGAGCTTCATAGACCCCTGCCTCTCAAAGCTGTATTTCTTGGTGAATGGCCTGCCTCCCTCTGCCCAGCATACAGAATCAAGGACCCTGTGTGGACCTTGTGTTCTCATCCCCAAGAGGCCACTGGATAGGCCGATCGGGTACTTCTGACCAGAGATGTGCCTGGCCAGTTTCATGTCTACACTTACTCATTACATAAGCATTTTGCCACCATAGCTTTCAGGATTTATCCAATAGCACCAAAAACTGTCAAGGAGAAAAATCAGAATCAGGTGAACTCTGAATTTAAACAGATATTCAAAATCAGAAGGTTTGGATAACCTCTGACTTACAGATTCTAGAACTTTGGCCCACCAGCCACCTTCAGCCACTAAGACCCTAAATGAGTGGTCTTTATTGAGGTGCACTGTAAAATCCACACCAGATTTAGAAAATCTACTGTGGAAGGAAAGGAAAGGGGAAGCCATTATGGGGGTGGGGAGGGAGAAACAGAGAAGGTGAACCTCTGTGCTTCAGTGGAGTAATTTCATTTTAAATAAATGTATCTTTAACATACTGTTTAATCAAATTATAATTAAAGTTAATTTCATTGGTTTTCTTCTATACTTGTTAATGCAGATACTTTAAATTTTCCATGTTGAGTAATAGGTAATAAATGCTGCCCTTCTGGGGAACCACAGCAAAAGACTCTCAGGTTAGAGTTGGGGGTACCATTGTTCAGGACACAACTGCATGCCCAGAACTCAGGAAAAGCCAAAGCTTCCTTTTATTTGACCACGATCAGCACATGGCAGTGTGTGGGCATATGAATGGCTGTCCCCGTATCACAGGGGCAGACCGAAGCCAGTGGCCACATATTGACACAAGAGAGCAAGACTAAACCTGTGGCCCGCTTCGTCTCATCTGGACAGGGTAGGAAAGGTAGGGTGTTGATTTGACCCCGTGCTGAAGGGCCTCTGTCCTCCAGGTGAACGCTATGGTTCCAAGAAGAGTGTGGCCATCCTCACCAGTGGTGTGACAGCCGGTGCCGCTGAGGAATTTACTTACATCATGAAGAGGCTGGGCCGGGCGCTGGTCATTGGTGAAGTGACCAGTGGAGGCTGCCAGCCGCCACAGACCTACCACGTGGATGACACCCACCTCTACATCACCATCCCCACAGCTCGCTCCGTGGGTGCCACGGATGGCAGTTCCTGGGAAGGGGTGGGGGTGACACCTCATGTGGTCGTTCCTTCAGAAATGGCCCTTACCAGAGCCAAGGAGACCCTCCAGCGGGCGCTGCGAGCGTGAGGCAGAACCCGAGGGTCACCAAGAAGGGTCTCCATGGCCAGTGTGGCAATGGCAGGTCCTCTGGGCCACTACTGGGGCTCTAGCATGGGATCCTGCCGAAGGTCACATGGTCCAGGGCCTGCTGAGCTGAGGCATCTTCAAGAGCGCACCCATCAGCCCCCACTGCTGCACCAACCTCTCCCCTGGAACTCCAAAAGTGGGAGCTCAGCCACCCCAAAGACAGCCCCCATAGTAGTTACTCTGGGGAGATTGAAGTCCACCTTGCTACTACCCATGCTTCCTAGCCTCCACCCTCTGGTCCCCATGCTGTCACCAGAAGCAGTTCTGTCATGATGCACAGATGTGAGGCACATGTGCCAGTAGCTTTTTCTGGCAGCCATCTTTCCAAGAGGGAAAAGAAAGAAGTGCTTAATGTTGGTAGTACTTTCTAATGGTACAGCGACTCTTTAACTTGGGATGGCATTGTCCTCTCTAAGTTCATTCTTAGTTGATAATATTATTAAGTCAAAATGCATGTGGTACCCCAACAAGCCTATGAGAGAGTCAAATATCCCAAATGGAACCACTCTAGGTCAGAGCCCATGTGTCATATACCTGACTTACTGTCCCCAGTTACCTTCTGTGACTATTAGGGAACAGTGGGGACAAGTAGATTGTGACCTTTCGATTGCAGTGTGTAGTCTGGGGTTGCTGGACATCTCTGTGTTTCTGGCACTCAGTGGCCACCTGCAGCTCCTGGCTTCAGAGCTTAGGTGCTCTTCCTCCTGCATCCCATCTCCACTAGAGTCCCTCCCCCACAACCATGTCTTGACCCACCGAGCATTGTCACCTTCGTTTATCCTCGTCTGCGACATGGTGCTGGGTGCGCAGTACATGTGTGAGCTCTGCAGGGCTCCAGCACTCAGATTCTAGGGACCCCTCCCCTCCTCCCTCCTCTTCCCACTTCCCTCTCGCTTCTTTCTCTAATTTAGCTTATAACCTAAACTGAATTCTTGGTGGTAGAACGGTCAGCGGTATTTCTATCTGTCTTTTTAATACTTTGTTCTTTTTCTAGGTCCTCATAATAAGCACACAGCACTATTTGCAGATGTGGCAGTCATTCTGAAATACAAATGTGCATCTGTAATTGTGGCACCAGCGGCCGTTCTGTGTGTTTCTTTCTCTCCTTGTCTGGCACTGCGGGCATTTATGGATGGAGACTTGGGTTTTAGGCCCAAGACCTAGAGTGTTAGGGGCAGCAGTTGACAGAGAGCCCAGGGATGTTCAGCAGAGAGGATAATCAAGGTTCTTAGTTTTCACGTGAGCAACTATCACCACCCTTCACCTGGGAGGCCACTGAGGTGCAGGAAACTCAGACACCTGCCTGTTGCCACACAGCAGGCTCGCTCTCCCTCAGGCCACCTGGTGTTTGCACTCTGTGGAGATCACTCCCAACTGCACCGCCTACAGCAAAGAGTCCCTAAGAGGCCATGTTCCTAGACTCTAGAGTCAGCCGGCCTGAGTGGAGGACCAGTCCAGCCTGCTCTGGTCTGTGTGATTCCAGGAGACTTACTTCACTCTCTGGGCCTCTGCTCCCTCATGTGTTCCGTAAGGGAGGTAAATATTACACCTGTGGAAAATTACAGTTAATCAGAAGTCCAGCCAAAGTCAGAGGCCATCATTTTCCTAATTCAAAATTGGATGTCTTGGAAGTTCAGCTCCCTGGTGGTGGGCACAGGTTCTACCTTGGTTAGTTGGAGGAACCTGAAGTAAAGATTAAATCTGGAGCAAGTGACAAGTCTAGGCATCAGCGTCCTGCCAGATGCCCAGTGGGCAGTGCAGACGGACAGCAGTGCAGAGCGACAGCAGTGCAGACCAAAGGACGGCAGTGCAGACCAACAGCAGTGCAGACGGACGGCAGTGCAGACCGACGGCAGTGCAGACCAACGGACAGCAGTGCAGACGGACGGCAGTGCAGACGGACGGCAGTGCAGACCAACGGACAGCAGTGCAGACGGACGGCAGTGCAGACGGACGGCAGTGCAGACCGTCGGCAGTGCAGACGGACGGCAGTGCAGACTGTCAGCAGTGCAGACCGACAGCAGTGCAGACGGACGGCAGTGCAGACGGACGGCAGTGCAGACCGTCGGCAGTGCAGACGGACGGCAGTGCAGACTGTCAGCAGTGCAGACCGACAGCAGTGCAGACGGACGGCAGTGCAGACCGACGGCAGTGCAGACGGACGGCAGTGCAGACGGACGGCAGTGCAGACCAACGGACGGCAGTGCAGACGGATGGCAGTGCAGATGGACAGCAGTGCAGACGGACAGCAGTGCAGACCAACGGACAGCAGTGCAGACCGTCAGCAGTGCAGACAGACGGCAGTGCAGACGGACTGCAGTGCAGACGGACGGCAGTGCAGATGGACGGCAGTGCAGACCAACGGACAGCAGTGCAGACGGACGGCAGTGCAGACGGACGGCAGTGCAGACCGTCGGCAGTGCAGACTGTCGGCAGTGCAGACCGACAGCAGTGCAGACAGACGGCAGTGCAGACGGACGGCAGTGCAGACCGTCGGCAGTGCAGACGGACGGCAGTGCAGACCGTTGGCAGTGCAGACCGACGGCAGTGCAGACCGTCGGCAGTGCAGACCAACGGACGGCAGTGCAGACCGTCGGCAGTGCAGACGGACGGCAGTGCAGACCGTCGGCAGTGCAGACCGACGGCAGTGCAGACCGTCGGCAGTGCAGACTGTCGGCAGTGCAGACCGACAGCAGTGCAGACAGACGGCAGTGCAGACCGTCGGCAGTGCAGACCGACGGCAGTGCAGACCGTCGGCAGTGCAGACCGACGGCAGTGCAGACCGACAGCAGTGCAGACGGACAGCAGTGCAGACGGACGGCAGTGCAGACCAACGGACAGCAGTGCAGACGGACGGCAGTGCAGACGGACGGCAGTGCAGACCATCGGCAGTGCAGACCGACGGCAGTGCAGACCGTCGGCAGTGCAGACCGTCGGCAGTGCAGACCGACGGCAGTGCAGACCGACGGCAGTGCAGACAGACGGCAGTGCAGACCGACAGATGGCAGTGCAGACCAACGGACGGCAGTGCAGACTGACGGCAGTGCAGACCGTCGGCAGTGCAGACCAACGGACGGCAGTGCAGACTGTCGGCAGTGCAGACTGACGGCAGTGCAGACCGACGGCAGTGCAGATGGACAGCAGTGCACACCGTCGGCAGTGCAGACCAACGGACGGCAGTGCAGACGGACGGCAGTGCAGACTGTCGGCAGTGCAGACGGACGGCAGTGCAGACGGACGGCAGTGCAGACCAACGGACGGCAGTGCAGACGGACAGCAGTGCAGACCGTCGGCAGTGCAGACGGACGGCAGTGCAGACCGACAACAGCAGCATCCTCAGGAGCAGCTCCCAGGTATGGCGTCAGCTGTGGGTCTGCCTAAGCCACCTATGTTTTCTACCCACTATCCAGCCAGATCTCTCGGGCTGCTCTTCTGAGACTGGACACAATCCAGGCTCCTTCCAGAAACCCCTTCTGTCTCCATCAGCCATATTGTTTTCTTTTAGAGACTAGTGCAGTCTGGAGCTGCTAGTGAGGGAATAGGCAAGACCTCAACCCACATCTGTTGGCCTGAAGATACCAATGTTCCTGTCACATGGTGCATAGTGTCCCCTGGGCCTGGAAAGAATGAAGTGGAAAGAAACCAATATTCTCTGCATAGTAGAACAAGTTAGCCTTCCTTATGTGAGCTTCTCATGGAACCTGCTTGGAGACAAGACTAAGTAAAAGAAACAAGGAACAATACATACACAGGTCCCAGAAGCTCTGTCTGTGCTTAGTACCACCAGCCCCACACTCTCCAGCCCCACCTGACCCAAGGCAGCTCCTGTCCCCAGTTCAGCATCTCGGACTCACCCTTACATTACTTCCAGACACCACCCTCTCTTGCTCCTCTGCCACACAGACAGCAGGGTCTGGCGAGTTAATATCTAACGTTACTCCAGATTGGCCCCATCTGTCGTTCTCTCCCTGGTCTTGAGGCCCTAGCTTGGTGCCTTTTGCCTCATCTGTGGGCTGCAAGGGGCTGATCTTACTGAAAGGCCTTGATCTCTGATGGCGTTCCTCTCAAGGGTCAGACTTACCTATCCCGTCCTGCAGATCAGGTGGAGAAGGAGCCTAAGAGTGTAAGCAGAAAGGGTGGGGCAACTCCCTTGACCTTTGTCGGGGGGTGCTGGAGTGCCCGAGATTCCAGCTGGTCCTAATAGTCCGGGTGTTCCCACCACCTGCACAGTTAGTGGATTATAAGAGCTCTGGAAGGACTCCAGCCTGGCTCTGGGCAAGACCTGCCTAAGGGGCTTCTGCTGTTCTCGACCAAAGCCAGCCTTGGGGTACAGAAAACGAACGCAGGCTTGTTAGATCCATCGCCTTCTGTTTGGTTGCCTCTCTCCCTGGGGCAAGTCTGGAGGATGCCGGGCCAGACACCGTGCAAGGGGTGACTGCAGAACAAAGAGCTCCAGAGAAGGTCCAGGGACTAGATATGAACAGCAGGGCTAGGGAGCTGGCACAGTCTTCACCCTGGCCGGGGTGTGACCGACAGGACCAAGGTGGGCAAGACAGAGGATGGCACTGTGTGGGCTAGAGTGCCATGCCCAGGTGCAGTTGGTCATCAGAGGAAAGGACTTGGACCTCCAAAGTCTTGCTGGAGTATGTATGGCCTGGCTCCCTGCAGCAGGCAGCATGAGGGATCCCATCCCCATTCAACCAGGAAGGTGAAGAGAGCATCTGGAGGTCCCCACAGAACCCCTACTGAGGCTAGGCCAGCACAGCAGAGGAGAAGCCCCTGGCCATCTCCTGTCTCACTCACCCTACAATGCCCAGGGTCACCGCCATTACCAGAATGAAAGGAAGCCAGGCATATTAAAGCCCACTCCTGGGCCAGCAAGCTCTCCAGGTCCCCACAGGAGGGCACTTAGCTACCACCTACTGGTTCCTGAGGGACTTAGCTGCTGCCACCTGGCCTGGGGACCTCAGCTCTGCTTTACAGACCAGTGACTGGTGCTGAAGATAGCCTCTTAACCTGAGGATCTTAGAACAGCAAGGGGACCAGACACCGGAGGTCCCCTGCCTCCAGCCCTGGAAAACACGTCATGGATAAAAGAGGGAAAGCTACATTTAAAGCCTCCTCCCTTCTCTTCCCACCCCTCATACAAAACGGATTTCTAAACATTTAAGGAATAACTTCCTGAAAGAGGGAGGGGCTTATCCTAGCAGATTCATATCTCATATACTATATGACCTTTAGGCCTGTCACAAGACTTGTAATAAGGAAAGTATAAAATGATGGGGATATGTGAAATCTCTGTCTGGAGAAGCAGCTTACAGAGGCCTCTGGGGAGTGCCATCCCTTCCCAGGGGGATGGAGGAGGCAAGGGCTGTAATTGGGCTTTTCGTATTTCCATCCTGTGCAGCACGTCTCTTCCAGGCTCATGAGGATAGGGGCCATGAGTGAGGTTAGAAGGGTGGGCCTGGTCCCTGCTGCCTTCAACAGCTGGAAGCCTATCAGACTTGGGGGTGGGCACCAGCTCATGGTTCTTTCTTTCTCCACACAGCAGGTCTATGCCACACTGTCCATGTCACTCCCTTTGCCAGAATGCAGCGAACGGAAGCCAGACATACCAGATCCCAGCCCTGGTCCAGGAAACCCTCCTCCAAGTCACCACAAGAAGGCATCCGTCTGCCTAGCTGTGTTTAAGCAGCAGTTGAGTTAGTAGACAAGTACTTTTCCACTGATTCCTGGCTTGCTGCTCTCTCTTTTAGCTTCTTTCAGGCCGGCTCTGGGGAGGCTTTCCCCAGGAAACCCACCCAAGCTCATGGCAGGGCCTGTCACCAAGGGGTGCCACCATGTCTGTGCTCTGGCCCCTTCATCTACATACATTTTTCTAATCATATACAGTCATTTGCATTTAGGACCCTTGACATAAAGATCCAGGAATCTGCAACAAGTTCAGAATTAGGACCTGGCATCATAGTGATTTTAATTGTTTCCAAGATGACAGTAAAAAGTAAACCTCAGTGATGGTCTAAATTCAGCACTATAAGCACTCGGGATATGAGTTGTTGGTAATTGTCTAGTAAGTTGATCTGAATTCAGCATGGCCTTCTTCAGCCTCATTTTCAAATTCTTTTTTTAAATTCTGGGCAGTGCTGGAGACTGAACCTGTGTCCCACACATGCTAGGCAAGCACCCTACTACTGAGTCATAACCCCTGGCCCCTGAGGACTTCTTAGAAGCCTTAGTTTTTCCAAGAATTATTTTTATTTTTATTTATAGATGTAGAAGTGGTTGTGCCACATGTGTGCAGGCACCCCTGAGGCCACAAGAGGGCACCAGATTCCCTGCAGCTGGAGTTCAGGGCAGTTGTGGCACTCGGCATTGGTGGGGTAACCCACCTTGGGTCCTCTGGAAGATCAGCAAGCACTGTTAACCACTGAGTCATCCCTACACCCCTAGAAGCAGTAACTGAACTGTGTATAGAAGGCGGCTGCCTGGTCTGTTCAGGCTACTATAACAAAATGCCATAGACTGGGTGGCTTATAGACAACAGGAATTTATTGTTCACAGTTCTGGAGAGTAAAAGAGGGACAGGTATCAGTGGACGGAATGCCTTATGTGAGGACCACCTCCTACTTCAGAGGTGGTTGTTTTTAGCCATGTCTTCAGAAAGAAAACGGGGAGCTGGCACTTCAGAATCTTCAAATGAATTTTGAGGAATGAAACTATCCAGGCTATTTTTTTTAATGAAAGAGATAACTCAGGAAGTCATGGTTTAAAGTGGCCTCTCCAGGAGGAACAAGTGACGTGGGAGAGGAAGACAGGAGAGGGGAGTTGACTTCCAGAGGAAGCCTGACAGCCCAGCATGCTTATTCTGAGGAACTGTGTCACCAACAAATTCTAAGTCATGGACGCCCGAACATCTTTGAGCTTGTAAATCTGAAGGGCTGCCACACAGCTGTGCTGGCATCAATTCTGAGCATCATCTGCACCTCATGACAGAAGCACTCCCCTTTCAGAGAGATGGCGTAGAAATCACGGGTCAATCCACTGCGCCGAAATAAGCGTGAACCTGCTTTTGACAGATGCCACCTCCTGCCCTCCTTGCCAACTCAAGAGTTGTCAGGAGCAAGGCCAGAGTCAGGCCGATCCTTCATTTGGTAACTTGTAATTTCTTTCAGCAGATAGGTGTTGAGTGCCTACTGTATGCCTGCTTCGTTCCAGACGATGGGAATACAGCAGGGACAACAGCAGAGCCCGAGTTCACTCCAGTGATGAGTGCTCCAGTGAACAGGACAAATCTATACACTGCCTAGTGTACAGGATGGAGAAAAGTGCTCAAGAGAAGAGTGGGGTGTGGGTGTGGGTGTCCGTGTGTGTGTGTGCATGTGTGTCTGTGTGTGTGAGTGTGCATGGGTGTGTGTCTGTGTTTGTGTGTGTCTGTGTGAATGTGCATGTGTGTCTGTGTCTGTGTGTGAGTGTGCATGTGTGTCTGTGTCTGTGTGTGTCTGTGTGTGTGTCTGTGTGTGAGTGTGCATGTGTGTCTGTGTCTGTGTGTGTCTGTGTGTGTGTCTGTGTGTGAGTGTGCATGTGTGTCTGTGTCTGTGTGTGTCTGTGTGTGTGTCTGTGTGTGAGTGTGCATGTGTGTCTGTGTCTGTGTGTGCATGTGTGTGTGTGTTTGTGTGTGTGTCTGTGTGTGAGTATGCATGGGTGTGTGCCTGTCTTTGTGTGTGTGTGTATGCAAGTGTGTGTCTATGTGTGTGCATGTGTGTGTGTCTGTGTCTGTATGTGTGTGCATGTGTATGTGTGTTTGAATCTGCACACAAGTAGCAAGGTTAAGTTGAAATGGACATGAGGAGACTAGGCCGGCCTCTAAGTTCCAATTCTTGAGTCATGCAGTATGCTCCGTGACCATGCTAGCTAAACAGACATGCAGCAGGCTGGAAGAGACATTAGCTCAGATCTGAGGGTCACTGAATTTTGTTCTTCCATCAATACTCTAGAGTAGTGGCCTTGGGAAAGTCAGTAACCTTCTCAAGTTGAAATTCTTCTGCAGTAGTATGAGAATTCACAGCCTATGTCCTCCAGTGCTGGGGCGGGGGGCATGGTATGACCAGAGGTAAAGTGCCTGCTGGGGACCTTATTCTTAGTTCCCTCCAGTTGTTCTTTCCTGCCCAGCTCAGGATCACAAGGAAGGATGGCACCTGGGAGTCATGCAGAATGAATGATGCATGTCTGTTTTCCTCTTCTCCCATATTCACAGTGCGAAGAGCCGGACAACAGGAGGGTTGATTGATGCCCCCACTCCCTCATTAGGGTTTCAGCCAGGCCGCTTTTCCACTTAGTCCCTTCAGGACCGGATGTAGGTTGTCCCAGAGAAGGTTAGGCTTGTGACCCAGGCGGAGTCCGGGAATCTAACTGAGCATTTCGGCTGCCATCTCTGCTCCCAGCTTCACTGTGTCCAGAGTATTGACCCAGCAGGAAAAGGACATAGATTTGAATGCAGCCTGAGCCATGTCTACCAAGCCAAGCTCTTCCTCAGCCTTGCTGCAGACTCATGGCAGAGAAACCCAGTACTTGTTCACCCCTGAGATTTCACAAATAATGTAGCTGACTAGCTCAAGCAGTGACTATGAACTTCATATGCTTAGTGCTCACATTCTACCAGGAAAATGAGCTGGCCACTTACCACACACCTTCCTCAAGATTGATGGCATTCATTAACCACCATTTTAAAATGAGAAAACTGAGGGTCAGCAAGTTAAAGGAACATGTCCAAGGTTGCGGCTCTTAGGCAAGAGAGCCCACCTTGAATGCAGGCTTCCTTACCAGCAAAGCCAACATCTTGTGCTCACATGCTTCCATGCAGGGCACTAGGAACAGAGCCAGGAACAGCCCCGTTCCCAGGATCATGGGTCCCCTTATCCCACGAGCGAAGCTCACCATTTTAATGCATGAATTTCCAGGAAAACACATCACAGGGGCTAGGACATGACAAATTATAACTGAGCTGTTCATCTCTGGGAAGCAAAGGGAACAACCTTGAAGACACCTGAGACAACCTTGTCAACAAAGGCCAGGAATCACCTGTGCCTCACCACTGAGCACCAGACACGATGGCCATCGGGTTTCTCCTTAGCCACCTACGAACTGTGTGAGGTCATGTGCCTGGAAAGATGGTGGCGCTCCCGGAAGTACTCATGGCAAATGGGGCAAGTGAGGACTTCCTCTCTCCGTTTCTTAGAATGCGGATCGGGGCCTACGTGCTCCCTTTTGTGATGGGACCGCATGTGGAAGACCAGGTCAGCCGTCAGACGAAAGGCAAGGTTGCACTTTGCACACCAGTTCTGGGTGGACAAGCCTGGGGAGGAGAGTGTGGGTGGCAAGAGAGCCCGAGAGGCTGTGGCAGAAGGTGGGGAGGATGTGGGTGCTTGCACCTGGGTGTGATCCAGCCATGGTGTGGGAGCCCCCTGGAAAGCATTGCAGAGTAGAATGTTCTGTGACAACGTGTGTAATCTCCAGAAATCACCCATGACCTTGAAAGTTGACAGCTGAGCCCAACAAGGGATGTCCACAGTGGTGATGAGTCCTGATAGCTGCCATGGGCCCTCTGCATTTCCACTGGCCAGAAACATGTGGGAGCGCCTGGGTTTCTCTGCTGGGCGCTTGGTCGGCTTGCTGAAAGCGCTTCTCTGCTCACTCCGGGCTGCACCCGGCCATACCGAGCACACTGTGCCATCAACTGAGGCTCTGGGGAGATCCAAGAGTGGCTGCTGAGTGCCGAGCTGGCCTTCTGGGTCCTCTGGCTTCCTCTTCTGGGCCTGAATATCCCCTGGCCTCTCCTGGAGACATGGCAGCTCTGTGCATGCCTTACAGGCCAGAGGCCTGTCCAGTTGAGGCTTGTTCAATGCTGTCGACAGACTCAGTTCAGGACAGGTCACATCTTGGCCACCCTTACCTGCAGCAGCTCCAGAGTCCAGGTTTGTCTTCCTGAGCAGCCCTGACTGGACCTGCTCGGGCGCCATGAGCCTCCATCTTTTCTCAGCTGAAGGACTCAGAGAAGCCCCTTTGCCCTCAGCCATGTGATCAGCAAGGCCTGACAGGCTAAGCAAGGTGGATGTTCCAGCAGCCATTCATCTAGAGGGCTTTGGAGGTCCAAAGGAGCAGTCTCTACCCCCAGGAGGAGCTATGAGACTGCAAAGTCCCCAGTGAAGCCTGGACTGGATGCCTTTGACCACTCTCTGCAGAAAAAGGGAGCAACAGTGAGCAACACTGGTCATTCAGTGTCCCGTGTAGGCTGACACCAGCCCAGCCCACTTTTTCCGGCTTTCCTTCGCTGTCTGTGAAGCGGGAGCAGGATCATCTGAGGAGAAAGAGAGAAAGGATGAGCTCGGAGAGTTTAGACTCGAGCAGTAGGTGTCTGCCAGAAAGAGCGCTGGAGCACTGGCACCAGATGAATGTGCCACGGCCCTGTGCAGGGAAAGGCAGGGAAGCCACAGAAACAGCTGCTGCGATTAACAAACCTAGCTCAGAACCACAGAAGCTGAAGAGGTAAGGAAGGGAGCCTGCTGTGAGGCAGAAAACAGGAGATCCTGGACACCTGCCCACAAGCTGACCCTGCAGTCAAGAAGAAGGTAGCATCAGCTCCTGCTCCAGGAGCTCTGTCTGGCCCTGACTGGTCCAGAGCCTGGGGGAAGCCACAGCACCGGGAGGAGGCATTTGGAAGGTTCATGGATCCGTTACTTGGCCCCTATGGCATGCCTTTCCTTCCGTTTCCGGCACTAGCAGCCCCTTGCTCCACATCACAACTCCAGCCTGCTTCCACTTGTGTTGATTCCTCTGGACCAATCTTGGATCTCTTATCCCCGCTTTCCCTACCCCACCCAAGCCTTGCACGGTCAGGCCGCCTTTCCCTGTGGACCCTAGTCCGGCTGAGACCACCCAGTGGCCACTGCTTAGTTTTATGCACTTTTCCCCCCTGCTCCAATCCCTGATAGGGAGTGCTTTTTGTGGAGTCCTTTGGGAGTCAGGGGCTTGATAGACAAGCCAGGGACAGTAGGAAGAAGGGTGGGCGTTTGTTGTGAAGCTTCAGGACTGCTCCATAGAGACCTCCCTTTCCCCTCACCTAGATCTGGCCGTCCTCTGAGTCCCAAAAGGAAAGCTGTCACAGGATCACAGTACAAGTAGAAGGGAGGAACATGGGTAGCACAGTGGGGCGCAGCAGCCGAGGACTAAAGCCCCAGAGTCCCGAGGGATGCCAGGGCAGGGTCTCGTGGACGTTCTTCCCACACTGTGGGAGCTAACCACCAAACACATGCTCAGAAGTGGCTCTTGCTCCCAATGGAGATTATAACTCAGCACCGTTTCCTTTGAGAGCTGCAGATCTCCCCTCGTGTGCAGATCTGAGGGTCCCTAAGGAGACTGCCCATCAAGCAAAGAAACGGCCTCCATCAGCACCCTGCCCTCCCCTGCCTTAGTCATCATATTGTCCAGCTGCAGCTCTAGGGACAGCCTGGGCAGGATGGGTGTCATTTCTACTCTGCTGATGTCTTAGGCCCAGAAGAAAGAGCCTTTGCCACTGTCTAACCCCAGAGGGCACCTAGGTAAGTCATACAGCAAGCAATCAGAAGGTACTATCTGGACCAAAAGGTTCCTAAACCAGCTAAAAGGAAGGGAAGATTATTGCTTCTCGGGACAATAGAGCAAACATCTGATCATTTTTGTACTCACCATCTTCCCAGTCAAGTCCAGTTTCCAGTGTGTTCCTGCTACCAGGGTTCTCCAGCGCTACTCAGTCCCTGTCTTTCTCCAGCCCAGGTCTCCAGCCACCCTTCTGAGGGTAGGACCTACTCTGCCCCACATCCTAATGAACTCCTTCTCTGAGCTGGCCAAAGCTGATGTTTGCTACTTCTATCCAAAGCACCGTGACTGTCTAGAAGTGACAACCCCACCCAACTCTGAGGGCTTGCCTCCAGGACTCTCAGGGAGGATGTCAACACAACACACACTCACATGTGCACATGTGTGAGCAAACACACACACACACAGGCCACGGTCCAGTGGCACCAGCAGCTCAGCATCATCCCTGCATCGGGGGACAGCCACTACCGGACCAGCAGAATATATATAAAGTGTCACCTGCCAGCTTGCCTTCCCTGACAATTCTAACGTGTTTGCACCCACATTAACAGTTTTGCTTGCTGGTTGGCAGGCTGATTTTAATTCTTGTTGTCAGGTGTGCTGGGCCACTTCAGGTACTGAGAGGGACAGACACAGGGGCTTCTGTAGGCGCAAGTGACCAGAGGGCTAGAGGAACACTTGGCAGGGTGGGTGTGGGCTGTGTCTGGCCCTTGCGTCCCCCTGAGGCACAGTCTACTCTCCACCTGGCCTTGCTCCTGTCTAGAGCTTGAGTCTCCCGGCTCGCCACTCACCAGACACACTCACTCTTGACTCGTCCTACACCTAAACCCACTCACTTCCCCTCTACCCATGTCAGCTGCCTACTCGTCCCAAACCACTGGGTATCCACCGGTGAAGCGGTTTCTGACTGTGCCTGGAGGTGCCGTGGTTTGGCAGGAACAGCACACTATGGGGGAAGCAATGTCATCAGCTCTCTGAGGGTGGCCTTCAGCACTTTCCTCTCTCCATTGGCCCAGCCATCTGGTTCTAAAACTAGGACACAGAACCTAGCCATCTCCTTCGCCAGTGCTGGCAGAACCACAGTGCTGACCCGACCAGCATTCTAGAGTTTTCATCACTGGAAGAACTTACCCTGAGCCAGAGGGACTCAGAAGTGACTAGGCTCCATCCTCACTGGGACTCAGGCTTCTTGGGCAGCTGCATCATCTCGCTGCCTTCCGCTTCCCTGTGCAGGGAGCACACAGCACATGCATCTCCCACCTGCCCCTTTCCTTCAGAAGTTCCCCAGAGAGATTCAACCAGCATCAGCTTTTTGAGGGAGTTAAAATATAGAAGTACCCAAAGTGCAGGAAAGGGGAGCCTCGGCACTGTCTCCTCTGACGAAAGCTTTTGAACAGCTGCTATGGCAAATAAAAAAAAAAAAAAAAAGCAAACAGTCCCCTCCTCTGATTGGTTCTGGGTCCCCAGGTCCCTCATCATACTGTGTGCTGATGGGACAAAATGGATCACCTCAACATCCTTTCTAAACCACAGCTTCAGGGGGGCTGCTTCTAACATCAGACATCATATTGCCCAGTGTTTTGAGTACAGAGGCGACAACAGCCACAGGATAACCCTGGGCAAAGCAGGCAGCCCCTCAGAGCCCCAGGTTTCTACTATGAAATGGGCTAAAAACATCTCCACAGTTCAGCCCTGATCTCCCAGATGTAACTAATTGGATAAATTGCTCCTCTCTTTCTCAATCAAATAATAGCAGGTCTGTTTGAATCCCCACCAGTGAGTTTCTATTCCATGAGCTCACACAGACGCACATACACAGTCACACAGGCACATTCGCACACACAAACACAATTTACACACACACAAACACACAAATACACATATACTTTCACACAAACACACACTAATACACATATGCTCCCACAAACATGTTCGTACACATTTATACGAACACTCCCACAATACACTAAAACACACAAGTTCTGTCTCTTCTCTAATCGCAGATAATTCTCAAGAGTCAGCTGGATCCAGGTAATGTTATACCCAAGGATGTTCAAGAACCTGCCTCAAAATTCCCTGATCTCACTGCACTCACTTCCAGCTCTGCAGAGGCCCCATGATGCCCCTTCATGGTCCAGGCATCATTGTCCAACCAGGGACAGCTCATCCCAGGAACCAGAACTTACAGTGACATGCAAGAAGATGTGACCACCCTCTTCTCAGGGACATGCAGGGCAGAAAGCTGGTCACCAGGATGCTTCATTATATAAAAAGTAAAGTGGTGATAATCTACTGTTTAAGTATGTATAGACAACTCTGTGCATTTAATTTCACTTAATTTTCACAAAACCTATGTAGTACATTGTGTTTCTCAATCCAACATTTATTGCCAACCTATCCCCATGTCATTTTGCTCAACTCCACAGGGCAGCATTTGATACCATGGTGAATCTGGAGAATGCCAGCTATTGAATTAGATAGCCTATCCAACCATATGCCCTATCAAAGCCATCAGCCCAATCCTTAATAAGGCGAGGGAGAAAAGGGGAAATGAATAAATGATAATGAGGAGAAAGAGAAAGGAGAAATGGAGCAGACAAAAGCAAACTAATAACTAAGCAGAGGACAGTACAAAGAAGAGTATGTATATATGTGTGACTTGTGTGTATGTGCTTATAGGAGAGTGTACAAGTACTAGAGTGTGCATTTGTCTGTATGTGTCTTTGTATATGGTTGTGTGCATGTGTATGTGTACATGTGGAATCATGGCCTGCCTCCCTGAGACTACCTCTGGCTCATAAATCAGCATTGCTTGGGGTTAATCGAGCAGGCAAGTGCATGGGATTTCCTATAAGGCCCATCTCAGGTCCTACTCCCACGTCTATCCTCCATGAAAACTGCCAGATGGAAGCCTCTCAAGATGGAATGTAGTGTGAGGCTGCTATGGCTTGCTCCTACAGAAACGCTGCTGCCTCCGTGCACTCTGTAGGGACTCACAGCCCTCGCTTTAAACACCAGCATCTTTCCCAGGGCCAAAGTTAGGCTTCCAGGTCTCATCCCGCTGCATCTGCATCCCTCATCCCTGGGCCCCCCAGATGGCCACCACAGGTGTGGGAGCTCCTCTCCAAGCCACTCCACATCCCAAACACAGAGTTCTGTGGGTCAGAAGCCGACCAATCACACAGCACACAGCACTTTTTCCTTCTCACCTGCACCCCACCACCCTGTGTGCCTGTGGACTCACCCCCTGTGCAGCTGTTTTCTGGACAAACTGGAACTGCGCCTTCCCCTTTCTCCTCCCACAGACACAGCTGCCCTAGGCAGTGATGGGTCTGTGCAGTCCTTGTTCCTTGCTCTGGTCCCCACATGAAAAGACTCTTTGTTGTTCTGGGCTGTCCTCAATGGCCTCAGTTCATCCTGGGCTCTCCATCCTGACTCTCTTTGTGGGTCCTTGTCACTCCATCATTGTATGTGTTCCACTAAAAGGCTTTTCTTATCATCCTTGGCTCTTTTCACCACAAGGCACCCCTCTGAATTGCACAAACGTGGTTCAGAACTACTCCATGTTCTTCTATCTGAAAAAAAAAAAAAAATAGAAGAAATTCCAAGACCCTCCCACCATCCTCAGAGACCTCAGATCATGTGATGATCCTATCATCCGGAGTGCTTTCTGACACCAGGATCCTCCAATCAACAAGACAGACATCTTCCCATGGCCCCTCTTCCCTGCCATAGCAGATACTTCTCCCCGTAGCTCCTGTCAGGGTACTGCTGCTGACCAACACAGCAAGTGCTACATTCGGAGAGATCAATCTCTTCCCAGTCTTGTGATTCCTGCTTGAATACAAACTATAGACTCATCATTCCAATGTCTAAGAGGCGCTGGTTACATTCTCCCATTCACCCTTGCTGTTCCAGTGAATGGAGCCCCACATTCATATCATAAAGGTCAAGTGTATGGGTTCTATGGACCGAAAACCTGGATTCCATCATTCTTTGCCATTATCCACACTCGGACCTCTATTTTCCTATCTGTAAAAGGGAGCATTTGGGCACTCCATCTCACCGTATTGTCCTAAAGATTGGTTAGATCAGCATGTCTAAAGTGCCAAGGAACCTGGCTCAGGACTCAGTTTGAAGACAAACTGTTGTCATGCTTATCACAAAGGGACAGTCACCTCATGGCCAACTTTCCATGACTTGTGAACTCAAAGAACAAGCACGCAATGGTGCTAAATGAATAATCAAGTAGCCAGGTCATTTCTTTCCTTTTTTTCCTGTATACAGACAATAAGATCTTATTAAACAACTGGATGCCTCAGAGTTCTGAAGTCCTCTTAACACTGTATCAATTCCTGTGGATCTGAGTTGCAGTTCAGAATCAAGTTCTGCTCCATGACACCATAATACCTGCTAGATTGTATCCTGTATTTGCTTTTCTTCTCAGTTGAAACAAAACAAGGCATAAAACACTCCCAGTGTATCTAGTCTTTTCGCATCCCTAGACTCTGAAGTTTTCCCAGACCCTTTTGGAAGATTCCAGAATACAATCATGCATTAACACCTTCTGTATAAGAATGATAACCACTTGAGTTTTTCTGTGGGGAATGTTCATATTTCTAGGCATTTCCTAGTTCTGGAATATTAGAAACACTGGAAACATAAAAGCTTTCCAGGCTTTCATAGAGAAGCAGAGCTTTTAAGTGGGCGTCCTAACCAGTTCCTAGAGGTTTTATGTCCAGCTAAAGCTCCAGTCTTCTAGACCAAAACTGTTTGAATGCAAACAAAGCTGGTTCCCAGGACTACAGTAAGGCTACACTTAGTACTAACCCAGCTTGGCCATGTGGACCCACATAAAGGTAGATGACATATCCTCACCCTTCCATCCCCAGGAATTTTCAGAAACAGAGCCAATGAACTCAGAGGGCTAAAACAGTGCTTCATAGGGGCTCTACTAGGTGGATTCAGGGTTAGCTATGGCCAAAGATGGCCAGGACACTAGAGCAAGAAGCCATGCTCCAATAAGCATCATTAACCAGCCAATAAGTAGTGTTATCTGGGGTGATATTTCTGCTAGAACCTGTGGGGTTGAATTGGCCCCAAGGACTCAGATCCAAGACATAGCTTGCATTGCAGTTTCAGCCTAGCCACTCACTAGGCACATAACCCAGGAGAACCACTCAGGATGTTAATCACATTATAAATAAAACTGGAATAGTGATTTTTAGTTCAGGGTGCTTCTAATTGGACTAAACAGGGTGTGTGTAACATCTCAATAAAGGAAGCTCTTGTTCTTGGTACTATCAGAAAGGAAGAGCAGGTGCCCCACCCTAGCCAGGGTTTCACCTCCAGGGCAGCATTTACAGGATAAAGTACATGGCTTATCTACCAGGCTGTTCAACAGAGACTCTTTTATACTCAAGCAGTAGCATCATCTAAAGAGAGAAGGGCTGTGACATTTTTATAAAGATACAGACTGTGTAATGAAGGAAAATAAAATTTAAAACATTGAAACTCAAGACTTTGCTTCGTATACTTTCTTAGCGGCTTATCTGTTTTAAATATGAGCCACCAGCTCCTGGATTTCTGAAGAAGAAATTTGCCAAACAAAACTGCCATGCAATTCTAAATCAGCTGAGAAGCATCCCTTTGAGGAGCGCCATTACTGGTTCTGACTCACTGGAGCCAGTGTTTGGATGACTCACAGGACAATTGAGCTCTCCAGTGCAGAGCACAGTCTCCAAACCCCAGCTCCCAGCACATGCGTATTAACCGTTCAGAATTCCTTACTATAGCATTGCAAACTCTTCAACTAACCACACCGCAACCCTCATTGACCAGCTGCTATTTCTGCTCACTTATTGACAAGCTTCCTTTTCTGCATCCGTGAAAAGTTAAGCTGGCAGAATTATCATTAAAGGCACAATAAACTACAAGGTCAATTTAAATTGTTCCAAAGAAGACAAGGCTGCAAACTTTAATTGGTGATTAACATCTTCGAAAACAAGCAAGTTAGTGTATGTTTTGTATGTGTTTTTAAATATAAAGACAGATCATAAATATCATTAAACATGAAATTGTGTCTTTGTCAAGACTAAATCTTTAACAAAGCAATAAACATCGCTTCAGTAGACCTGCTGTACCTGGTTCCCTAACAATTTAAGCAGGCTGGCTTTCCTAGATTTCTTCTCTTTAAAATGTATCTAAGGTAATCTTTGAGGGTAACATGAAATATTTGTTCTTCAACCTCATGTAGACAAAAACATACCCAGCCCTGAGCTCCCATTGTCTTCCTACAATCCAGCCTGGAACACCACCCCCTCTGTGCCCCAGAACCTGACAGCACAGCTTGCCCAGAATGCACGCATGGTTGGACCTGTCCCCTAAATGCTACTCCAAGGATCGGCTTTCCTGGTGTGCTGTCTGTACCTATTAGAGAAGAAAATGATGTCAAGACAGGGACACAGCATCTCATCAAAACCAGGTATTTTCTTTCTGCTCACCCAGAAAACTCGGACATTTACGTATTTTTCCACAACAGGCATTGAGTTACATTTCCAGATCTTTGTAAATATTTGTTGGAGAACACATCTGGGATCGATCTGGTCATGGTTCTTACCATGGCACTCAGCACAAGCCCTGTTGAGAATAATAGAGTATAGAGATCTCTCTCTCTCTCTCTCTCTCTCTCTCTCTCTCTCTCTCTCTCTCTCTCTCTCTCTCTCTCTCTCACACACACACACACACACACACACACACACACACACACACGTAGACAGACACACAAGTCAGTCTAGGAGAAAAACCAGACAGAATTGTATGCAAAAAAGAAGTGGGAGCAGCGGGAAGAAAAGAGGAGGAAGAGAAGATTTAAAAAAAAAAAAAAAGGAAAGAAAACGGGAGTGCAAGGAGGAATCGCCATTAAAGATGATCCCTACAAGAAAAAGAAAGTGAGAGGAGAGAGGCAGACAAGAGGATGGGCCCCCAGAGAGTGGACTGGACTGGAGAAAGATGTAGGAGCTGGCACAGGGGGGAGGGAAATCCCGCCCTCAGAGCTAAGGCAGACTTGAGAATTCTACCCGGGAAAAGGCCACAGGAAGGAGAAGCATCTGTCTCCCTCTCCTGCTCGCCAGTCTATCCAGTAGGACCGCGGGGCGCGTCTCACCTGGGCTCTCCGCAGCATCAGCGAGGCCGGCGGGTACCAGCTGCTGGGCGGCTAGCCTGCGCGGCTGAACTTGGCTGCGGAAGGAGCCCACGGGAGTCCAGGCCCCGCCTCGGGGGCGGGACCTTCAGGTCCCTAGCCCACAGGGTCCCCACCCCTGGCCCTTCTAGGCTGAGGAGGCACCAGGGACCTAGATCCCAAGTTCCACTCCGCCGAGCCCACGGCTCCCACCTCGCCCGCAGGCTCGGGAGCCTGACTGGCAGCCAGGAGCTCCAGGCTCAGTCCTGCTGTGTTTGGAAGTGATGTCTTCTGTCACCTCTGAGCTGTTGCACAGTGTACTTCAACGTCTGGGCTCTTGAACCCTCCTGGCCCTGACCGCGGTGGCAGTTTGGTGGCGTGCAGGCTGTCTGAGATGCCCAAGGACCCCTGTCTGCGCTCAAATCGCTTTCCCCTAACCTCCGGGAAAGTCGCCTGAGCGGCAGCTGCGGTTTCACTGGGCCCTCCTGGCCTTCACTGGAGGACCAGGGGCCTCCCTGCCTTTCCAAGTTGTGGATGGCAGCAAGGTCCCTGCCTGTCATCAATCAGCAGGTGTCCTCTAAATAAGGAGGGTAGAGTGAGGCAGAGTGAGGGTCCCTGTGAGAGAGATGGCTGAGAATGGGTGCCCACAAGGCCATGTCCTGCAGGACCGGGGATTTTTCAGGGAAGATGGGGTAGAGCGGAGGCAGGGTGGTACTCGGGCAGTTGCAACACTTGTGTGTGGGTGGGCGCTACTGTTTGAACGTCGGTTGCTAATCATCTGGAAGTGGGTAGGGAAAGGAGACTCCTTCCCGGCTGAAAAGAAAACCCACCCAGCTCCCCAGCTGCTTCTCTCACTCATTCATTGATACAATTGTTCTGAGGCCAATGGGGATCCAGGACGCAAAGAGATAAACAGAGGACTCTCTGGAGCCTTTCCCCGGGTTTGGGGAGTCTGTTACCAAAGTAAATGGGAGGTGGGTAAGGTTGGAGCTGCACATCCCTCAGAATCATGGGGCTTAGTCAATGATTTATTGCTGTGAAGAGACATCGTAACCACGGCCATGCTTAAAAAGGAAAACATTTAGTTGGGGGCTTTCTTATAGTTTCAGAGGTTTAGCCCATTATTATCATAGAGGGGAGTATGGTGGCATGCAGGCAGGTGCTGGAGCAGTAGCTGAGAGCTACATCCTGGTCCTCAGGCAGAGAGATAGGCTCTGAGCTTGGCATGAGCTTTTGAAATCTCAAAGCCCACCCCCAAAGACATACTTCCTCCAACAAGGCCATACCTCCTAATTCTTCTAATGCTTTCAAATAGTTCTACTCCCTGGTGACTAAGCATTCACATATATGACCCTATGGGAGTCATTCTTATTTAAACCACCACAGTGATGTTCCCACAGCACATTTTATTTGTTAATAGAAAGGAGAATAAAAATTAGGCATTTGACCAGAGCTCCAAGCACCCACACAGGCAATCATCAAGGTCAGAGAAATACATTTTAGAAGCTACTAAGCTCAAAGCATGGATTACCCAGGAAACATTGACTGTCAACTAGCCACACATTGCTCATGAACATCATCAGGCTGTAAGATCTTCGGGTGCCTTGGAAAACAATATACATACTTACAATTCGTGTCCACCTGCAGTACTGCTCAGGAGTGAGCACAAAATGAAGATATCTTCAGGGGTGCAAAGCCACCAGTGTCGGTGAAAAAGCTAAGGAGTGCAAAGGAGCTGAAAACATGCTAAGCTGGGTGAATGATACACATCAGCACCAATTTGTAAAGTTCTTTGAAAGGGAAGGAGGGAAGGAAAAAGGACTGGAGAAGAAGAAATAGGGTTCTGGCTGCAAGAACATTGTGACCAGGACAGAAGGGAATCTCAAGTTACCAGCATGGGCCCACTTCCAGATTGCTGGGCCCAGCAGCCATTGGCTAGTAGCAGCCTGGGAGGTGATCTCCTTGATGGGGACGTGTCATAGAGTATGGGAACGGGGTAGGTTCTAGTAATACTCCATTCCAGTTACACACACACACACACACACACACACACACACACACACACACAGGGGAGGTCCAAATGGTGACATTAAATCACACACACACACACACACACACACACACACACACACACACAGGGAGAGAGAGAGATCTGAATGGTGACATTAAAGGACACACACACACAGGTGGGGGGAGAGAGAGATCTGAATGGTGACACTAAATGACACACACACACACACACACACACACACACACACACACACAAGGGAGGTCCAAATGGTGACATTGAACGACACACTCAGAATGGCAGGTAAACTCATTTCGTCGAGCTGCATACACTTAGAAGACACAGACCTAATAAGAACAAGCAAAATTAAAACAAGAAGGGGTCATAAATGATACCCAGGGCAGGGATGGCGGGCAGACCAAAAGAAATCATCTTCAACACCGGAAATAGTTCTTAGGGCTAAAGAGAACAAGTTCCCAATGAAAAGGCTTCATTAACCAAGAAAACAACAAACATTCTAAACATGTATGCATCCATAAATAAAACAAATTATATCTAGAAAGGGGTATTTTTTATCGAATCCTCTATTACACTGAGGAACGTCAATATAACATGTGCCAAATTTTAGAAGATTTAAACAGCAAAACAATTACTAAGCTCTATTCAATGGCATTCCCCCAAATCATGTGTTAAGATAAATGCCAAAAAAAAAAAAAACTTAAAATAAAAAGTACTATACAAGTGTACAAGTCAGGTTCTTTGATCATAAATGCAATTAATGTGGAAATAAATGGCAAACAGAATGTTAAATACACACACACACACACACACACACACAATTGAAAGCTTTAATCCACACATATAATTATGTGTCTTAGGAAAAAAATCACTCAAAACAACACACACCATAATTTTAAATATTCTATGAAAGAAGAAATGGGATTTGTAACCCAAAAAGTTTGTGTTAACTGAAAAGGAAATAAATGAGCTAGAAATCTAACCAAATATATTAGAAAACGAATAGCAAAATAAATCTCAAGAAACTCAAAAGGAGTGATTTGAAAAGAACCATATATGTTAAAAAAAAAAAAAAAAAAAAAAACCAAAGGTACAGTAGATCTTTACAGCCTGGACTCCAGAAGTTTCTATCATTGCAAAGGTCCAAGGCAGAGCTAACACCAATAGACACAGGGCAGAAGCCATGTCAGATCACCAAGACCTTCATTTTGTCCCAGACAAGCAAATGCCTGCCCAGTCCAGCCTCCAGATGACTCTTGGGGAGCAATAGTTGCTCTCCTTGTCACTGTACCATCATCACAGAAACTCAGGGACCCCCAGTTTCTACAGAACAGGTCGGACCAGTGTGATGAGACCCCATATCACAGCCCTGTGTGGCTGACTGACTTCCTGAAGGCAAGGAGGCCACTGTAGGGCTTCTGGGTGCTGTACATTGTCCTGGCCCCATCTGGGTCTTTGATACTGCTCAGCCCACTGTCTGCCAGGGACTGTCTTCTCAGCCCTCTGGGCAGCCCACCAGGGCCTACACAGAGACTGCCAATGCCGCTGTGGTTTCTCCCTGCTGCTCAGAGCATCTTGCCTTTGCTGCCCTAAGCATTTGATTGCTTCCTGTCCCAACAGGAGCCTAATCTGTCTAGGTGTAGAGCTGGGTAGACTGGACTGACTGACCCTTAGGCCCTTCCTGGCTTTCAAGGGAGGGAATGTAAACTGGATTTGAAAGAGTGGCCTGGATGTTTTCCTTCCTGGGCAAGCTGAACCACAGCAGTAGTGCAGTCAATAGAAGGTTAAGGAAGTCCTGGCTGGCCTCCGAGAACTTTCTTCCCCTGCGTCAGCATCCGCCCAACACCCCAGGCTGTTGGTGTCCTGGGCAGGGTGCACACAGGATGCTGAAGGCATCTGTTGTGACAAGACAGAGGCTTTCTGGTCAGGTCTCCTTTGGCTACCCTTGGTGTACAGAGCTCTCACCTTTCTCCTTCTTGGAAATCATGGTCCTAGGCTTCAGCTCCCAAGCCAGGCCAGCAATCTTCCCTTTGAAAGAGAATTCCATCCTCTGCTTAGCCCAGGGACAACCGTCTGAGAAGCTAGCACAGGTGGGAAGGGGAGGGTGAGCTTTTGGAAATGACAGCCTCCTTGGGCCAATTCTTCCAGAGAGCGCCTGTGAGGCCAAAGGATACACTTAGTATCCACCCTGTTACCTCTCTGTGTCTTACCTTCTGTAAGGAAGCCTGCTGTGAGGTCCAGTGGGACTAAGCTACGCCCTGGGGTGGATGGGAGGACTGTTGACCCAAGTGAAGATGTGAAATAGCTTCAAGCTACATGAAGGCACCCTGGGCATATCTTAGGTGACATGCTGCTGGGCAAAGGCGTTCTAAAGCCAGGAAGTGCGCTGCTAAGCCATGGCCGCAAGTCAGACTGATGGAGACAACTCCTCAGCTGAGCCCCTTCTTTCCAGGTGATTCTGATTTCTATCAAGTTGATTTAAAAAATCTAACCAGCACAGGTTCTCACAGGCACTCTGGAAATGAGTCCGAAAATGGAGCCAGATGGAAGTTCTGCGTCCTCCAAGAGGTTAAGCACACAGATGCAGGACCCATAGTATAGCAGCTCCAGATCTACAGTGTAAGCAGCTGCTAGCTACTTCTGTCAGCTCTGGTGTGCCTAGCAGCTGGGTAGGCACATGGACACAGTTGGGCAGGTTGGATGGTTTAGCACCCAAGGCACAGCTCTCATGGAGCGTATATGATACTGACGAAGGACACAATAGATATTTGTCTCCCCCAGAGAAGTCCAGAGAACCCTCTGAAACCTGCTGGACTTAGGGATGGCATGATGGATCTGGAAAGAGCTTGGTCCTGAAGAGGCCTTGCCTCCCTCTAGGACCCATCTAAGACAGGGGTAGCCTAAAACTAGAGACCAGGGTCACAGGATTCAACAGATGAGAAATTCAAATGCTTCCCTTTATGAAAACTGAAGGAAGGAGACTAAGCCAGTCTTTTTAACTCAAAAATTGGGAGAAAGGGGGATTTACAGAAAATTTTCCCTTCGGACAGATAAAGATAGTCGTCAGAAATAACAGTGGCCCTTGTCTAGTCACATGATGCTAGAGAGCCCTGTCCTGTCCTGCAGCAGAATCACATCTCAAGAAGTAGAGCATCTCCCTGGGAGACAGATTTGTTAATGAGCAGCAAGTTCCAATCTACTATTTCTTTTATTAAAATCCTCACCCTGATACACAGGGCACAGCAGCCAAGCCCGCTCAGCCTTGGCTCTGTGGCAGCTGAGAGGTTCACTCAGTGGGCTGGAGTGACCGTGGGACTCTGGAAAGAGGGGGTGAGCAACTGCAACCTGGACGGAAGCCTGGAGCAGCTGCCTGGGAACTGGCTGCACTGAGAGCAGGATGCTAGAGGCAGACACTCGTGGCTGGGTGGCAGGATGGCCTTGGGACCACAGGGGTCCTGAGCACAGAGGGCCTTCAGGAGGGCAAAGTTGGTGCACGGCCCCTGCAGGGAAGAGGAGAGACAGAACACTGAGATACCACCCCAAACAGGCCCTGGAAGCTGTGGTCGCTTGGTTGGGTGGCGGGAAGCACCACAGCACCGCTGGGTAAGCTTGGGCAACTCTTCTTCTCCCTTGGTCCTACCCCTCGCCTCCCCGCCGCCACTTGTACTCTCCTTTCAGATCTGCTGGAGGTAGCAGGAGGCTGCATGGTGTGGAGACCAGGAAAGAGCCGCAGGTTCTGAGAAACTTTGTTTTTTGTGCCTTATGCAGCAGAAGGATTTCTGTGAATGTGATTAAGGATTTTGGGGTGGGAAGCCATGCTAGAGATGTGAAAGGAGCATGTGCAAACCCCGGCAGCAGACAAGGCCAGGGTTGGTATGGGCAGGGCTCCTGGAGGGCTCTGCCTTGCTGGCTCCATAGGTAGACAGGGCCTAACACTATGGAAGGCTGAGGCTTCGTCTCCAGAGGCCATAAAGGGCAAGGACTCTTCCACAACCTCACAAGCATGGGCTCCTGGAAACAACTTGACTTTAGCTCACCGAAGTCATTCTACACTACAGTGTGCAAAGTCTGTGACAAGTACAAGGGGCCACGAATGCTCTGGGGCAGGAAATAGGGGTGAGTTCAGGACTATTCAGGACTATTAACCATCCAAAGGGAAGACATTGTTTTCTCACATAGGAGATGCAAGGAAGCCAGATGGGGGACAAACAGGTGCTTCTCAGTACACCTGCCTCTCAACCCAGTGAGACAGAGGTCTCTACCTCACTCTATGCCCACCTCCGCTGAGGTCTCTATCTCACTCTATGTCCACCCCGCTGAGGTCTCTATCTCACTCTATGCCCACCCCCGCTGAGGTCTCTATCATCTCACTCTCTGCCCACCCCGCTGAGATCTCTATCTCACTCTATGTCCACCCCTGCTGAGGTCTCTATCTCACTCTATGCCCACCCCGCTGAGGTCTCTATCTCACTCTATGTCCACCCCGCTGAGGTCTCTATCTCACTCTATGTCCACCCCACTGAGATCTCTATCATCTCACTCTATGCCCACCCCGCTGAGATCTCTATCTCACTCTATGTCCACCCCTGCTGAGGTCTCTGTCTCACTCTATGCCCACCCCCGCTGAGGTCTCTATCATCTCACTCTATGTCCACCCCGCTGAGGTCTCAGTCTCACTCTATGTCCACCCCGCTGAGGTCTCTATCTCACTCTATGCCCACCCCGCTGAGGTCTCTATCTCGCTCTATGTCCACCCCCACTGTGTACAGTCCTAGGATTGCCCCCTACCTGCTGCCACACACTCCAACCTGGAAGCCTGGACCCACACAGACTCGATTCACTCCACATTTGCCTGTATGTCCCTCTGCCAGCTTCTTGTGCCCAGGTAACCATGAAGAGTCTTTATTAGGCCTTTTACAAAAGCCTCCCATGTTGCTCACTCCAAGTCCAACCTTGGGGGTCTGCTTGGAGGTAGGGGCTGCTGCTAAGCCTACCCCTGACCTGCTGTCTGTGTAACCCAGCTCTTAAAGGGGTCGGCAAAACCAAATGCTGTCAAGTAACCCTGCATCCATTTACCCTCTTCACAACAGCGAGTGGATTTTGCTAAAGGGTACAGTGTGCTCATCGAGGAAGTAATGTGTCCCAAGGTGGTTATGGGAGTGAGCTCCAGCGAGTGGAACACAGACAGGAATTGTTGGGTAGTGTTTTTCAAAAAGCCCCTTTACACTCTTCTTTCCTCTCTCTCTTCAGGATACTGTGGTGTTTATCGGAGCATGAGCAGACACTTTGTAAGGAGCTATAATAATTCATGAGTCTGATCAACTGAAGACTTGTTAGGCCTACCTGTGGGGCTAACATGAGGCCATTTAGATAAGACTTCTTGGCGGCACTAAAGGCACTGGCTTTCTCATGCCAGTATCTTCCAAAATGAAGCCTCTTTCAAAATTCCCTTCTCTTTGTACTTTTTTTTTTTTCAAGATAGCGTTTTTTTCTTTGTGTAGCCCTAACTGTCCTGTAACTCACTCTGTAGACCAGGCTGGCCTTGAACTCACAGAGATCTGCCTGCCCCTGCCTCCTGAGTGCTGAGATTAAAGGTGTGCGCCACCACCTGGCTCTCTTTGACACTCTTATGTATTTTATAACACAGCTTAGAGACCTTATACATACACCCATGGAAGCCTCTATTCACGTCCTCAGACATTGCTCTCTGCCATATGTCACATTCCCAGTTCCAGAGCAGCCACAGACCTTGGACTGGAGAAGGCAAAGGGTACTCTTTTCCACCTTTCCTCTAGGCTCAGGACAGAGTTCACATTCCCGCTTTACCAATGACTGCCATGCAGACCATGAATTGGGCAGTCAGAGCCCAGAAAGCATCATTAGGATGAGGCAGACCTGAAGTAGCCCTGTAAGAGTGACCTTAGTCACCTCCCCTGCACCCACATAATAGCTGGGCACAGTCGTGTGTGTGTGTTCTTAACCCCACAACTGAGTAAGGCAGAGGCAGATTCCATGAAATCACTGGCAAGGCAGTCCAGTAGAAACAGCAAGCTACGGGTTTAATAAGAGACCCTGTCTCAAAAATTAAGGGGAGAACAATTGAGGAAGGCATGCATTATTGACTTCTGACCTCCATTTGTTCACATACACAGGCAAGAATACCTGCTTATACATGTGTATGCACACACACACACACACACACACACACACACACACACACACACACGAAGGACCGTACTGCCTGGTAGATGGGGTCACTATTGCTCAGACAGTGCTGTCAGCTACGGCCAAAGTGACCAGCCATTGACTTCAGAGAGGCTCTAGGAGGCTCATTAGTACCAGGTCTCATGTCCTGGGAATTCTTCCTCAGCTCATGCTAGGACATGGTTCTGAGCTGCAGTCCTAGAAGGTATCTGTCACAGGCAAGAGAAGTTGCCATTCTGCCCCTCTGGAGTGGCCTTGGGGCCCACTCACCTGGTCATCAGTCTGAGGCCACATCAGTGGCAACTGGTGGCAGCTGTGGGGGTTGAAGTTGCACACGGTCACATTGCCCTGAAAAACACATACGTGCGATCACGGGGAAGAAGTGGGGCATGGACTCTGCCTGAGAAGGCACACAGGCCCTTGTTCTAGGACTCTGTACTCAAGGAATTCTGAGAAAGAGCCCAAGTGTGCTCCTGGAGAGAGGAGCTTACAGCTTTGAGTGCCCGGAACCATCACTGCGACACACAGTTTAAGAATCTGGGATGAGACAACATAGGTCTCGGTGGGGAGAGAAGCTGCCTTTGGAGAAGTTTAGAGGCTGGAGGGGTGTGTGATGGCAAGCAGAGGCCTTTAGGGGAGCCATGATGTGGACATAGACCTGGAGAAGGGCCGCACAGGAGAGGCAGGTTAAGCAGCCATGTCTTGCTCAGTGTAGGTGACACAGACCAAGGCAGAAATATAGAGAGCAGAAGAGCCTTAGCTCTAGGGGTTGGGAACCCTACAACCTCAGCTGTAAAGTTCAGGCTCAATAGGCCTGGTGCGGTAGGTGGGGCCAGGCCCTGTACGCTAGACTAGGCCCAGGGCCAGTAGCCTTCTCTTCCGCTGGAGAACTTGTGTTGACTTCTCTTCATGCCATAGGCAGGAGATAGGTGGGACTGGGTCTCAGCTAGCCTGCGAGGCTGCAGAGGAACTAAAACTTCCAGAAGGAAGCAGGGATCATCGTGTGTGTGTGTGTGTGTGTGTGTGTGTGTGTGTGTGTGTGTGTACATGTATAAGAGTCAGGACCAAGGAGGAAGAAGACAAATCCAGGAAGAAACCAGAGCCGGGAGCCCAAGCTGCTGCCAAGCCAGCTTTTCCCTCCTTTGGACCTGGACCTCCTGGATGAAAGAAGACTTGGAGGACAACTGGCCTGGGACCCTCCTGCATGCTCTCCTCCCTAGGATAAGGGGGGGAACTACATCTGGTTCTTCTCATATACATATCCGTTCTGATCCTGCTCCCTAGAGTTGCATCCCCCAGCAACCAGGCAGGCTGGAGTCACAGCCCCCCCCCCCCGGGGGCCCTCTCACCTCCACATCTCTGCTCACGGACAGGCTACCACAGGTACAGCAGCAGATGATCACAATGGGGGGTGGATTTACAGGTGGTGCTGGAGGAGACACTGGAGGAGGGGGCTGTTTCTTCTTTTTGGGCTGATAGGAGAGAGAAAAGCCTGTCTGATCCTTGTCTGTACTTTTCACAGCACTTGGCACTGTGGGGCCACTCAGCTCTTGTTTTGGGGTGAATGGAAGAATGTAACCCACACCTTGGGAAGGTCTTCCATGGAGAGAAAAGCAGGGAGTTCCCTCCCCACAGCTTTCCGAGTAATAGCTTCTCAAAGTAGTAACAGCCCGCTTCCTAGGCCAGCCTGGTTGGCAGAAGCCTGGCCTGGTTGCTGTAGGCCAGCACTAACAGGCAACTGTCCCTTACGTCTGCCTCGGCCTTCGCACAGGCATCCTCACCCAGGCCACTCTGCAGTCAGCACAGTCCCGGCAAGATGGGGAGGCTGTTCCTATCCCAGCCCCAACCCAGGCTCCACCTGCCCCAGCCTCTCACTATGACTTCTGGTCCTCACCTGACTTGAGCCACAGATGCTCATCCACCTTGTTCCTGTGCTTCCCTGGGGACATCCCTCACAGCCCAGGGCCAGCTGGGACTCCTTCACCCTCCTTATCTTCCCTCAGGTCTTTAGGCTGATCCCAGCCAACCCCTCTGCGCTGCCAGGAGACAGGGATGAAGACAGATCTAATGGAGCAAGAAGACCTCCAACATGGGGGTGGGGACCAGGGCTTGACACAGAAGCCTGCTCTCAGGAACTGAGCTGCAACCTCAGCATCAAACAGAGTCCTTTGAGGTCCCCTGAAAACCACGGAGTCGGTAGATATTAGCTGCTCATGCTGACACAGTGCCGCATGGTGCTGATTGTGTGGCCAAGGCAGGAGATCCTAAGAGTCTTTGGGTGATGTCACCGTGAGCCCCTTCGTGGACCCTTTGAGATCCTCTACCCTTCTTCCTTCCTGAGTACAGACAGGTCTTTGATGCCTCGTTCGAAGGTCATTGTCCTTAGACCTCCAACGCATGACTTACCTGTGGTTGGGGCTTAGGTGGGGGCAGTTCCACAACAGGCTGGAGGGTAAAACAGACAAAAGAAGCTGGTGTGTATAAAATGGACTCTGCCTCAGCTCAGCAGACAGGGTAAGCTGCTCTGGAGCAGGGATGCACATATCCTGGGATGGGTGTGGGCGCTCAAGCCTGTGCTGCTGTGCGCAGTGGGCCCCCCCTGATCTGCTGGAGCCCCCCCTTCTCTGCAGGTGGGAGTGATGAGCCGGGTCAAGGTGCCGATCCTGGAGAAGCCTGGCACTAAGTGCTGCCTACCTGTGGAGCCCCACCTGCGTCAGAGCCCACACTCCATCCCTTCCCCTAAGAGAAGCCCAGGGTCTTACAGTCTCCCCTGACCTCCGGGCTCCTGTTGGCTTTCTCCACTGTCTGCTCCCCTGGGTAGAAATGGGACCTGACAGTTCTGACTCTGTGCTCTGCCGTCCCCAGGGTCATGGGGCTGCCTTGCATCTATGCCTCTTGGACGGAGGACGTGCTCCTGGGCCCCAGACTGAGCAGGTAGGGGCCCTCACCGGAAGGCAACACAACTGCCAGAAACAGCCCATCAGCAACACAGTCAGCAGCAGGGTCAGGAGTATAGGGGCAAAAATGAATCTGTCGATGCTTGGCTTCAGTTCCTTTGTGACCAGCCAGGTGGTAGGGACCGTGGTTGTCGGCCGGGTGGTAGAGACAGTGGTTGTCGGCCGGGTGGTCGTGGTAGGCGGGATCATCGTGGTGGTAGTTGTAGTGGTGGTCGTGCTTGTTGTCCTAGTTGTGAGTTCCCTAGTGGTTGTGGTAGCTCCCGCTGTAGTGGAGGATTTGCCCTGGGATAGAGAAAGGTTATATGCCACCACCGCCACAAGCACATCCCGCAGAGACCAAGGGCGATTGTGTAAGGCCCTCCTAGATATCTGCAGCTTGGCTTCTCGTCCTCTCTCTTATTCCTGGGCTCCTCAGAACTGATGGGTCACCCGGAGATCCTACCTCTGGCCCTGCTCCAAGGCTTTTGCCAAGGTGAGGATGGCCCAGGATTCTCTGTGGTCTGAGGATCACGGCCTTCACTATGGCTTCAGCTGACAGTGCACGAGGCTATGGGTGACCAAATCTCCAGGAGAGGCTGCAAGACCTCTCTTCCTACTTCCCAGCCCCACAGCCTGGTGCTCACCCTTTATCCCTCTAAGGCCCGTCTTGTGACCTAAGCAGTGGCCACCCTCATGGACACTTAGCAAGGTCAGAGTTCACAGTGGTGGCTCAGGCTCAGGCCACAGAACTTCAGGATTGGGACTACTCCCCTAGTTGCCTCCTAGAGTAGGCTGCAGCCTGTCCAACCCTACTGAGTCCGAGGCCTGCTAAGAGCAAGGGCTGTAGAAATCACTGGGAGGAGGTGCCCGGGACCCCGTGATGCTTGCCTGGAAGCTGAGAAGATGTAACCATAGCTGCTGCGGGGGGCTGAAGACATGGGCGTCTCTGCTTCGGTACTTATGTCTGGGAATGTTAGGTGGTGAGTGCCAACGGTGCAGAAATCTGAGTGCATCCTCCCAACTTACATGTGGAGGTGAGGGATGAGCCAGGCAAACCCAAAGATGCCACTCAACTCTGATGGGTTCTTATAAGCTGAGAGAAACCTCCTTTTCCTTGACACCCTCTTCCGTCACACTGCAGGGGGCTCTGTTGTCACCAAACAGGCTTGAGGCAGGGGGTCTCGAGTGTGTGTGGCACAACATTAGTGTCCAGGGCTCCATTTCTTTGTCACATACACCCTGACTGTGGTGGTGGACTTTTGTATTCCTGAACCTGGGACACCCCTGTGGAAGGGCTACATGCCCTAAACATCATGGACAGGCCCTGGCAGACAGCTTGGTGCATGTCTCCCTGGCCCTTCTGGAAACTGGGCTGGGTCACCTAAGTTGCTTGTGTGTATAAACTGCCCTTGGGGCCTGCCTGGGGCCTCTCTGCCCCTTTGACCTACTGGGGAGACCTGCACCAACCAGAGGGTCTGCCCAGATGGGGTCCCAGCCCCACCCTGGTACTCACACATAGCTTGCTGGCAACGAATAAATTTTTATTCAGGAAGTTTCTTCCGTTGTCCAGGCTGAGTAGAACATGGATCACTCTAACACAGAGACAAACACTGAGAAACAGCCTGGTCACAAGGACCTTGGGCTTGGCTTAAGAAATAACCCCAGTTCTTCTCATGGTTATACTAAATCTCAGACACTCCAAACTGCTGCAGAATGGACTTGTGGGTAAAGAGAGGAACTAGGAGTGAACCTCTGCAATGATAGTGAAGGGCTGCAGGTTAGACCATGAGAAGCACCTACATTCCACGGCCTTTGAGCTAAGGCATCAGGGAGATGGGCATGGAATCACCATGCTGGCTTGTACCAGGGGGATGGTCAGAGAAAATGTTGCAGCTCTCAGTCCCATCATTTCCTGCATCCCGCCCTCAGTAAAGCCTGAGCACTGTGCATCACTCAGCACCATGGGAGCCACCGACAGGGCCAGGTGGGAGGGTACTGCAGCCCACCTGCAGGCAGAGAGGTGTTCTACAGCAGAGGAGACATCTTAGATTCCACACTATATTGGTAAACACTGACCACTGATCTCTTCCATCGAGGCCTCCAACAAGGGGCACTTACTTCCCTGGTTCCTCTACGATCGGTCCAGGACAAGTAACCGTTGTCTTGGTTAGATTGAAGGCTTTTACATCTAAAAGAGAAAGACACGAATGACCAACAGATGCGTCCCTTCCACCATTGTTGCCCTCTACCTGCAGAGCTGATCAATAAGCAGCAATCTCCTCTCTACCTTCTTCAATACAGAGACTGTTGGTGGACCCCAGCATCAAAGAGCACTCTGGTGCCCGGTAGAAGCAGGCAGCAAGAGCCCTTGCACCTCAGGGCTCACCTACTGGGCACTATGATCACCTTCCCCTTTCATAACCTAAGTACACACACGTGCACTTTCACACACACACACACACACACCCACATGTGCGCACACACGTGTGGGTGGGGAGATTATACTTGTGAGAGAAAACATGTAGCATTTGTCTTTCTGGATCTGGCTTATTTTGCTTAACATGATGATCTATCCATTCTCCTGAAAAACGACATGATTTCATTTTTATTTATAGTTGAAAAAAATCCATTGTGTCTGTGTTTATTTAGGATAAGTATGGGGATAGTAAACAAGATAAAGAACTCAGACAAGGCAAGGGGAGAAAGAGGGTTTTTAAATAAGTGAGAAGATAAATAAGTAGAGGAGTGGAGGAGAAAACTGTGGACAAGGGAGAAGAAACTAATTGGAGATTAGTAAGAAGAGAACAAACAAGCAAATTTCCCAATAATGAGACAACCTGAAAACAAAATTACAATTAAATGTAAGGAGGAAAATAAAAATTAAATCATGAAAAATATGTCATGCCAGGTGGTGGTGGCTCTTGCCTTTAATCCCAGCACTCGGGAGGCAGAGGCAGACTGATCTCTGTGAGTTCAAGGCCAGCCTGATCTACAGAATGAGTTCCATGATAGCCATGACTGTTACACAGAGAAACCCTATTTCGGGGGGGGGGGGGGGGGGACGGGACACAACTATATGCGCACACGTGTGTGTGTGTGTGTGTGTGTGTGTGTGTGTGTGTGGCTTTAAAAAGGACATAAAACATAAAAGTATTCCTAAACTGCAGTAGAAAGGGAAAATAGAAAAGAAAAAAGACTGTCTGCCACCCAAGACAAAAATCTATAGGCCACTAAGGGATTCTGAGAGCAGGAGGGTAAAGGAGTCTCCCCATGGAGGAGCCCTACATGATTGTCCAATGCCAAGGGCTCAGGCTGGAATCATGTACGTGCAACAGTGAATGGGTTCAGCAGGTTCTATCTGTTCTATGTGTGACAATAACAAAGAGGAGGAGGCTAGGGATTTGAGAGGGAATGGGGCCTGGGGAGACAGGAGAAGTTTGAAGAAGGAAAGGAAATGATACGAAATGAGGAATAAATTCAAAGGTCTAATAATAAAAATATATAAGAATTAGATGAATGTAGGGCAGGGAATAAAAAATAAAAACATGAATTTTTCTTGCATGTAGTAAGTTTAAAAGAATTCTGGTAAAAGTGTCAGCGAAGGAGGTGGCATCCCAGGTATCTCCGTCAGGGCTCTTTTCACTTAGACACACTACCCCGGTGTCCAGCAGGACAGTCAGTGAGGGTGAGGAGACTTGATTGAGAGAAGTGACCCCACTTACCTTTGAAACTCATATCAATGTCACTGAAATAGAACCTGCAAATAACCTCTTCTTGACGCATGGCAAAGTCAAAGCCATATCCACGAATTACCACCGGGTTTGATTCTGTAAAGACAATGTTCAAACCCTGAGGAGAGCTGGGGGCTTCGTTCTCTTGAATCTATCTTTTCACCCTAAAATGGAATTTCCAGGCGGCCTCCAACAAGGGAGAATCTCTGTGTGAGCCAACATCTGTATTGGTTCCTGCTTGCTGACACTCTTCCTCACAGCAGTGGAGATGTTCTCTGACCCTGAAGACCACATACAGGAGACACAGAGTAGGTGGCAGGCTGGCTCTTCCCACAGGAGCCAGATAGGATTTCCTCAGCCTGTGCCCTTGCCCAGCTGCCTCAGGGCCCACATACAGCCCATCCCTGTACCCTGTGCACTTCAGATGCCCAAAGGTAGCTGACCAAGGACTCTCCTCCCTCTTCAGACTCCAGGAACACAGGCTGACTCAGTGCTAGCCATAAGAAACAGCCCATTCAGCTTCACTTGGGGTGCAACATCCTGCCTTGGGCTTCCCTCCAAAAAACAGGCACTCTATATGTGCAGGTTTGCACAAGATGGCCAACAGTTCAACAGGTCCATGGTTGAACTGATGTCTGGAGGTACCTGTCTCATTGGAGACAACTCATGTTTCCATCTGGGGTTTGTCACAGTTGCCCAGACACCAAGGCAATCAGACACCATGGGACAATCAGAAACGTGAAGGAAGGCTGCATGACTGGACTCCTTTACCCAGAAGTAGAAGAGAACCTGTGAGGAAGGAGGCTTCTTCCCTGCACTCCTCCACACAGCAATCTCCTCTCTCTAACACAGCGCGGGGAAGGCCAAGGGGCAGAATAGAGCCCAGAACCAGAATAGAAATAGCATCATCAGGTTCTGTCTTAGCACCTACCATCTTCTAGAGGTCATACCTGTCACCTCTCTATCCAGTCTCTAATCTCATTGACAGCCTGTGCATGCCACTTCTTTATAGCATAGTCCTGTCTGTCTGCCCAAGCCTAGAGCCCTGGGCTCTGGGGGAGGACACAGATATCAGGATCCAGCTGCCGAGACTGAAGGAAGCAGAGCAACCCAGGCCTCCCTGTCCTGCCTTCTTTTGCAGGACACAAAGGCCAGCCACATGGTGACCAAGCCTGAATGCACCATGATCGTGGCAAAGAAAGGCAGCTTTCTCCCAAGACCAGACACATGCATGACCTCTGTAAGCTGACCTGGGAGGCTGGAATGGACCGAAGGCACCCCTGTCAGCTCCAGTCCTTGGGGTCAGGCATCTACCACTTCAGTGCTGAGGTGAAGTGAACATGGCTGTCTTTGTAGACAATTTTGTAGGCACAAAGAGTCCCTCGTGCTTCTAGTAACATAGTGTATACCCTCTGCTCCCAATTCTTTCTCTTTATTGCTCAGTGACTGATCTGCTACTGTCCTCATTTCATGAGTGTTCAGTGCTTGACTTTTCTGGAAGTAACCAAGCTTCTCTAGATGTACTACTGGTGGCTCCATCTAGGTTTCATTGAAAGTTTTGTACCCTTTTCCCAGCAATTACACTTTCGGTATGAGAAAAATGAGCAGTAATTGTACACATATTGCTATGTCATCATGCCATGTACCTTCCAAATGTACATTATGCCATACCCAAATCATGACCACCCCATGTGTGTTCATCCCCCACACGTACACATTCCACAATTATGCCACACCCAAATCATGACCACCCCGTGCATGTTCATCCCCCACACGCACACATTCCACAATTATCCATATTTCAACGTACATGTGTTCCTTGTTTACACAATATATCCAAATATACATATCATGTACCATATGCACAACACAAAATCTATACATAAAGACACATTATATAATAACACAAAAACACATTCATACACGCAGAATATATACCCATATAAACCACATGCACACAAAACTTTGCACACCATCCAGAAACTGATATGCATACATACTCATTGTATGCATATCACCCACACACCACAAACACATGCATGCACACACAAGACATTTGTCTGCTTACAACAGTCCCCTCATCTCTTACCTCTGATACATATAATCCGTGTATCTAAAGACGTAAGGGATGGACAGGCCTTGGAAGCTAGCTGGAACATAGAAAGCAGTAAACAAGGTCAGAAAAGTAAGCTTCAGGAATCCTGTGAGGTGGCCCGCCTCTGCCTACACCCATTGCACTCACTGGGAAAATGAGGTCATTCAGATGTTCGGCTTTCGTATTTGGAAATGCATTTTCTGGTTTGTCTGCAATTCCTTCTATCTAAAAGAGAGAGGTGACTTGAACATCCAGCCAGGAGTCATTTGATTCAGTTATGGCTCAGACACTGGCTTCTGTCCCTAGCCCAGGCTTTGAAAACAGCAAGTTCTCTGGTCACCCATCTACCCAGGGGAAGAGTCTGTCAGGTTCGCCACACTGCTGCAGTGGCCACCTGTTACCCAAACCACCAGGGTAGGTGAGATGACCACCTCTGGGCAGAGGGTTGCTTTACCTGGATTCAGAGGGGTACCTGGTCACTTAGACAGTTACCTGATCTTTCTTAGAGCTGCCCACACCCACACTGTAAACAGACGCTCCCATCCTCCGAGCTTTGTCAGCCTAGGAGAAAGACAAGAGCCACATGTAAGCCACCAACGTAGACGGCAAGGAAGAGACGCAGCTGAAGACGGCTGGGCTCACCTCTTCCACTGAATACTGATAGGCATCATTATCCAGAGGACTGTTGAGCAAGGAGATGATCATGCTGGGACGATGGACACCTGCCGGAAAGCAAGAGTGACTTGGTGCTTGAGGTTCCAGGAGAGGCCCACAGAACCTCTGGGACCCCCACTACCCAATGCAGGCCCAGTTTCCTCAACCCCTTAGCCACTTGGGTCAGGAGCCCAGATCCAGAACCCACCATTCAGTGATCCCCATAATGAGAAGGGACTATGTTCACTACCTAGTCTACAGATTAGGAGGCAGAGAGGTCAGAAGCAGTCTAGAGAGGTCGATTTGGCTGTACCCTCAGGGAAATCCAGTCTCTACTGAGCCTATCCGTGAGGCTGAGGATGCCGAGTGAGGAGGGCGGAAGCTGGTACTAACTCTGGGCACAGCCCTGAAGATGTTCTGTTGGTAACAGTGGGCCCAGTAGTCAGGACTATAGGTCAACAGGTGTTAGACAAGGGACTCCACATCTCAGCATCTTTCCCCATCTGCTCCTACCTATTCCAGACAAGTGCTATGGGCCTACCCTCCGGGGCATGGGCCCTGGCTATGCATTGCCCCCTCTACTGCCTGACACATGGATGCAAGAGACAGGTTAAGAAAAAAGAACTGGAAAAGGAAGATGTGGCAGCCAAGGGGACACCAAACCCTGGTTCCCTGCATGGGTCACTGCCCTTATCTCCTTTCTGTTCACAGGGCCGTCTATAGGACAAAGACCTCAGCGTGATCGAGGCCCACACATAGCCATATGGGGCCTCCTACCCTTCTCAGAAGCATCGCAAACACAGTGCTCACAGAGGCCTGAGGCCCAGAGAAGGGGCCGTGAGACAAGCACTGGAAGAGGCCTGAGGATCTGCACGTGGCCTTTCCAGGGAATCCCGGCTCTGTGGGGACCCATGCAACAAAAGTGCAGGCAGCTCACCTCCTGGGTATGCCTTTCTTATCTGCCTATGTGCCTGCAAGGAAACAAAGGAACATGGGAGACGTTGTGAGATGACCCCACAGGAGTGGACACGTAAGTGGCCCTAGCCCTCCACACCTTCCACAGTCCTCGGTAAAGGTGTTCGTGTCCTGCCGGTATGCTATACTTCAATCTTTCAACACCCTTAAGGATCTCTTCTCTGAAAAAAATCAAAAATAAAGGTGACATGAAGACTACGGACAGTGACAAGACATCCCCAAGCTTTCCCTGGGCCTTTCTCTGTCTCTGATCCCATGAGCATGAAGGCAGCTTAGGACAGGGGTCGGAGGACAGGGAAGTTCTCAGCCAGCGTCAAAGCCGAGGACTCTCATGGGGGCCCGCATTCCTAACTGGAACCCTGGTGCTGAGGTCACCCTCCTGAGCAGTCTATTACTCGGTGGGCAGGGCTGAAGAGGGCCATGTCACCAGCTGAGTCACTGCCCGGCTCCTGTCTTCCCTGTCACAGAGTCCTGGCATGACTTCTCCTCCAGTCCGCTAAAGGCAGCAGCCAGTCAGTCTACTTAGACATGAGCCCAACTGTGGGCTCCACAAGCTCCCAACAAAGAAGCCTGAGCCTGAGAGTGGGCCCTGAGGCGGTCCATGAGGCCACTGTGCTGCTTCCTGAGCTAGAAGTGACATGGCCTGTCAGGTGCTGTTACGTCAGATAGAACTGACTGAGGCAGGCAGGCCTGGGTCTGCCAGCTGTTCTGGGACAGGAAGTGGGGTATGAGGATAATCCAGTGTGGCAAGGCTGCACAGACACAGCAGGAGGACTAACAGGGGACTCTAAGGTGGCTTCCTGTTGGGGAGAAAGAGATCTTGCCGTGAGCTGAGCTCTGAAGACCTTATTCGTGGCCCAGCCTAGCCTAGGAAGTATGAGGGTAACACCCATTAGGCCTAGTAGGGTCAAATCACAGTCTGCCAGCCCCAGCCCAGCCCCCACCCATGTGCCCGGCCCCTACTGCCTCTCTGGGCTTCCTGTGGGAAGCCTTCCCATAGATGTTCTCTCTGCCACTCAAACCCGGTGGGGTTTCTCCAAACCCAAGCCACAGGGCATATCAGATCTTTCCTGGGCTCTTGGAGCCAATGCTCATGTTCCTTTCCCCAAATGAACTGGAGCTGTCATCTCCATAGGTGTGGGACACATCCTGTTTCACCCCCAGGCACTGGACAGGGGTTTCCTAGACCTCTGCACACCCCTAATGCTAAACATCATGCCCTTCTCGCTCTGTTCTTCTTGCTCTGGATGGAGTTCCAGGCCAACCATCCAAAGTTCTCCCCCCACCCCCCGAAGCCCCCAACAACATCCTTTCTCTGATACTCTGGGGACAAGTGGGTCACCTCCCTCTGTGGGTACATGCTCCACATATTTGTCTGTAGTGTACAGGCCAGCACTGGACTCTTGCTTTTGCTCTGGGATTCCCCCTTTCCAGAGTGGGCCTCAGCTGCCTTTCTCTGGACCCCAGAACCTTCCCCTGGCTCCCAGCTGTCTCTCTGTCCCACCAACCCAGGCAGAGGATGAGCAGGTCCATCAGGCTCTGTACAAGCCCGGGCTATCCAGGGGATTCACATATCCTCCACCCTCCTCAACCCCGTGTGTTGTCATAGCCAGGTCCCAGAGAAGAGTCAAGAATGGTGGAAGACAGACAAGCAAGAATGTTGAAAACTTCTGGAAGCACCAGGTTATGGGTTCCAGTGATGCAGGAATTCAAGGGGCTGGCAGGCTGGAGTTAGTAGTGAATATCAGTATCCAGGCAACAGGCAACAAGCCACTGTAGACACCGTAGGAGCCCTCATGGAGGTCTCTGCAAGCCCTCAGTTCCACGGAGGCCTGAAACACCACTCCTGAATCAGCCTTCACATAAACACTTACCTGTCTCCAGTGAGGGGTAGGATGACGTTGCCCTTACAGGAGTAGGTGATGATGGACACCCGCAGATCCTGGCTGGGAGGAAGCAGGTGTTTATGAGGAGCCACCACCTCAACATGATGTCATCAAGATGTCAAGGAAGGTACTCATACAAAATTCTCTTTTCCCTATTCTCCTCACTTCCCCCTTTGAGGCCTTATCTAGTAGGCAGAGGACATTGAGTAAATTTCATGAAAGATTCTGAACCCTATGGAAATGTGGCTCCTGGGAAACAGAGGCAGCCAAATCAATCCCATACTCCATCCCCATGCTCAAACACATGCACACTTACATGTGCTTACACTCACACATGTACACACACTCATATACACACTCACCCATACTGAATAAGCAAGACTCCTCCATCGGATCCACCCTCCTCCTCACCTCTTGTCTGCTGTAAATATCTAGGCATCTCAGCCTGACTCCAAGGAATTGTTCTTCCTCTGGCTTCCCCTTCTCCCCATCCACTGCACTCTAGCACAGGACCCTCAAAAAACCATCAAGCATCCCTGACCGAGTTTCCCAGTGACCTATCTCTAGTTCAGCTGACTCAGCTGGATCTCAATCTTGATCTTGCTCCTCAATTCTCCATAAAACTTCTATGTCCCACCCCGGCTCCCATTGGAAAATCTAACCCCTTGGCCTGGCTTAGTAAGTCCCCATGCCCTTGTTTCCAAGCTGACCAGCCCTCCCCTGAGGTACCGGCACTCACCAGCCTCAGAGACCACCCACTTCCTTGAAACCACCTTAATGGCTGCTCTGTCCTTATCTTCTCCATCACTGAAGTTATCTCATTTCCATATCCTTTAGGATGCTACCCTGACTTCCTCTTGGAATCCTTGACTTTCTTTTTATCCTTCACAGCTTATTGCCTGTCCTCTTCTTCTGACCCCCCCTCCCCCCCCAACCAAGTGCTAGTTACTGAGTTACTGGTCTCCCTGCCTTTTCAGACCTTGCAGCCTGAGGGGTCCTGGAGGGTGAACTCTGTCCCTGTACTACACCTAGCTCCCAAGCAGGAGCAGCCAATACTGCAGATACCCCATGGGACCAATGGACAGTGTCCTCTGCCCTGCCCAGCACATCAGCCTGGCTGGGTCTGTGCTCCCTCTATAAGGAACTCTTGCACCTCCCGAATCCGAGAAATGTGTCCTCTGCACGACCAGACCCGCCCCATGCATCCCAAAGGAGCCTGCAGCAGCAAGTCGTACTTTGACAGCCTCTTTACCATATCCTCCACAAACTTGTGAACGTGCGGCCAGGCTCGTGACATGCGCTCAGACCTGAAGACAAAGGAGATATCCCTCGGTGGATACAGGGTTCCAGTGGACCAGGCCCCTTCCTCCCTTCCCAGCCCTCCGCTGGCTTCCTTAACAGAGAGGCCTCTACACCAATAGTGCCCACCACACTAGAACAGCCTGAGAGTTAACTTTCTCCAGGGCCAGCAATGGGCAGAGGGTAGCTAAAGAGCCCCATCTGGTGGAACTGAAAGGACCCCATGGTAGAGGCTCATTGGTGTGGCTGAGCACAGCAAGGTAGGGCCTGTGTGGTCTTGAAATAGGGAAGGGTCTCTTTTTGGAAAAGCCCCCGAGTGGGCTCCCCACTTGCCCTTGATTTTATGTTTCCAGCCCCCTTTCATCACTTAACACCACTTGGTTGTCAGAGTCCTTGGATGTCATAATCCAGGCCCAGAGGTTGACTCAGGCCTGGGCCATATCGTCTTTGTTGTGCTCTTGAGTTCTTGAACATCAGATTTGTCAGAACATCTGTGGATGCCACCTCTACTCTTTTCTCATGGCATTCCCATTTCCAAATTCCCCCACATTTCCCAACATCCACAAAAGAGGCATTTTCTCTGGGAGATGGGCCTTAGCTATGGTTGGTGGGGATGCAAGTCTGTTTTGGAACCTAACCTTCAACCAGCCTACACAACCCAGCCACCCTGGCCTAAGAAGGGCTCCTCCCGCAGACACTGCTCGGAGAAGGCAGGTGGAGGCCCAGTCACTGCTGCCATGACATCATCGTTCCCAGTCCTCACAAGTGCTGTGGGAATCTTCCAGTTCTGACTCTCAAATCCCGGCTCCCAGTTCTTCTCCCTCTCGGTCCCCAGATGGAAAGCAAGCAGGTGAAGGAAGTGGGCTCTGTGACCTTCCGTCTAGTAGAATTCACCTCCGACCCACACCCCCCCGAACAAAGGGCTCTGTAATCCACAGCTTTGCTGGTCTTCACATCAAGGAAGAGACAAAAAGGACTTCAGGTATAGGGTAGAGGGAGGAGAGTTCAATGGTTATCTCTTCCTTCTGAACTCTGAATGGTGGTTTGGAGTGAACCTGAGGCTGGCATTTTGTTGGCATCTGGGTTTTGTTGGCTCATGTGTTTTGAATGCTGTGAGTCAGAAGCTCCTGCTGACAGAAGCATCTCACCTCCAGTGATGCTCGTGCCCATGAACGTGACCTCCCTGAAGGCTATGCTCATATGTGTAATTGTCACTGACTTAGTCACTTTTCTTTTCGCTCTGACAAAAGCCACCTAAGGCAAGAAAAGCTGATTTGGGCTTGCAGCTTGACAGCACAGTGGACAAGTCATAGGAGCAGGAACTTGAGGCAGTTAGACCTACTGCATCCGTAGTCCAAGAGCAAAGAGAGCCTGGTGGCGGTGGCGGTGGTCCACACCTTTAATCCTAGCACTCGGGAAGCAGAGGTGGGCAGATCTCTGTGAGTTTGAGGCCAGCCTGGTCTACAGAGTGAGTTCCAGGACAGCCAGGGCTGCTTCACAGAGAAATTGTCACAAAAGAAGCCAAAGGAGGAGGAGGAGGAGAAAGAATAAGAATAAAAATAAGAATAAGGAGAAGGAGAAGAAGAAAAAGAAAAAGAAAAAAACAAAGAATGTTCAGCCTGAGACTCCAGCCCCATGGAACCATGTTGCCCACATTTACCACGGGTCTTCCCACTTCAGGTAGCCCAACACAGAAACTCTGTCATATACATGTCCAAAAATGTGTCTCCTCAGCAACCCTGGATCCTGTCAAGTTGATGATGTTAACCACCACATGTCCACCTCCTGTAAACTTGACACTAAAACCAACAAAAGTCCCTTTCCTTGTCAGCTCACGGCTGTCTCAGAAGACAGTCTACCTTCAAAAGTCCCTGCAGTCTTTTAACAGTCCCAACATTGCTCAAAGGTACAGGCGCATAATCTTTTCAGAGTCTCAAGCAGTGAGCTCCAATAACATCCAAAAGCAAATCACGTGTTTCTAACATACACTAGCACAGAGTAAAGATTTTCTACTCCAAAAAGGAGGAATGGAGACATAGCAAGGAAAGATCAGACTAAAGCAAAGCTTTAAAACCAAGCAGGGCAAACATCATGTCCAGCATCTGGGGTCTTGATAGCATATCTCTTGGGTAGCCCTGGTCCACTGCTACCTTCAACACACATGGCTTCTCTTCCAGGTCTAATCTGTGCCTGCAGCTCTCCTCAGCAGATGCCCCTTGGGTCTTCATTGAAACTTAGATTCCACCTCCTCAGCTTCACGTACTCTGATCCAACCACATATTATCTGGACTCAATGGCTTCCTAGAACTATAGCATCGTGGCCCATGACCGCCGAAATCTCACATCCTTTGTGCCTACAAACCTGTTCTACTACATGCTGCCATGTTCGGTTGCTAGCTTGTGATAAAGCCTTGCTGCTTTAGACCACTGTTCCATCTGTCTGTGTGCTGATCCCAGAGAAACACTTTACTAGGGGTTGTTTTCCAGCAAGGAACTACTGCAGTGGGATTCTCAGTGTAGACTTCCCGCTTCTGATGAATTTGTATGTCTCAGAAGACAGTCTTTGCTGGGAAGCGTTTTGTCCCTGGGGCACCTTTCCTATTGCTGCTGTATAGAGAAGGTTTTTCTTTAAAGATGCTAGTCTTTAAAACAATTCCAACCGCTTTCACAGCACCCACTTTGTCTGTGACTTCTTAGATGTTCTCCTTTCCCCACAGGCCACATGTTATACATATGCATATACGTATACGTATACGTACGTATACATATATATAGCTGGCTTGTTTGTTTTTCTGTCTCTCTCTGGAGACCTAGATATGAGCAGTGAGCAATAACCATGACACAGCCCACATGCTAACCTGTCTTGAAATTTCTTCCACCAAACAAATTAGTCCTTTACTAAAACAAGAACAACAACAAAAAAAAAAAAAAAAAAAAAAACACAGAGTCTCATGCATCCTAGGTTCTCCTCAAACGTGTTATGCAGAATGACCTCAAACTCTTATTCTTCTTGCCTCTGTTTCCTAATGTTAACTATCACAGTTCCACACCAGAGCAGCCTCCCGCTTTACACTCTCCTGCTGCCTCTGCCCAGCTGAACTCTGTGTAGAGATGATGGGCAAACTCACTGTTAGATGAGCCTAACACTGGCAAGACTATCATTCTTACAGCACCCATGCGCCTACAGATACATCCCATGATAGCAGCTAATCTCCACAACAGAGGAAAAACAAAGCTCTGAAAGGTAGAGCCAGTTTTTACAGTATACTAACCAGCTATGAGTGAATCTAGAACTCTCTCTAAAATCCCACACACTGCTCATTGCTTCTGGTATACCTCATCCCAGTTGTGAATAACTGAGCTTTGACTCTAAAAACTAAACACAATGCAGACTTTGCTCTCTGGTCAGGTCCTTTTCCCTAACAGGAGGTGACATGGCTTCCTGGTTATGGCCCTTTGTGATGAGTATCTTCCCACAAAGGCTCACAAGGACCCAGAATATCTGCCCTGCTCACAAACTCTGGAAGTTTTCAATTTGAAATTATAGTTTAAGTTTGAGTTTTTTTAAATTATAGTTTAGTTTAAGTTAAATTGTAGTTTAAATGATAATAAAGTTTTCATTTTGAGATTATATTGAAAGAGGATCTGGATTCCAGAACTCAAGACAAATTCAAGTTTCAAGGACAATAGGAAGAAAGACCGTATGACATGCAGGGGCCTAGAACTTCCAGAACATTCACCCATTTATGTATGAATGCTGATCCTTAAATGAAACAGTGATCACCTGGCATCTGAGGGTGTCTTTGTGCTAAAATCTGAGACCTAAACATCATAGTCCTATAAACATGATGGAGGGAAAGGAGATGACAGAATCTTCCAGGAAAACCAAGCTATGAAAAAGCCAAATGCACTTTAGTTATCAGTCAATGGTGGATTTATAAACCTCAAACAGAAAGGGAAGGTACTCAGCACAATACTGTTAGTACAAACAAGGCCATAATACCAGGAGGAAAAAATCTAGACTTGCACATAACTGCCTTGAGGGAGTGGATCAGAAGTGGAGAATTCGACAGGTGCCTTGAGTTGTGATACTCATTCTATAGTGTTGGGCATTAAATTTACCCTCATTCACTTGGAAACCAGCATGCTTTGCAACTGAAGACGGCACATTAACAGGCTGCATAATGAATATTTCACACACCCCATCTGTGCCCAGAGCCCTTTCCATCCACCCTAGAGAAGGGTCCATTCCCTTGTATACCCCACAGTGGGGCCCTAGGGAAGTAGGTGGGACAAATACAACAGGATGGCAGCTGAGAGGATCCCTCTACAGAAGGACTGGTTCAGACAGGCTGTCACCCCACAGCCCCATAGGGCACATCCTCATTGGCCCTGACGCCCAAGGGAAAATGCCAGCCTCGGCAGTGCTAACTGTCAAAGGGACGAGCTGTGCCCATCGTTTTCAGGGTCCCTGGGCTGTAGAGAGAAAAAGGCCTCTTTTTGAGTGGCTAGAGAGGCTCCATAAGTAGCTGACCTAGCTTAGAAACAAGGGGCTAGACCCATGTCACCTTGCCTACCAGTGTTTAAGGAGAATAAGAGAAATGAGAAGATCCAAGCCAGAAATGATGGGCAGAGCCCAGTCTTGTCACCAGACGACTTGGTCACCTTGCCAACCCAAGAGTGCACTCCAAAATAGAAGTCCCGATCTCCTCTGCAGCCCAGGATGTTTGAAGATGCAAGCATTCAAGAGAGTCCAGACAGGGCTTTCCCAACCCTGCTCTGGTTGAATGGGCAGAAAGTCCAGCCCTAGCCTACCAGGAAGTTCAGAGAACACAGGCTAGCTCTCCCAGCCCAGCCCCACAACCCCTTCCTTCCCCTGACTGCCAAGAGGGGCCTAAGGACTAGCCCAGCCTACCCAGAGCCACACTGAGGCAAACAGCAGAAGGGCTATCTCTGGCTCTTTGTGTAGGAGAAAGCTGACTGCTTAGGATAGCTAAGCCAAGGCCACGTGGTGGCAGCAGCTATCTCTGCAGAGCCCCTGAGTGGGCGGCCCACGAGGCTGAGGTCAGCTCCTCACAGCCATGGCTGGAGGACAGTGAAAACCCAGACGGGCTAGGTAAGATGCTATGGTCAGAGCCACCAGGAAGCACTGTGGGGACCTCCCTATCTTCAGGAAACAAGTCAGTTACAGAAGCTGGGTTTCGACCACCATGACGAGAGGCTGGGGCCTTCAGTGTCCCCTGTAAGGAAAAGCCACTCACTTTTCCAGGACAAAGTAGATGTCAGGGGTGGCCTGGCATGGTTGCGGCTTCGAATTCTTTCGACGCCACATGTACTTTAGGCTCTGGGCTGTGGGGTGGCGGAAATTTCTTGAGCCCAAGCCCAGTCCAGGGTAGTTTTCCCAATCATGGTACTGGTACAGGAAGTTCCCTGTGCTGAGCAGTGATGGAAGTAACATCAGCAGGAAGAGCACAGAGTGAGGTACTGGAGGGCATCCCAATGTTTTCATGGTGGTCTTTGTAAGGTCCCAGATAGGCGGATGACAGGCTACCTCTGACTTCCTTCTCTGCTGCCTCTGCCCAAACTTAGGGACGATAGCCCTTGTGTCCTCTCGCTAATGTTCACTGCTGTTCTCCACGTGGTGGCCTCAGACCGTAGGGACCAGGGACATAGCTGCTCTGGGGGTATTCTGCCTCTCACTGCCTGCACAACCCTGCCCCCAATACTCTAGGGTTATGATGGACAGGAAGGTTGACATGGTGACTTTGTGACCTGCCCCTCTGCTCTATGTCCTGCATGCTGACAGTAACCAGTGACAGTCACAGGACCTTTGGTGTCAGATAAAGCCTCCTTGTCCTTCACCTAGCCAAGGAATCCAGACATTTTGTTAACTGAGACAGTGTTTCCAAGTGGCCAAGATCATGGGTCATCATTAGTGAGGAAGTCCGGGTGGGAAATGGAGAGCTGTTTGTGGGTCCCTAAGTCAGCCAGGTGCTGGCGATATGCTCCTACCACAATCTTTGGTGAACAGGGCAGTCCACAGCCGTGTGACAAGCTGCCCAACCATGGGAACTTAACAACCATTTTACTATATTTGCAGGGCAGGACCCTTGGGAACGACAGAGTATATTTCAGATGAGGCTCCTTGGGAAGACCTGAAAGGCAGGCCTCAGAATTGCCTGGAGGCTTCTTCAGTGGCACCTGGGCTAAAATCATCTCCTGCTTGAACCCTGCTGCATTTCTCAGTTGTGAGTCTAGAGAATAATGTGCTGATGAAATTTCGTGATTTCTAAAACACCAAATATTCAAGATATTCTATCATTTCAAGTAATTCCTGGAACAAAACTAACAAAATCCCACCAGTCCAATGCAGTGTGCTGCAAGGCATTTGTACATTATATGAATTAAAAGATCTATTTTAAATTTTTTAAGAACAATTTTATTAGATTTGATTTTGTGCATATAAAAAAAGAAAAAATTGATCAGGGTATTTCTACGCTTGTTTGCCCTCGGTTGGAAGGCTCTGAACCCTTTTTTAAGCACGTGTGTCTCCCCTTAACACATCTTTTCTGCCACTGCAAATGCTGTGATGCAGTGGAGTAGTCGTGGGCCAAGCCCCCCACAATCCTCTGAGAGCTGGGGGCTGTGTCCTTGTTTCCAAACCTCTGATGCAGGAGCTCTGACTTGCAGATATAGGTGATGTCATAAAGGGCTCCACATTTTGACCTTGGCCCCTGCAGATTCTCTCGAAGCTCTGAGCCTCCATCAGGAACATCTACCCCTCATGATGCTGCCGCACTGTGAGGAAGCTCAAGTCATCGATATCTACAGATACCAGGGTTTCGTGAACAGTCGCCGATGAGCCTTTGGAGTCCTCCCAGCCAGGTACCACAGGCAACAGTGAAGAAGCTTCCAGATACTTTCAGTCTCCACCACACAAGTCCTGGCTCAGGTGCTGAAGTCTTCCCAGGAGCCCTGTCACAAGTACCTCTCACCCCACACTCCCCAAGGGTCTGACCCATGGAATTTGTGAGCACAATACAATGGTTCCATGTTAAGTCACCAAGATGGGGCAGCTTGTCACATGACAGTGGATGACTGGACTACTTCCATTCACAGAGGATGCTAGCAGCAGCAACACGATCTCCATCCCTTTCTAGACCCTGCTATTGCCTGGCTTACTTGAGGACACACAATTGGCCTCACACTTTCCACACACAGGCTTCCTGGCCCTTTAGCCTCCTCCCCCTCAGTGACCTGGTAACCTCACTGCTACCTTCTTAGTGAAGAACATGCCTGGGTTCCTTGAGGTGGTCCCTAAGGAACTCTGTGAGGAGCTGTGATGAGGGACAAGGAGGCCTCATCTGAAACCTCTGCAAAGGTCCTATGACTGCCACTTGGTACTGTCAACATGAAGGCATTGAGCAGAGGGACAGGTCACAAAGTCACCATGTCAACCTCCCTGTCCATCATAACCCCAGGGTTGGGGGCAGGGTTGTGCAGGCAGTGAGAGGCAGGCTGCCCCAGAGCAGCTAGTTCCCCGGTCCCTGTGCTCTGAGGCCACCACGTGGAGAGCGGCAGTGAGCATTAGTGAGAGGACTATTGGGGGCTACTGTCCCTAAGTGCGGGCAGAGCCAGCACAGAAGGAAGTCAGAGGTGGCTAGAACTCAGCCTGCATAGACTTTGGCACAGCGTCCCCATTTCTGGTAGACTCACGGCCAAGAAAATGCAAGACTACAGTCCCCAGCTGTCCCTCTCGGTGCACCTGCTGCTGTTGCTACTGTCGCCTACGCCACTTGTCGCAGTCCAGAGTCTCCTGTACCCTCAGTCTGACCAAAAACCCTATGATGAGGACCCTGCTAGGTTCCATACAGATGAAGAATGGAAGCCCAGGCAGACTGAGCAGGAAGTGGAGGACGAGGAGGAAGACGTTATGCAGTATTGTGATGGTGACTTTGATGTTTACTTCGTCTTTGACAAGTGAGTAGCCCTTCTGCCCTGCCTAGATAATCTCCATGTGCTTCTGTCCCCTGGCAGGACAAGGCCTTCAGTATGACAGCTTCTGCCAGGAGAGAAGCAGGAAAAGTCTGTGAGTGAGACCAGAGAGTTAACCAGGCGGTGGTGGCGCACGCCTTAAGTCCCGGCACTCAGGAAGCAGAGGCGGGCGGATCTCTGTGAGTTCCAGGCCAGCCTGGCCTACAGAGTGAGATCCAGGACAGTCAGGGATGTCACACAGAGAAACTCTGTCCCGAAAAAAAAAAAAACCAAAGACCAAAGAATTGGATCTCTCTGATTTCTTTTATGCCTGGAAAGGGAAAACAATTTTGTCCAGCTTTTCATTCATCATTTTCATTGGTTTCTTGGTTGAATTTGAAGAAAATGAGTGTGCACTGCTTTCTAGTTCAAGCAGCTTTTGAGGACCAGGGGAGGGAGCCACCTGGACAAAGAGTCTGGGGTTCAAACTTCCAATGATTGCAGTCGGATCACGGCATAAGGAGGTGTGAGGAAGGAAGATGAGGAGGACGGGCAGATCTAAGTGGGTGTCGCTAAGGAAAAGGTTTGTATCAAAGGAGGCTGGCTCCAATGGGTGTTTCCTAAGGAGCACTTTGTCTGCCTGGAAAGGTGAAGGGTGGGTCTGGGCCTGCAGCGGAGTGGCTGGGAGAAGGCGGATTGCAAGTCCTGTGGTGGCTGGGTGTCACCTAAGGGGCAGGGAGATAGAAACCAGGGCAACTCCCACAAGCCTGAAGTGGACAGAGAAGAAAAGTGGGTGGACAGGGGAGAGGTGGAGCTGATGGCTGCCTGCTCGAAGAACCAGGTTCAGAGCAGGGCAGCTCCGGTACACTGAGGAGAAGAGGTGCTCACGGCTGCCGTGCAGGTTGGTTTTTGTCAACTTGTCACCAAATAAAGTCATTTGGGAAAAAGGGGGACTTTAACTGAGAAGATGCCTCCATCAGATGGCCTGCGGGGGGGGGGGCTGTGATGCATATTCTTGATTAATGATTGATGTGGGAGGGTCCGAGCCACTATGGGAAGTGCCACATCTAGACAGGTGGTCCTGGGTTGTGTAAGAAAACAGACTGAGCCAGCCGTGGGGAGCAAGCAGTATTCCCCATGGTCTCTAACTCAGTCTCTGCCTTGAGGTTCCTGATGAGTTCCTCTCCTGACTTCCCTTCATGATGGACTGTAAGCTCCAAAATGGAATAAACCCTTTGGTCTCCCAAGAGGCTTGTGGGTATGGTATTTGTCACAGCAATGGAAAGCCAGCCAAGACTCCGTAGCTGGTACCTGCCTTCTCGGGCACCACTTTCCCTGCCTCCTTTGGGTATGGTAACGGGGAGCTGCTGGATAAAGCAAATGCGAGTCACTGAGCCCCAGAATCAGAGGCTCCAGCTGCCTTCCTTCCCTCCGCCGGGGCACCAGCGAGTCTGTGTGAGAAGAGGCTGAATCTGCTTTGGACCGTCTAAAAAGGAAGAGAAGGCTAAGGTGGGATGGGTGGGGCCCGGGGAGGTCTGTGTTCCCTGTCCCCAACAGTGCAGATGGATTCCCCCAACCCCAATCCCTGTGTAGCCCACGGTTCTTACCCAGGCTTCTCTCGGTCAAGACTTTGCGTTTGTGGCGGCCATGCACAAAAGACAAGGTGCTGGCCCAGCTCTATGAGGGACTTCGAGCCTTTGCTCTTAGGACTCAGTTGTGTGGAGGCAGAGGCTCCCTGATCCTCTGCTTGACACCTCCTCCTCTGCCCTGGCTTTCGTCTGCCTGCTGTTTCCCTCTGCAGCCAGCATCCTTTGGGCAAGTTCCTCCTGGTAAAGAGGCTTCAGCATCCAAGAGTGCCACCCCTCCCCTTGTTGGCTTTGGGACAGAGGGTTGGGCAGCAGCTTGAGAAAAGACCACCACTTCCTGTGGACAAAGAGGAAGGGTCTTCCTTTGGTTCCTCTCAGGGCACCTGTCAGCTCCCTTCAGGGGCCTTTGGCCTACGAAGCACCCTTCATTCTGTCCTTGGAAGCTTCATAGCTGACTGGGGGAGATGCAACCTTGACCTTTCTTGTCACATAACCCCAAGGTCTGTCACCCCTGAGTCTGACTTCCCTGTGTGAGAAGAGCTGTCCTTTATTCCACATTCTTAGTTGACTCGGATATCACCAGGGTAACAAGACTGACTGTCCCAACATCCTGCAAGGACGCTCCCACCTCCACACTTCATCTAGAGGCTATGTCTATGTGCAGGCACGCACCGGGCCGCAGGGAGGGCAGAGCCAGTGCAGGCAGCCTTCTCCTGGTGAACTGGGACACAAGTCAGTGGGAAAGATGCCTACCACAGGGTGAAACCTGTGCCAGAAAATGAGTGGGAATAGAGAGAGAGTTGAGGGGGCTTGTACACAAGCATGATGGCCTCAACTGACTTGTGGGAGTTTGGGAGCTGAAAGGCATCCCCGTGTCTGTTCTTCCTGGAGCCACAGGGATAGCTGTCTACCGGATTGTGGAATTTAATGTCACTTGGAATGAATGGGCACAGGAATTCTGCAGCCATGGGGACAAGGAAGGGCACACAATTAGGAGGATTCCTTGTCTCTGGTGCTTGGAGCCTAACCAACACTCCCAGGTTGGGCAAACAAAAGCAGAGGCTTTGTTTCCCATGGGTGGGGGGCTTGTTTAGTTTATTTTGCTTCCTTGACTTAGAACCTCTCATGTGCTCTCAAGCAGTCGTTTATACTCTAGGTAGAAGGCTGAGTTTGAAGCGAGCTGGTGCTGAATCCTGTTATCCTCTCATCTCTGTCACTCAAGGCCTCCCACAGTGGGCAGCAGGTGATGGCTCCTACCCAGCGAACATCTCTCCAAACTGCAGGGGTCCAGACATTTACCAAATTCCCCTTGTGGCACGGTGGCCCCTGGAGCTCTTACAGCCTGAACAGAGTCAGTGCAATGGTGGAAGGGTGGGCTTGCCAGGCTTTGAATGTAAAATGATATTCCTTGCAGAGATGGTGGAAAAAAATAGGCTCTGTCATCCCTTTGATGACGTCTGAAGTTTCTGTGGTGCTTTGCTTCTTCGTGGTGCTGTCTAGGCAGGGGATAACTCCTTCCGGTAGCTGGGCTCCCTCCACCTGTGACTTCCATGATCACTCCCTACATGCTGGGCCTCTGAGTTCTGCTTTATCCAGGCACTACACATGGAGTGTCTGTCTTACATGACCCTGACTAGGCAGAGAAGGTGAGGGTCTAACAAAAGTTACAGAGCATTCACAAAACACTCTGTAAACATCTAACTTGTGTCTTCCAGCTCCCCAGTCTATGCATGACATGACTCTTGGTTTTGGTTTTTATTGTTTTTCTAGAAACAAAGCATATGTTTTACACAAATACATGTGCATGCATGCACACACACACACACACACACACACACACACACACACACACACACACACACACACAAAGCCGTAGGTCTCAGGTTTTTCTTTGGTGAGAGGTTTTCAATACCGATTTTGTCTTCTTACCACTTTCCAAATCTGTTCATATTCTCTCTTCAGCATTCAGTGTGGATAGACTGCGTGTTTTTAGCAATCATCCTGTTCCATCTGGGATTTAGGTTATTCCTGTTTTCTGAGTGTTGTTACTCTCTTCTCTTTCTCCTGATAGATTTGCAATCATATTTTACCTCCATGTGATGATTTTAGTCACGCGAGTCATGCTTTTTTCAATCTTGATCATCCAAGATAAAATTTTGTTGATTTTGATCATCTTGTCAAAGAATTATGTCATGAATCATTAACAACTCTCAATTTTTCTATTCTCAATTTTATTGACTATGCTATAGTTTTTATTTATTCCCTCTGAGAGCATCACACTTATTTTTCCTTTCATTTTCTAGTTCTCTGTAGTGTAAAATCCATTTGTTAATTGCACATCTGCCCCCACCAACACTTGTCCAAATTTTTTAAATTATTTTTCTTTCCTTTTGAGAATTCCATGCTTGGTGTGGTGGTTTAAAAGAAAATGGCCCCAAAGGGAATAACACTATTAGGAGGTATGGCCTTGATGGAGCAGGTGTGGCCTTGTTGGAGGAAGTCTGTCACTGTGGAGGTGGGCTTTGAGCTTTCATACATGCTCAATCCATACCCAGTGTCTCAGGTCACTTCCTGTTGCCTACTGATCAAGATGTAGCTCCTTCTTTACTCTTAGCTCCTTCTCCAGCACCATATCTGCCTGCATGCCACCATGTCCTGCCATGATGCTAATGAATCAAACCTCTGAAACTGTAAGCCACCCAATTAAATGCTTTCCTTTGTAAGAGTTGCTGTGATCATGATACCTCATTTGGTGAGAGTCAGGGAGATGGCAAAAGAATAATAAGAAAGAAAGCAGTGTCTCCATACATTGGTAAAAGAGCTATCTTACACATCTGCCTCAGAGCTAGAGCTAGGAAAGTGAGAATTGTAGATGAGTGTCCAGTCTAGGGCTTAGCTACCCAGCAGTTGTCAGTCAAGTGCATGAACAGTGTGTGGGGTTTGGAGAAATCTGAGTTCAGATCCATGCTGGGTATGAATATTCTCAAAAATAAATAAATAAATAAATAAATAAATAAATAAATAAATAAATAAATGCTACTCTTTTTGGAACTTGACTTTTCTCTGCTATTGAAAGAGAATTAGCTGATACCATGAGATTGACCAAGATGGGAAGCATGATGCATGTGTGCCTAGTACACGTGTACCGTAAGTAATGATGCTGCTAGTGTCAGATCATCTCGCACCAAGTTGGAGACACAGCCTGACAGAGACAGTAGAGAGGATGAGGTTGCTTATGGAGTGTGACAATCACACATATGAGCATCCCCTTCTGGAAGGTCGCATTCATGATCACCAGAAAGAAATAGAGCATGACGCCAGATGCCTCTGATTCATATAGCATAAAAGGTCTGATCTAACAGAGTGCCAGAAAAGAGCCACAGGCCCAGTGTCAGCTCCCCTCATACCATCTCCAGGACCATGATGTATGAATCAGCCCTAGACCCTCATACTACTGCCCCATATTTGGAATGGGTTTCCTCATCTCTTCAGAGTATTAATATTCTACTAAACAGAAGGCTGTGAAGAGGTCTAGCAGGCCGACCTGGAAAGGCCTGTGCTTATGTTACCAACTGGGAACTGTGAGGCCAGGCTAGCAGTGACCAGGCCTGTGCTCTCCCTCACCTGGACGTGCCTGAATGAAGCAGCCTTCCCATCCAGGATGGTTAGGTTCTGCAGGCTGCTAAGAAAGCTTGGATGCTAAGCAACTTCAACATGTGGGGGAACGTGTGTGTGTCTGTGTGTGTGTGTGTGTGTGTGTGTGTGTGTGTGTGTGTGTGTGTGTGGTTGTTGTTGTTAAAGATGATGATGATGATGATGATGGTATCAAAGGGAGACTTTTAAGGAGAAGGAGGAAAAGATGGAGGAAGAAAAGGAAGACCCATGGGAGAGGGGGGATTTAGTGGGGGGCAATATGAGAAAAGTAGAATGATGTATGAGGATGAAGATGTTGTAAAGAAACCCATTATTTTGCATATTTGCTTTTTAAAAATTACTAATTTTTTTTAAAACTAGTCTCAAGCACTCATTTTCCACAGCTAAGGCTCACTCAGCCTTCTGGAGAAATTGTCTTCACCCGTCCTTTGAGTGCTGGGAAATTTAGAGGGGTGAGAGGAATCTGAAGTGTCCTAAGAGAGGGGCGACAGAGGCCTACAGAAAAGCTCTCTACCTGGGGGCAGGGGGGAGCCTCCTAGGATGGTGGCTGTGGTCAGCACGCAGCAGGAGGCAGTGGCCCTCCCGGAAGTCTGCCAGAAGAAGGCCAGGCAGAAAGCATTCCTTCGCCCATGATGCACTTGGCTCTGCTGACTTACATCTCCTTTCCTTGCAGGTCCCGTGCTGTCAAAGAATGGGCTGACCTGTTCACATCCTGGGAAGATATGGTGGAGAAATACTTGAAGTATGCCTGCACCCTGTAGACTCCTGTCAGGAGGGGCCCACTGGCAAGCAGATTAGGTTTGGGGGCCACGGGAATCCCCTGTGGAGGGAGCACAGATCAAAGCTAGCGTGCTAGGCAAGCCAGTGGGGCAGAGCAGAAGGGTCCCACGGACCTCTTCAGAACTGGCTAATCCTGCCTCAGAAATGGGGAGCAAGGGTGAGAAAAGGAAGACAAGGCAGAAGTCCCAGGTGGGAGGGAGGCCCCGTGGAGGAGTGTCACTGTCATTCAGCTGTCAGAGGTCAGCTCCCACCAGCTAGAGTCACCTGCGAAGAGAATCTCTCTCTTTTTCTATTTAAATTTTTTTCCATTTTACAGACCAACCGCAGTTCCCCTTCCTCCCCTCCTCCTGCTGCCCACAACCTTCCCCCAACCCCACCTCCCATCCACTCCTCAGAGAGGGTAAGGCCTCCCATGGAGAGTCAAAAAAGTCTAGCACATCAAATTGAGGCAGGACCAAGCCCTTCCCTGCTGCATGGAGGCTGAGCAAGGTACCCCTCCATAGGGAATGGACTCCCAAAAGCCAATTCATGCACTAGGGAAAGATCCTGGTCCCACTGCCAGAGGCCCCACAAACTGCCCAAGCCACACAACTGTCACCCACATTCATGTCAGCACATGGATCTAGTTTGGTCCCATACAGGTTCCCCAGCTGTCAGTCCAGAGCCCATGAGTTCCCAGGAGCTCGGGTCAGCTGTCTCTGTGGGTTTGGGAAGAGAATCTCAATTGAGGAATTATCAGACTGACCTGTGCTCACATCTTTGGGGGCTTGCCTTGATCATTAATTGAAGGTGTTGGAGGACCCAGCTCTTAGTGCTCTGAGCTTGTAGAGGCCAAGTGAAGCAGACACGCATGGGTGTGTTTGCTTCTCTCTGCTCTTGACTGTGGATGTCATTTGAGCAGCTGTCTCAAGCTCCTGTCACCGTGATTTCCTGATACTGTGACATATGACCTGGAAGTATAAGCTAAAGATGCCCTCCCCCCCCTCCCGCCCCTGCCCCCCCGACTTGACTTTGGTCAGGATTTTCTGTCACAGCAAAGAACAGAAACTAGAATTTCACTTATGTATGTGTCTATGTGTGCACATGTTTGTATGTGTATGTGTGACTCTGTGTGCTGGGTTTGGAGCACAGAAAGGGAGCAGGGGGCCATCTTAGCATCCTTTCTTCCCAGGAGTCCTACATCTCCATAGGCTTCAGAATCCTTCACCAAATTTGTCTGAACTCCCCACCTATGGACTGTCCCCAGTGCAGAAGAGATGGAGTGGGAGCAGAGATTTGTCACCTGCCCCCTCCCTGGTTGCTTCCTATAAGGCTACTGACCTGTTATATCAGCTTCTCACAGGCTGTATTTTGTCTTCAGTCCCAACCTGCGGATGTCCTTCATTCTCTATGACTACCGAGGCACAGTCGAAATGTATCTCACCTCAGACAGGTAGGGATTGTCTGAACTCCAAGGCTTGCCTGGTGGGCTGGACAACAAGGAGTTTCCAGCTCCCGGAAGACCCTCGTGTGGCTTCCATTGTCCCCAGTGGAAGCCCTAATGTCCCCGCCATGTGGCTGGCCAGTGCCCACATTGACTTCCAGCCTCAGATCACCAGTTCCCTTAAGTCCCTGCCTCACTAGTACCCACAGACCCTGCAATTCCAGAAATTCTCCACTCCCCCTCCACCACTCCAGAATCTTCCCTTGGCTCTGGCTATGAAAAAACACAGAATCTAGGGAGCTGTCAGGGCAGATATTTGTGTCCCCTCAAAGTTTTGCCTGTGTGTGTCCTGTTCTGAGCTGCTCACTGTCTACCTGGACCAGTGGAGTAAGCAGGGAGATACATGGGAGCCAACGGACAGTGTTGGGGTATGGGGAGGGGCATCTAGTACCCCCTTGACTATAGGAAGAGAAACCTCAGCATGGGACTGTGAATCCCTAAAGCCTGGTGCTATGGGGAGGTATGAGGGACAGGCAGCCACTGGGGAGGGTGGCCCTTCTGTGCCCACAGTCCCAGAGGCTAAAAATTGGAGACCTCTGTCTGTCTGAAATGAAGAGTTGTGGATGCCCTGTCTGGGATTCCTTCAGAATGAGGGGTGAGGAGAGAGAAGGAGACAATAATATTTAGGACTGGAGGTGTGTGGGGTTGTGGGGACCCTCTGTGAAGGGCCCTGGGGGAAAGCTAGAAGCAAGGAGAAAAGTGGGACAAGCCCCAGACTTATGGAGATAGCATTCCAGAAGGAGCAGGGAAGGACTCTCCTCAGGGTCCAAGGAAGGCCTGGTGGATTTGCCTGTGGCTTGCGTTTGGAGAGACCTGACTGAGTCTGAGGTAGCAGAGAGGACATCTATGGTAAGGAGACTTGCAGGGAACTCAGAGGGCCAGCAGTAAAAGTGAAAGAGAGTAAAAGGTTAACCTGAGCAGAAAGGAGGCAGTTGACCTAGGCGGAGGATAGAGGGCTGGCCTGGGGGAATGGAGCTAGGCCAGACATAAGAGAGAAGGCGCTGGGCTGGACAGAGGAGAAGGGCTGAGGTGGGGTGGGCAAGCCCTGGTTAGGCCCTCACTGAAGATTGTGGGCATGCTGTCCTCAGCTTCTAGGCAGGGTTTAGCTGGGTCAGGCATGGGACCCTTGAAGCTTAGTCCATAGCAGGGTCTCACTGTCCCAACAGAAAGCTACTCAAAGTTCACTCGGGGTCACTTGCTGAGCCCGCTCATCCTTGTCAAATTGGATTATCCTAAATCCCACATGCATATCCTTCCTGTCCTAGAACAGTCACAAGGAGATAGCCTGGCCTACCCCAGGGTATTCTGTCTGCTCTAATAGCACCCACCAGGTCATGTTCTTGTCCAGCCTTAAGAGCACAAGCCTCACGGACAGCCCTTAGGTCTGACTCCCAACTTCAGGTCTTCTGGACATGGAGTCTGCAGCCGGGCCCAGGTCTAAGCAGATTGGGTGCTGTCTTCAGTAGAACAGAAGGAAGAAAGGCAGGCCAGGTCTCTGAGGCCGTGAGATAGGAGCCAGGGAGTGGTTCGGCAGAGTGGCATGGTCCTCCTCAGCCCCATCCACTGGAGAAAAGGAGAGTGGCTGTGGCATTAGGTTCCCATTAGGAATGTGGTGCCCCTGTGGCTCAGACACACATCCCCAGGATGCCACCCTGTGCCTCGAGAGTGGTACAAGCAGGGTCTCTATCAGGGTACCCAAAGTCTGAATGCTCAGAGGTAATAATGACCTCAGAGAAAACCAGACCATCCTATGGGACCTTCTGAACTTCCTCAGTGCTAATGGGCCAGAGAACGATTCAGGACAGAATGGGAGAAACAGGACCTGGTGCCTGCCCCACACTCGCAGTCCGCACAGTGGACTAATCTGTGCAAGAGCTTGGAGCTAGCTTGGCACTGCCAGCGTGCCTCACCTCACCCTTGTCCACCTGCAGAGTGAAAATCCGCTATGAGCTCACCAGAGTGGAGAGGCTGAGGATCGAGGGCTCCACGGTGCTATACAAAGGACTGGAGAAGGTTCGGAGGGCTAGAGCCACATGTGGGTGGTGGCAGAGTGTAGACTACACCGGGGCCACCTCGCCCCATCGTCACCATGCTTTCTCCATTTCCTGGCAGGCGAATGAACAGCTCCAAATGATCAGCTGGAAGGGTGAGCCGCCTGCACCTTCGACAGAGTGGGACCCCCAGAGCTGAGCCCCCTACAGAGTCTGCGTGCAGATCTGGGATCTCTTCAAGTCTGACTCTTAAAGCCAGTGCTCCCCTCTCTGCACAGATGGTCCCTCTGAGCAGAGCACCCCACTCAGGAGGAAGCTGCGTGTGGTCATGTGTTGGCTTTGGTCTCACTGGTCCTTGGCCTACAGATGTGCTTAGAAATAGAAAGAAGAAAACACAGGCCCTGAGCAGACTGGGAAGCCTGTGCTGGAAGCCAGGGCTCAATTACCTCCTAAGCTATTGGGCTACTTTCCCCTCTCCCTTTGTTTGGCCTGCCTCCTGGGCTCAACTTCCATGCAAAGCAAGGACCCATGACCCTCCAGATTGGAGGTCTGTGGCTTTTGTCTGGAATAGGTTGGACCATGTAGGAAAAAGTGTTAAGGGACTTGGGAGTCTTTTGTCTAAGACACTCCGATTTGTGATTCTGACTCACTGTGCCTACCATTGCCAGAAGGGCAGTCCTGGGAACGTGCCTAGAGTTGGCACAAACCTCACTGGCATGAGGCCTGCCCTTTCCTCCTGCTATCCATGGACAGGCTGGACTTATGGTATGTCCTTAGGGCACAGATTCTGCAGTTTAAGAACACTGGGAGTCCCGACCACCTGATAGGCAGGGCCCTAACTCCCCAGGGGTTTTAGTTAGTGGGTGATGCACTGTGTCTGGGCTCCTGTCTCAGGAGGCCAAGGAGGGGAACTAGCAGGTCTGCCTATTGTGAACAGTACCTGGCCTGCAGCCCCATCCAACGTGCCGCTCTTTGCTTCTTTGTCAGGCATTAACAGGACTAGTTTGATCATCGCTGTAATTTGGGGGGAACTGTCACCACAAGTATTGAGGGAGTCTAAGAAGGAGGTGAGTCTGACCTATCCTCTCAGGCATTTTGTGCATTCTGACTATGTAATCAATACCTCCTTTCTCTTAGGCTGATAGATCTCGGAGCCTGGGGGCATATATTTACTGTATTGGTTTAGACTCCTATGACAGAAAACAGGTAACTTGGCCCAGGTAAGCAGGTGCCCTCTGAAGCTTCCTGGGGAAAGTTTTCAAAGGTCGTCACCTAGACCTCCCAGAGGATGGTCTCTATCTGTCCCAGGAGACACAAACAACAGGTTCCACTGTAGAAACATACCTAATGGTTGAATTCGTTGTCCTCAGAACTTCACACTTCATAGTCATCATCACTTGAGGGCAAGTGGTTGTGTCTCACATCTGGAGACCCCCTTTGTCCTCTGTCTCCTGGCTTGGGTCTCAAGATACCTCCTCTCTCTTGTAGTTGAGTGAAATTGCAGACAGTGAAGATACGATATATGTTGTGCAGGATTTACCTAAGATGTTTCATGAGGCAGTAGACACGGTGAGTAGGGTAGATATAAGCGGTGTGGATAGCAGCATCTCCCTGGGCCCCCAAGTTTCTCACTGCCCACCCATTCTTCCCTTTCTCCATCAGATTGGATCACTGACCTGCCTTGAACTCAGATATGTTGAGCCTTCCCCTCTGTGCATAGGAGGTGAGATTTGAGGAGAAGCTGCTTGGGTACTGGCCATCTGTGTGCACGCATACATCCTCTCTTCTGTAGTTGAGTGAAACTACATGGTGTGTGGGATGCATGGTATGAGTGTGGCATGTTTGTGTAAGTGCTATGTGATATATGTGCTACTGTGGGTGTGGGTGGATACAGTGTAGGTGGTCTACATGACATATGGTGTGGGTGGCAGAGTGTGCTTATATTGTATTTGTTTTCTATGTCCCTACTGTGGCATGAACATAGTGTATATAGTATATGTGATGTGTACTTTGGGTAACTTGTCTATATGGCATGTGTGTCTATGTAGCACATGGTGGTGTACATTTGGTGTTTATGTTATAGGCCTGTGTTCATGTACATTATGTGTGCGCTGTGTTGTGAAATGTGAGCTGTGTTATTCTAGATACACAAGCTCTATGTGGTACCTAAATATCACATGTGGCTTGTGTGGGTTTTGTGTGACTTGTGTATAATATATGTGGTGGATGTATATGGTGAGTATATGGGATATGGGTGTGTGTTATATGTGAGTGTGTGGTGTGTTTGATGTGTATCTTTAAGAAGTGTGATAAGTGATGTGTTTCTATATAGTGTTGAAGCAACTACACATGGGACGTTCAGTGTGTGTGTGTCTTATGTACTTAGGTGAACTGGAGTATGTGATGGGTTTTGTGGTTTAGAGGGGGCAAGGAGATGTGCTGTTTCCATGACTAGTTAGTTATAATGCAATGTGCATTTGTCAAGGGGTATGCGACAGAGATGGCAATGTGGGTGTGTATGCAATTGCCATCTTTTTGTCTCAAAACAAAAATTTTAGTTGTAAAGGAGGAAAAGCACACAGACAGAAAGCCGTCACGTGCTAAGCACCCTCATTCACAGCCTGGCTGTCAGAATTGTTTTTGGATAGTGTACTAGTTCCGGCTTTGCAATACTTACATAGACATGATAGGAGGTCTTGGGGGTGGGACTCAAGTTCCATCATACACTGCACACATACAGCCTGAAGGTGATATCAGACATTATCTCTGGTGCAACCTCATTTCAATTATGACTTACTCTAAGGTTAAATGTGAATTTTAACCTCAAAAAAGTTCTAGATTCTGGAACATTTCAGACTCCACCTGTTTGGATGTTCAAACTGTGTGCCAAGAACAATTCAGCTCCTCCAAGAAGGCAACCCTACTGCTCTTAGAAGCCAGGACTGGACATTGTAGAGTTTCCACATCCCTAACACAGGGACAGCAACAATGTGAGCATGTCAACAGATTAAAATGAAGAATCAGGCCCAGTGAACATCCACTGTGCTACAGGGAATAGGGGGAGTCTATTTGCTTGACAGAAATATCCACAAAGGCAGCCAAAGTCACAGGTACCCTGACAAGGGTACCCTCCCTACAGCCTAGGATTCCCCGTCAGTGGTCAGTATGCCAAACATGTTTGTGTGGTCTTAGGGAAAGGCTGCCTCTTTCCAGGAAGTGTGCAACAGTTTGGTCCTCATGGGGATGGCATTTGCACCCCGGTAAAGAGGAAGAGAGGAAACCCCGAGGCCTCCTGTGAGATCAGTCAGCTGTTCTACTGCTCCCAGCCCAGACGGCTGGGTCCTGGCTTTTGTGTTCTTCCATGGGAGCCCTGGTTCGAGGTTTGAGCAGACGGCTATCCTCACATCTAAGCTCTGCTACCCACAGTTCCTAGCCTGGGGTGAAGTACCACATGTGGGGAAGGCTGCAGTGTTGCCTCCAGTGGCTAGGAATATTGTGCCAGGACTGTTGGGAGATAAGAAACAGTAGACAGCGTGGGGACAGATGTAACATCTACAGGACATTTTAATCCTTGGCTCTGGCTGCCACTAATCTTCCCCACACTGCGCAAGAGTGTGGAGTTTGGTGATGGAGGAGTGAAGGGTAGAGGACCCTTCTACAGGCTCTCTCCTGCCTCTGGTAAAGGAGCCCAGCCTTGCCGCCTGCCTGAGTGCTGCACGGCTCTCTGACTGTCCCTAGACCCACAGGCCTTGGTGCCTGGGTAGCTGTGAGAAACTCCAGGTAGAAATACAAGTTGTCATTCTCCTGACTGCAGCTTAATCACAATGACAAGTGCCTCCAGAGGCCGGCTTCGCCACTCACCTGTTAAACTCCTGGTGATCTCCTGCAGAGCTGGTATGCACGGGGAACTTGTCACTTTGGGGAAATTCCAAGGCCAGTACCCCAAATGAAGCAGAATGGGATTGAGCTGTTTTGGAGTCCACCTGTGTGCCGTGGAGTTTGAAGGGGGGTCCACTACATGGGGCATCTGAAGCTCACAGGGGCCAGGAATGAGCCAGGACCATCCCCACAGTATCTGTCCAGGTGAATGACAGTGAGAGACTCCTGCCTTCCTCCTGTGGGAATAACTACCAAGATTCCCTCTTTGTATCCGCTGTATATTGATTCAAAGCCAGGGAGAAACCCCACTGCTCTTAGTAAAAGCTTGCTAATGAACTGTGGTCTTCAGTTGGAAGGCGGAAGGAGGAGATGAGGAAGGGGTATGTTGGCCTCTGGCTTTACAGCTGAAACAAAAGGTCTCCTGTGAGAGACATTCTTGGGTGGATCGGGAGCCTCTCTTGTCCCCTACATTCTAGCCTTATTTCTGGGGTCTCCAACCTGGAGTACTGGGAGTTTAGGATTGGCCCCGGTATGCTCGGTGGGTTCTGCAGGAATGGTGGAGAGAGGTAGCCAGCATGTGGAAGGCTCCACTAAGCTACATTGGCGCAGACCCTTGGTGACTCGAAGGATTTGGCCTACAGAGCCCACAGCTGTTAGCACCTTCTGCCTCTTATGGGGCCCTGAGAATCCCGTCTGGAACCACCGTAAACAACGCAACCAGGGCCATACCACCTCTCCCTCATGTTGCCCTCACAGAAAACAACCCAGTCATCTTAAGAGGATACGGCTTTCATTACGCACAGAATCTCAGCCAAATTATTTGCAGATTCAAGTTCAGTAACTCCAAGGTCATCGGTAAGTAAACTCCCTCAGTGCCTCAGATTCGCGTCTCTTCCACACAAATCCTTCCTCTCAACCAGGCATGCATTCTGCCCTTGCTAACCCATTCCCAGGGGATACTGCAAGGCAGTCTAAAGAGCCTCCACATGGCATCAGCAGCCACCTCTCTTTATGAACTTAGGAAAGGAATCTATCCCTGCCTCTGTGGGCATCCAGAGCAGGCTTCATTCCTAAGTGAGACTTGGCTAATACTGACAGTCTTCATCACAGAATCTGCCCAGCTTGTTCTCAGTGCACCTCCTCCCCTGAGTCTGTGAATGGGACCACAGCAGCTGGACTCAGAGCCTAGCAGGTGTACACAGAGCGCACCCCCCCCCCCCCCCGCCGCATATGAGTACCTCTACACAGCCATGTTTTCACAACATACGATGAAATTTTCTATGGCACCCAGACTGTTGGGTTTCATCTGTCTGCACCTTACAGTCTCTCAGCCCGGCTATGCTGGGCCTCAGTCCACCCTGCCCCAGAATGGCTGCCTCAGCGGGCCAGGTGCACCTGTTTCCTCCACCTCTCTGCACCAGATAGAATGCCAGCTGCAGTTGGTGCCCCTTTTGTGGGACCTTCTTTTCCACCCTGAACCCCAACCTCCATCTATGGGAGCATACCCTTCCCCCCAACCAGATTTTCATTATAATGTGCATGACCAGATGCAGTTAAGGCAGAAATGGTCCAGGAATTTACAGGTTACTTACCAGGATTTAGGACCAGCAAACTCATCCAGGTAACAATAAATCACTTCATACATAGCATCCCTTACCCAAGATAGAAAATAAAGGGACAGGACCATATGTATAAGATGGAATTTTAATTTTGTATTTGTTACAAGGGCTTAATGATTTTTTAACATTGCTCATTGTGATTTCTCTAATAAAAATGATCCACACTGCAAAAATTGCAAAATAGAAGTGGATAGCATTAGAACATTAGCACTTATTAATGGTGTTAACATGCTCAAATATGCAATCCGAAGTTTAATTCTACTAAAATGTGGTTAAAACAAATAACTCAAGTGGGATGGAGAAACTGCTGGTTGTGACGGATGTGTCCCCAGCAGTGCCCCCAAGTGTAAAGGACACCACTGAGACACTGAGAGGTCAGGGACATGATTAGCGGGCTTTCTGTTAGATTACTGACCTATATGTAGGCTTCACGATTGAAGGGTCCAGGTGGCCACAACTATAACTCTGTCATGGAACATTCCATAGGTAAGGAGTCTATGCACATATTTGAGTGACCTGGAAACTTAGTTCTGACAATAGGGAAATGTCTCCTGAATGCCACTGGAGGATGGGCATGACCGTTAGAGATGGCAGAGCAATCTCCCTACCCACTGACCTAGTCCCAGGACTGAGGTCAGCAAGGAGCTTTCCTATCCCTCTCACTGGTGGCCAGAAGTCAGCAGGCACAGGGCTGTGTTTCTGAATTTGGGGAAGGCGGAACCCAAAGGGTTTCAGGAACTGGAGGTCTCCATCAGGCACGGGTGGCAGGACCACCGTGGCCTTCTGAGGCCAGGCAGTGCTGTCCACACAGGAGAAAAGAAACGTCTAGGAAGGTGGGGGTGGACAGGCAGGAAAACTAGAGTCCTTGCCAACAGAGATTCGGCTCAGCCCTCTCCCCTGGACCTAGCTTAGGAGGTGAGATGAGAATGTCACAGTTATGGTACCCTTCTCAGGTTCCCAACGAGATAATCATCCAAAACCTCTCTTTGGCTTCCCTGGCTTGGTAAATGGCAACCATGCGATCTCACTGGTCATAATTCCCAATGTCATCCTTGACAATCCAATCCCACACCCACCAGCAAGTTCTATGTCCTCTGTGTCCGGTGTCTGTGTGGCTCCAAAAGAATCAGCAAACTTGAAAGGAACCCCAGACCTCCCCACAGCTCAGCCCATCCACCCTCTGTTGTTCCTTTATTTGTCTCCTCAACAGCTCAGCAGGTATGCTGAAGTTCTTTCTGTTCATCCCCTGGCTCCCCCTCATTGGTTGGTCTCAGCTTTAAACATCAACTCACAGAGGATGGTCATGGTCCACAGTACCCAGAAGTCCCAAGAATTCTATGTGGGTGGATTTGAAGGCCCAACCATAGGCTTTCGGTCACTACCAAAGTGCTAAGATGTCAGCCCTGCTTGTCATGCATAGCTTGGGGTGACAGAGATAGATGAGCATGACTAGTGACATTTCTCTCATGTCTTTCTTTAGATGAAAATCCAACCGATAAGAACTTCACTGTCATTATCTGTCCTAGACCAGAGATAAAGCAATCAGGAGAGTAAGTGCCCATAATTCTTAGCCCTCTATATCCAGAGACAATGTCGTCATCAGAGTATACAGAATTTGGGGTACAACTTGTTGGTGACCCCCATGATAGGTAGGGCTTGCCCAGTGCCCAGGTTCTGCTCAGAGCTGGGAATAAGGGATGATAAGTTCAAGCATCAATACCCAGTGTTCCAGGCAACTTTCCAAAACTAACACAAAAACTTTGTAAGCCCAGAGAATTGTACAGGCCATGAAATGACACTCGCTTGTTCATACCCCACTGTTACAATGGCAGCCAATGCCATGAAGGCCCCTCATGTCCAGAGCCATACATGTGGCCATAATTGCACATGCTGACTCTTTGTGCTTTGGGCAATAATCTCTCCTGACTCAACCGGCCACTCTGAGAGGCCCAAGTGCTAGAAGTCCAGAGTTGCTGCCATGAAAAAGCCCCTGGCCTCTAGGCTGCTTCTTGAGGTCTACTTTTCTGTGCATTTAGAACCATCTTAGTTGAAGTTAGCCTGAACAACGGGAAAGACTTCCTTGCCCACACCATCCCTGTGAATACTTCTGACTGTGTGAGTATCTCAAGTGGGTTCAGCGGCCCTGGCTCGGCAGAGGCCCTGTGAGAAAACCGATTCTCCTGGGATGGCAAAGATGGGGAGGGTGTTAGGTGAGACCCAGTGGCAGCTCATGGGACACAAGCACTTGGGGTGACCCATCCTAGTTTCTGGAAAGATAGGGGTAAAGGAGTGGGCAGGTGCCAGCCCCAGCAGCAGCCATTAGCATTACTGCCACCCTCCATGTGGCCCACGTTTTCAGCCAAGCTGTTTCTAAGTCCAGGGACCTCACATCAGTGCTATCTGCACCCCTTTGCTCTAAGCAGGACTGTGGCCCCTTGGGGAAGGGTCAGATAGGCTGAGCTCGTTGTGAGTGACAACCCAGAGAACAGCCAGGCTGCCGTCTGAGCTCTAAGTGTGCAAGCGCCCATGAGGGAAGGCGCTCCTTCCCCTGTACAGATGGCAAGCTAGGGCCCAGGAGGAGGGGCAACTTCCACGCTCTAGAGGAAGGAGGCAAGACAGGGTCCTATATCTTCTTGGGGGAGGGGGGGTGACAAGCAGCAGCCTGGCCACTTTTCTCAGAGATCAGGTCCCCTGCAGTCCAGCATATTGTCAGCTGAGACCACAGTGAGAACGGAGATCCAAAGAGTACAGAGGAGCTGGGGCCGCCCTCACTTAGGTTCAGAGCAGAGCCTTGAAGCAAGGCCAGAGCTAGGCAAGAGACCTTTCCTCCAGACCTTGAGGCCAGGTAACCTGGGAGAATGGGGGGGGGGGGCAGGCAGCTCCAGGAAGGGTACTCCACGGTGCTCCACGTTAAAGTGAGGCTGTCTGCTAAGGATGGTGCTCTTTCTTTCCCACAGACACCTCCACCAGTGACCACCACCGTTGTCCCTGAGACCTCCACCCTACCACCAACGACAACTCCAAAAACCACACCGATAACCTCTACCCCAGAAACTATCCCAAGAACCACTACTGTTACTACTCAGCCTCCTCCCACTCCTCCTCCACCACCACCCCCTCCACCTCCTCCCCACCTCCTCCTCCACCACCTCCCCCTCCGCCTCTGCCTCCCCCTCCCCCTCCGCCTCCGCCAACTTCACCTGCACCTCCACCACAGGCCACTGCTCCCCCACCAGCTGAGCCAAGCCGGCAAGTTCTGCTCAGCACCATGGTGCTGGTGCTGATGCTGATCCCTGTACTGCTGTGGTGGCTCTGGTGGCTCTGCTGCAGACAGGTGAGAACCCTCTGCCCACCCACCCGGGGACATAGACAAGGCACAACACCATGACAGTGACAGCCCGCTGAGGCAGGTGCTGAGCTTCCTTGAGGGGCTCCCTTGGGGTCAGGTGGAGCGCTCCAGCACAGCACCGGAGTGTGCTGTGTTTATACATGTGCCCCGGGACGATTTTCCAACCTTTACTCCAGATGTGGGTCACCTGTGGAGCTGAATTACAACAGAACTGTTATTCAGCCTCCTGTACTGCCACAAAACACATGAAATCATCAACTTTAGAAGAGGAAAGTTTTATTTTGGCTCACAGATTTGGAGGTTTTAGTTCAGTGTCCCATTCCTTTCAGCCTGGGGCAGAGTGGCATATTGTGATGAGATTGTGGGGCAAGGAAGTCCACACCTGATCTCCAGTTCTGAAAGAGAAAGAACTATTCTAGGACACACTGCCAATTATTAACTTCCTCCCATAGACCCCCGATGTCCACCCTAGGCTGCAACACCTCCAGATAGCACCATAGGCTGGGACCAAGACTTTAGCACACGGGGCATCTGGGTAACAGTGATCCAAGCAACAGTAGCACCAAGCCTCACCTCATCCCTGTCTGTTTCATCCTCCAGGCTCCCAAGGCACTGCCAGCACCTGTACCCCCACCAAAGGTGAGTCGTTCTTTGTATCCTGGTATCGTCACATGTCCGAGGGGTGAGTGACCAGCAAAGGAGGCATTGTGCAGCCTGTACCCAGGGCATCCCACTACCTCGGCAAAGACAAGAGGTGAAGGGTCTGCAAATGCTGTGGGACTCTTGATATCACCAGATAATGAACAGACCCACAACCTTCTGATAGAGACCTTGGTCAAACAATCAGTGTGAACAGCTGTTCCTATTGCCTAGGTGGCTTTCAGGAGACTCCAGTAGACTCTGGTTAATGCTGAGGTTGCAGCTGGGCTTCTGAAGTGGCACCTTCCACATCAAGCCCTGATTCTCATCTCCAAGCTGGGGGTCTTCTAGCTCCTTTGGATCTGCCTTCATCCATGTCTCCTGGCAAGATAGAGGGGTTGGCTGGGATCAGCCTAAAGACCTGAGGGATAAGGAGGGTGAGGGAGTCCCAGATGGCCCTAAGCTGTGAGGGATGTCCCCAGGGAAGCACAGGAACAAGGTGGATGAGCATCTGTGGCTCAAGTCAGGTGAGGACCAGAAGTCATAGTGAGAGGCTAGGATAGGTGGAGCCTGGGTTTGGGCTGGGATAGGAACAGCCTCCCCATCTTGCCGGGACTGTGCTGACTGCAGAGTGGCCTGGGTGAGGATGACTATGCAAAGACCAGAGCAGAGCAGAAGGGACAGTTGTCTGTTATTGCTGGCCTAATGCAGTGTCTAGGCCAGGCTTCTGCCAGCAAGGGTAACCCTAAGAGAACCAAGGGCAGAGAAGTAGGCTATTGGCATTTTGTGAAACCCTGTATATGAGAACTTCAAGGAGCGTGGATTCACCTTTAATGACTTTGGAGAACCTCCCCAAGATATATAGTGCATCCTCCCATTCACCCTAAAACAATAGCTGAGAGGCCCCACAGTGCCAGGTGCTGCACATGGCACACAGCGCCCCTGTCCAGAAGCTGCAGACAAAGCTCAGACAGGTTCTCCTCCTTTTGACTAGCCCAGAAAGAAGAAACAGCCCCCTCCTCCAGTGTCTCCCCCAGCACCTGCACCACCAGTCAACTCGCCCCCCATTGTAATCGTCTGCTGCTGCACCTGCTGCAACGTGTGTGTGAGCAGAGGCATAGAGGTGAGAGGACCCCACGAGGGCTGTGACTCCAGCCTGGCTTCAGGGACACAGGCACACCTAAGTCTGACAGCAGAGCCTGGGTGTGGGAGAGAATACAGCTCGATGGGACAGGCCTGGATTGATTTGTTTGAGGCCACAGCCAATGCCTGTGTCCCCCCCCCTCCCCCCACAGCTGGATGGGCAGCACTCAGGACTCCCCCACCCCCACCTGAACTCTCTAAATACTTGAGTTTCTCTTTGGCACTAGCTAGGTGTTAGGACAGTAGCCACTGGGTGCTCTAACTGGCCAGTCCCTGGTCCTCATTGTTCCAACCCAATGGTGTCTCTATGTTGCCCTTAGAATGTGGGTAAGTCAAGACAAGCTCATGAAGTCAGAGACAACAAAAAAACAGAAAGGACCAGCCCTGCAAAACCTCTGCCCACTGTGAAAATTGATGAAAAGCCAGTGGCCCCGGGCCCCGGACCTTTTCATGCACAAGGAGGAAAGGAGCTAGCCCAAATGTTTCTGCCTCCTGCTGACAGAGAGACCCTACAAAGGCATTGCAAACTCTTGGATGGCGTCAAGCCCTGGAAAGCAGCCACTCAGCCTGAGGTCCCCTTCTTTTGCCAGAAGGTCTAGGTTCATCATGGGGAGGGAGAAACCAGCAGAAAAGCAGTTCTGGGCCCTGGATCAGAGAGGACCCATGAGGTCAGCATTCAGGAAGGAAGAGCCCCAGTTCACACTGGGATCTGTTCTCTTCCCCACTGTTCTTTCTCTGTGAGGGACCTATCACTTCATTTTGAGAACCTTGGGTTCTCCATAGTTGTCCAGGCCAGCCAAGAGCCAGCCCTGCCTCTCCCGTGTCTGTGAGTGGCTACAGAGAGGTCAATCCACATCTTCCAGAGGTTAGGGGCAGGGATGCCTCTGACAGTTACATGACCTAGCCTGAAGGACCTGGCCCCACCCACTCAGGGCTTTTAGCTCCTGATCTGTAGAACCTAGGCCATAAGCTCCCTGACCATTAGAGCCAGGGATCTTCTGGACTCTCTGCCTTCCTCTTCTCTGTGCTGGCCCAAGGCGCCTGCTTCTGAACAGGACATGTGTGGCCCCAGGTGCAGACCCTCCCATTCTCAGTGCCCCTCTCCAGGTCTGTGCCCACATCGTGACTTCTCTAAAGGCCTGGACTTGCAAGCACACATCCCTCAAGCCTCTAAGCATCTCCAAAGCCAGCTGCTGGCTTCTCTTCCCACATAAACACTGCTTTGTCCCAGATTCTGAAACTGTGTCCCACAGAGCATCCCAGGCGTTCAAGGGATTTCTTCACGGTTCCCTAGGGACAGAGTCATATGAGACATCCATCCTTGTGCCTTATGGAGCAGAGTCTGTGACCTTCTTCCTCATGATTGCACATGCTTTTCAGGGCAATGTGACCACGTGCAACTTCAATCCCCTAAGCTGCCACCAATTGCCACTGACGTGGTCTCAGTCTAGTGACCAGGTGAGTGGGACCCAGGGCCACTCCTAAAAGGCAGAATGGCCTTGGGTTTGGGGGATTTTGGTTTGGGGAAATTCGTTTGTTTGTTTGTTTGTTTGTTTGTTTGTTTGTTTTCCCTGTGCTGAGTTCCCTCGGGTTGGATTTGTGCCTGAGAACATGGGCACGCAGAGGCTTGTCCTCAACCTGATGATGCTCATGAGCCTCCCCGGTGACTTCTGGACATGATACGTATGCAGTCCTTGGCTGAGCACTGGTCCAGGAAGACTGGCTGACAGGCATGATTGACAGGGCTGGACTGTCATCTCTGATATGCTTACCAGATAATAAAAGCCTCCCCCGCCCTATGGCTTAGCCCTGCACTCACCCCAGTTCCTGCCCAGCATCCATGCAGCCCTCAACCTCTGTACCTGTCCTGAGATTCTGTACCTAGGGGTCTGGAACAGAAATCAGTTCGGTTTCTAGAACGGACACCTCAGCCTTCTTTGGCATGTAGCCCCTCCTCTGCCTGCAAAGTGGTCAGAGCAGAGCCTTCCAGACCCCCACTGCCTGCATCCTCACAGGGAAGCTCCCAGCATTGTCTCCCAATGCTCCCCTCATGTAGACCCTTGGGACCTACAGGGTCTCCCACCCATGTCCCCAACATGTCTTCCCATCCCAAATTCTTAAGTGGGCCACAAAGTCCCTTCTGCCAGGTAAAGAGAAGAGCCACTGGTTCCAAGAATTGGGGTGACAAATCATTAGGGGGGCCCCCACACCAGGCCGACTTCTGCCTCTAGCACCGAATCCAGAAGGAGAGTGGAACGTGGAGGGGAATTCCCAGGGGAGAGGAAAAGAGTCATCCAGGCCCACTCTGTGGTGACGCTGGTGCTGACCCCACCCCGAGCTGGCACTGCAGCCTTCTGGGCTCGTGTCAATGACACTTCTGTGCCCTCCTCTCTCTTCTTCCTCTGCAGGGCCAGTGCACCAACCTGGACCTCCCGAAGATCCTCTGCTCTCACGTTCCCTGCACCTCCATGGCCAGCTTGCCCCCAGGCCAGAAGTGCTTGCCCCTGGCCTCCTGTTCTTAGTGCCATCATCTCCCAGACGGTTGTCCCCAGCCACTTCCTTTGCTCCCTCCCTCCAGGAGCCCCACCGTCACTCCCTCCCAAGTAGCAGACCTCTCAGACACCACAGAGACAAAATGGAGAGGATTTTGCTGCTAAATTGGACACAGATATCTGTTCTTGGATTTTAATTTTAAAAGAGTTGGAGTTTGTCGCTTATTGGGAAGTTTGTCACCCAAAGATAAATCTCAGATGTGTTTCTGTTGCATCCAGAAGGACAAAACTCCCTGGGGCCATGTGGCTAGGCATGGGTGAGTCCCACCACTTCCTCACCGACACACAGGTTCTTAGGTCAAGCTCTCTGTGAAGAGCCATCCTAAATTCAGGCTGACTGGTCCCCAGTAGGTTTAACGACTGCCGAGGCACACCTGGGGCTACAGGTGTGCACCACTGCACCGATCTCTTCAGGAAGATGCTGGGGACCCCCAACTCAGGTCCCCATACTTGCACGCCACGTACTAACCGAACCACTTTCTAGCCCCCTGGTTAACCTTTGGTTTTGCTCTTTATATAGGTTTTGTTTTGCCAAGAAGTTTCAAGTCATGTATATACAGAGATTTCAACAAAGGCCAGAGTGTTCGTACCACACTGTCGGACAGGAAATGGAGTACAGGATAATGGGATGTTGAGCCTGACTGGCAGGTGGCAGGGACCCAGATGCAGTCCCATGGGGTGGAGTCCAGAGAGAAGGGACACAGATATCCCTATAGTCTATATTTACCCTGAGCACGTCACCTAAGGTGACATGTAGATATATCCAGAGCAGCCACCTGCAAGCTTACAAAGGGTATTAAGACAATGAATCTCTGGAAACTCAGAGAATAAATATTTATGGTACTTATGATACCAAGTAAAGTGTAGGTGTGCAAGAGACTTAGTCTAACTCCCCTGGAAGCAGGGTGTTTGTGGCAGTCTCTACCTGTCATTTCTCCGTGGCTGTCTAAGGCTCAGTCTGCACTTCTCTGAGGCCAGCCCTGGGCTCTCTGTGTGAATATCATACGTAGCCTGCCCTTCTAGAGAATCTGGGAGCCCGCCCAGCACATGCTTTGGTCCAGAGTGCTAGTTCACAGAAAGCGAAAGGCCAGCTTTTGAATGCAGTGGGAGCCTTGGTGCTGTAGCCACCGTGAACTAGAGATGCAGCCCTGACTGAAGGAGAAAGCATTGCTCAGGAGACGTAGGACTCTGGACAGAGAGTTCTCTCCACTCTGGCCATTCACAGAGAGCCCCAGCAGGCTGTCTATGGTGATCAGTGTCAGAGAAAGTAAGGGAACGGGCACACATTACCAAGTCCCCCTTGTCAGTCAGTCTTTTCTAGTGCTTCCTAACCTACCCTAATGAAAAGGAAGATCCCAGCCTAGAAAAAAGGAAGATGAGGTACAGCCCTGTTACCCGACTTGCAGGGAGACTGCCTTTTGTTCCACTATTCATCCCACCTCAACCCCCGGGTCTTTGGGATAAGCAGGATATTATCAGAAAAACTCACTTTGGAGCATCACCAAACCGAAGTAGACAGAGGCGATTCTTATCCTAGACCAGGATGGAAGAGACCCCATGACTGAACACTACCTGAATCTCCTGTAGAGCGCATGCTTGGTGCACCAGAGACACTCTCAGGAGACATCTCCCTGATGGCAGACCTGGGTACCTGGTTGCTCTTTGATGCTTAGGAAAGCAGCTTCACCATTTGATTCGAACATTCTGTCATTTTTCACTAGACAAGAGTCATACGTCTAGCCAACTGGACACTTGGATTTCAGGACCACAAATCAATAATTAGAAAAGTCATCAGTCACATCCTCCACAATCAGTGTGTCTATTCTGTCCTTTACACATTGTCTGGGCTCCAGGGGGGGAATGGATACTTCCTAATGAAAGATCATGTGTAATGGTGACAGTCTCTCCATCCCACAAGAGAGTCTTTCCCCATCCTGTTCAAGTTAAGCTGAACGCATCAAGGCTTATTTAGGAGTGCTAAAAAGTACACTCGCCTTAGTCTACTATTAGAGGTGACGTTTTTATTCCTTCATTTCCTTCCTCCCATTTTATATGTCATTTTAAATAAAATATTTTGCTTAAAATTTTAAATTATTGCAAAAATTGATGACATTAATTTGGGGTGGGTAATTTTTACTTTGAGATAGGATCTCACTTTGTAGCTAGGGCTGGTCTCAAATCCTGTGTTCCTTCTCTCATCCATAGTATTATGATTACGGGAACTTAATATGCAATTATAATTTTGCTATTAAATGTTTATTTTATTCATAAAACAGCTTCAGAAATCTTTGCTACAGCCTCTCATACTGAAGCCCCGCATACACACACACACACACACACACACACACACACACACACACACACACACACACACAGAGGAATTGCCCGGTATTCTTTGTCATGACATGGCAGATTACTTCACTAAATACACTGTAACTCCTTCCACAAAACTGAGTTTCTGTTTATTTCTGTGTAACCTAATGCCAAGTTTCCCGTGGAGCTTCGGATGAGAGCCTCAACTGACTGATTTATCATTAAAGAACATAATAAGCTTCAAAATCAGTTTGAAATGGTAATTAAACAACTTTGGTATCTTGTGGTTTAGCATACGGGCATATATAATAAAATATATATCAGATACATTAAAAAATGAAGCCATGTCTCTCTGACAAGGCTGAACTCTACAAAAAATAAAAGGCCTCAATATCTAATTTCTCCTTTTCCCCCCAAATTAACCAGACTTGCTTTTCTAGACATCTTCACTTGAAATGTGGCCAAGAAAATCTGCTATTAACATAAAATACTTTCACATTGGCCCTACTACCTAATGAACACATGAACATTAACTTCAACTCCCACAGTTACAAATTAAAAATGCTCCGTGTCTCACCAAGCAGTAAAAATGTGTCGCCTAACATGCGTACTGTCAGTGACATTCACAAGCATTGTTTGCTGTCATTTTTACTTCCACTCACACCCAAAGATCTCAAGCGCACAGCTCTGGCCTCCCGTTAGCTTCTTCTCATGCCAGTCCCTGAACCTCGTTCCTCTCTGAGTCTCCCACCTTAAGGCGGGCGGCACACCAGCCTAGAAGATGGGTGTGGGCGTTCTGTCTCCTAAGGCCGCTGCAAGGGCGGTGGTCCTGGAGTGCTGTGGGTGCCCTGGAAAGTCAAACATAAGGGGAAGAGCCAATCAGAAACATCTCTCTAAAAACCACTCAACCTGAACACCCAGAGACTTATAATTTGATCATTTGTGCATTTATCCCGTGATGGGCACAAAACATGTTACATTCCAGATGTTTGGAAATACCTGTTAGAGAAAGATCTGTGACTGGTGTATGATTCTTACCCTCGTGCCCAGCCCACACCCTGGCTGAGAGGAACAAAGCATTCACCAGGGATGGTGCCATTTATGAATAGAAACAAGGCCCATAACGTCAACTTGGAAGTAAAGAAATTGAAGTGAGATTTCACCTGTGCTATATCACATTAGAGTTCTTGTCACATCTTCCATGACAAGTGAAGGAAGAAGGAAGGACAGAGAAGCAGGCAGCTGAGAGGGGAGAACTGAGATGGATCTTGCTCCCCACACCTTCTGGGTTCTGCACAGGGCATACCCCAGTGTTAGCATAGGGCACAGTCCACAAATCTCTGAACTTGGCCCAACTAAGCAGCCATGCCCCTGCAGCCTGCAGCTGGAGAGCCTCATTGATGGACTCGGTCCAACCCCCACCAGAGCTGTGTCTTCTCAAGGCCTAGAAACTCTCCCAGTATTTGCTGAAGCTTCCTGTTGCCTCTTTGCCCTTCTGAGAGGCCTACTCCACACACGTAGAATGGCAGCCTGTACCAGGTTAGGACAAGTTCCACAGCACCGGAGAATCCGAAGATGCTCAGGAACACAACTCCTTGGGAGCAGGAAAAGGGTGGAAAGTGACCATCTATGTGATAGTTAGCTTTGTGGCACCATAACAAAACACCTGAAGCAATTAACTTTTTTAAAAGCTAGGTTTATCTTTTAGAACATATTTGTTCTGTTACTATATAAATATATATAAATATATATATATATATATATATATATATTACATACTTATATAGTAGTAACCATTTAAATCACATTTTTCAAATATTAGGTTTCTAAAACTAAATATAAGAATTTCAAACTGTAACTATGAGTTTTTTCTTTATAAACCAGAGTCTAATTAGAACCACAGGTGTGCGTGAGTGTAGGTCCAGCACTCAAGTGTGAGCAGCACCCATCAAGAAAGCATTCTTTGCCCAGCAACCACAGCTACCAATAGCTCTCAGCAAGGAGAGGGGTTTCATCAGCATCTTCTCCACCCAAGTTTTGACTCACAGTTCTGAAAATTCCAAGATCTTTGGAGTTTATATTTTCAGGACTTTTAAAAAAGTAGTGCTTCCAGTCAACATCTGGTGAGGCTGGCATATCTCATGAGCCAGGAATGATGGAAGAGATGGAGGTCGTCCCTTAAAGGATGTGTCCCCCAGTAATTTTAGATTTTCATTAGGATATAGTATTGTTACCTTGGAGACCAGGGCCTTTCATTCAACTCAAAACAATCTGTATCAAAACTAAGAATGTGTGCATTATTTTTTCAAAAATAAGTGAAAAAACAAGCCACACACTGGAAAAAGATATTGCCACATCTGATAAAGACCTGGTGTTCAGGATACACAATGTAAATATGACAGGATAAACACCCTGGATGGAGAAAGAACACATACACACAGCCTCTTCAGAGGAGGAAACAAATGCCCAGGTCACGTGAACAGATGACCAGTCCACTTAGGAATGAATAAAAGGCAGACTAAAGTCGCAGACTAAGAGATACCTATTTAATGGGAAAAACTATAAAAGTATGACATAAGAAATGTCCTGGAAGATGTGACGAGAACTCTAATGTGATAAAGCAAGTATCCTAAATCTGATCAATTTCAACACATTACTTGAGATGGTCACTAAAGACAACAGCAAAAGAAAACACGAGATTTCCACAGACCCAGTGCTATCCCTTGTAAACTTTATGTTGTATATATTGAGATTTTAGAATTAATTAGAGGAAAGGCTTCCATTCTTAATGACTTTTATGAGCATACAGTCACAAAAAGAAAAGTGATCATGGAATTTCTAAACATGGTTTCCCTCACACTCTGGGCGGTTCAGGATCCCTTTTGAATGCGGTTTTCTGGCACTGGCACCACCTCTCCACACCATGCCCCCTCTAGCACTCAGGTATTCTGTGCAGAAGGGCGAAGCAGAGGGCGAGCCCACCCTCACTCCTCTCCGGACCTTGACAGACTGGTGAGGGTCTGACAGGAAGACAGCATCAGTGACCCCATGCCTGGTGAAGTGATGTCATAAAGGGCGCCACATCTCAAACCACTCACTGCCCACACTCCTCTCAAGCTCTGAGCCTCCATGAAGAAAGTCATGCCCACTGATGCTGAGAAGAGGCCCGAGTCACAGGGAGAGACCACAAGCTAGGGCTTGTGACATTCCCAATGGAGCCCCACTCCGGAGCGCCTCAGCTCCGGTGCCACAGAGGACAATGAGGAAGCTTCCAGACAACTCCAGTGTCTCCTAGTGCTCGAGACTCCCTAGTTCCCCGGGGCCTCCCACTCCACCTTTCCTGTGGGTCTGACCCACTTCACCTGAGATCACAATAAAATGGTTCTGTTAGGCCGTCAGTTGGGCAGCTTGTCCCATGGCAGTGGATGGGTCAACTATTCCACTCACAGGGGACCCTGGCAGTAGCACACAGTCTCCATCTCTGTTTGAAACCAGATACTTACTGCTGATTCCAGGTCCCACAATTGGCCTCCCACTTCCTACACACTTGACCCTTGGTGTCTTGATCTCTTCACCCACAGAAACTGGTGAGCTCGGCCATCTCTTCAATTAACAAAACACCTGGGTTCCTTGAGGTGTCCTCTAAGGATGCCCTGGGAGGGGCTGGGCTTGGAGACCTCATCTGAGCCTCCTGCCAAGGGCCTGTGACTGCCACTTGACACTTCAGCATAAAGGTGTTGAGCAGAGGGGCAGGTCACAAAGTCACCATGTCAACCTTCCTGTCCATCACAACCCCAGGGGGTTTTGTCCCAAGGTGGGGGAAGGGCTCTGCAGGTAGTTGGGGGAAGGGCACCCCCCAGCAGCTGCCTCCCCAGTCCCCGTGCTCTGAGTGTACCAGGTGGAGTGCTACCATTGGCGGTAGGACACAGCAGTGGTCCTCAAGCCCTGGGTTCAGGCAGGGGTGGTGGGGGAAGAGGCCGGGAGTGGCTGTCCTCCAGCCTACATGTGACCTTCCAAGAGCTGGCGAGGTCCCAGGGACAGAAGACCATAGGGATTCTCAGGCCCCCATGCCTTGCTCCGCACTCTTTCTGCTCCTGCTCCTGCTGCCTCCTCACATTGTTGCAGCTGGGAGCCTCCGATACCATGGCCCTGGCTGGAAACTCTTCCCCCGCCTGGGCAAGGGCTTCAGAACGTACAACCAACGCCAGATCCAACACATGAGGCAAAACTTGCGCCAGGGTCGAGCGGAAGAGGACTGTCAGGGTATTTTCGACCTCTACTTCATCCTGGACAAGTGAGTTTCCCTCCTGCACGGTCCCTAGAGAGCCCTTGGGCATCAGTGGTAGGTCTGACTCTGCAGGACAGGCAAGATCATTGTGGCCAGACCCCAGGATGTAGGCTGCTGTCATGGACTTCCTGAATACAGGGAGGCCAACACAGGCCTTCTAGATGGCTCTGTCCCCAGCATCTTGACCCTGATCTGGTCACCATACCCCTCAGGCCCAGAGGCTACTGGGAGGCACCTTTTCTACCATGTGAACTACCCACAGAGGGACCTCGGAGATTGCCACTGCCGCTGTGGGCACTCTCGAGCCTTGCTGCTCAGAATAACCTTGGTTTGACTGCCCTAAGGGTTCAGCTTCTTTCTCCCAAAACAAGAGCCGTGGACAATTCCTGCCCTGGGGAGGGTCTCTTTTTTCTGTGTGGTAGGTAAGCTGAATTGGTCTTTAGACCCCTCCTGGCTGTCAAGGGAGGGACTGGAGACTGGATCTGAGAGCCAGAGAGAGGCTCGGGGTTCTCTGGTGGTATCCCATCTAAGTATCCAATTCTTGACTTACAGAAATTTGCAATGTGCTCTTAATTTCTATAAGATGAGAAATCATGTTTCCACTCTGATCTCCCGAGTTGAGCCGTATGACTTGTCGGTATTTTTCTCCTTTATTTCCATCCATATATGAAATGTATTTTTACCTCTTCATCGCCATTTCACTCCCCTCCCCACTAACCCCCTACTCGATCTCCCTTCTACTTCCGGGTTTGTTTGTTTGTTTGTTTGTTAATGACCCAGTGAGTTTCATTAGGTCGTTTGCAGGAGCATGGGCACCCAAACTGTGGTTACACCACTGGAGAAACTCTCTCTCCCTCTCCAAGCAGCCATTAACCACAAATAAACCCTGCGGGGGGGGGGGTGTTGGTTGGTCCCATAACAGTATTGATGACCCTGGTCTTATGGAGATCTTGGGCAGGCAATCCTAGCTGCTGTGACTTCAAGCATTCAACAGCCATGCCAGCTTTTGCTTTTTTTTTTTTTTTTTTAACCCAATCTTGGGTGATATTCCCTTGACCTTAGAGGGTGTAATATAAATGTTTCATTTTGTCTGAGTGTTTGACTCATTCAACTTGGAAGCAGTCATTTCTCTTTAATCAGTTATGAGCTTCTGCAATTGCTGCTGCTCATTGATAAAAACAGACAAAAGCATTGGTCGTGGCAGTAATCTGCAGGCATTCTAGATAACAGAGTTTTTTAGACGGAAGTGTAATGGGCGCATTGTAGCCGTTCAGCAAAAGACCAGCAGTAGCTTCCCCACCGAAGTCCATGATCTCCTCTGGCCCAGGCTTTTGACTAGGTTTTTCATGACCAGATAGGACTCACATGCAACCAGAAGGCAACTGGTCATCCCTAACAGACCTGCTTCAGTTGCATTAATGGGCACAAGGCTTGCTTGGCCGGTAGTGTGGCATACAGGTTCCACAGCTGAGTGAGCTGACAATTTCTCCCATAGCCTGCATAGACCTCCTGGCAAGGTGGGGGCTAGCCAGCAAGGGAGGCAACTTCCAGGGCAGTTCCTGCTTGATTTCTCTGTGTCCCTCTTCTGGAGTGTATGGTGTCTTTGGCAATAGGGTCTTAGCATCTAGTTTTTATGGGAAGCTAAGAGCAATGGCAAGTGCCTGTGTCGCTTTGGGGGCCTCCCTGACCAGTAACTCTGAGGGAGATAGCCCACCTCTGGCCCACCCTTCAAGTTTTTATTTTATTTTATTTTACTTTTTTTTTTTTTGGTTTTTCGAGACAAGGTTTCTCTGTGTAGCTTTGCACCTTTCCTGGCACTCACTTTGTAGTCCAGGCTGGCCTCGAACTCACAGAGATCCGCCTGCCTCTGCCTCCCAAGTGCTGGGATTAAAGGCGTGCGCCACCACCGCCCGGCTTATTTTACTTTTTAATCAGATTGCAGAGTATCACATTTCTTTAAGGCTTTTTCTTTTTTTCCATATAGAATAAAGACACCGCAAGACCAAGTTCTTAGCATATAGGAGATTTTTTTTCCTGAGAGGGACAAAGGGCAGGGACTAAGAGACAAAGACGACAGGAGATAAAGAATGAGGGAGAAGGGGGTATTTGTCCTGGGGGAGAGGGAGGTGGGGGCACAAAGGACCGCCCCTGGATAGAGAGGAGACAGACGTGGTCCATAGGCAAATGGCAGTTTATAAAGGTAAAGGGGGAAACCCTGTGTTAGGATGAGGTGTTTGATTTTAATTGGGTATGTTAATTAGGTGACCTCGAGGGGACTTCTGATTGCTGGGCTTCAATACTTTGATAGCTGGACCTTGCTAGTCAGCCTCAGGAGGAGGAAGTGACCGAATAAGAGAATGGACCCTGGTGGCCAGCTTCAGGAATGTCATCTGACGGTTTTAGCAGGCAGAGGGAGTGGGGAGAAGGGCAAGGCCTGCCAGGGTCACGTGCTCGAGTGGGCTAGTGTCTCTTCAGTTGTTCCTACCCTCACCGACTCCTCTCCCCGACCCCCTACTCTGCCCCCTTTCTACCCTCGGTGATTCTCTTCCCTTCCACGTCCCTCTGCTTCCACATTACATGGGTACACGGACTCTCCTACCCTCCTGCTACCCTCCCCCTTCCCCCTAACGCCTCCTTTCCCTTCTCATGGGCCTCTTTCTCATTTCTTAGGATATACACACACTCCCACATAGATGCACACACATAAAAACTAGAAGCTAGGACTCACATACCTTAGAAGAAGTTTGAACAAGGTACCCCACACTGGTGAGCAATGCTGCTCACAGAAGACATGGGTTATTACATGAAAATCTCAGTGCCAGACATGGATACCTCTCCATAAGCTATTGGTTTGGGGACCCCCAGAGGTACCCAGAACAACACAAGCTATTGCCATTTCTCTTGGCTGTCCACCCGATTGCTGAAGACATCACATACTGTCGTTATAGGACACAGAGAAATCAACCTTGAACTGACCAAGACACTCTCTCTCTCTCTCTCTCTCTCTCTCTCTCTCTCTCTCTCTCTCTCTCTCTCTCTCTCTCTCTCTCTCTCTGATGTATAGCTTTCATAGCCCTGCAAGGTGCTATTCAGCCTGCTGAAGGAGGAAAAAATTAGGGATATTTATCCAGCTATGGGCACTATATGCCACAATACTGACCTGCCAGGCAAGGCATATAGTTCAATAGTAGCATGAGAGTCACAATAATTTCATTTTTCTTTATGATGGAAGAAAATTCCATTGTGTATATATGCCATGTTTTCATCTGGACAGGTTCCATTTCCGTGCTGTTGAGTGAAAATGAACAAAGATAAGCAAGTATCTATGTGGTAGGGTATAGAGTCCTTTGAGTATATGCCCATACATGTATTTCTGGGTTGCATAGTATTTTTTGCTTTAGTTTTTGTTGTTGTTTTCTTGAGAAATGTCCATACTAACATCCATAGCACTGCCAGTGGTTTATACTCCACCAACAGTGAACGAGGATCCCCTTTCTCTACCCCCTCACCAGCCCTAACTAGTGCTGGTTTCTGGTGACTGCCATTCTGACAGGATAGAGGTAGATGCTCCAGGTGGTTTTAGTTGACACTTCCCTGATGGCTAAAGATGGTGAACACTTTATCTACTAGTCACTTGAATTCCTTCTTCTTGAGAATTCTCTATTCAATTCCTCAGCCACCACCACCACCCTTTTACCTGGGCGGCTTGTTGTCGTGTTGGTTAGATACTTAGCTCCTTGTCTGTTCTGGATAGGAATCCTCTGTCAGATGATTATCTAGCAAAGATTTTCTCCTGTTCTCTGTGGGTTACATTCATCAGATTAACTATTCCCTTTGCTATAGAGAAGCGTTCTCATTTCCTATGGTCCTACTTGCTGATTGTTGGCTTTATTTACTGAGAAATGGGAGCCTCATTCAAAGTCCCTCCCTATGCCTGTATCTTGTGGTGTTTTCCCTACTTTTCCCCCTTGCAGCTTCGGGGCTCCCAGTCCGACATTAAGCTCTCACATCCATTTGGAGTTGGTTCCTGTGCAAAGACACGTGGTTCTCCTTTTATTCTTTTACACGTAGATCCTCAGCACCATTTGTTAATGAGGCTGTTTCTCCACTGTATGGTTTTGGTGCCTCTGTCAAGTCCTCGGGTGGCTGGAGATGCATGGGGTTATCAGTGGGTGCTCTAGTCTGTTCCACGGATGTATGTGTCT